>NC_059374.1:8984004-9664004 GCF_019703515.2 Myxocyprinus asiaticus
CTTACAGGTGAAGTGTGTAAGTGCGCCGCACCAAACAGAATTGCGCAAATAATGGCTGTTTTCAAACTGGATATTCCATTCCATCCTACACTCCCCTGTTTTGCCGTTGGTTGCTCCCAACTCAGATTTTTTTCATTTTTGTGTGAACTATTGTTTTAAATTGGAATGGGAGAAGAAAAAAAAAAAAAGTTATTTTAAAAAATTTTGACAGTCAAATAAACTGATTCAGCAAGCCTTGTTGACATTTACCTTTCTTGAATCTCCTCACTTTTATAGTAGGAGTACTACGCCCGCGCAGTATTCTTTTCCTTCATAATAAAAATGGTGTACCTCTCTTCTAGCTCTCCGTCTGTTTTGATCCGGTTTCATCAGGGCCATCATCAGCTTGGCTCAGTGAGGCAACACAGCTCTGAGTAATTGGTAGCGTAGGATTGTGGGAATGTAGCTTAGTATGGGCCCATCTGTCAATGGCTCTGACAAATGATCTGGCCATGTGCCCAAAATGAAAGGGAATAAAAAAAGGAACAGGTCCCTGTCAGTATAGCATACCGTAATGATCTTCAGTAGAAATGTGCACTTACCACATGGTGTAAAGCTCTCATTTAGTCATAAGAGAGATGTGAGAACTTGCGTTCCTTCACCCTGGTGACATGTCTCCAACAGAGAACATACTGTCGCGTGTAGTGTGTGAAATTACTATGAAACCTTTAAAGCATGCGACTTTTACAGTATTCAAGAGGAGATAATGATTCAGCGTTACTTAGTTCATTTATTTAATAATGCATTGTGGTGCCTTTGTGTTATAGAAGTTAATCACGAAGTTGAGCAGGCTCTGGTGAACATTATCCAAAAATACCATAATTATACAGGGCTGCTTTGAGGCTGACTAGTCGTTCAGACAACACACAAACTAGTCGATTTTGACATATCTAGTTTGTTGAATTATGACCTCAGAATTCTGAGAATTTGTACTGTAAGCATTTGGTAATATCATTATTGTAAATTATCAATAAGGATTTTTTTCTGCTGGCCCTATTGGGCCAGTATTTCAGAATTTCTTGCCATGCCGACATTTGCACTGGCCCCACTACAAAAAATATATATACTTTATTATATAAAAATATTTTATTTTTAGCTCCCTATTTTTATGTGTGCCAGAAAAAAATGACAAAAAAGTGGAAAATTCATAGCTGGAAATTAAACAGCTATAATCCATTTGCATACAATGCAAACACTAACTTTTGTTTCCAAGACTATCACAAATAATTCTCACAATAATAACAAAACATTATCTATGTCAGGAATCAACAAAAATATATGTGTGGCAAGTTAAAATCAGTAGAATTCGTACAGCAATGTTCAATACGTCACAGAAAACCAAATATATTTATGTTTGCAAGGCATGAAAACATGTAAACGGTCAATGACGCAAGATATAGTGACAAACTGGCCCAATTAGGGCTGGTGACTCTCACAGTGGGCCATCCTACTGTTGAGCCCTGAAAATATCTTTAGCTCATTTGCCACACCTTTAACAACAGGTCAAACTCTTCTTGGTGTGGAGGCCATTGAGTGTCGATGACAGGTGTAAAATTAAATGGCTTTGTTCTTGTTAAATACGGGCTCTTATAGTGCAGCATTCAGAGGCGCTAGCTTATTGATTGATGAATGGTTTAGCAGATATGGCAATGAATGGCTGTGGATTGCACAAGTACACAAAGGTCATTATCTGCGTCTGAATTGCCACACTCTAATGCACAGATTCTTGTGTCTGATATTCCCCTATCGTCCATTATG
This sequence comes from Myxocyprinus asiaticus, assembly GCF_019703515.2. Classification (NCBI taxonomy): domain Eukaryota; kingdom Metazoa; phylum Chordata; class Actinopteri; order Cypriniformes; family Catostomidae; genus Myxocyprinus; species Myxocyprinus asiaticus. Next base: position 8,985,802 of record NC_059374.1, read on the forward strand.
CAAAGTGACTCTAGGAGACAAAAGCAGCATTGGAAGCTGAACCAACTTGCTCTTTTTCAGAGCCCAACCTGGCAAACTGCACTAGACCATGGCGTGAATTTCAAACAAGTTGACACTGGTAATTCAGTCGACTTGATAATGACAGATTGTCATTGACGTGTTTTGCTGACACTGTTTGTGAGACTAGCTGTTAGAGGAAGCAGAAGCACTGTTTAGACTGACAAGGGGAAGCTGTGCGAAGTGCAAGATGAAAAAAAAGCAAGGTCTGTCTGTAGTAACCCATGGTTACTACAAGCATGGTTACTGCAATATTACTATTGCAAAACCTTGGTTTCTGCCAAAAAACATGGTTACTACAGTCATGGTTACTACGATATTACTATAATAAAACCATGGTTAATTTTCATAAGGGTTAAACAAATAGGGTGACAACATTAAATTGAACATACATTTTTACTAGATATACACAAACAAACTAAAAAAACTCCCTATTTTATATTACTGAATTAATATGTAGATATATAGTGATATAGCAATCAACTTAATGACTTCACTTCATAAAAGAAGGCAAATTCCCTTTAAAGCTGTGTGGGGGTTAAGTGAATCAGTGAATCATTTGTGTGAACTAGTTCATTTAAATGAACCGTTTGTTAAAACCGACTCACTAAAATGAATCTAAATTCATAACGCTAAATATAAGGTAATCATTTATTTTAACCGGTTCATTTCACTTACAAAAAGCCTGAACTTGCCGCATACTTGCCACAAGTTTGCTGCTCATTAATTTCACATGCAAATGAGCTTGTGATTCACCAAATGTTTGCCAGAAGTTTGCAGCTCTTCACCGCTAGTGGTGAACCTCCGGCAAACTTTTGGCAACAATGGACAATTTGCCGCAAGTTTACCACAAAGCTCATCTGCATGTGAAAATATCAGTGGTGAATTTGTAGCAAGTTTGCAGCAAATTTGCCATGAACTCTCGATTTTTGTAAGGGTACATGAACTGTCCGAAAGAACCAATTCACTTAAATGATTCAAATTTCCCAGGGCTACATGAGAAAGAGAGAGAGAGAGGACGATTTAGTGAGAATTATTCCCTCGGCTCCATTGCTGGTTTGCAATTCAATGTGACAAATGTACTGTAGCACTTTGTGGCACTACAGCACTACTTGTTGAAAAAAGGATTACCCAAACTACTGCCACTGAAAACATGTAGTTTAGTTAGAAGCGGTGCTGCTATTAGTTAACTACTCCCCAACACTGCTTCACTGTTTGCACACCCATTGGTAATCTCTGCATTGTGTCATTGTGTTTGCGTGAAGTTTTCTCAGTTTTGTTGCATCGACAATGGCCTCTATTGCTCATGTTGCTTCAAATCGGCAATTCTCGATGAAGCAAATTACTTTTTGTCGTTTTGTCACTGCAAAACCCTGCCAGTCTGAATGCCCCTTGGCCACTGTACGCAAATTACTGCTTCTGTCAATTCAAATGTTGTGACGGCAATCTCGAGATTAAATGAACTCTAATTCAATGCTTAGGCTGTTGTTTGAATGGCAGCTACTGATAATGGTTATAACATGAACTTTATTTGTCAGTAAAAGACTGACATGAAATAGCCTACGTAAAACAGGTACATTTATAACAAGATAAAATGTATGCCATTTATAGATATTTTAGTGTGTTCTCCCAGTGGACAGTTTCGGAACTGCTGCCTTGCAGTTAATCCCAAATCCAATAAAATGTTTGATAATGAAAATAGACTGACTTATTTGTGCGGAATCAGACTACAGATACAGTGCACTACAGATAATTGATCTTTGTGCCACACACTAATGAAGAGTGCAGATCATTTCTTGAATTGGTTGCTTAATTTAATTTGTTTAATTCCTGATACTGCTGTTTGTTAGATTGAATATATTTTTTTCTCTCTTGATCCAGAGGGCACTTACCAGAACCATTCCCGGTTGCGGACACCACCTTTGCCCCTTTTACACTCTCACTCGCCTAGTCAGCACCACGCCACCTCCATCAGCTCCCTAAGCCGCAGCAACTACACCCAGCGCAGTAACCCGAGTCCGGCACCCACCGATTGCTCAGCAACCAATGAGGGTCCTATCAGTGCCCATGACTCAGGCAGCGCCCAGGACAACTGGCTTCTTAACAGCAACGTTCCTCTAGAGACCAGGTACGTTGTGTGTAATGGTTAATTGAATGACTTTGAGGTGTCGATCACTACATTAGCTATTTACAGTGCATCATAAGGCATGCATATGCCAGCTGCATGAAGCGTATTATGCTGTTTAATCTGCTTAGTAGATCAACATCTCCATTAATACTTAATAATTAGTCTTTATGTACACCTTTTGTTGCTCTACATGATGCACCATATAGTTTAATATTGTGCAGTGGAATTAAGAATTAATTGGAGCTTTACAGTCAGTCATGCAGCTCCATTTTTGTGTAAATCCCTGCATTGGGTCAACATGCATTCAAAACATGAGTAGATATAAAAACAAAGAAAAGCTTTTTTTTTTTTTTGACAATTCATGATTCATGACAATTTTTTAACTTTTCATTGTAGTCAACTAAAAAAAATAATTGAAACATGATTCAAATAATGTTTTCTTTATTAGAATACAAAACAGTCTGGTCAGAGAAATCAAAGTTCTATTAATTAAAGGAAACATAGGTGTGCATGAAAAAAAAAAAGTGCAAAAAGTTGTCAACATAGTGTAAAATAAATTCACTTATTTAATATTTGTATGAAATGTATTAAATATGAAGACACATACTGTGCAAACTTGGCCTAAAAATAACCCAGATGTTCAGAAATAATAGTATAAAATAAAAAAATAAACAATGCAAAATACTTCTTAGCCAATGTCTGTATTATTTTTATCTAAATCTAGGCTATCTAGATATTAATATATATAAATTATCAAGTTTATCTAGAAAGTACTCATTACTAGTATATTTGTATAATCATAAACCCCTGAAGATAGATTCTAGACAATAGCAATATTAGCCACATGGTCATGGTCAGGTCCCCCTCTCCCAAAACATCAGATGCCTCCCACCATCCCAGACTGATGCCGAAATCATCAAGGGGGACCCCACCCTTCCCTATGTGGTCGGAAGGCGAAATTATTGAGGAGGACAATAATAACCCTGGTGCCTTTACTAAAAAAACATGGTTCTGCATTTATCTCCCATCATGTTTGCCTCTCTGTGAAACCTTTGTGTGGAGGTGATCAGTCAATATGCTCTCAGATGTCTGTTTGCATTGCTCGGGCTGCTCCTCATGCATGGCAGAGGGGAATCAGAGCTGTGAGAGCAGCCTGAAGAGGAATGACACATTCTGATGTTCAGATCACTTCCACCACCCACACAGCTCAACCCGGCCGAGAACCCAGATGACTCGTCTCATATTTATTTTAGCTGCTGTAAAAGTTTTAAAGTTTCTCTTACTTTAAGGCAATGAGATGATGAGACCTTTGTTGTACAGGTGCTCGAAGTGTAATGTTTTACTAATGGGATTTCCAAGTTAAATGTTTTATTGGCGAGGGCTTATGCCCCATTTTCATGAGATTGGCAAGTTTCACGATATTTGTCAAGAATTGTCCAGGTCATACTTCAAAATCGAAAGAAAAAATATAACTTATTTTCTGAGTTTTAAGTATTTTGTGTAAAAAATAAAATAAAGCCCATTTTAAGGAACGTTATGATTTTTGTGTTGTTTATACATATATTTAAATTGTCATTTAAATTGTAAAGTGAAATTGTACTTATGCATCATGTTAGTAATTGTTGTACTGAATTCAATTTATGCTGGTTTAATTAAAAAAAAACAAACCAAAAAAAAAAAAATCCTGACTGGGAATAAGATTTCTTTTTTTTTTTTGCATTACAGTAATGAGAATTGATAGTGAAATGTGCTTAATTGTCATGCAAATTATGTAAATAATGTAATAATAATGTTGCTGTCCACACACAGAATAAAGATTCAGACTAGAAAGATCTGGAAATATATATATATATATATATATATATATATATTCAGTTGAAGTCTAAATACACTTAGGTTGAAGTCATTAAAACTCATTTGTTAACCACTCCACAGATTTCATATTAGCAAACTATAGTTTTGGCAAGTCGTTTAGGACGTCTACTTTGTGCATGACACAAGTCATTTTTCCAGCATTTGTTTACAGTCAGATTGTTTCACTTTGAATTGACTATATGACAATTCCAGTTGGTCAGAAGTTTACATACACTAAGTTAACTGTGCCTTTAAGCAGCTTGGAAAATTCCAGGAAATGAAGTCAAGCCTTTAGGCAATTAGCCAATTGGCTTCTGATAGGAGGTGTACTGAATTGGAGGTGTACCTGTGGATGTATTTTAAGGCCTAACTCAGTGCCTCTTTGCTTGATATCATGGGAAAATCAAAAGAAATCAACTGTGGACCTCCACAAATCTGGTTCATCCTTGGGAGCAAATTCAAAATGCCTGAAGATACCATGTTCATCTGTACAAACAATAGTATGCAAGTATAAACACCATGGGACCAAGCAGCCATCATACTGCTCAGGAAGGAGACACATTCTGTCTCCTAGAGATGAATGTAGTTTGGTGCGAAAAGTGCAAATGAATCCCAGAACAACAGCAAAGGACCTTGTGAAGATGCTGGAGGAAACAGGTAGACAAGTTTCTATCTCCACAGTAAAATGAGTCCTATATCGACATAACCTGAAAGGCTGCTCAACAAGGAAGAAGCCACTGCTCCAAAACCACCATAAAAAAGCCAGACAGTTTGCAAGTGCACATGGGGACAAAGATCTTACTTTTTGGAGAAATGTCCTCTGGTATAATAAAACAAAAATTGAACTGTTTGGCTATAATGACCATTATTGCAAGCTGAAGAACACCATCCCAATCGTGAAGCATGGGGTGGCAGCATCATGTTGTGGGGGTGCTTTGCTGCAGGAGGGACTGGTGCACAAATAGATGTAAACATTTCTTAAAATAAAGTAGTGATCCTAACTGACCTAAGACAGGGAATGTTTTCTCTGATATTTATTTATTTATTTGGGTAGTGAAAAAAGTGTAGGTGCATTTAAAAGCTGGACTAACACAAGCAAAACTTTAATGCTTCAAATGCATTAGATTTCAGTTACCATTGCCGTTGTAAAAATTCAATATTCACATTAACTGAATAAATGAAAGAAATGAGTGAATGTGTCCAATAACAGGGCGGTTACTGAGATTAGGCAAGTAGTATATGGCTGGTCATGTGATCCTAAAATGGCAGCCCACATGAGGGGACCCTCTCCATGTAGAATAAAACAGCTTTTAAAAGGATACTGATATGACCGGAGTCTTCATCTCATGTTAGTATGAGCACTGCTAAAAGCTATGTGCTGAATTATACATTTGCTTTTAAAATGTATAACATTTTTTTTTTTTTTTTTTGTGGTGAAATATGACTTGACAATTTTTTTTCATGAGATTCACTTGTTGTAATAGACCAGTTGGATCAGTTAAAGACACTTGCCGGGCTTGAACCTGCGTCACCCTCATGAGCATCCCAGCTCAATGTTTTTGAATCCTCCGCATCACAGCTCCAAACAAATTGATGGCACATTTCACATGGGATGTGTTTAATGATGTGCACAAATGCTAGGGAATTCATACTGTGTGTACACAGGTTGTTTGTGACCGGTATGGTGTGAACGGTCTACTCAACTGGAAAATGAATGTTAATTTGAAATTGCGGTGGGACAGTTAGCAACATACTGACAGATTAAACACCGTGGATCTCTCCAAACTTTAATCTGGACCAGGTATTCCCACGGGAGACGGAAACAGATGGTCACGGCAGCTTATCTGTGATGCGAGAAAAGTGGTGGAAACTGAATAAATCAGTGAACACCCCCCCTCCCCCCATACCTCCCTCCAATCTAAAAAAAGAGCGATCAATTATCTGATCCCTCTGATGAAATCGGAACCATTAGCAATATTCACAAGGGTAGTGAAAGATGGCCTGTCATTTTGGCTTTAGCTAATGACCTTATAATGGTTCCCTCTCACAGCTTCTGTACAGCGGGCTGGAATGGGATGAGTCTCTGGATGTATAGCCTTACAGAGCCCTCTCATTGGACGAGAGCCAGGATATGTCCCTCTCTCGTTGGCTGATTCTCATGTTCTGTTCCAAAACCTAGTGAGCTGCCTACAATATGGATGATAGGCATGATAGACACACTTTCTACACGAAGGCTGTTCCAAAAGGTAGGCAGCTTAATTATGCTGCCCTCTAAGACCCTTTCTTTTTACCAGATTCTAAGGCAGCAATGTATCCTTTGTGTCACATTGTAACAAGCTCAGTGAAAAAATCCATCCAAGATGGCTGACAAAGTGAGAGAAATAAAGATTAAATAAATGTATATATAAACATATATTTCATTCAATACTGAGGTCGATAAAAAAATAATTGTGTAATTAAAATGGACTGTTTTACCCAATATTTGTGTGTGATATGTATTTTTATGCTTATTTGATTATTGCGTTGTTAGAGCATTGCATCTCTATTGAAATTAATCATTGAGTTTCCCATACTAAACACTATTTTTGTGGCACACAGAATTACTGCTCATGTAGAGCATTTCAAATCAGTCACTTACAGGTGCATCTCAATAAATTAGAATGTCGTGGAAAAGTTCATTTATTTCAGTAATTCAACTCAAATTGTGAAACTCGTGTATTAAATAAATTCAATGCACACAGACTGAAGTAGTTTAAGTCTTTGGTTCTTTTAATTGTGATGATTTTGGCTCACATTTAACAAAAACCCACCAATTCACTATCTCAACAAATTAGAATACATCATAAGACCAATAAAAAAAACATTTTTAGTGAATTGTTGGCCTTCTGGAAAGTATGTTCATTTACTGTATATGTACTCAATACTTGGTAGGGGCTCCTTTTGCTTTAATTACTGCCTCAATTCGGCGTGGCATGGAGGTGATCAGTTTGTGGCACTGCTGAGGTGGTATGGAAGCCCAGGTTTCTTTGACAGTGGCCTTCAGCTCATCTGCATTTTTTGGTCTCTTGTTTCTCATTTTCCTCTTGACAATACCCCATAGATTCTCTATGGGGTTCAAGTCTGGTGAGTTTGCTGGCCAGTCAAGTACACCAACACCATAGTCATTTAACCAACTTTTGGTGCTTTTGGCAGTGTGGGCAGGTGCCAAATCCTGCTGGAAAATGAAATCAGCATCTTTAAAAAGCTGGTCAGCAGAAGGAAGCATGAAGTGCTCTAAAATTTCTTGGCAAACGGGTGCAGGGACTTTGGTTTTCAAAAAACACAATGGACCAACACCAGCAGATGACATTGCACCCCAAATCATCACAGACTGTGGAAACTTAACACTGGACTTCAAGCAAATTGGGCTATGAGCTTCTCCACCCTTCCTCCAGACTCTAGGACCTTGGTTTCCAAATGAAATACAAAACTTGCTCTCATCTGAAAAGAGGACTTTGGATCACAGTTCTTCTTCTCCTTAGCCCAGGTAAGACGCCTCTGATGTTGTCTGTGGTTCAGGAGTGGCTTAACAAGAGGAATATGACAACTGTAGCCAAATTCCTTGACACGTCTGTGTGTGGTGGCTCTTGATGCCTTGACCCCAGCCTCAGTCCATTCCTTGTGAAGTTCACCCAAATTTTTGAATCGATTTTGCTTGACAATCCTCATAAGGCTGCGGTTCTCTCGGTTGGTTGTGCATCTTTTTCTTCCACACTTTTTCCATCCACTCAACTTTCTGTTAACATGCTTGGTTACAGCACTCTGTGAACAGCCAGCTTCTTTGGCAATGAATGTTTGTGGCTTACCCTCCTTGTGAAGGGTGTCAGTGATTGTCTTCTGGACAACTGTCAGATCAGCAGTCTTCCCCATGATTGTGTAGCCTAGTGAACCAAACTGAGAGACCATTTTGAAGGCTCAGGAAACCTTTGCAGGTGTTTTGAGTTGATTAGCTGATTGGCATGTCACCATATTGTAATTTTTTGAGATAGTGAATTGGTGGGTTTTTGTTAAATGTGAGCCAAAATCATCACAATTAAAAGAACCAAAGACTTAAACTACTTCAGTCTGTGTGCATTGAATTTATTTAATACACGAGTTTCACAATTTGAGTTGAATTACTGAAATAAATGAACTTTTCCACGACATTCTAATTTATTGAGATGCACCTGTATGTAATTCCATGATGTTAGGGTTCTGCCTTAGGAAGCAGCTACCTATGTAGGTAGTAAGGCAGCCCATCCTTTGGAAAAAAGCTTATGTACTGTTCTTTGACTCCTCCAAACTGGCCGCTGGACCCATTTTGTCATTGTTTGAAAGGTTAGTTTGCCTCCCAGGACCCAATCTTACAAACAAATGTACATAAGCCAGACAAAGACAAAGAACAGAGCAGGCAAGTAGTTTATAACAGTTGAGAATGGAAGAAAACAAGCATTTTCTCTTGTTGAATTGAAGCTGTTGAGCCTTCCCGATGCATGTTGATGGTTCATTTCTCCATTACATTATCTCAGTCTTCCCTTATGGAACCGTCATCTCAGTGGGGCTGTAGAGCTGCAGCAGACATGCTTAACTGAATGCACACTGTTTGTCTATAGAGTTTCACTCAGAATGTTAATAACCCTCTGCTTTATGAAACCATTTATTATTTAAAATCTGCAAAAATCACAATCTTAAAGCAGGATTTAGCATAATAACCTCATGGAAATCGTTGGTATGATGCGTGATTCTTCTGAAAACTGTTGTCAGCTCCTACAAACACGATAACATGAGTGAATGAAAAGTAATGCCTTGTTTTCTTTTAACAACAAACATAAAGGAACCAGAATACTCTAATGTTTATCAGAGAAGAACAGGACGGTTGCAGAGAGGGGCATGGGTCTTACAGCACCAGGTACATGTGCATGATGAAAGGGCAAAAACGCTTTTAGGTGGGAGGGTTTCACGGGGCTGTAAAATACCCCAAACAGCACTTTCCATAAGGGTGTCTCTGTTTTGTCCTCATTGGTCTCTCCACGGCATTTGCTCAAGTCGCCGAATAATCAAATTTTTCTGTTTGCACATCTGTGTCTCCCTCTTGCACGCATGTCTCACTCTCCATCTATCCATCTCTCCACCTGTGTGTAGAAACATAGCAAAGCAGACATTCCTAGAGACTTTACAGGACAACTTTATAGAGATGGACATACTGGCCACAGCTCGCCGTGATGGGGCTTTCACTGATGGGTATGTTGCATGAACTGACTGCGCCTTCCGTCATTAGCAGGATCTGCTTTGCCATGCTGCATAGTGGTATCTTTGCACGCTTGTTTTTCATTTTTATTACATGGTGTCAGATGTAACCGAATCTAACCTGTCTCATCACTTACTAAATGAACTGCATGTTTATTGACAATAGTCTTTCTTTAAAAAACAAAACAAAAAATGAACTAACCCTGAATGTATAGCGTTCTTTGCTAAGGAACTGTTCATAAGGCTAAGCGCACACTATAAGACAGAAGCTTGTTGCCCTGCGCACATTTAAAGACTCGTGTTCTTTTGTTTTCTGTCGTGTTGTTGAAGTGTTGAACTCAAATGTTGGGTTATTGAATAAAAATGCTAGATGGAAATACCAAGATGCAGATAACATTTCCAAACTTTGCATAAAAAATGCATACGCTCGCTTGAGGTGGATACATTTTTTATTTGATTAAAATACATGCTCATTAACTACGATGGAAACACATTTACTGAATAAATTCCTAAATGTGCATCAAAAAAGTCTCAAGTCATATGACTAAATAATTCACACGCAACTGGACTAACCAGCAGACAAATATCATTTAACATAGCCTTAAATCAAAATGATTGGAGCTCATTTTGAACTCAGAGCATTTTATCTGTGCACTCTGAACTGCAAGTAATTTATTGCATTGAACAAAAGAGCCACGGTGGCTTTCTCAGTGGCTACAATTTCTATTTTTTGTTCATTTTCCTGGAACACATGGAATGGAAATACTGCTTTATTTGCACATTTTTAGCTATTTTCTGATTTTTTGCATATATTCGTAATTTGGATTGAAACATGACTAATTACAAGATCTTTTTTCACAAACTCACACACATAGTTCAGGCACATAGCTCACGCACATAGCTACGAAGTCAATTCTTGACAACATGTCAATAAGCAACATGGAGGATGCTGTTTTGTTTTTGTTTTTTTGCCATAATTTACATGAAACGAGAAAAAAGTTCAGACTTCCCACTGCCTCTCCCAACCCTTGGACTTTTTCCTCTTTCATTGGCTGTTGCACATTACTGCCCTTTTGCTTGTCAGAGACAATATTCACACCTGAAGACTGGTGGGTTGGTTTCAAAGAAGTTTGAAATTAGTCTGTTTGGAAATGTATAAGTGCACACTTTATCTTCTGTCTTGTACTGTGCTCAGGGCCAAAAATTAAAGTGGGTAGACTACCTTTAAGAGTTTTGAAAATCAGTTGTTCATTTTTCTTGTACCTTAGACACATTGGTTCATTTCTGGGTTCCCCTCATCTGGTCAGTATTGCATATACAGCAATAACAGCAGTTTTCTCAATCAATGCCTTCACCTGTTTGAGGTTTACGTCTTAAATCTCATTTCAAGAGACCTGGCCTCGTTGTACATCGGCGAATAAGCTGCACCGATTATGTGCATCCTGCAATATCCAACAGCTTCATGACACGTGCAATCTTAAGGTGAATTAGAAATTGCCATGAGGGCTTGTATTAACAAGAATCCACTGTGGTCAGTTGTGCTGTAAATTAAATTTGATATTGATAAACATTTTGGATGTAACACACCCCATAGGGGCACAGTATGTATTGTTGGCAGCCAGAGAGCAGAGGTGACTATGGCAACAGCTCGGAAAAGTGCTTTGGGACAGCAGTACTGACCAGTGTAGGGCACACTAGCCTCCACACTCTATAGATAATGCTGAACATGTTGAGAAAACAATTCTCTCTCACACTACACACTGCCCTTGTTTGTGAAAGTAAGCAATACGGTTTTCTGCGTTTCTGCAGACACTTTCTATTCAAGCCTGGTGGGACTTCGCCCTTGTACTGCACGACGTCGCCTGGCTACCCCTTGACGTCCAGCACGGTATATTCGCCCCCGCCCCGACCCCTGCCACGGAACACCATCTCACGGCCTGCTTTCAGCCTGAAGAAGCCCTATAAGCACTGCAACTGGAAATGTGCCGCACTCAGCGCCATCCTCATCTCCATCACCCTGGTGGTCCTGTTGGCCTACTTTATTGGTGAGTTTACCCATCTACACCTTCATCCACCCATTTTTCTCAAAATATCTGTCAGAACTGTACTAAAGGTGTGACATAAATAAGATTTTTATTTAATTTTGTTTCTTACGAAAAAACGGTTTAAACCAGCCTAAGTTAGTGTGCTGTTTTTAGCTGGTTTTAGCTGGTTTAGCTGGTCTCCCAGACTGACTAGCTGACAAAGTGCCAAAACCCCTCTAAAACCATCAAATCAGACCAGCCTGACCAATGGAAGCCAGCTTGGTGGTCAGCAAAGACCAGCGAACCACCTTAGACTGGTTTATGCAGTTTTTCAGAAGGGTTATTTGTACGGTTATGTGGAGTTCACACTGACAGTGATTTACATCAACAAAGCAACATGATAATTTTCAATGAGAGTTGGCGATTTCCTGTGATGTGACAAAGTTGAACAAAATTCAGCTTTATGTAAATGAGCAATGATGCACTGTTACCAAGTGTTACCAAAACTACCAATGGGAGTGCTGACAGGGACCAGCTCCCTGATATCATTGGAATACTTAGTTAAGAGTAGGAAAGCCTTCTAGCGGCACAAAGATTTGTTGACCTGCAGCAATTTAATCAATGTCAGTGTGAATTCTCTTTATACATAAAGTCTACTTTTTGTAATACTATAGATAGGGTGGTTAGGCAGTCTTTGCGTTGTATCTTTGAAGTGAAGTGACCCTATAGAGTTTAAATCTTAAAGTTGTCATAAATGCAGAGCTAATGTTTTGTCATTCAAATGCTTGAGCCGTGAATCTGTGCTAGAGATGATTCAGTACTTTGCCTCACTGAATGACACTGATACGACTTAGTGATGAATTTTATCAGTTTCCTCGTAGTGCTGGATTAGTGGCCCATATAAAGATCCCTGATTCACTTTTCAATCATTTAAAATCTCTGCTCGAGCACAGTATACACAAGATAACAGCCAACATTATTGATCTCCTACACTGTTCAGAAATTTCAGTGTCCCGCAACTTTATTTAGCTAAGTCTGTGAAGCAAGTCAATAATAGATGACAGATAGAGTGATATAGGATTGAGACCTTGTAACGGTTTGTGCTAGTTAAGATTTCTGTAGTTTAATGTGCAATGGCTACACTGAATCATTAGCTCTCCGTGATGTATAGTATGAGAAGCGGTGTTAGTTCTGCTCATATTCGCTTGGGCAGTCACTAAATGAGCATAACTATGATGCATTCAGGTCTACTTGGTGTCTGCTAGTAGTTCTGTTATTTCCTTTAATCTCATAAGAGAAGAAGCGGAATATTTGATGTACATGTGAGAATATTGTCAACCAGTTCCATATAAATGTCAGTCCATGCCTTCAAAAGTAAATCAATAATAACAAAAATGTTCTGTAGATGCTGATATCTAGGCCAGCATGGAATGGGTTTGTATGCTTATCTGCTTAGAATGTAAATTTTAAGTGTAAACTCACAGAAGGGCTACACAAACAAATAATGTTGTATGAAGTCAGAAAAATGACAAAATAATTCAATGCAATGTAATTTGATTAAGCTGCATCCAAATGGAGATCTTTCAGATGTGTCTTTACTATTACAGATAAACAGCTTTCCACTGCTTAGGAACTGAGAATAAATAAGCATTGTAGCAGAATTTAAGTCAATCCATCCATTCGTTTTTGACTAAAAACAAAACAAAACAAAACAAAACAACAACTTAATTGTTTAGTTCTCATAAAATATTCTGTTAGCTACTAAGGCAAATAACAATGTTTTGTTCCAAATCCCAGTGAGCTGTCCACCTAGGCAGTATTTTGAGAGTTGCTGCCTATGTAAAGCATTTCAAATCAGTCACATGATGGCTAGGATGCTGTCTTAGAAGCTGTGTACGCTGAAGACAGGGAGGCAGCTCACTAGGTTTTAAAAAGATACATTCAAGATGGTGGAAAAATTATAAAATGCTGAGTGAAAATTATCTTACAAATTGTTCAGTATAATTAGACAATTACTATTTTACCCAGTATTGTGTTGTTAGCTTAGCAACATGCTAGTATGAAACTACGATGGAATTAATTGTTAGTTGAGTCTCATCAACTGTGTGATTTACGTGCAGAGCGCTATTTGTGTGTGGTGCAGAGCTGCTGCCCATGTAGAATGTTCCTAATCAGTGTCTTATGAGGTTCCATTTCAGTCAGGATGCTGCTTTGGAAAACAGCAAGGCAACTCACTAGGGTTTGCAACAGAGGTTTACTGTTGACGTTAAGTGTATATGCACTAGCGAATTAAATTCTGTACTTCAAGATGCTCTTTGTTAGCTGGTGGGCTAGTTCAGCTATGACCTTGTTAGGAGCCCTGCAAAGCCCACAAAACTGATAGATCTTAATCACTTCATGTAATTACAGACACCCCACCCAACCCTCTTCCAAAATCAAGCTCATCTCCCCACGCACCTCAGGTAAACACACAGGAAACCTTAGCTCACCCTGAGAATCTGGGATTCAATCAACAACAAGGGGTCACGTTTAATTAAAAGCTGATGAGAAAATGTTTAATTTCAAGTGCAATTAATTATGTAGGCCTGTAATTGGAAACTCTAACTGTGTTGTCTAATGAACCCAATTAAACCTCCTGACAGATGTTTTTGACTAGCATGCTTTTTGCCATTTTTGCCCTATTCTTTTTGGTGCATTTTGCAAGAAATGGTTCCTTGGAACGGATACGATCGGGAAACTGAGAGTTGTGTGCCATTTTCTCAGTGGTGGCATACTCATTAAGTAGTTCATTATGTCCTCTGCATCTGAAGGTCATCAATCCCTCTGTGTTCATGTCTTCTCGTGCTGGGCACTCATCGTACCGCCCAACAAGCAACCTCAGTCAAAGCCACAAGACACACACTCAAACTGTCACTTCCCTTTGAGGCTTCACTCTTTTCTTTTCTATCTCTTTGTTTCCCCATAATTATAAACAGCTCAATGCATTTTCAGTTTTACCTTTAACCAAATACAGTAGGGTTCAAATGTGTTGCATCCAAATCGAAAATCTGGGATTCAAAGTATAATTTAAACCTAAGGAAAATGTAAAACAAAGAAATATTATCATGTAAAATTAAATATTGAGAAATATAATTTGTAATGAAAGTAAAAAACAAAAACAAAAAACAAAATGTATTAGACAAATACAAAATACTCTGACATTCGAACATCACTGTGCAAATTTGTTGTAATTTGACCCTGATATATGTCTTGTCACTCTAAGGTATTGGATTATAGATGGATTGTTCAAATGTTCTGGATTTCCACCAATTGCCATATTTAATGGCCTTACATATAGAATTTAAAGGTTATAGGTTTGTGTCAGAGCAAAGTTACAGATTCTTTTCTGGCCATAGCCTAAATAATTGTGTAGAGACACGCATTAGTTAGAGTTGGGGTACTCGAGTTCGGACTCGCACTTGAGTCCGAGTCACGAGTCCGATTTTAATGGACTTGGACTTGTCACGGTCTCAGATGCATTTTTACTCGGACTTGACTCGGACTCGAGCCTTTTAGACTTGGGATTTTTTTCAGAGTCCGGCCGAGTCCATGGCATTTGTGATGCAATGAAAAACAAACAAACAAACAAATAACATAACATAGGGTGACCATATATCCTCTTTTCCCCAGACATGTCCTCTTTTTCAGACCTGAAAAAAAGCGTCCTGGCGGGATTTCAAAATTGCCTCTAAATGTCCGGGATTTAGCTTTGTCTTCATATTGATGTGCTCTCTATAGTTAGTACTATCATACATTCTGTTTATTTGATACTGCGCATCAGTTTTCACGCGTATATGTCCTTATGTGTGATTATTATGGCTGAGAGCAGAAGCGTGCACTCTTAGAAATATCCAGAAATATCAATAATGTAAGTACACTTTAAAAAGTATGTTCCCCAACTCTGCAAATTATTAAATAGAAAGCATGTTTTTATCAGACACATGCTTACTACACAAAGTCATTTCTAACTGAAAATGTTGACTATATCGAGACAAAATCAAATTTACTAGGTATCAGGGACATTTAAACGAATATGACGGATGAAATAGACCATGATAGAAATTGTACAACTCAGTCCGTCACATATTTGTAGCGCAACCTCTGTGTGTTACCTGTAAAGCTGGCACTTGTGTTTAAATGGCAAAAAAGTCAGAAAATACAATGAAAAACACAGGTGAGGGGAGAAGTCTCTATTCACCTATTATCCATACTAAATATAATGTGAAAAGAAATGTCAGCCCAAGGTGAGTTTGTCAAATATTTGATCTTGACTTTAGGGAAGTAGGCTACACCTGGACACAGCAGGAGGACTGAAAAGTGTGAAGTGTAGTACTGTAGTGTGTGTATGTATGTATGTGTGTATATATATATATATATATATATATATATATATATATATATATGTATTTTATATATATATAAAAAATTTATGGGCATTATTAAATGTTTTAATATTACCATTTATTAAATGTATTAAACACATTAAATATATTTAATTAATTACATTAAATGTATTTCACCCATAATTTGAGATAAAACTAAATTGAATTGACAAATTGTAAATGAGGATAAATATAAACTAAATTAAAATTTGAAATAATAATAACTCTGGTTGGAATGACTAACGCAGCTTTCACTTTCTTTGGTGTATGTTTGAGTGGAGGGGAAAAGCAAGAAATAATTTAAATGTCAACAGAATGCAATAAGAAGTGTGTTGAAGGACAGTTTTGTCTATATACACCTAAAGCATATGCTTTGATTCTGAAACGACTTTGAAGTCTGTTCAGCAGGACACTAATCATTTGTTTTTGCATTTATATTGACAAATTGTTTTTCTTAGTTGTGAAGGTTAAAATTAGCGTAAAATATTGATGTTGAGTTTATGGTTACAGTTTTAATTCAGATTCTTGAACAGATTCATTGGGACTCAACTCGGACTCGGCCTGTTATGGACTCAGTCTCCACAGCTTCATTTTGGCTGAAAAGCTTCTTGTAAATTGGCAAGTTACTAGTAACAGTCTGCTGAAACAAAGCCATTAAATCAAGGGATTCTGGGAAAGTACGTTCTCAGTGGTCAGACTCAACACACACACACACACACACACACACACACACACACACACACACACACACACACACGCACATGAACCATTGAAGAGATATTATTCACTCCTGACAGATTCCTCTCCGATTTTATGTGAAAGTGAAAAATGGCTCGAGACTTTTTGATCAACTAACTTGCTGATGATGTGCTTTTCACTGCCTCCCATTTAAAGACAGCAGTCTGATCATGAAGTCAGACTAGAGGAGGGCACGTAGAACAAGAGGAAGTTCCATTGGGAGTTTTTTGTGAAAAGATTAGGCACACTTGACTGGGGAAACAGAACACTCAAGAGCACTCTCAAAGGTCTCGCTGGTTTGTCTGTAGAGTGATTTAACACCCACATGTGTTTTTAACGGCTTGTTAAAATCCATATGTGATGTCTGAAGAAAGAAAGAAGGTGAAAGATAGAGAATATGATAGGACAAAAAACAAATGAAAGTGCACAAGAAGAATGAAAGAAGGCAAAAGAAAGGATGGAGAGGATGAGAGAGAGCAGAAAAGAAGGTTAAAGAAAGGACGAAAGGGTGCAAGTATGAAAAAAGACGCAAGAAAGGACGAAAGAGGGAACGAGAGAATGAAAAAGAGCGGAAGAAAGAAAAAGGGTTAGTGAAAAGACGAAAGAGGATGAGAAAGGAAGAAAGAAGGCACAACAAAGGATAAAAATAGATTAAACAAAGGGTGAGAAAAATACATTTTAAAGGTAAACCAAGGCCATGTCAACACTAGTTTTAACGCCTTTAATTCACTAGAACGCCATTTGTCTCCACCAAAAACAGAGCATTGATTGATCTCTTCATCACTGCATACTTTGGAAAACAATGACTTTAGGAAACTGAAAACAGATTAGTGTAGATGTGGCCTAAAAATAACATTTCCTCAGTTGTGAGAATCTCTTCACTGAAAGAAGTCGTCAATCTCTCTACCCTCCAATCCTCATGAAAGTAAACATGCAACTGAAGTAATTACTCTTCTAAATCTCTTTTATCCATGATATAACAAGGACACTTCTCAGAACATTCTGTAATATCCTTTTACAGTATGTCTTCCATTTGCAAAAATAGTGCCTAGTATCACATACTGTATACGTTTTCTTTGCACCAGGATCCCTATAAGAGCGGTGTCAAAGTAATTAGACGGCTAATGACAGGACTGAGAGCTGCCACATTCAATACTCATCCATTCAAGTGTCTAAGATAAATTAATTAACCACATGCTTGATAATGTACCCAGTCCATTCTATGATGGATGAGTGAGAACTGACATTGCTCAAGCCAGTACTGCCCTGCCCTGCCCTGACAGATCACAGTATTGTCCTCTTTTTTTTTTTTTTTTTTTTTTTTCTCTGGGATAAGGCATTTTTTGTGGTAGTCTTGGAATGTATTGCTTTTGTTGTTACCTGCTTCTCAGGAGGTGTTGCAGAGGTTTGAAGAGGTGCAGTAATGAGCCTTGTGTTCCTTTCTGGCTGAAGCTGTAGTTTGTTCAAACTTTCTGCCTAATTGGCTTGCACAGATCTGCCAAAATGGCCTGCCAAAGTAGAGATATCAGGGGCGTTGTCGGGCGTGTCTAGACTTGGACTTGCATTTCAGCACGGCTGCTGTTTTATTCTCAACAGGTCTCGGGGTCTCTCCCCTCGCAGTTCCAGCGGGACCCTCATTAAAAACACCCGGCTTGGACTGATTCCACCTGTCCCTACTTTGCTCCCTACTCAAGGAGCTTGGCTGATAACTGTGAGAGGGAAACAGAGTGAGTTTGGATGATGGAAGAGTTCGGGCCAGGCACAGAAACATATTTCATAAGCTGGACTCTTCCAACACACTCTGGAAATCACAGATAGAGGGACAGGATGGAAATAAATCATAATGAGGGTTGGTCAGTGGGTGGTAGCTTTAAAGTTGGAGGCATTTTACTACATCAGAGCTGGACAGGACAAGGTGCAGGGGGGCCAGATGGAAGATGTGCCCCATGAGGGAGCAATTACTCAGGCATTTGGAACGACAACCAGACCCATGATGCCTTTGATTAGTTTGTCCTCCCCAGTGCCCATGCGCCAACTGCTCTCTATGTTTCCCTCCGTCGATGGTGAGCCACAAATCAACTGGTGCGCAACAGAAAAGAGTGAGACAAATGCCTTACTCAGTCTTGGGTGATGACAAACCCAGCTATCTGTCTCATAGTGTACCTGTCCTCCTTTGACATAGTCAATTTCAGTGGTGCAGACGGGGATGGAGGTGCCCATTCGTTTGCATTTATATTGTCTCTCAAGACAGCCCCGACTTTTTATAGCCTTACAAATACTCTCTCGCAAAAGTTGCGGCAACATTCAGACCTTTCTTAAGGAATGCCTTAATCTTTCGGAATGCAATCAACAAAATGCATGCCCTGCAATTTTCCAAATGGCTATTGATTAAGCCAGAGAATGGCTGCTCTCATCCGCCATGGCAACGCCTGTCTAAAGCTTCATAGTTTTTCAGGCCGCATTTTTTACCATTTAGTAAACGGTGGCAGTTACTATGTAATATGGCTTTAATTAATGGTGACTAGTTTGATCTGCAGTATATCATGTATGTGGTGGGATTAAAACTGCCAATTTGATGCTTCTAGTTAAGCTAGGATAAGCACATCTTTGCATAATCTTAAGGATCATTGATTTTACAAGATGTAAAGCAGGACAAAGGCTATCAAACTAAAGGCCCAAATGAAGCAATTAGACAGCCCTTTGTTTTTTTGTTTTCTTTGAAAATGAATTCAGACTCAGCTTTCACTCTGTAAACACTGCTACAACCAATCAGTCCCTGCTCAGTGAAGCATTACTCTCTTAGTTTCATTATTAATGATAATGTGTGCCGTATCATTCCCCCTCTTCTACTTGGTTCTTCTAGTTATGTTCTATCTTTTACTTTGTTCATGGTGAGTGTTTTCTCTAAGAGTTTGTGTTTCCTGTTGCAAAGATAGATCACAATATGGCATTTTACAGTATAATGATACAAAAAAAAAAAAAAAAGTCATGTTATTATATTAAATATTCTATATTAAATATTCTATATTCTTAAATAAATGTTATTATATTAAATATTCTATAAATATATGTAGAATAGCAATTATACACACCTGTTCTGTGTTTCTGTGTCTTGGTTACGTCGCGTCATAAACGCACCGTTTTTAGGTCATCGTGTCAAGTTAAACGAAGTTTGAAACTTAGAAAAACATGTCTTGAGATCCCTGCGTTCGGATTTGGGCTCCATCAAGCTGTGATTGAACACAAGGACGTGTTCTCATCTTGTGTTGTCTGCCCTCGATAATGGGGTTTGTTATCTATCTGTGTAAGCTGTGCATTGCCTAAACCAGTGGTTCCCAACCTTTTTTCCTTGAAGCCCCCCAACTTAATTACAAGAAAGTCTGCCCCATATATATATATATATATATATATATATATATATATATATATATATATATATATTATCAGTGGTGTGCAGTGCATTTACCCCTTCAACAACAAAAAATTGTTATTTTAAGGTGTTTTTTAAAGTTGTATATAACTGTATTGTATTTATTTATTTAATGCATATACATGCAAAAAAAAAAAAAAAAAATCAATGGGGGGAAAGAGCGTTTCATAATTTTTATACTTTTTTCTGTCTCCATTTATGCCACCACTTCTCTGAAGGATTTGAAGTGGCTGACTGCTGACTAAATATACATACAACTATACATAGCTGTTGACAAATGTGTTATTTAATAATTGCTGAGGTATTTTACTTGTGTGATCGCTTCTCTGTGCTTTCTGGCAAAATAGATGCTGACAGGAAAACTTGAAGGCGTCAGTAACTAAGGGAAGTGGGGCTTTTGTATCATATCTCTTGCTGTGTTTGGTCACGCGTGTGCGCGAGAGAGGGAGCGCTATCATCCAAGTCCGTGAGAAATGCAAAAATAATGCAAAAGTATAACAACTGATAAAAATAATATATTACAATATAATGATTTTTTGGAATGCGCATTCTTTGCCATGCGCCGGGATTTTGCATAACCGCAATAGACATGATATTTTAACATTTCTTGCTGGTAACACATTTCTATTGGTATTTCATCCACCCCAACGCAGAGCCCTGCATCTGTTTGATGGTCTTCTTATAATGCGTTAACATGTCAACAAAGTATGCAGTTTTAATACGTTTTCGCAGTCTTGCTGTGCGTGGTTATGATGTTACAGTTATTCCAAAATCCAAGAAAAGTAAACTCACAAGCACTTGGCCATGCAACAGTCAGCACATCTCCGCAGAATATATTTGATGCGCTTCATCCTCATGCAGTATTGTAAAGAGGCTGTGGTCAGTTGAGTGACATTTCATGAAGTTTTGCTACAGTTGCCAGGGTGTCAAGTTGCACATTTTTTTTATTTAGAGATATTGCTTATCACGTTGAGTTAGATGAGGAAGCAGACATACTGTCTTGGTATTGCGCATTTTATCGATCTTTGATCGCATCAAAGTGCGCAAGGTTCCGCGCTCCCCCTGTGAACTCTGGTGCCCCCCCAGGTTGGGAACCATGGGCCTAAACAGCAAGAGTTTCACTTACTGCCCCCTGGAGTAAACAGGTGGTACTACAAGCTTGAATTGCTCAGATATAAGGAATATTCCTTATTACGGTCCGGGGACATGATTACTTGCTATAATTTCGTGTTATTTTTTATATAATTAACCACGCTGAATTAACACGTTAAATCGACAGCCCTAATAAAAAATACTACAATAATAAGAACAAATTAATATATATATTTATATATATATATATATATATATATATATATATATATATATATATATATATATATATATATATATATATATATATGATAAAATGTATCTAATATGTCAAATATCAATTATATAAATGTTGGTAAAAATATCCTACAACAATATCCTCTTTCATAAAGGGCTTGTAACAAACAGCTGTAGTTTATGGCATGAGTGATGATAGTCCATGAATTCATAGGTGACATAATGACATAAGTGATGATGGTCCATGAATTACTTTGTTTCAGTGGAATCTAGTGGAAAGATTCATCCAATGAGTCATAAAGTTAAAGCATTCATTGCTGTATTATGACTTCTAGTGGAACTCTTAACTTTTTTTAAAGGTGTTAAATGCAGCAATTTACCTATAAATGGTGCAATGTTTCATGTTATTTTATGGTGTGTGTAGGTTATGAGCGTTGTGTTAATATCTTGTAAACAAATCAAATTAAAGTAGTACCGTTAAAGCCCAGACTTTTGTTTTTACATTTTGTTGGTCTTTTAAGGAACTGCAGACTATTATAATTTTAGTGCTCTGTCACACCAAAATGAAGATTGATTTGAGGGATGATAATTATAGCAGCTATATGTTTTTTCCCAAATGTTTTGGCAGAAGAATAAATAATTTAGACATTTTTTCACCCTTATCGAGACAAGATATTTGCTGCCACACAAAACAAATAAGTTTTCTCCTCTCTGAGATATTGAGTGGAGCGGAAAAGTTATTTTAGCCCTTAACTGTCACTAGGGTTGTCAAGAGACTTTGGCAGGAAAAGCCACTTGTGCAATTTGAAACCAGCTCTTTACTTGTGAAGGAGAATGGGGACTCACGTAGGGAGAGAAATGGAGTGTGGGGAAGAGACAAAGTGTGAGATCATTTGTTTTATCTACTTCGACACTCGCCGTAGTCCACCCTGACAGCAGTTTCCTTATAAAACATGGCTGCATCCCAATTTGCATATTATCCATACTATATAGTATCCAAGTTTAGTGCACCCATATCATAGTGCATTTAAAATAGTATGCTACAACTGCCCAGATGGTGTATCAATTACAGTTGATTTTCAAAGTATGCATCTATACCTGCTTTTTTATGGCACTATGGAAGAGGAGTTTGTGATACAACAAATGCCAAGCTCCCATAGCAGTTTGAAGGTGAAGTAGGTAATCACTAGTTTCATCAAACTGATAAAAATGGCAAAAATAGTGACTTTTTTCAAACGGGTTTTTGAAACATGTTACAATTACCCAAACAGGTTACCCAAACACTCCCCCTACTGGACTATTATTTTGCACGCTAAAAAGAAAGTGTGCAAAAGAAGTGTGCGAATTGATATGCATCCAATTTTCGAATTCCACAATTTTGTATTACATTCCGAGGTTACACTGTGCTTAGAACTTCCATTGAAAACCTGTAAGAACGAACTCCAAGGCCCTTTGTTGGCATTTTATCTGCTGACTGAAGACTTCCAGAACAGGGTTTTGCCTGGCTAAGCAGGTCCTGGCCATTCTCTTTCTGGTGATCCATCATACCCGCCCCCCCTTCCTTGTTCATTGCACCATCAGAGTTCATCCCATTGAGTGCTGCTTTTGTTGACCTTGTAAAATAATGTCTTCTGGTGCTCCTCACGCATTCATCTAAACCTCTTGTGTTATTGCTGACTTGATCATTTCCTTGTCTCATGAAGGGGGTATTAGTAAGCTAATGGGGACGAAAAGAAAAGTGTTACCCTGTGCCCGAGCCGGGCTTTTCTGTCTGCTAGTTGTAAAACACTTTTCTTTTGCCTTGAGGGTGGGGGTGATGGTTTTGTTTAGCTCTTGTTCGTTAACTTCACAGTGTCATGAGAACTCCATTTACCAGTAAACTAACGTGTTTCTCAAACAATCAGTTTTTATTCTTATTCTCCAAAAATATCTTAAAGTAATTCAGATTAATGCCTTATAGACTTTTTAAACTTAGTTTCATACGTTATGTCAGTCTTATGTGTGCAATGTTTTTATTTTATTTTTATAAACTTTCGTTTAATGTTATTTTTGTTCAATACTTTCTCATATCCCATGTTAATATGTAGAGACTAGTACATGTAAGCCATTCGTTTTTTTTTTTTTTTTTTTCGTAAATATTGTAAACACTGTGCTGTAGAAATATTTCTGTTTGTTTGAGAATACCGACCAGCATGACACAGCAACACTGGGTTAACCAAAGAAATTACACATCTTTTAGGAAATTTAAGATTAAAGTTTGAAAATCTCCCATTGACTCCTATTGTTAGAATATTCGCCATCAGAGATGTTGTTTGCAAACTGTATTACGAAGGTCTTTTTTCTTGTGTTTATTTGCATTTTGAGTTGTGATTGGTCATTTCTTTCTTGGAAAAAGATATTTGCATTTTGTCATGACAACAGCAAATCTGCTCTGTGTAGAGTTTCAGCCTAAAACCTAGACTTACCTAAATTTCAAAGGAATAGTTCACCCAAAAATTATAATTCTCTCATCATTTACTCACCCTTATGCTGTCTCAAACTCATATGACTTACTTTATTTTGCGGAACACAAACAAAGATTTTTTAAAGGAGATACAGTATCCATAAAACGCAAGTCAGTGGGGTCCAAAACTTTCAAGCTCCAAAAAGGACATAAAGGCAGCATAAAGGTAATCTCAATGATTTGAGTGGTTTAATCCATGTCTTCTGCGATACGATAATTTTTTTAGTGATAAAAAGACTAATATATAACTTTATTTCACTATTAAATTTGACATGCATTGTGCATGCGTTCTGTACATCAAGGAAGTGTAATCAAGCTTCTCGTGTTTTCTCGCCAAGCTGACTGCAGAGTTTTATATCAAGTTTTATAGTGTCAAGTTTTATAGTGGAAAATGTAGTTACATTTTGGTCTTTTGTCACCCCAAAAAATTATTGTGTCACTTCTGAAGATGTGGATTAAATCACTCATGTTGTATGGTTTACCATTATGCTGCCTTTATGTACTTTTTAGAGCTTGAAAATTTTGGACCCCATTGACTTGCATTGTATGGATATGAACACATATCTCCTTCAAAAAAATCTTTGTCTTCCTCAGAAAAAAGAAAGTCATTAGAGTTTGAGATGGCATAAGGGTGGGTAAATGATAACAGAATTGTCATTTTTGGGTGAACACTATTCTTTTTGCTGCCTTTTTTTTTTTTTTTTTTTTTTACAGCATTTGTGGACTGCACTATTGGTTGTGTTTCTCTTGGCTTATAAATCGCCAAAGATTAATCAAGTCAAAGTGCATTGCTTTAATTACCCCACAGCCTCAAGAATGTTAATTTTCAGATGCAGTGTCTATAGTATTCCTCAGTGAATCTAATTTAATTACATTAATGTACACCAAGTCACATGCTCTGCAATCACTGCTCCAGCACACATAAATTTGCCATCTGGTGTTGCTCTTTTTTTTTTCAGCCATGCACCTCTTTGGACTGAACTGGCATTTACAGCCAATGCAGAGGCAGATATATCAGTTGACGGAAGACAACACAAGTGGCCTCCATCTGCCCAAAGATCTGGGCTTGCCGCCTTTGGGCAACACAGGTCTAGAGTTCCCAGACCGAGACAGCAAAGATGATGGTATGTCAAAATCTCACATTTTAAAGTATTATTTATGAACGACATATTATGCATGATTCATTGGTGCACATTATTCTAAAGAAACTTTTTTGTCTTTTTTAATCTTTTGTCATGGCTTCACCTAAAACATCTTTTTGGCTGATGTCTACTAGGCCATGCAGGTGGAGAGTAAAATGTTCAATCAATAGCCAAATTTAAGTATTGTTTTAAGCTACTGTTGTAGGTATGGTAGCCTTTCTAAAATATTGCCAGTAGTTACAGGAGTTAACAGCTGCCAGTTAATGTTAATGTAAAAAAGGTTATGCCAATAATAGCAAGTAACAATAAATTAGAAAAAATAAGCCTTACAATTGGCATACACTCTTGATAACCATTATCTACGTCCCGGTACCAGTAGTTATTGCACTTATTTAATGCTGTTATTTAATGCTGGTTAACTTTAATGTCATAAATATTAAGACAAAATTAGAAAATAATGCCAGATTTAAAAAGAACCATTTGATACATCCCAATTTGAGTTCTTCTATCCTTAAATAACCTTAAACTTTCATTTTTGACAAGCGTTTGAACTCATGCTCTTCAGCCATCTCAAATAAGATGAAGCATTCCAACATTTCCAGCTAATTTTCTGCCAGATTTGCATGAACTCATCTCCTGCAAATTTAGCTCAGCACTGGCCAGTATTATAAAGTCTTATTTTTGTTTTTCAAAGACTTAACGAGATCCAGGATTATTTGTCTGCCAACACCATGCTGTGACCAGTCTCAGTGGCTTGCCTTGAGATCTGTATTATAATCCAGTAAAAGTCACAGGGAAAGTGTGAAGGGTATTATGTGTTCCTTCCTGAAAGTAGGAATGGCACAGCTATCGGGATTGGGGATCCAGAGGCTCAAAGCAGATTAGAAGTTGACCCATACAAAAAGCCGTGCATTGCTTTAATTTTCCAAGACTGGACTAGAGCTTTCCTGGCAGTAGAAGAAAGCGGACATCAACCCCCATGATCACTGAGACAGAACTCCGTACAGTAGGAAAAGTTTGCTTTTCTGTGAGCGCAGCCCATATTTAGCCATTTGATTTGCAACAAGCCTCGGACAAAAGGTGGGAGATCAGACCATTACCATATAGATGAGTCACAGAGACGTCTTTTTTCATTTAGCAGGCGGCAGAGTAGCAGCGAGCGAAGCCACAAACACGGAGGCTGCCACAGTGCCTGTGTTTGAGTGACATCTGCGGCTGAAAGGGAAATCGATAGGCTGGGCTTTTTAATTCTGACTGTCAGAGTAACATTGTCATCAGGAACACAGCGAATCAATCTCCTGTCGCTATTCCGTACATCCCTGGAATTAAGTTAAATAAACACTGTACCGGTGAGGTTTTCTGATGATCTGAATGTTTGCACCTTCTAGTCCTCAGTTCAATTAGCCATAAACATATTATCTGGGAAGTGCCAGCGAGACCTTGTTTAAATTCATGCATTTGCCAACTCCAATGACCATTTCTGTTTTGCCAGAAATTGAGGCCTCGAATCATAATTTGATCCAGGGGGACTGTGATTGGCCATCTGCAGGTTAATCTTACGAAAACATGTCCATTTCAATCCAAAATCAAAGTTTTTTTTTCTTGTGACTTTATTTTCATATAATAAAGGATGAAATCAAAGTCTTATTAGCATAATGTGTCTAGATGTTTTACTTCCCATTATTCTCAGTAATGATTCTCATTACTGTAAAATAGTCATTTTTACAGTATTGCAGATAAAAAAAATACAATAAAATAAAAACTGTAATAAAAATTAAATCAGAACAAATCAAAGATATTTAGATGATTTACAATTTAAATAATGAATATTTTTTTATTTTTTTGCATTACAGTAATAAAAATAGGGGGAAGGGTACTTAACTGTCATGGAATATAATGTCATAATGCAAAAAAATCCAAAATGACTGTTTTCATTATGAAAAATATAATTGAAAAAAATAATATGACCCAGAAATGTTCTTGAAAGTTTTCTTGAGATCCATCTCTGTAATCTGTCTCAGCTAAAAGAGGCTGATATACTGGATCACATATTTCAATAATGGGCATAAAACTTAATATTATTTTTGTTTTGATGGATTTTTGAGACAGTTCAGCCAATGATGAGAGTTGAGCAGCGTGAATTTCGTAAGATGTGTAATTGTGACTGATGCGGTAATGCATTATATGGAGGCTGCAAATTGGAAGGCGGCAAAGTGCATCCTGTCTCTCCAGATATGGCACATCGAAAATGATTGACTTTTCAAAAGACTGCCATCTGCCATGGCATGTGTAGCCCAGTGCGATGGCTGCCCAGAACAGAGTCCTCTGGGCTCTGTTTGCAAGGTTGTCTGCTTTTGTCGCCATCACTGTGGAAATTTGCCGATCCACATGGGCAAGCAGATGTTGCCATTTCCTCTGAGTCCTTTGAGGAAGGTACATCAGTGTTAGGCGCATGCATACGGGCCAGCTCACACATACATAGTATATAGTAGCTGCAAAGGGAAAGTACCTAGAAACAGTGCCGTGTCCAGACTTTTTTGACTGGGGTGGCCCATGTGGGGACTCATTCAAGGGTGGCATGAAGCGTAACTCAACATCACTAATATTAATAATAATAATAATAATAAGATATGTACATTTTCAGGAATTTTTAATAGTCGATTTTTATTTGGCTAAATAATTTATTAATTGTTATTAATACTGCAAAACACAGATTTTTTATTTATTTATTTTTAGTATTTTTTCTGTATAATTTTAAGTAGTCTGTTTAAACTGCATAAATGTTATGGACACTGCTAATATGAACAAATTAAGAACAGTGCATCATTGAACACACGGTAGTTGTGTGCAATTTTGTGGCATTTTATAATACTATCAAGTAGGCTGTTGTTTATTTTGAGACAATAAAGAAGATATTGAAAATATTTCTTAATCTTATCAAGGGCCTACACATAAAAAATTTGCAATGTACAGTGTGAATGTGCATTCAGTTTTGTGTAAGCTACTCAATTTAGCCATATATTGGGACTGCCCAAGGTAATTTGATTATTTAATTAAACAGTGCTTTAAAAACAACTTAATTTGATATTAAAACTGTTTTCCTGATCTCCAATTTTAATTTTAGTTTGCATCTTTACATACTACGAATCAAGACTGAATGCACTGCATTATAAAAGGAAATAAATATAGGGTATATGAAGACTCAAATATTAATTAAAAAGTTGATAGGTGTATTAATTTAAACTCGAACACATGGTTATGATAAAAAACCCTGCCAAAGTTTATGAGGTTCATGGCAATGTGGCATTGTATCTTGTAAAGATTTTTAAAAACTTGGAGTGAATGGTCAGAACATATCCTGAAAAAAACTGTGAATATCTTTTTTATTTGAATTATTTATAATTACAAGATATATATATATATATAATTTTCTTTTTTTTTAAAGGTAAATAAATGTGCACCACAGCACTCAAATTATTCATTATTTAGAGCAGGCAGGTAGTCAACCTGGCTCTAGAAGAATGGCAGAGTAAAGCATGTGTCATTAAAGGATGTATACCTTGGACAAGAAAATTATAAATTTAGTGTTAAGAAACCAACCTCAGGCAAGTCAGAGGGGCATCATGGTCATCTGATTATAGCAATAACAGGAAACGTTTTTGTGTACAGTTGTTGTCTATTTGTATGGCTTTCGCCCTATGTGGAAAACAAATGTGGGGTTGAGGGAACGGGAACTATCAGGAAGAAAATCACTGCGGGCAGAGAGTGGGTAAACATGGAATAAAATAGTATGGGCATTTGCAGGGGAAAATGTATTTAAACAAACCAGAGACAACACAGCTGGCTATTTTACAACAAAATTACACATTTAACCTAACATCTAAACACAAACAACTTAAAACTGAACATAAACCAAAGTAACTGACATGAAGACAAAGATATGCAAAATATTAGCACATAAAATAAACATTACTGACCTTGTGCCCTTATCAACCAGGTACTAGATGAAAAAAGAAAAAAGAAAAACGAAATGTGCAAATTTCCACTTTACAACACCTTTAACTACACTGTGGGTCATTAACTGTTATGTATGTGGGTGTGCTGATTGCTCTCTCCTTTTCTGTTCACTCTCCCGTTCTAAACAGAGCACTTCAAAATAAAAGTCCCGATAGGAGAAATAACTCAAAAAAGGGGAAATAATAACAGTAAAAACATAAAAACACATATCTTGTGGCATTTAATGTTATACTAATATAATCAACTAAAAACAAAGCTATAAATAACTGAGGGTTATTTATATACAAGGTTCTACTTGGTTTTATTGAAGGCCCACCTCCGACTTGGGAAGTGACCAATCACAGTTTAGAATTTGGGGTGGCCAATCAAATTCTGGGGGGGGGGGTGGGGGGTTAGAAAGAGCTTCCTACTTGGAAGCTTTTTCTGGTCCAGGGCTCAGCAATAAAGATGGCTCCATGGCCCGGAGCCAGAGTTGACTGAACTGTCACGCCTTCCAAACTTAAACATTTGATTTCTATGATGTTTTGAATGTTGTTTCACTGAATGTTGTTCTGCTGAATTCTGATGATGCACTGCAAAAAAAATATGTTAAAAAAATAAGTGTTTTTTCTTACGTTCCAGTAAAAAATGTAAAACATCTTTAAAGCAGATAAATTTACTTGGAAAATTGTGTAAAGATAAAAAATATCTCTTCTCAGATAATATATCTTAAATGAGTTTTCTTATCTCATTGGCAAATAGTTGATTTATTTTAAGCATTAATATAGCCAAGTTGTAATTTTAAGGGAATTTATCTAGTTTTTAGGGTGTTTACATATTTTTTTACTAGAAAACAAGAAACAATACTGCTTAAGAAAAATACTTTTTGCAGTGTATAAATAAGTCACTAAGGTAATGTTTTCCTGCTGGCTATCATAGATGAGGTCTTTTCCAAATTGTGAGAATGACTTGTAATAGTCTCAGAAGCATTAATTAGAATAGGTTGACAATTTGAAAGCAAATGTTATGTTTTACACCATATGCTATAATTTTCTAGAAAATGTCCATCTATTGTTGCAAATTATGTGTATACAGTTCATTTATTCAAACAAAAATAGATTTATAGTTTTTTATTGTGTTAAAAGAGAAAACAGTGTTTAATGAGTACAATATATTATATACATATATTATACTATACAAATATATTGCCAAAAATATAAAATAGACAGACAGAGAGACAGACAGATGGATAGATATTGAAAATAAGCAAGATGGTCATTGACCCAGCACACTGACCCTCTCTCAGTACCATGTG
Source organism: Myxocyprinus asiaticus (assembly GCF_019703515.2). Lineage (NCBI taxonomy): Eukaryota > Metazoa > Chordata > Actinopteri > Cypriniformes > Catostomidae > Myxocyprinus > Myxocyprinus asiaticus. Next base: position 9,016,004 of record NC_059374.1, read on the forward strand.
GTAGATTTATGAGGCGTCAAGCTGACTGATAGATCTAATTTTCCACAGGTAAACTAGATGGCTTTTTCCCGGAGGACAGCTTTATAGACATGGGCGAGATAGACGTGGGCCGCAAAGTCGCCCAGCTGATCCCGCCCGGAATCTTTTGGCGGTCGCAGGTTTTTATCGACCACCCCATGTACCTCAAATTCAACATTTCTCTTAGTAAAGATGCCTTGGTGGGGATCTACGGGAGAAGAGGCTTGTCTCCGTCACACACACAGGTGGGTTGGATCAGTTAATCAATTCGGATGCCTTTTAAAACAGTGTTTGTTTTGTCTTTTTACATATATATATATATATATATATATATATATATATATATATATATATATATATACAGTAGGGGTGTGCGGCGGAGCCGTTCATATGACAAAATTATGTGTATCTGTCTCTGTATTCGAATAGAACCGGGTGTGGGCGGGGCTTAAACCGGAAGTGGGTCAAAACTAAATGAAACATACATTTTTAAGTATTGCTCTTACATTTATAGTTTCTATTAATAAAATATGCCTTGTATATGCCTTTTCATAATAATAGCCTAATAATAATAATAGTAATATTATTATTATTATTATTATACAATTATTATATAAAAATATTATTTCATTCTTTTTTTTTTTTAACAGATGAAGCTGTGGAATATGTTGTTTCTCCTGGTATTTCAGATATTAATGTATTCAGATAATCTGCATGAAACAGAATTTTCATTTGTCTGTGCATGTATAACAGCATTATTCTGGAGGCAAGAGGTGTCAATCAAAATATTAAATGTCAAGCACACATTTTTGCAGTGAATAATAAATACAAATTCATACATTAAAATAAATTAAAATAAAATCAATATAGCCTACAAACAGGTGAAAGTCCCATACGTCTATCACAAATTTTTACGATAGGACATCATTATTTAATTAAATAATAATAATAATAATAATAATAATAATAATAATGTTCAAGTTATATAGCACCTTTCCAGAGTTCAAGAACATTTCAAACATTTTAAAATTTAGCACAGTTTAAAGAAGAAGAAGAAAAGCATGTTTCAGTTTCTTCGTTTTACATAAGGAGGAATATTCCTAATAGATGAATACGGAGCATTTAAACCTGTATGGAACATTTGAACTTTTTTTCGAAATAAAGTCTTAACCAGTTAATTACTTTAATCACTGATGTGAATATAAATGTGGTCAACTTTAAGAGACAGCTAGACATCTCTCTGAATCATCACTTCAGGCCAGGAATTTAACATCGCGCTCAGGTTTAGGTAACATGAGAATAACATGTGAATTGTGTGATACATTAACATAGACATTTCAAAAAGTGGAAAGTGTATATGATGTTGTATATTAATGTTACACTTGATAAGCTTCATACACGCACAACTGACAGAGACCGCAAACGGAGTCGAGACCGTGACCATCCGATCTGAAATCACAACCTGCGCATATTCATTCATAAGGTTTACACTTCAGAAATATTGGCTGCACAGATTCATAAATTCATTGTAATTTTGGATATGTTTATTTAAAATGTTGCTTTATCCTTGTGCTTTTTGGATAATCAGTCAAACGAATATTTTGAATGTTATTCGGATGAATCCGTTATTTGTTTTGAAGTCATTATCCATGCCTTTCCGAATATGGTATTCGGCTTTGGGCACATCCCTAATATACAGTGTATGTGTGTATATATATATATATATATATATATATATATATATATATATTTGCCATTTTATTGAGAAGGAAAGTGAAAAGAGATGACATAAAATAATGGGGACAAGATGGGGGAAAGAACTGATACATCCTGGATTTAAATTCATGTCTCTTATATGAGCACCTAGGCTCAGTGTGGGTAAGAGTGAATTGCGCCTGCTGATTGTGTTGTTTATTTGCACATGCTTTGTTCATTGTTTCAGCACCCAATTCACTAAAGGAATTATACAAAGCAGGTATTGACGTAAGCATGTTTAAAAAATCTGAACGCAATTTGCATGGTGCAATTTTGTAATTTGTTAATAGCACAATGGTTATTGTGGCAGATAATGAGTGCTCACCTTTGTTAATAAAGCATAATCTATAATGAGTAGAGCTGTCAAAATTAATGCGTTAACACATGCGATTCATTTAAAAGGTTTAATGTGTTCATTTTAACGCATTTACCGTTAATCCAGCATAAACCAGCATAAACACTGGTTTGAAGGATGGAACCTTTGCGATGTGTCCGCCTGGACTCATTACACTGACACGCACACGCCACAAACACACACAACAGCAGTGTCAGTGATTAAATGATGGTGAAAGGAGATCTTGACACTATGTGTTGTACAAAACAAGCCCAGATGGTACTTGTGACAGAAATAAAGTATTTTTCAGCCTTCATTTTAATTACCACAGAAACACGTCATGTCTTAACTATCACCATAATGCAGAATGAGACGTTTTCGTCTGCAAGTGCTTTTGATGTGTAGTTCAAAGCGGCGCTGATGCCCTGATGCTAATCATGAATGTGGCTTCATGATTGCTGTAGCAAAGTGGATAGCCACAGTCTACCGGCAGACTAATATTGTGGAGGATGAGAGTTTAAGAGATTTAAGGCTATTGCAATGAATATGGAACCTATGGTACTAGTTATTTCAATTAGTCAAAATCCCGCTTAGACTGTGGAATGCATTGTTTGGAAAATGTTAATAAAGCATTATGTTGTTAAATATTGTTTTGTTTTCTTTCCTATGTAGGAAATAAATGCATTTTGACAGGAAAATATGTATATTTAGAATCAAATTTCAGCAATGAACTATGAAAAATTATGCGATTAATCGACTGACAGCTTAATCATAAATACAGCGCTAAAAAGGCACAAATGTTTAGTAAATTCATCCAAATCTGTCTAGAGCATGCCATGCTAGCTAGTAGATGTTGATATTTTCCATTTTTTAAATCTGTCATGAATTGCCTTAATAAAAAGCTCATACTGTTTCTTCCACTTGAAAGTTTCAGAGCTTTTTCAATTAAATCAAAGAGGAATTATCCACTTTTGTTTTTCTGTTTGTCCACACAATTCAACTGCCAATAGTATATAGCAGTTGCATTTTCCCCCAAGATTTAACTTCCTTTCGTGGCATACATGTAACGTGGCTGGCAACAAGGTAAATGAAGAGACAATGATGAAGTACGATGATCCCAAGTGCAGTTTATTTACATAAACGTGAAATCCAGAAACCGTGAACAGTAAACATAAACATGAACTAAACTAGACTTGACATGACTTGACTTGGCTCGACTTGACTTCCAAACAATGTTACAACACACAAGAACATGGTAAACACATGACAAGATCACATGACAATGAAACAGGAACAAACATGGCATGGAACTATTTTACCAAAATAAAAGACATGAAGAAGAACAGACTCAGGATCAGGCTCAGGATCAGGGGCAGAAGGTGGCGCAAGCTCTGCGACAATGACGTGGGACCCTGGCTCGTCGACCATGATGTGGGACCCTGGCTCGTCGACCATGACGTGGGACCCTGGCTCGTCGACCATGACGTGGGACCCTGGCTTGGAGTCCACCTCCCCCACAGTGAATGATGAACCACATATCAGTAGGGCAAGGTCGATAAATTGAGTCAGGCTGTAAGTACTCCGGCCGCCTGGCATCAAGGAGGAGATTGGCTCATTCAGCCCAAAGCGAAAACAGCCCTTGAGGACAATCTCATTAAAATCGACCCTGCTGGCCAGAGCACAAAAGTCCTCAACATATTCCTCAATGGAAAGGCCTTCCTGACGTAGACTAAGTAACTGAACCGCTGGGTTCATCTTGGTTGGTTGAGTATTCTGTAACATGGCTGGCAACAAGATAAACGAAGAGACGATGATGAAGTGCGATGATCCCAAGTGCAGTTTATTTACATAAATGTGAAATCCAGAAACTGTGAACAGTAAACATAAACATGAACTAAACTAGACTTGACATAACTTGACTTGACATTACATAACTTGACTTGACTTCCAAACAACGTTACAACACAAGAACATGGGAAACACATGACAAGATCACATGACAATGAAACAGGAACAAACATGGCATGGAACTATTTTACCAAAATAAAAGACATGAACAAAAACACATAAAACCATGACAATACAATTGACTCACAAAGATTCATCTCAAAGGCTTTGACATAAACAGACACTTAATTTCAGAATTGAGCACAGAGCATCTCAGCCTCCTTGTATTGATCTGGTCCATAAGTGCAATGGTATTGTGTCACTGGAAATTACTTCACTTGATAGACTCTTTAAATCGAGTGCTGGTAACCAATAATAAACCAAAGAGGTTTTTTCTCCTCTCAAATTTTTTTGTCTTCTTAAATTTAGTATATTTATTCTATAATAGAACATGAATACGGTTAGGAATGATGCATTACAAGGGAAATAAAACCTTCAACAGTCTATTTAATGTGATATCTTAAATAAATTGATTTTCCGCGATTTACACTGGACATTCCTGTAACTCTTATTCGTGAACACATTAAACGTGTTCCTAGAATACGTTTCTAGGAAGCCTAGAAACCCTTTTTAGGACAATTATGATTTTTGGATTTACATTTCCCCCTAAAGTCCCCATTACCTTAATGCAACCAGATGTTTTTTTTTTTCCTTTATTATTATTATTATTATTATTATTATTTGTACTGCAATACATTAACATATAGTAATTTTCATTTAAATTAGTACTACACACACTATTATTATGTATACATTTACAGTTTAAATAATATATAATTATTGTTTTTTGCATTATTGTTATGTGAATGTGTTTATTTATTTATTCCACATTACATTATATGTTTCTAGGAAGCCTAGAAACCCTTTTTAGAACCCCTTTTAGAATGTTTTTTGCTCAAAAAGGGGATGTGTTTGAACAGGTTAAGATGTTTTTTTTTTATTATTATTTCTACATTTTCCCCAAAAATCCTCATTACCATAATGCAACCAGATGTTTTTTTTTTTTTTTTTTATACTGTAAAACAATTACATTAAAATCAATGCATTTTCATTGTTGTACTGATAGAGTATAGTCTATCAGTACAACAAACACTATTATGATGTATGTATTTAAATACAACTTAAACAAGATGTCATGATTTGTTTTCCTTTATGGTAATGAAAATATTTTTTCCACATTACAGTGATGAGAATTTTGGAGGAAATGTGTTTAAATGTCATGAAATGAATGTCCCATTGCAATATAATTTTGGGGTGAAATATGACCAGCTCATGTTCTTTACAGGTTTTGTGAGATTTACCCTTATAGATACAGTATATAATCATAAAATGGCTCAGTATAAGGTGTTGCTTTCTCAGCCTCATTTTGTCCTTAGAGGCCAGCTCCTGTTGGCTCCACTGTGGAGGACTTATCAGCTCCTGAAGTCTCATGTGTCAGCCCTAATGCTTGTTTGTGGTCTGTCTGTCTCTTCCCTGTCTCCAGTTTGACTTTGTGGAGCTGTTGGATGGCCGTCGGCTCCTGTCTCAGGGGATGCCAGGCCTCGAGGGACCACCTTTTCCAGCCCAGCAGCGGAGCCTGGTGCCCCTCACCAGTCATGATACAGGTTTCATACAGTACATGGACTCGGGCATCTGGCACCTGGCTGTGTACAACGATGGAAAGGAGACGGAGCAGGTGTCCTTTCTAACCACCGCAATCAGTAAGTATGATATTAACCCTTAAACACATACCTCATGTCTTTAGAGACCCGGAACCTCATTCCACCCCCTGTACCTCATCCATTTGTTGGAGTTGTGCCCACACCACTTTATTATTCCTCAGTCTATCTCTTATAAATAGTGTAACACACAAAAAAAGTCAAAATTGCACAAAAAAATTAATATACAGTGGTGTGAAAAATTGTTTGCCCCCTTCCTGATTTCTTATTTTTTTGCATGTTTGTCACACTTAAATGTTTCAGATCATCAAACAAGTTTAAATATTAGTCAAAGATAACAAAAGTAAACACAAAATGCAGTTTTTAAATGAAGGTTGTTATTATTAAGGGAAAACAAAATCCAAACCTACATGGCCCTGTGTGAAAAAGTGTTTGCCCCACCTGTTAAAACATAACTTAACTGTGGTTTATCACACCTGAGTTCAATTTCTCTAGCCACACCAAGGCCTGATTACTGCCACACCTGTTCTCAATCAAGAAATCACTTAAATAGGACCTGCCTAACAAAGTGAAGTAGACCAAAGATCTTCAAAAGCTAAACATCATGCCGAGGTCCAAAGAAATTCAGGAACAAATGAGAAAGAAAGTAATTGAGATCTATCAGTCTGGAAAAGGTTATAAAGCCATTTCTAAAGCTTTGGGACTCCAGAGAACCACAGTGAGAGCCATTATCCACAAATGAAAACATGGAACAGTGGTGAACCTTCCCAGGAGTGGCCGGCTGACCAAAATTACCCCAAGAGCACAGCGACGACTCATCCAAGAGGTCACAAAAGACCCCACAACAACATCCAAAGAACTGCAGGCCTCACTTGCCTCAGTTAAGATCAGTGTTCATGACTCCACCATAAGAAAGAGACTGGGCAAAAATGGCCTGCATGGAAAAGTTCTAAGATGAAAACCACTGCTGAGCAAAAAGAACATTAAGGCTCATCTCATTTTTGCCAGAAAACATCTTGATGATCCCCAAGACTTTTGGAAAAATACTCTGTGGACTGACGAGACAAAAGTTGAACTTTTTGGAAGTGTCCCATTACATCTGGTGTAAAAGTAACACCGCATTTCAGAAAAAGAACATCATACCAACAGTAAAATATGGTGGTGGTAGTGTGATGGTCTGGGTCTGTTTTGCTGCTTCAGGACCTGGAAGACTTGCTGTGATAAATGGAACCATGAATTCTGCTGTCTACCAAAAAATCCTGAAGGAGAATGTCCGGCCATCTGTTCATGACTTCAAGCTGAAGCGAACTTTGGTTCTGCAGCAGGACAATGATCCAGAACACACCAGCAAGTCCACCTCTGAATGGCTGAAGAAAAACAAAATGAAGACTTTGGAGTGGCCTAGTCAAAGTCCTGACCTGAATCCTATTGAGATGCTGTGGCATGACCTTAAAAAGGCAGTTCATGCTCGAAAACCCTCCATTGTGGCTGAATTACAACAATTCTGCAAAGATGAGTGAGCCAAAATTCCTCCACAGCACTGTAAAAGACTCATTGCAAGTTATCGCAAACGCTTGATTGCAGTTGTTGCTGCTAAGGGTGGCCCAACCAGTTATTAGGTTTAGGGGGCAATCACTTTTTCACACAGGGCCATGTAGGTTTGGATTTTGTTTTCCCTTAATAATAACAACCTTCATTTAAAAACTGCATTTTGTGTTTACTTGTGTTATCTTTGACTAATATTTAAACTTGTTTGATGATCTGAAACATTTAAGTGTGACAAACATGCAAAAAAATAAGAAATCAGGAAGGGGGCAAACACTTTTTCACACCACTGTATATAAAGTCATATATATATATGCTTTAAGTACCAAAAGTGTGTAGGGTCTCTAGAGACCTGAGGTATATAAGAGTGTAATATTTTTTTTTTTTTTTTAACAAATATAGGTCCAATGAAATTCAATAAATGCTAAAGAATTTACACCGATATTGGCATTTAGTGTTCAGACAGTATTCGGAGAGTAATTGTACTCCAGGATGATGATGGTTAAGGAAAATATTTTCACATGCAAATGAGCTTTTGATCTGACGCAAATGTTTGCCATAAGTTTGCAGCTCTTCGCCAGTAGTGGTGAACCTCCGGCAAACCTTTGGCAACAATGGACAATTTGCCTGTGAAAATAATCAGTGGCGAATTTGCGGCAAATTTGCCATGGACTCTCAATTTTCGTAAGGGAATTTCAGTACATAAGATCAGTGCCAAAACACACACACACACACACAAAAAAACTGATGTGAAATGTTCCTCTGCAAGTCGCTTGCAATTTTAGGTTTCAAGAACAGTTGTTGGTAGAGAGCCCAAAGTTCCGCAGTGCAGCTTTAAGGTGGTAAGTGTGTTTTGGAGCATGGTATGTGGTTTCGTTGCTGGGTCATTAGCTGGTAAAAGCTGGTTATTAGCTGGTTTACTAGCTACCATGTTCCAAAAAAGCTGTTATGACAAGCTGGTAGGTAGTTTGTTGCTGTTCCAAGATAGTCTACCAGCTTGGATCCAACTAATTACCAGCTTGGACCATTTAGAAGCCAGCATGTTCCAAAACACAGCTACTATCTTAAGCTGGATTTTCCAGCAGGGGTCACATGACCATTCCATCTTAGCATTGACAATGGCGTCCAATTAGGGCTGTCACACAGAAATTTGGCTAACGAATAATTGTCAAACAAATAATTGGGATTAGTTCTAGGGCTTTTATGATTAACTGTCATACAAATTGTCATAGTTATCCAGGTGTATGTATGCTACCTCGATCAGATGATTATTTAATAACCACGACAGTCCTACGTCCAGTGTAATGCGTAGCCTATTGCTACTGGCCATTTACCTGTTTACCAGATTGGACTCTTTGGATGGGATGGCAGAGGAATGTAATTCATGTAGCTCATTTCAAACTCATTTCAAACAGTTCTCTGAAATGAGCATCCATTGTTCCAAAAACCCAAATTCTCATACCATGCACAGTGGCATAAGGTAGCCCTACAGCACATAACAGTGGTTAAAAAACAATTTTCAAAATTCCTCTTATAAGCTCTGTGATGTTGCCACATGACCACACAACCATGTGTTTTTTTTTTAGGTACATTAGGTAGCTTGGCTGAGGATTTTCTCCTGCATGGTTGCTGAAAAAAATATATCCAATTTGGATGGCAATAAAATAGCTATCCAGCGCTTGTAAATTCTGAAATGACCTTATGCCTCCATATAAAACATTTATGGTCCAAACATGGCTTAAGGAACCATGATATGGACCATTGTATTAGGTAAGGTCGTCATTTTGACTACCTCACATGGCAAGATTTTAATGGTTAAAATAATTTTTGCTTAGATGCTTTGGTGCCACTTCCTTGATATGCCAGTTTGCAAATTCAAACTGTTTTCTCAATTTAAACAGTAATTCCAAGCTTAAACATCTTAACTTTAAATGGTATTGGTAGTCAATCTCGGCCAAAATTATCTAGTATTTTTGTCCCAAGCCAAATAAGAATAAAGCATTGCTAGAATTTTTTTGCAATTTATCGGAGCCTGCCATGATTGATATTATCCTTTTTAGCATTGCCATCTCAGGCAGCCTAGACCTCTACAGAGTAATCAAGATGTATTTGAATAAGAGAGATTGCAGAAATGAGCAGTGCTTCACAATGCCATCGTGTGTTCTCTGCTGATGGCTCATAAGACACTTGTTAGTTTTTGAGTGTCTGCCAGCAAATTTCTTTTCCCGTTTGCTGACTATTTGCATAGAACACCTTGGCCTTGATTCAAAGCTCTAATTGGCAACCCTTCGATCTCACCATTGATTTCAATGGACAATATTTGATTATGTTCACATTATTTCCATGAAAGATACACTTTTCAGTTTCTGCTTTGACTATCATTAATCAATATTTGATCCAGTTCACATGCATTTTTACTGCACTTTGTCATTCCCACTTTTACCACGACTATGCCAAGGCTCCCACCCTGAGGAAGGTGATTTTGATTTAATCCTTTCTCTTGTGCCCTGAAAAGCACCTTTGATTAGCGTGAGTGCGTCAGGAGGGAGGGCAGAGCTTGAGGCCATCGCAAGGTTTCAGCTTTCGCGGGGATGGCAGCTGGGAGCTGTTTTCACATGCTCTTTAATTAAATGCTCCTGGGCCATTGTCCATCTGTGATGGGCGGGGGGAGGGGTTTGCCAGCCTATCGATTGATGCGAGTGTGTCTGCCACACAGCCATTTCTGCAGTTCCAGCTTGTCAGGGGAAAAGACACAACTTTGCCCTGCCACCTCCAGCGAGGACGCAATAAGATACCTTATAAACAAGACAAGACATGGTGGTTTATGGTGGCGGAAGATGAGGAGAGGGAGAGACAGAGTCTGTGTATCCTGTTCCTTCCTCTCGGATGCAAACTCCTTTGGGAGTTTGTTGCCCACTTGCGGGTCCAGAGAGAATGTTGGGCTTCAGAGCAGAGGGGTCTGGAACAGAAGTCATGCCTGAGTTGATTTGGTTCTGAGCTGTGGGGCTCATAGGGAGGCAAAAAGTGGAGGTGAAATAAAAGGAAAAAGAGGTAGACAGAGGGTGAGAAAGATTGAAATAAAGTGGGTCAACTGCATGGCGACCTTCAGCATGATCCACCCAGTTTTCAGTACAGAACTGAATGTTACACTAATGTCAAGTTCAAAGTAATATTTAGGTTGTAGATTTGAAGTAATATTCCAACTCTAACACTCCTCTAACATATTCCACTAACACTAACTGCCCTGAAAGAAAGGAAAATCACATGAGATCTATTTAATATCTCAGTTGTTTCTCCCGTACAGCAGTGATATTAATTGAAGATAAAATGGTGACTTTTGCTTAAGTCTGCTGCTTCTCAGATCTTTCTCCTGAGAGGCCCCAGTAATCTCACATATGCCTCCTCTAGAAATTCAGAAGACATCTCAAAATGTCCTAAACTGTGCTCAGATTTGCCATTATACCAAATTCTGCAATCAAAAAAGACATTTCTCATCAAATTTATGCAATTCACCTAAAGCTAAATTATCTGAGCTATGCTACCCACATTAATTTTATAGCTCAGTACTCTTATTGTATGCCAACAATTGTCACATTTATTTTTTATTTAATGCTGAAGTGTTTAATTTCTGCACCACTGTCATCACAAATAATGATTTTCACAAATAATGATTGCAACAGTTTTTCCCGAACACTCCACATGACTTCCAGTGGTCGGACGAACAGATAGTCCTGCCCCAGACTCAGCTTTGTTAAGCCAGTATTCATGAATGAACCTACGAATGGCTACTCGTAATAAATTATTATTATTTTTTTTTTTTTTTTACAAAAGATTACACGCCTCACCTTAAAGGAATTCTCTGAGAAACATCTCAAAGTTGATTCTTAATTGAAACACAACTGGCAACTCCATTCAGTAGCCTGAGCTATGAAAGAGCAGCCTCTGAGCAATACAAACTTCCTCTGTGTACTTGTATTCTGTGGTTCATCAGGGGACCTTAAGTGTTGAATTTCTCTATTGTTCTTGCTTTTTTCACTCTTTCTGTTCTTGTTTCTTTCTCTAATTATTTATACTGCTCTCTCTCCATAATTCTCACGACTCCTCATTACAAATCTAAGGTGTCCATCCTGTGTGTGACAGTCTCGTTTGTCCTCGCCATGTTTATTGCTCTGGTCCCTCAGCTTTCAGAAGAGCAGACAGGCCTTCAACAACAATTCTAATATAAGATATGTCACAGACTTAAACCGAGGACTACAGTCTTGTGATATACAGTAACATATGGAGTAATTAATAACTTTCTGATCAGTAAAAGGTGTCCTTTTTTTTAAATGTTAATGTACTTTATCTTATCCTTTAATGTGCAGAGACAACTTTAGTAAGCCATTTGTTGGTTGCCTCCCCTTAACAGTGTAAACTCTGTAGCTATATGGTGCTTTCAAAACTTTGTTCTTTTTGTTTAAGTGACATCTGACTCAACCAATGGCATAAATTTTGGACCGGACTACCTGATTGTGGGTGGACTGTTTGGGAAACCTGGTTGGAAACAATTCTTATTTGTGTTTGCTTAGGCAAGCATTACTTATACTATTGCTCATACTTAGGATTAGGGATTTGAACAAACCAATAACACAAACTATTAAACCTTGGTGTTCAAACTGATCAAACTATGAATTCGGTGAGAGTAGGTCAAAAGTTATGCTACTGAAATCGGTCTGTGCTTACTAAAATTTGCATCACAGCCAGTATTGGCCAAAGCTGGAAGTGTTGTTGAACATATGGTATGGACGCGTATGAGCTACAGTTTCTGTGTGAAATGTCCTCAGAGTGGTGCCAAAAGTGAGTTGTAAAGCGAATTGTTTTAAGTTGTTAATAATGATATACAGTCAACAGGAATGCTTATTTTATTTATCCCCAAACTCCAACCCTAAACTTAATCATTAGCAGTGTGAAAATGCAACTTTAGAGCAAAAATGCAACCTCTGAATCACACTCACCATTGTTTGTGTGATGGGAATTAATTATTGGTTCCTGTGGGACCAGAACTCGTCTCTGCAGTGCTAGAGGGAATAGTGACCACAGTTGAAATGATAAAAAAATGTCTGATGTGGAACACAGCTTGTCAGAAATTCAGCAGGTTATGCATAGTAAAAACAGGCATTGTATGCTTCATATAGGTTTACTTCAGGGAGGAAACGGGGTGGGAAATAAAGCATGTGCTTTTCCACTAACTGGGGCTTATAAAGTGAACTTTGTTCAGGTACTGCGTACGTATGATTTTATAAATCAAAAGATTTTAAAAAGTAAGATTTTGCATATGCATAATTTTAGTATGAAATCTACACCATGTTTAATGAGGCCCCTGGACTACATACTAAACTCAAACCAGTCACAGTGTAAAAAATGCTTTACACGAGAGTGACAGAGACACAACGAGAAAGAGATGGTGCTATACCAACCTGTTGAGAGATTTTGTAAGCACTTTTTATGACAGATACAAAGTTAAAAAGCCATCATCCTTGTATAATAGTGTTCAAAGAAAATTCAAATGGCAATCTTAAAGGGCTAGCTCACCCAAAAAAGGAAGAAATGAAATCATATGGTTTTGAAACAACATGAGAGTAAATGGTGACAAAATTGTCATATTTGGGTGAACTATCCCTATAACAAATGATATGGAGTACCCAAAAGAAGTTCTATCAACCAGTAGAATAGCTTTGGGGTCCAAGAGGGGTTGGATTTTGACAGGCGATAGGATTTGGTGTGACACCAGCTTGTGAGAGACCTGTGTGCCCTCTAGTTAGAAACGAGGCTGGAAACCATCAAACACCCTACTGAAGTCTTGATAGGCTCTGGCATACCGGGGGATAGCCAATCTGTCAGTCTTTTCCTCACGCATAAAGCGAGCTGTGCCTTTAATTTTTTTTTTTTTTTAAAACTCTCTGCAGCCCAGTTTAGTTGCCTCCCTCCCTCTTTCTCTCCCTTCTCCCTCCATTCAGCTTTCCGTATGTGGCATCCTCTGCGATGATTGACTCTCTTGAGGAAGGGGTAGGCTGTGTCTCGGCTCACATTTCCAACCCCTTTGTCCAACACAAAAGCATCTTTGTTGAGAGAGCTCTGCCCCAGGCTCACCAGTGGCTCGCAGGGTACCTCCAGGAGAGAATATTTTTCAGCGCCATTTCATGTTTAATTCAGAGTGCATCTGTTTTTCTCAATTCCAACTGCACAGAATTGTTGGAGGATTTTGCACGAGTAAAACGTTTGTCATGTCATACAGTTCAATAATTGATATATAAATGCCTCTGGAGCGCTGTTAAAGTATAAATAGACTGTTGGGGTGGTATATCGAGTAGTGAATATATATTTGCAATGATTTTGCTGCTGATATAAAATGATTTTTAATGCACTTTCAGTGTTTACCCTAGGAATTTTGTTCAGCAGCTGTGCTGTTGTTCGCATGTCCACAAGCCCACAATGTCAGAACCATATTTACACGTGTCTTTGAAGAAATAGCTTAAAACAACTTTTGAATCATTATAGATGGGTTATTCATGTTTGCTTTGTCACGTGTGTGTTTATTTGCTGGGAGATTTTGACACTTGAAGAGCTCCGGAAGCTCAGATATAAATGCCACAATGCAGAAAATTACTTTCACTATTTTTATTAAACATAAATACAAATAGATAATATAAACCAGGGGTGATTCTAGAATTTCAATCTTTGGGGGCTGAGCCCCCAGTGACACTATAAAATGTGTCATAACTCTGTGGCATAGATGGTGTTTTGTTCTTTAAACTGTGTTTTTTTACATCATTTAAGCTAGCCAGCTAACATTCATTCAGAATACTGACATTTTCTATAATACAAATTTATAAAGTTACTAAAATAACCAAAATCTGACCAAAAAAATAACTGTCCATTTATTGGCAGTATGTTTCATTTGTCCTAATTATTCCTTTTTGTTCTCCATTTATTAACAGAAATGATAGAACATGAATCAATAATTTCACAACTTCTATAGTTTAAAGTTATATCAAACTCCACAAAAACTATTACAACAATAAATATCACATGTATTTATTGTATTTTGTGCACATGTATTTAACAGCGTTGTGCCGCTGCTGAATACATATAGGGGAAACACTGACTTTTATTGACCATCAAGTTTCCTAAAAGGTGTCATTATACTAGTTTTACGATCCTTCCTTGTCTCACAATTTACGAGAAAGAAAGCGTTGACTTAGATAAATCAGTGTTAGAGTTGGTAAGTTAATTTACATGTATCAGTTCAAACTGTCCTTTGCAAACTTGTCTCATAGTTGCTATACCTAACTTTTTGCAAAATGATTTTCACGTGGCTTGTTGCATGTATTGTGACCGTTTCTTGGTGAAATTAGCACTAGAGGTGCTAAAACAATGACTTTGCAAATCACAAGTAAAAGGGCAGATTATAAATTCATAGCCACTTACTTTTCATAGACGCTTACTCACTGTTTGGGTTGTGATTTTAGGCTACTTTGATCTTATTTGTCATGCCAGTAACAGTCAGTAGATGGCTGTAGCCACCTAATGTGTAGTCTGATGGCTTGTAGTAACCTAATTCTATATTTTATCACAAGATATGCATTTGGATATATACAGTATTTAGACATTATCAGACTATTATTTGTTAAAGTTTAGCATTTTAAAATTGATGTGAAGTGCCAGTTTTTGCAGTTAATGTCATTATGCTTGCAATCAGACCTGACCATGGTGTTACAAAGAGAAGACAAATAATAAGCATTTTTCTACCAATTATTTACTTAAAAATGTAATAATTCAAAGTAAATGCATAATAATGTCAAGATAATGAGCAACAAGAAACAGAAATTAACTGCAAAATTCTGAAATTTAGAGTATAAAACAGAAGAATATAAAACAGACTTTTTTTTTTTAGGTTACAAACTGGTAATTACAAGGGTATTATGCTAAAAATACAGAAAGTGTTTTGTGAGGGTTAGGTTTAGGGGTAGTGTTAGGGTTAGGGGATAGAATCTATAGTTCGTACAGTATAAAAATCATTATGTCTATGGAGAGTATCCTCATAAGGATAGCCACACCAACATATGTGTGTGTTCTGCATTGCGAGTGTGTTATTGTCTCACCCCTTAATTTCTGAATGTGTGTGTGTGTGTGTTTAGCATTGTGAGTGATTTATTGTTTTTAATTTTTTTTTTGACAAATGTAAAAAAAAAAAAAAAGAAAAGAAAACTCCATGTTATAGTCTCATTAGTTCATTTTTGTGTGTGTAAGTGTGTTTGTGTGTGAGTGGGTGTTTCTGTTTTGCACTGAGGATGTTTTAGAGTCTCACCCTATAATTTCTGTCTGTTTTTTTCTACATTGTGGCTGATTTATTGATTGTATTTGACAGACCCACTTAGATTTACAACCACTTAGATTTACTGAATCAAGTCAGGTTAACTAAATGGAAGATGAACTAGATCCCATAGGTTGAGTATTAATTGAAATGGGCATTACATCTCTGAAACATGATTTGTGCCGTTTTGAACTCCACATGAAAAGCGCTACAGAGAACTTCGTATTTTGCTCTGAACACTGGCACTGGGTTTGTTTTGTACAAAAAAAATATGGTTAAGAGGTCCTTTCTCCATCACTTGATCACTGACATGGAATCACTGTTGTGTGTTTTTGTGGTGTGTGTGCCAGTGCAATGACCCCAGGCACATGGCAAAGATTCTGCCCTATTTCAACTAGTGTTGAAAACTAGGACTCACATGGAGCTGAATAAAATGTCAGAATCTAATGTGAAAATTGGTAAATGTATTAATCGTTTTTAAGACTAAGTAATGCATTAAACATTTCAAATTAATTGCATGCATTAATGCATACATTTTGAGTCCCCCAGCCAATGGGGGTTGCGTCAGGAAGGGCAACTGGCGTAAAACCTGTGCCAAGTCAAATATGCAGATCAAAGATGATCCGCTGTGGTGACCTCTAACGGGAGCAACAGAAAGAAGAAGAATGCATACATTCTGACAGCTCTAATTTTAACATTTGCATTACATAATCAACTACATTTAAAAGCTTGTTCAAATGTGATCAGATGGCGCAGTAGCTCAACTGATGTGTATGGAACATGTAATATCATTTTGCAAAAATTTGCCACACCCACGTAATTTCATGACGGAATTTCATAAAATCATGACATCAGGCTGGTTCTTTTCAGTGCATCGATACAAAAACATTATATTAAAAATTATTTAATCATTAAAAATCATTATAAATGTAATTATTTGTTTGTGTTATCACTCAAAAATGTTCATGGAAGTCTCTGCATGGCATTTTTCATATAAGTAAATCTTTTAGTAAATATTGCTGTTTATTATTACTACTGTATGTATTGTTACAATATATTGGTGTGTATAAATGAAAATTATTAAATGTCATTCTTTCTTGTGTTTATTTAGTCAAAAACTGTTGAAAACACACCTTGATAATTTGTAACTAAATTTTTACTGTTGTAGTTCTACTTAAACATTTTGAATCTACTTGGCTACAAAGGCTGTTTGATTGAAATTATGGTTTCTCTTACTGAGAAAAAAAAAAAAAAAAAATCACCTTTTTAAGCTGTACAAATAAGAAGAGAGCTTTAAGCTATATAAATGAATAAGCTATATCGCCCAGGCCTAGTGTTTACTGAGGATCAAGCACCATTTCTTCACTCCCGGAGTCTGTCTAACATTCCAGCAATCTATAATAAACCCTTTCATCTGGATTCCTGCTTGAAATCTGAAATCTTTCATGTGACACTTTGACATTCCTTGCATTTAAAATTAGCATGCTTCACCGGTGGACAGTCATTGCTGGAATTTTCATTAGCTGTGTCACTGACGTGTCATGTAGATACCCCCAGTGTTGGCTTTGTGTTGGTCAGCGTTAGTGACAAATCATAAAAACAGCTACTCTAATTGCGCAGAGCTGCTCATTAAGCTGTAGTAAATTAGTCAAGTGGCTCCACTTGAGTTCTACTTCACCTTAGACCCGCTAGCTAACACAAATTTCACACTTCCCCTTATTTACTCTTTTTTAATGAAAAAGTATCAGTTCAAATCCGCTCATATTTATTTATGGAAAGATTCAGTTAAAAAGGATCACTTATTATTGGCTTGAAAAGGTCATATTATAATTTGTTTAATATTTTTTTCCTCCCCTGAAGTCTCTTTATTATATTTGTCAAGCTTACAGCTGAAGCATGTAGTTTTTGCAACACTAGCCCCACCGAAAGAAATTGCAAAAATAATCACAGTTCAAACAGGTTCCCCGTCTGCCACTGGTCAAAAAAACAGATAGTCCTACCGCAAACTCATGCCATTGGTTAAATTAACCTGTGATTAGGTAATTTATAGTTGTCTCTGCATATTAAGCTAGGATAGGAGACAGAATATTAACATAAAAAAAATGACACAATTCACCATTAAGAACTTCATGTAAATGATCTATTATTGGCTACACTCTTCATATGTGAAATATATAAAAGCACTTTTGGGCTGAAAACCACAGGTTGGGCTGTTGGATTCAGTTTGATGCTGCCTCCATTGTTGATGTGTAAATAGAGGCAATCATATGCTATTGTGCTCACGGTTGTGCCATGAAACTTTTGATGCCATTTTTGAAGCTACTTTCAACATAATTAACCTTTTGTTTGTTTTTTAAGGAAAGAGAAGAAAAATGTAGGAAGGAGTAAAGGTATCCAACAGTTGATGTGTTGATGGATGTGAATCCTCCTGACAAACATTGTTTGCTGATGTTCTTTTGTAGACTCGATTGATGATTGCCCGAGCAACTGTTATGGAAATGGCGACTGTGTGGTGGGAAACTGTCACTGTTTTCCCGGCTTCAGAGGACCCGACTGCAGCAGAGGTGAGCTTTCTGTTCATCTGTCCCCCCGTTACCCTCATCTTATCTTGTGTTTCTGTCTTCTGTTTTTGTTTCTTTTTTTTCTCTAATTTTCTTTCCTTTATACCTGCAATCTTTTCTGTCCATTTTTCTTTACTTGAAAACCTCTGAATCTCACGAAACCTGTCAAGGACAAATCTCATTTCAAAATCAAAAGCAAAAAATAAGACTACACTCTATATGAAGAAAATCCTAGTTTTAGTGCTATAAAGATTTTAATCTTGATATTTCATCTCTGAGTGGCAATTTTGTTTCTTTCTCATTACTTTAATGTAAAAAAAAAAAAAGACAAAAAAAAAACATAGATATATTAATTAAACTGTATTTGTTTCAATTATATTGCTTTAATTTAAGATTAATTTGATTTAAATAAAAAAAAGAATAATTGTATTACATTATGTTTAAGTTATACAGTAAAAAGAATATTGTATTAAAGTAATGAGAATCAGCAATGAGTATTATGGGAACTACAAAAAAAGAAGTAAAACATCCGAATAAATTTTCCTAATGCAATAGGGTGTGTGTGTGTGTGTGTGTGTGTGTATATATATATATATATATATATATATATATATACTGTATATACAATTTTATTTTTTTTAAGACTTGGCCTAAAAAAATTACCATGGTTACTGTAGTTTCTGCCAAAATACCATAATAACTGCAGTAATTAAGAAACAGTGTTAACTTGGCGTTACCCACCAAAAAATGACTAAAAGATTTTGTTTCAAGGAGAATAACTGTAGTTACTTTGGTAAGGTACTTTTCTAAGAATTCTCTTTTAATTTTAAATCGATTTATTTTATATGTTTTCTGTTGGTCTTTTTCTCTCCCCTTGTCTTTTGCATGTTTTCTCTATCCCCTGATCATTCGCTATTCACAAATCCTATGTTCAAACACAGAACTTGTGGATCAATATGATCTCACACTCTTTTACCATTTAATATCAATATGCAACTTTTACTGCAGTGCTGATATTGATTTTCACCCAGACATGATCTGCCATCTTTCTTCATGAGTCCAGCACACTAGCACAAGCTACGATTGGCTGCACTCTTTAAATTCTTTGTGTGTGTTTTCTCCAGCATCTTGTCCTGTACTGTGCAGTGGGAATGGTCAGTACCTCAAAGGTCGCTGTATGTGTCACAGTGGCTGGAAAGGGTCTGAATGTGATGTTCCCACCAACCAGTGCATCGATATCACCTGTAGTGGACATGGAACATGCATTGTGGGAACTTGCATCTGTAATCCTGGTTACAAAGGCGAGAACTGTGAAGAAGGTACTATAATACATCAACCTCTTACATAAATCTCTCCTACTTTCTACATTCACATCTTGAAGCCATAGCCTAATTAGCAATCACCAGCAAAGTATTTTGGAGCTGTATTTCTTGAACTATTTTCATATTAAGTACGTATTAAGCATTGTGGTACATGAATATTGTAATTATTCTGTATTGTTTACAGTGGCCACAAAAAAAGTGTACTTAAAAGTGACTTAGAAGTGTCTTTGCATTAGATTTATATTAGATTACTACTTTAGATAGCAACATATGAAATTAAGCAAGTACAAACTGTAGCACAAGCACACGTTTCAAGCTAAACATTTCCCAAATAAAGAAGTTTTGATGGGTTTTACTGTTAATGATAAAACAATAGAAATTTTTACAATTTACAACAAAAAGTATTGTGATACTTTGTGGTTGTCAAACTTTAGTGTAAACTTGAAGGGAACTGACTTCATACATGCACTAAAAATCATGTTTGAAAGTTGATTATAATGTCATAGGAAGTTAGTTCTGAGTAAAGGTCTAGCATCATTTGTTTGCAGATTGGTTTGACATTTTGTTATATAAAGCAATTAAATGTATTTTTAATTGACCTACATGTCCAAATTCTTTTTGGTGCCACTGTGTATCGAAAAACTAAAATATGCCATTTAATAAAATCACTGTACCGTGGTACCGCCACAGTCCTTTTTTGTAAGACGTGAACCGTTTTCTTAAGTGATGATGTTGCCTCTGTTTTACATAAAAATATTCAATTTTTACCATCCATATTACACAGAAACGAATAAAGCACCTCATCTTTTGTATCATCCTGGCCTTTTTTAGTATGCATATGCACCCTTCTAAATATTTAAGAATGCCGTCCATGACCTTCGAGTTTGGAGCAAACCCATAAGTATCAGACTCTTGTTACGCTTTGGAAGTCTCAGCGCTCCTCTGCATACATTATGGATACTTCTGAGCAATCCATTAAGAGCCCGAACAATTCCTTTGTGTTGAGATCCAATAAATTGAATTTGCACCAAGTAATCTGTAATTTGAGACTACAGCAGGCAAATGAAGAGGGCCGATGTTCTGAGGCGTTAAGAGATAAGAATAAAGTAGCCATTGTTTTTGGCTATTTTGAAGCCTCAAATTTGATGATGAAAAATGGGATGGCCAATTTTGACAAATGGTATGTTCTGACTCCTTTGACCCCCGCCAATTCTATTTTGGGTCTTACCGTCGCCGTTTGGGGAAGAGAATGCCGACGCTGGCCCTTTTAACGGTTCTACCTTTCTTCGCTGCGACCTTCAGGCTGTGATGATTAATTGCCAGGAGAGAGGCTCTTGTCATTTAGCCTATGATCTCTGTGCCTTGTGCCCAAACCATCTGCTAAGAGGCCTGAACTCCTGCTCATCTATAGGAACAGGCTCTCCACCCATTTGTGTTGACTGTAAAGGGAGTCGGCAATGTAGTGACCCCATCCCTTTTCCCATCGTGCCTCAGCTGGCCTCATGTTTGCCATCTGTGAGGGCACATTCCTGTATTATACCATCATTTTCTAATAAAGGTTCCTTTTTTATTTTTTCCCACACAGCTTTTGACTTCTGGTTATCAAGCCATGTCCAGGTTCTCTGTGTTTATTTAATTCAAGGAAATCAAAATGGACCCTATTTATTTTATCCAAAATTTGTGGTCTAATTATGCACAATTGATCATTGTACATTATTCCTTTTAGGCTACTGTTTAAGGCCATACAGCCTTTATAAAAATCTTGCTAAAAGTTAATGCATTAATTAAATGTTGGTTAACGTCACTATTAGAAGTTTCTGCAATAATAGCAAATAACAATTTAAAAAAGAAGCATTATACCATTCAGGGTCAACTTGGCCTTCACTGCAAAAAATAAATAAATAAGAAATTCTCACTGAGTATTTCTATCCTGATTTCCAGTAAATATACTGTATCTGAACATTCTTTAAAAAAGTAACATTTACTTGAAAAGCAAAATGGCATAATATATTTTGTAACTTTTATGCTTTTATATATATATATATATATATATATATATATATATATATATATATATATATATATATATATATATATATATATTTGCCATTTTTCTTCCAACACCAGCTGTACAAGCAATGTGCTTTTGTGCAGGCAACAAACCACACTGACAGCAGGCAGCACAAGATGAGGATGTGTTCCTACGAACTGGACACCATGCAGCTCCAAATGCAGGTGTAACGATGTGCTGGCGCTGGCAATGACAATGCTGTAGCGAATTTGGTAGTATAAATGTACACGGGATGGGTTAAAGTGCCCGCGTACCTCCACCATTATATGTAGGGAAACAGTATGTGTGAGCTAGGAATTAAATTAAACTGTCCTTATTCTACATTATTATGTAAGGAAATTTATAATGGAATTAGTCACATTCGACAATCATTATAAATTAGATAAATGACAAATAACTAGATTATTTGTCTGAATAAAATTCTCCACCATTAAAATCGTAATAGAACGTCTCGTTGTATCCGCTCTCGTGGCCACAGAAAAATAACTCCTCCCTAGCATGTAGCTGTGATCAAATCACCAAATTGACGTTGATTTACAAGCAGACCAGAATCAACTCGCAAGAATGTACACAAAAGCTTTATTTAACTAAATCACGAACACATAATTAATCTAAACAAACACATACACACAAATCACGCATACATGGGAAATGGAAAAGTGAAAGTGAATGAAACCGGAACAGAACAGGGGAAAGAAGCTATGACAAGAGTCATTTAGCCATCTGAAAGAACCAACAGTTTCTTACTTCAAAGCAACCTTTGTTAACAAAGGGGTTCACAGCTTATACTAAACCTCTGTTTAGTTAGTTAATTGTATGATACTTGCAATGCCTTGGCTGTTGAGAGAGAGCCTGGATGCAGTCTCAGGAGAAAGTCTTGAAGTGTTGAAGTTGCAATCAATTTCTTCCGTGTTGAAGAAGTGACGATGAACTTGCGGTGTTAGTTTGACTCCGTTATGGTCGAGGAATTTACACATGACTTGATGTGTTAAGGCCTGCCGGCCCGCGACCTTGCGGTCGGACTGGGTGTTTCCGGTCCCACACGAGCAGCAACCATGAGCAGAAGAGAGAAAGAGAAGAGGAAAGAGAGAGTGAGAGGGAGGTCACTCCGACAGTGCCCTTTAACTCCTGAGGGAGGTCACTCCTCTCGAGTTTGGCTTGACCAATGAGAAAGGTGAAATTTTCCAGTGGGAAAAGTTCCTTTGTTTGGAAGCTGACTCATGTGCATGATTGGAGTAAGCTAGCAGTTTGTGCCCCTTTATGCTCTGATTAATATAACATGCATGCAATGCATGCTATAAGGGGGGTGCTATACTCCAATGTTTAGGGCATCACACAAGGATTAATTTGATAGGAAGCATGATACCAATAATTTTACATTATCTAGTGGTTCTGTCATAAAGCATGCACAAAATGGTATACAGTACAAAAGACATTATATGAGACAGTAATAATCATACACACAATGTCCTGAGGATATGCATGTTCATTTATAGAACAGTTTGTCTATAAATTAATGAAGAAAAGTCTGTTTTATGGGCTTTATGTGTCTTTCCTATGGGGGAATGGAGTGAGTAACTTTCCCCACATTCCTTTGCTTTTGCATGTGGCTACCTTACCCCACCTGGAATGTCTCTGAGGACCACTAGTTGCTGGACCAGTGTCAGCAAAGGGGGAGTAAGAGCTGATAATGATTAGTGGGAGAGCAGACATCTCGGATTCTGCTTGGGCCTACTTGGACCTTTGCTTGTTACGGTCTTGAGACATCTGTTGGATTATTCATTAAATAATGAATAATTGTGTGTCTGATTGATCCAGATGCTACAATGCAGACAAAGACGATGAAATGAAGAACCCAAGTGCAATTTATTTAACAAAAGTGAGATAAAAAAACTATAAATGTGAATGAAACATAAAACATGAACTTGACTAGACTTGGCTTGACAAACTTGGCTTGACATAACATGACAACGTTACCAAACACAATACCTGACAAACGACAATGGAAAACATGAGGGCTTAAATACTTGGACATGGGAAAACACATGACAAGGATAACCAATAAACACTAAGAACTCTAAACAAGATAATCAAACAATGAAACAATGAAAACAAGACACATGAACATGGAGGGAAAACAGTACATCACATGACCAGGAACACATGACAAGGATACCACATGACATGAAACAGGAAAAACTCCACCTAGAGCGAACCACTTTATAGTGACCACAAGGAGGTTATCCCATGTTTAAATGTAAAACTCCATTACCATCTCGATGAGGAGAGTAGAAAAAGAGGAAAAAAATAATTTGGTCACATCACACTTTATATTAGGTGGCCTTAACTACTATGTACTAACATTAAATACATACAAGACTATGTATTAACTGTGTAACTACATGTTGTTCTGCAAAATTCCCACATTTGCTGCTACTGAGGTGGAGGTACGGGTAGGTTTAGGATTAAGGGTAGGGGTAGGGTTAGGATTAGGGGTTAGAGTTTGATTTTGGGGTAAGGGTTGGGTTAGGGCAAGGGGTAAAGTTGACAGTGTAACTACATATGTAATTAAATGCAACAACATGTATGTACATAATACGTACATTGTACCAAATGGTTAAGTACATAGTAGTTAAGGCCACCTAATATAAAGTGGGTCCAATAATTTTGTTTCTAGACCAAATGGTACAAAAGGTATACACAAAAGAAAAGTGAACTTTTGAACTGTTGGTGGCACTATAGAGTTTGGCCTAGAGACCCCAAATTTGTGTGGGTGCTATTCAAACCCACCACTATAAGTGTGCCAAATTTAATAAATTTCCTCCGAAAACTCCATAGACTTCCGGCCAGAGGAAGAATAATAATAAGAAGAAATGGAACAGATAAAATAGTTGCCTATGCCCCTTTGGGGCTTGCCCCCTTAAAATACTTAATAAGAACATTATTCAAAAACAGTCAAAAAGCATCCTCAAAAGTGTTTCAGGAGGAAAGTAGTGCTCAACAATCCATTGCAAACTTCCATTCAGGTCTGGCTTCATTTTGCCATGGAATGCCCACTTCTCATGATCCAATCTATTCCCAATGGATAAAATCCATAAAAAAAAAAATGTTCTTGATTATTTTTTAATATTTTCTTTCTCTCGGAAATGTCACATTACAGAAGTAAAATGGGTTGCTGATGACATTTTATGTTGACTATGAGCAGCTTTTACCTTGCTTTTGCGAATAAATGTCTTTAAAATGTTTTTTTTTTCGTCATAAGAGTATCCATGGTCATAAGCTATGTTATTAATAATTTTCTTTATTTATCACACATTATACATTTGCACATATACAGTGAAATTCTTCTTTTTCACATATCCCAGCTAGGCTGGGGTCAGAGTGCAGGGTCAGCCATGATACAGCGCCCCTGGAGCAGATAGGGTCAAGGGCTTTTGCTCAAGGGCCCAACAGTGGTATCTTGGCGGTGCTGGGGCTTGAACCCCCGACCTTCTGATCAGTAACCCAGAGCCTTAACCGCTGAGCCACTACTACCTGTTACATTCTTGAATAGGATTAGATGGGGGGGAAAAGAGTAACATGTGGGTACAGGAAGCTGAGCCTTTTGCCCATGGGCCATTCGGTGTGTCCCTGTTTGCATTCTGTCACGCTTGAATTTGGGTTCGCCGTAAGTGGGGGACTACTTCCAACGTTGCTTTTCAATTTACCAGAACATGCTCTGACCGCGGCAGTGCTTTCCCTCTTCGGTGCTGGGAGGAAATCTCATTACCTGCAGCAGTAGGAGTCGGAGGGAGCAACACAACACCCCTCTCACCTGCCAGTTTACTGCATGGCCATGAATGTGGCCATTTAATTGGACAGTTTATAAATACTGTTTTCCTCACGGATGACAATTCGCCATTTCAACTGACATATGTGCTTCCCCACTCTTGAAAAAGCACCAGCCACCTCCTCAGATGCTGCTGGGCATGTGGCGTGCTCTCTGGTACAAGACCAAACCCTGAGGAGCTGAATCTATAAGTGGCGGCTGGTGCTTTTTTAAGAGTGGGGAAGCACAGATGTCAAAACAGCTAATTGTCATCTAAATAATTTTATTTCGTGTTTGCAATGTTGCTCCTACAAGCCGCTTCTTAAACTTCTACTAAATAGTTGAACTTTCTCTAATGATTATTTTTGTAATCGAGTAAATCTAACAATTATTCTTCTGATTAATCGAGTAATCAGAAAAATTATTTAATAACTAAGATTGCATAATGTTGTTGAGGTGAAGCCACGTTTGGCGTAAATGCATTCATTAGCCAAAGTTTTGATACTCTGCAATTGAATAACAACAATAAAACGATTGTGGAAACAATATCTAAAGTCAATAGGCACTCAAACAGATAGACAGATATTATAATTATATTTAAATTAGTTAAAGGAATAGTTCCCCCCAAAAAATAGAATTCTAAAAATGTATTTCTTCAGCTACAGTATTTAAATAGGAAATATACATTTTAGACTCCCAACCATTCCTTTTGCAAATAGAATAGAATAGAAGAACAAGGAGCCTTGCAACAGATGGCATGGCTCCCTCAAAATATTGCTTTATCTTTTTTTTTCTTTTTGACTTTTTGAATTTTATGACGATAATTGATAAATTAAGACTATTTATGGCACTATTTTTGAAGACATCATATATATATATATATATATATATATATATATATATATATATATATATATATATACAGTACTGTGCAAAAGTCTTCTGTGAAACTTGTGAAAAATGTTGCTTAGTGAGGATGTCTTCAACAGTGCCATAAATAGTTTTAATTTATCAATTATTGTCATAAAAAAAATACATAAATAAATAAATATTTGGTGTGACCACCTTTGCCTACAAAACAGCACCAATTCTTCTTGGTACACCTGGACACAGTTTTTCTTGGTTATTAGCAGATAGGATGTTCCAGGCTTCTTGGAGAAATCGCCACAGTTCTTCTATCTATTTAGGCTATTCAATTGCTTCTGTCTCTTCATGTAATCTCAGACTGACTTGATGTTCAGTGGGGGACTCTGTGGGGGCCATGCCATCTGTTGCAAGGCTCCCTGTTCTTCTATTCTATTCTATTCTATTCTATTTGCAAAAGGAATGTTGGGAGTCTAAAATGTATATTTCCTATTTAAATACTGTAACTGAAGATATAAATGTATTGTATACTGCATTTCATTGGCTCTGTACCTGTACTCTGCACAATGACAATAAAGTTGAATCTAATCTAAATAAAAAATAAAAAATAAATAACCATCTTAAACCAATTGTTTTTGTGAAACATCTAATGTGCCTAAGACTTTTGCACAGTACTGTATATGTGTTTATATACAAATATATGCATATGCATATTTATTTTTCTTGCAGTGGACTGCCTGGATCCCACTTGCTCAGGAAGAGGTGTTTGTGTACGAGGAGAGTGTCACTGTTTTGTCGGCTGGGGTGGTCCTGGATGCGAGAGTCCACGTGCCTCCTGTATGGAACAGTGCTCTGGACATGGGACCTTCTTGGCTGATACGAGCACTTGTAACTGTGACCCCAACTGGACAGGTCATGACTGCTCCACAGGTCAGTACTATGGAATAAATATGAAAGTTACAATCATATACTTTGTTTTTTTGTTTAGTTTTTTTTTTTAGATTTTTCAAATAGTATTTTATAATTTATTATATTAACTTCAAATGAAAGTTGCAAGATGGCAAAAACATAAAATTAATAAAAAATCTTTAAAATTGTATTTTTAATGGGATAGTTCACCCAAAATTTACATTTTGTCATCATTTACTCACCCTCATGTCATTCCAAAACTGTTTAACTTTCTGTCTTCTTTGGAATACAAAAGGAGACCTTTCGAAAAATGTACTGGTCGCTCTTTTCACGTAATTACAATGAATGGGCACTGGAGCTTTCAGTTTGTTTCACTGTAACAGCAAATGTCAATTTCTTTCAAACATTTATTTCCCAATGTCTAACCTATGTCTTCATAATCATATAAATATAACCTCCGACAACGACCCCTTAACCAGTTTGATTATATCACATATCTGTGTCTGAAAGTGCACTATGTAGGAAAGGATACCTTTGTACTAATCTTAAGGTCAAATCATAACCTGTGTTTTTGAATGTATCTCTTTGTGAGTGGTTCATCTCATATTTATGCATGTATGTGCATGAATTGATTCATGTAAAAATCTTGTAAACTGTCTATATGAAACTTGATGCAGCAAATCGTTGCTAATCTCCATGCCACCAGTTGCCATGGCAGTAGTGACTATAGGTGTCAGGGTGTAATTTCATGATCCAGGTAATTTACCTTAATGTTCTCAGCTTGTGTGATTGGGAGACTTCTGAGAAAACAATATACTGTATGTAAATTGTTTTGGAAAACACTTTGTTTTTGTATCAGAAAACCAAACAGAATTTAATTTTATTTATTTTTTTCTCCCAATTTGGAATGCCCAATTCCCAATGTGCATTTAAGTCCTCGTGGTCACGTAGTGATTCGCCAGTCTGGGTGGCGGAGAACGAATCTCAGTTGCCTGAGACCGTCAACCCGCGCATCTCACGTGGCTTGTTGAGTGCGTCGCTACGAAGACATAGCGCGTGTGGAGGCTTCACGCCATCCACCGCGGCAACCACGCTCAACTCACCACGTGCCCCACTGAGAACGAACCACATTATAGTGACCACGAGGAGGTTACCCCATGTGACTCTACCCTCCCTAGCAACCGGGCCAATTTGGTTGCTTAGGAGATCTGGCTGGAGTGACTCAGCATGCCCTGGGATTTGAACTAGCGAGCTAGCGAACTCCAGGGGTGGTAGCCAGCGTAGTTTACCACTGAGCTACCCAGGCCCCCCAGAATTTTAATTTTTGAATTTGAAATTTAGAACATTCGACAATATGCATTGTGTAATAAAAAAATGCACCCCAGCCTGTTCATTCTGGGGACAGAAAAAATCTCTATCTCTCTCTCTAATAGGGGGTTGTTTTCTTTTTTAAGCTGAAATAAAATGATAGTTCAAAAATGTTAGGCAGAATCTTCATCATTCTCTACTGATTTGCATTGCATCTTTTTTTTCCCATATAATGAAAGTGAATAGTGATTGAGTCCAACACTCTGCCAGACATCTCCTTTTTGGTTCCATGGAAGAAAAAGTCATATGGGTTTGTAAAAACATTAGGACTAAATAATGACAGAACTTTAATATTTGGGTGAACTATCCTTTAAGCAGCCATTTAGAAAGTTGTTCGATAAAGTGACCACTGCGCCACTTCCATTCTTTTATCTCTACTAGACAAGACCTTTTGGTAAAATTCTGCATGGCTTCAAAACAATTTCGTCCCCTCTCCTCGACCTATCTCCCCGTCACGCCTGACTAGCCATTTCACAGAGACCTTTCCGCATTTAAGCTGTTTCTTTAACGTTAGTTAGTCCTCCATCATGAGGTGGGGGTGAAAAGTTTTTGATACAGCGCAAGGGGTTTAGCACCCCATGGCGAAAGCAGAGAGCCAGGTTCTGTTAAACAGCACCCCATGGATATGGTGCTTTGACTTGTATGTAAGATGATTCACTGATATCGCCTTACATTAGACTAGATGTGAGCCTCACACTTGTGGTTTTGATAATGTGAAAGACAAGGCACCTTTAAAAACCTCACAAATAAGCAATACATTTAGTGAAGTTGTTTGAAACCAGCTGATGCACTAAAACTTTTAGGATTGTTCAATTTTTATAAAAAATATGTATTTTATGATTCATAAATATACAGTATATTTAAAAAATGTAAATTTGTCATTGTTGTTAAAACTTGTCATAGAAGTTGCCAGCAGATGGACTAGAACTTTTCCCGATTATCCAAACTTTTATCAAAAGTAATATAAACTCAGCAAAAAAAGAAACGTCCCTTTTTCAGGACACTGAATTTTAAAGATAATTTTGTAAAAATACAAATAATTGTACAGATCTTTATTGTAAAGGGTTTAAACAATGTTTTCCATGCTTGTTCAATGAACCAAAAACAATTAATGAACATGCACCTGTGGAACGAACATTAAGACACTAACAGCTTACAGACGGTAGGTAATTAAGGTCACAGTTATAAAAACTTAGGACACTAAAGAGACCTTTCTACAGACTCCAAAAGAAAGATGCCCAGGGTCCCTGCTCATCTGTGTGAATGTGCCTTATGCATGCTGCATGGAGGCATGAGGACTGCAGATGTGGCCAGAGCAATAAATTGCAATGTCCATATTGTGAGACACCTAAGATAGTGCTACAGGGAGACAGGAAGGACAGCTGATCGTCCTCGCAGTGGCAGACCATGTATAACAACACCTGCACAGGATCGGTACATCCGAATATCACACCTGCGTGACAGGTACAGGATGGCAACAGCAGCTGCCCGAGTTACACCAGGAATGGGCTGAGAGAGGCTGGACTGAGGGCTTGTAGGCCTATTGTAAGGCAGGTCCTTACCAGACATCACCGGCAACAACGTCGCCTATGGGCACAAACCCACCTTCGCTGGACCAGACAGGACTGGCAAAAAGTGCTCTTCACTGACGAGTCGTGGTTTTGTCTCACCAGGGGTAATGGTTGGACTCCGACCATGAGCATTACACCAAGGCCTGTACTCTGGATGGGATCGATTTGGAGGTGGAGGGTCCGTCATGGTCTGGGGCGGTGTGTCACAGCATCATCGGACTGAGCTTGTTGTCATTGTAGGCAATCTCAATGCTGTGCGTTACAGGGAAGACATCCTCCTCACTCATGTGGTAACCTTCCTGCAGGCTCATCCTGACACCAGCCATACTGCTCGTTCTGTGTATGATTTCCTGCAAGACAGGAATGTCAGTGTTCTGCCATGGCCAGCGAAGAGCCCGGATCTCAATCCCATTGAGCACGTCTGGGACCTGTTGGATTGGAGGGTGAGGGCTAGGGCCATTCCCCCCAGAAATGTCCGGGAACTTGCAAGTGCCTTGGTGGAAGAGTGGGGTAGCATCTCACAGCAAGAACTGGCAAATCTGGTGCAGTCCATGAGGAGGAGATGCACTGCAGTACTTAAAGGAATAGTTCACCCAAAAATGAACATTTGCTGATAATTTACTCACCCTCATGCCATCCAAGATGTATCTTAGTTTCTTTCTTCATCAAAACAGAATTTAAGACTTTTAGGATTTCATTTCAGGCCTCCTCCTCTAAACAATGCAAGTTAATGTCCTCCACTTTTCAACGGTCCAAAATGCATATTTAGGGTGCATCAAAATAATCCACACGACTCCAGTCGACAAATAAAGTTCTTCTGAACGCAAACGATTGATTATTTTTAGAAACAAAACAATACTTATATACTTTATAACTACAAATATTCACTTCTGTACATCTCTCTGATGTACGCTCATGAGAGGGATGAGTAAGCTCATTGGTTAGGTCACGCATCACCTGGAGGAGGAGTCAGGAAGTGCCATTCATTGTGGGGGAGGTGGACGACGAGCCAGCGTCCCTCGTCATGGTCGACGAGCCAGCGTCCCACGTCATGGTCGACGAGCCAGCGTCCAACGTCATGCCACGTCACAGCCACGCCTGAGCATGCTCCATGCCACATAACAGCCACACCTGAGTCTGTTCCATAATAATAATAATAATAATAATTTTAATAATTTTTAATAATTTTAATAATTAATAATTAATAATAATAATTAATAATTAATAATTTTCTTTATTTATCACACATTATACATTTGCACATATACAGTGAAATTCTTCTTTTTCACATATCCCAGCTAGGCTGGGGTCAGAGTGCAGGGTCAGCCATGATACGGCGCCCCTGGAGCAGATAGGGTCAAGGGCCTTGCTCAAGGGCCCAACAGTGGCATCTTGGCGGTGCTGGGGCTTGAACCCCCGACCTTCTGATCAGTAACCCAGAGCCTTAACCGCTGAGCCACCACTGCCCCACATGCCATGTCATGGCCACATCTGAGCAGTTGGACCTGGAGATGGTTCCCGCCTTGTACCCACCCTTAGTTCTCCTGAGCAGGCAAGGGGAACTTTCAACCCTCCGACCCCGCATGGACCCTCTGAGCCCTGGACTCCGCCTTGGCCTGTCGGTCCCTCGACATTGCCTCAGCTCTGCATTCCCTCGGCTCCACTGTGGTCCTTCAGCCTGTTGGCTTTGCTGGGCTCCCTCGTCCCTCCGGCTCCTCCTTGGTCTTACGGTCACCTGGCTCCGCCTTGGTCCTCTGATCCTCTGGCTGCGCCTTGTCCCTCCGATCCGTCAGCTCCACCGGGGACCTCCTTCCCTACGGCTCCACCTTGGTCCTCAGTCCCACCAGCTCTGCCTCAGTCTTCTGATCCCCCATCTCCGCCTTGCTCCTCCGAGCCTCCGGCACTGCCTTAGTCCTTCCAGTCTTTGGCTACTCTCCGGGTATCCAGTTCTCCATGGCTCCGCCCCTTGAGCCTCTCACGGCTCCGCCTTCCATGGCTCCGCCCCTCAAGCCTCTCATGGCTCCACCTCCCACAGGCTCCGCCCTGATCCCATGCTCCATGCCCTGCCAAGCCATGCCTCAAGACCCCCCCCCCACCAGCTCCCTGTTGAACTTTGAAAATTCTGTCATGTTTTATGTGTTTTGTTCATGTGTTGGGGCGTCGGGAGCCGCCCCTTAGTGGGGGGGATATGTCATGTATTTTGTTGGTTCATGTATTTCATGTCTTTTATTTTGAAAGTTAATTTTCTGTTTCATGTCATGTGTTCCTGGTCATGTGATGTCCTGTTTTCCCTCCATGTTCATGTGTCTTGTTTTCATTGGTTCATTGTTTGATTATCTTGTTTAGAGTTCTGTTTGTTCAATGGTTCTCCCATGTCCAAGTATTTAAGCCCTCATGTTTTCTATTGTCGGGTGTCAGGTATTGTGTGTTTGGTAACGTTGTCATATTAGGTTAAGTCATTGTTTATATTCAAGTCAAGTCAAGTCAAGTTTATGTTAAGTCAAGTTTATAGTCTAGTTCATGTTTATGTTTATGTTTCACATTAGTTAGGGTTTTTTGGATTTCACGTTTGTTAAAAAAATTGCACTTGGGTTCTTCACTCCATCATCTTCGTCATTGCCAGCGCAACATTACAAAAGTGAGAGGATGTTTCTTTTTTTTGCTGAGTTTATATATAATAATATATTATATTATTATTATTAATATTATTATTATTATTATTATTATTATATTTTAATATTCAATAATATACATTTATCAGTATAAAATGTGCCTTTGTTATTCACATTTTAGCAATGATGCATTTATTTTAATATTATCCAAATGATTTTAATCAAAAGTAATAGTCAAATTTTAATTTTCAAAAATATATATATTTTTTCATTAAAATGTGTTATACAATATACTTTGTTGTATGTTTGTTATACACTATATTTTGTATATTGGGTAAATGTTTTTTGTTTTGTTTTTTTGCTGTAAACCTACATTTTCTAAAAATGCCCCAAGAATGGAAAATTTGTGTCAGGAATTTTTAGAACACATTTATAACATTTGCATAACACTGACCTAGGTGTATAATTGTCTTTTTTTTTTTTTTAAATGCCACCAATTGGGTTCAGTTCAGACTACAGTATATGGAGGGTTGGGAGGGTTACTTTTAAAATGTATTCCACAACAGATTGTTACAGATACTGTAACATGTAATTTGTAATGTATTCCATTAGATTACTCAAGGTCAGTAATGTAATTTAAATACTTTGGATTACTTCTTCAGCACTGGCAGATTTTTTCGCTAGTTTTGAAAAAATCTGCCAGTACAGTAAAACAAAATCCATATGTTAAAAATACATACTCTGAGAAACCTAAATATCTTATGCGGTGTTGCTTCTAAAACAAGAGAAAGCAAATTTATCTTGTTTAAAGGAGTTTTACTGAAAAACAAAAATTCTAATCAAGAATAAGATTTTTGCTCTAATATCAAAGGTCTTACTAGAGGAAAAAAAAAATATGATCTAATGTGGATTGTTTTTATTAAAAAAAAAAATATGTGCCTGGTAATAGGTGCATGTAAAATGACTAGAAATAGCATTTTAGCTTAGCATAAAGCTAAAAGTTTACATGACAATTAACAGGTTTATTTCTATTTCTGCTGCACCAAACTTACTTTAAAATTATTTCTCTGTCTGCTCGTATGAATGTAACAAATCTTAAGAAAGTGTTTCACTGCTGTTCAAATGCACTTTGGATCGTATCATTTATATGGATACTTGTTTTCTACCTGAACAGATTAAATATTAAATGGAACAAATGACAATAAAATGCAAAGTAATTTCTTCAGTAACCAAAATACTTTTTGAATGTAACTGTATTCTGATTACCAACTATTTAAATTGTAACTGTAGTGGAATAAAGTTACTAATATTTTGTATTTTAAATACATAATCCCGTATACATGTTTTCCGTTACTCCCAAACCTGAATATATTTTTACATATTAGGCTTTTTTTTTTCACCAGACAGTTCAATAACATAAGGCAGAAAGCCAAATGCTGTTTTACTAAACCAATTTTGAAACAGAAACCAGTTTATTATAAATATCTATTGTTGATAAGTACTCAAAAACAGTAATGCAATACTGTTATTTTAGCCACTGCTCTCATAAACACCACAAAGCTTTAAGCGATCACACAACTAATGATAATTGTGCTTCAGCAAACTTTTAAAACACAACAGTGACTAAATTTCACATTAATACCAAACAGACAGACTGACCTATTAAGTAATCTGAAGGATTTGCTGGAAATAGACATTTAAAGCCTGGCTTCTCAAGCGAGAGAGGCAGCATGACTAAATTATGACAAGCTTGCACTCTCCTCCACCCACCTCTACTTTTCCTTCAAGGGTCTGTATTAAGACGGAGTATTGCCTTGCTGAAAAGGAGGACAGCTGTACGCTAATGCATTTAACCACTCAAGCAAAATGCACAGCAAATGTAACAAATTTACTGTTATAGTCAACGTGCTCTCATAGAGTTGTATTACTATACCAAAATTTTTTCAAAATTATTTTTACGTGGTTCATTGTATGTGTAGTGGCAGTTTCCTAATGAAATGAAAACTAGAGGTGCAACAACAACAATTACTTTTATTCTCTTTCACACAAATCACAGGTAAACACTTTACACCCTATTCCTCACAAAATGCTATCTTCTGACATCGAAACACTTTTTATATAGACCTTATTCACAGCAGCGCCATCTTTGATTTTTGATGGGAATGACAATGAGGCTGTGAGGGCTAGATGTACAGTCTCTTCAATGGGCTGTACTGCAGTTTAAAGTGTTTCTGGATCGTTCCACAGACAAAACATTGGTTGAACAGCTTTCCAAGATCCTTCAGTAGACAAAAAACTCCAGACAACACGAGTTGTGGAAAATCAGGTGCAGGGTTGGGGAGTAATGGAATATATGTAATGGGATTACATATTTAAAATACAAAATATTAGTAACTGTATTCCACTACAGTTACAATATAAATCATTGGTAATTAGAATACAGTTACATTCAAAAAGTATTTGATTACTGAAGAGATTACTTTGCATTTTATTGTCATGTGTTTCATTTAATATTTAGTCCTTTCTGATGGAAAACATTTATACATATAAATGATGTGATCCAAAGTGCATTTGAACAGCGGTGAGACACTTTCTTATGATGTGATTCATACGAGCAGACAGAGAAGTACGTTTGAAGTTTGGAGCAGAAGAAATAGAAAAAAACCTTGTGTAAATTGTCAGCTTTACACTAAGCTAAAATGCTATTTCTAGCCATTTTACATGCACGTTACCAGGCACGATCATTTTTTTTATCAAGAAAATTCATGTTAGATCATAATTAATTTTTTTCTAGTAAGACCTTTGATCTTAGGGCAAAAATCGTATTCTTGATAATAATTTTTTTTTATTGTTTTCCTGTAAAAATATGAAAGAAATCCTTAAAACAAGATCAATTTGATTGATCTTGTTTTAGAAACAACACTCCATAAGATATTTTTCAGAGAATGTATTTTTAACATGTATTTTGTCTTACTGTACTGGCAGAGTTTTATAGTCAAAACAAGTGAAAAAATCTACCAGTGCTGAAGAAGTAATCCAAAGTATTTAGAATATGTTACTGACCTTGAGTAATCTAACAGAATACATTACAAATGACGTTTTACAGCATGTATTCTGTAAACTGTAGTGGAATACATTTCAAAAGTAACCCTCCCAACCCTGATCAGGTGTGATCTAGGAGCTTTTTACAGCTTTATACCTTGTGTGCCATTGAAGAGATGGTAAATCTGTCCCCCACAACCTCGTTGTCATTCCCATTAAAAATCAAAGATGGCACTACCGTGAATAAGGTTTATAGCATACATTTTAATATTTGCATTACTTAACCAACTACATTTATAAGGTTTTTCAAATGCGAACAAATTGTGTGGTACCTCAACTGATAGAGCAATACATCTGCAATGGTAAGGACCAGTGTACGAGTCCTAAAGAGAACGCGAGTCGACACATGAGCCCAAAGTGTCATAGAAGCACCTCAAAATAACGTGGTTTCTTTTTATGTCACTTTCAGTTAGGTTTAGGTTTATGGTAGGGAGGTCTATTTTTTTTTTTTTTTATTTAAAACTTGATACATCATTAACCTTAAAAACCTCATCTGATTGGGAGAACATTTAACTCATTTTTAGCACCACACAGTAGATAAAGGTCTCTGGCTGCGCCTTGTCTCTCCTTTGATCTGAAAAAAGAGGATTAAATCCTCTCTCTCTCTCTCGCCTTTTTTTGTTTCTTCTTAGTTCTTTTGGTTAGTGCTGGTACAGTAATTGAATAAGAAAGCTTTCAGCTCTAGTATGTGGGCAGCCTGGCAGCTCCACCACGTTCAGAAATGAGCTGTTGCAAACAATCAAGATCTGCATCAATTAGTTTTCCTCCTCCATTAAAGGACACAAGAAGGAGTTGTCCAATTATTGTACAACGCTCTTAGTGTCTTTGCCCAGCAGTGAAGCCCAGTTACGGGAACGGTTTACAGACGGTATCATTCTGTCACTTGGTTGTTCTGTTACCTTTATGTTCTTTTTGTGTATATGTGTGTGTGTGTGTGTGTGTGTGTGGTAAGAGAGAGAGAGAGTCAGAAATATTAGGCAAAATAAGAGAAGGACAGTAAAGTAGCGCAAGAATGAGAGAAAATGAGCAACCGTGTGTCTCCTTGACAACTATAAGCAGCTCTGAATGAAATGCCATTAGGATGCCTCTAATTGAATTGTTGCATGTGAAATTAAGGACATTTACATAATTTAACAAAGGCCCAGTGCTGTAATTAGCAAGAGGGAAGGATTTCTTTCTTCATCAAGCTTTTAAATCTGGTAATGACATGTTATGGTTTGTGCCTGAAAAGACTAACTTAACTCCATTTAATTTGTAACAATGACAAAACGGGGAGCTACATGAACATAATTGACTCATTAATAGCCTATAGGCGACCTCCTCCCTGGGTCCCTTTTGGATTTTGTGAATAGGTTTGGCTAATTAGACAAAAATACATAATCATTGTTTTACCCTCTGTGCTGGGCTCCCTTGGCTTTAGTAAAGAGGACACTCAAATTTATCACGTTTATAAATTCACTTGATGTTTAGTAGGCCTTCTAAATTAATGCTTTACGCTTTTATGTTTAAATGTATTCATTTGGCCTTTTATCCAAAGCAACAAGCAGTGCATTAAAAAGCAAGTTAAAAGTTAAAAAGTAGTGTAACACGTTACATTTTAAATTAGTTTATCTTTTACACATATAATGCAAAGGTCTTCTAGACTGATCACACTGTGAATTTGGTGACAGGAGGTTGAATGTTCTGTTGCTAAAATTGATGTGCGTGTGCTTACCGATGGGTAGCGCCAAAAGCGAGTTGTATTTTTAGTTGTAAATGATGTAATACAGTCAACATGAATGTATATTTTATTAACTCCCAAACTCCAACCCTAAAACTAATCATCAGTGGAGTAAAAATTTAATTTTAGAGCTGAAATACAACCTCAGAATCAAGCGCATTTTTTATGTGACCAGATGAAGTGAATGTGAATATTTCCTGGTTGCCATGGGAACAAAACCTGCATTTCAGAAGTTACTTGCACATCAATAGCACCACAGGAAAAGGTGAACAAGTTTGAACTGATGCAAAAATTTCTGATGGGGGATGGCATTTGTCAATAATTTGGCAGAACGGGTTGATATTCGGGTACATGAAAATTCCGAAGCAGCATGTTGATTTTCTTGTGTGATCATGTTGGTTTTTTTTACAGGTCAGAATGAAAACATTTAGAAAGAAAATTAGCACAAAAAAAAAAAAAAAAAAAAAAGAAAAAAAAAGAGGTAGAGAAGGAATTTTTATTTGCAAAAGGTGCAGAACGTTGAACTTGTGAACTCTGTTAAGACTTTTTCCTTATACTAAGTCTCATTAACTCAGCTAGAAAAAGATATTAAAAACGTTTGTCTCTCTAAACACATCTAGGCCTTTCATTTCATTAACTATGCAGTAAACCTGACTTTAACATAATCCAGCATGTTTCTGCAGGATGTCAGAATAGTTTTTTTCTTCATTTTCTCTTTCATTTTTGCCTACTTCCCTCCGCACAAAAGGCGGAATCCCCCCAAAAAAGGATGAATCAAAAAAAGAAGAGACACGGCAGAAAATCTGCTCCTACAATCCCAGACCCCCTGCTTTGTAATGGTCTTATTAGACCCGATGGGGATTGCCCCCTTTTGAGGTTGCAGGAATTTCTTTTCACCAGCCATCAGACAAGGTAGTGGAGCATGGCCGCCTTATCACAGACAATAACTACTGGATTTGCTTTCTCTTTACCCCCTGTCTTCTTGTCCCATCTACTCTTCTACAACACCCCTCCTTTCTCTGTCTCCCACAGAGCTTTGCGCAGCCGACTGTGGTGGACACGGCGTCTGCGTGGCAGGCAGTTGCCGCTGCGATGAGGGCTGGATGGGCACCGGGTGTGAGCAACGGGCTTGTCACCCACGCTGCAGCGATCACGGAACTTGCAAGGACGGGAAGTGTGAATGCAGCCCAGGCTGGAATGGAGAGCACTGCACAATCGGTAAAGTGGAGGGGGTGTGGCATTCATATGTGGGTCAATGACAAATAAGGATGTTCAAGATTATACATAGGAGAAATCTTCTCCTACATTAAAACACATGTGCCAAGTTCTTAGAAATGCAATCTTTACATTAATGTTGGTGCCATAATTTTTTGAATGTCATGACTTTGACACATGAGGGTCTAAAAGGGCCTTCTCTGTTTTCTTGTCACATGACAACAAAATGGCTACCTGCATTTTGGTTAAGCCACACTGACACTGGCGGAATATTTTTATTTATTTATTTTCCAGATTTTAATAATATTTTAAAATAGAATTACTTCACTTCTTATTTAAGAAAAAACGGATTATTCAAAAATGTATGACAACATTCAGTTTTTCAAGAATTCAACCTTGAAATTTTGTAATTGTTTATTTATTTTATTATCTCCGGACAGTTACACCATCTACACGTTTTTGACTTTAAAGGTGCCTATTTTTTGAATGTCATCTTGGACTTACACTGACAACTAGGGCATGGATGCAGCATCGCAATTGTTTTTAATTACCAATGCCATTGTAGAAATTCACTATTCACAGTCAGAGATGATTACTTTAATCAATGAGTGAAAGTGTCAAATAACAGGACGGTTACTGAGATTAAGCAAGTAGTATTTTTCTGGTCATGTGATCCTAACATGGCAGCCCCCTTGAAGGGACACTCTCCATGTAGAATAAAACAGCTTTTATAAAGATACTGATGTGACTGGTGTCTTCGTCTTATGTGAGTGCTCATGATTTTATATATGTATATATTTTAAAATTACAATTCATTTCTGTATGTGTAAAACTTTTTTAATGAGGAAAAAATTACTAAGTGCACATTTAAAGGGATATTTTACACAAAATGTATTATTATTATTATTTAATAAAAAAGACATTTTAACTCATTTTGACAGCATCTAAAACAAAACATTTTTACGTATTTACAGCTTTAGAAACTTTTATTTTTATTTTTTAGAAATTCATTATAACAATATTTGTTTACAGTATTTATTATGTATTTATACTAAATAAATCTCTTTGTACATTTTTACTAATTTATAGATATTTTATATCCCTTAACCATACCCCTAAACATAACCACTTTTCAACAACATAAAAAACGTAACATGCAATAATTTTTGTTACAGTATACTAATTTATATATATTTAAGAGCCACTGATCCCACCCCTACCCCTTAAACCTAACCCTAACCATTTCTTAATCATATTAAATGTAACAGGCAGAAAAATATAATCTTACGGAGCCCATAAGAGGACAGTGCGGGAATTATTTCCTGAAATAGTTTGTGTTCCCTCGCACTAGATGTGTGAGACCATGGTTTTACTAAAATAACCATATTTTAACCTTGATATTCGTAGTAAAACCATAGTACTAATTCAGGGAAACAAAAACTATGGTAATATGTTACCACAAGATTAACCATGGTTAATCTATTGTAAAGACATTTTACTATATGGATACAGTATACTGTATTTAAACCATGGTTCTGCCAAAAAAAAAACATGGTTACTTAACTTACTTTTCATAGGAACTACAATATTACTATAGTAAAACCATGGTTTCCGTCAAAAGATAAATAAATAAAAATTAAATAATAATAATAAATAAATAAAACGGTTAGCCTAAAACAATCAGGGTTACTACAGTCTACAGTATTGGTAGCATTTTATTATAAGGTTACATTTGTTAACATTAGTAAATGCATTAAGTATCATTAACTAACAATGAACAAAATATGTTTTATGGTATTTATTAATCTATGTTAATAAAAAAAAAAAAAAACATTTCATTGATAATGTTAGTTCATAGTACAATCACTAACTTTTGATTTTAAAAATAAAAAGTTGAAATTAACATTAACCAAGATTGATATGCTGTAAATATTATTCATTGTCAGTTCATGTTAACAATTTTTTTTTTTTTTTTTTTTTTACTAATGTTAACAAATGGAACCTTATTTTAAAGTGTTGCCATAATATTACTATAGTAAATCCATAGTTAAAGGTATTTGCGTAGTAAAACCATGATAGTGACAAAATTATTATTTTTATTACCATAGTTTTCATTTTCCTGT
The DNA here is from genome assembly GCF_019703515.2 of Myxocyprinus asiaticus. NCBI lineage: Eukaryota > Metazoa > Chordata > Actinopteri > Cypriniformes > Catostomidae > Myxocyprinus > Myxocyprinus asiaticus. The sequence continues at coordinate 9,056,860 of NC_059374.1, forward strand.
AATATCACTATGATTTCACTATGGATATCATGGTTAAAATATGGTTACTGTAGTAAAACCATGGTAAATCTATTTGTGAGGGAACGCAAAACTATTGCAAGGGCATTTAAAACTTATTGCTAGGGATCGCAAAACTATTGCGAGGGAACTCAAAATTTTGCGAGGACATGCAAAATTTATTGCGAGGGCAAGCTAAACTATTTCATAAAAAACTCCCGCCCTGTCCCCTAAGGGGCTCTGTATAATCGCATTTTTTTAATTCAGAAAAATTCAGTACAAAAGTAGTCAAAATGACGATGTGATGCATTCGATGTGCTGACGGCATACAACAGCTTTGTGTGAGGTAGAGAGTGGAATGGAAAATCTTCTGATGCACTCTGTGAAAGCGCTGTCATATCACATTTAAACAAATACATCACAGAAAATGGCAATTTGCAGTCGGTCACGAGACACGTGAGAGCCAATGAGCATATGATATCACTGCCGTAAAACCTGTGTTGTACTCGTAATGCTTAAATCAGTGCGGGATTGAACTTTTAAGGCTGTTACGGACACCACAGCGGATGGAGACGTAGATTGTTTAGTAAAACGCTTGAATCTAGGTCTATTCATAACCCAGAGCTATATTTTAAGCCGCAGGATATTCTGAAAACAAATTTTGGGTCCCATTTTTATAAATACAAATTAAACTATTACAGAATTTTTATTCATTTTAACATTTTAAAATGTCTTTTTAAGTGATACAATCCTTTCAACAATTGAATAGGGAAGCAGAAATCACAATGTACAGAATGAAACCGTTATAATGTCATATTAGGTAAAAGCAACAACTACTGTAAGTTAAATAAATGTGATGGCATTTAAAATTTAACTAAACTCTAATTATACATTTCATAACAATTAAATATTCATGGATTCAATCAGTGTACGAAAACATTTGTACGTTTCTAAAGGTGTTAATGCGTAAAATGATTATGTTTTAGATGCTGTCAATATTCAGTGTTTCGCTGTTTATGCAAATGTAAGCAAATGTACTTTTGCTAGAACCACATTTTACACATGCATACATAAACATTTTCATGAGATCATGTTGTTATAAGAGATCTTCCATTGTTTTTAATGCTAAAAAATTCAAGAACTCGTGTTAATGAACGCACAACTGACATAAAGTTTCTGCGATATTGATTTATATTGCTCCTTTTTGCATTCATGTTTGGAATGAGACAAGGGTGACTAAATGATAAAGTAATAGTTCATTTTTGGTTTCATTTTAATTCAGAAATTGAAAACATCATAGAATAGGAGCATTTTAAAAATGTATTGTTTGGATAACTTAGATCCAGACAAAAAATTAAGCATCACGTCATTGACCCATGTATGTGTGTGTGTGAAGTGTCGGGTGAGGGTGGGGTCGTGATGGGAAGAAGGGGCAGGCGAGGAGGTGTGAGAGAAGCATGCGTAATTGAATTTGTGCAACTCGGCATAGCATGAACAGGTTTGCTCAAGGATATGACGCTTGCCTTCATGCATTTTAATGTGGGAATGTGCTAAGGTGTCTTTTCATTTCTTCCCTCTCATTGTCTTTTTTCTTATCCTCTCCCTCTCTGTCATTCCTTTCCATTTGTTCATTCTGAACACAAACATTTGCATTGTTACAAGCAGAGCAGTCACTGGAAACACATTCTTTATGGCAGGGAATTAAACTGCAAAAATGCTTCTCATTTTGCACAGGAATATTTAGTGTACATGAGCATAGTATTTATAAATATTAAAGCGAAATAATTAACCAAATAGTTAACAGAGTAACTGTTTTTATTTGCAAATGTATCTATTTATTGCGATATTTATTTTGAATTTCATAAAAGATGATTCACAATGAAAATTTGTCAAATAAAGTGAAATATTATCTGGCTCCTTAACACGTATTGCGGCAGGTCAGAGGTGATATATCCACTGAGTGGTGCTAAAAGCAAGTTAAATGTTCCCCCAAACAGATGAGGTTGTTAAGGTTAATGCTTTATGGTGTTTTAAATCACCAAAACCTACCTTTCTACCCTAAACCTTAACCTAAACATAAAAAGCAAATGTTAGATGAAAAACACAACTACTGAAGCAACAATGTCATTTTGTGGTGCTTCTATGACACTTTGGGCTCGAATGTCAAATTGTATGTTCTTCACGACTCTTACATAGTGCAGTGCACCACAAGTCCAACAATCTATCAGTAGAGCTACCGTGAAATTTGATTGCACACGAATAAGCTTGTAAATGTTGTTGGTTATGTAATCCAAAAGTTAAAATGCATCGCCTTACAAGTCATGCGCTATAGTAAGGATGTTTATATGTCATAAGATAGCATTGTGTGAGGAACAGGGAGAAAATAAAGTGTGTATTAACTGATTATTTGCCATTTTACTTGTGAATTTTGTGAAAGGGAATCAATACTTACAACAAGCCACAAAAATGTACAGTAGATACAGTAACGTGATTCTATGGGACCAAGTTGCATGAAAAGCATCTAAGCTCTGGCTCCATTGCCCTTATAAAAATTCACCATGGTAGCCATAGCTTCAACTACATTCCCATTAACAATAATACCAAATTACCATAGTTTTGTTGTAGAAACAATACCAGTTTTAACTATGCTACTCTGGTGACTAAATTACGATGGTAAATTTTTTGTAAGGGTGCAATGTGGAATATCATAATACTCATAATAAGTCATTACAGATTTCACTGTTGGTTTTTGTTTTCCCTGCACAATGATGCCCATCCCAATTAATTGAGAAGCAAACTGTCCTGCAGTTGAACCAGGTTTAATAGGCTTTGTGAGGGGCAGAATTTAAGAATTTAGTTAATGGTAAGCCACAGGTCAGGGGAAGAAGTTATTTTTCATTTGCAAAGAAGACTAGCAGTGAGTAATTTCCTCACTACCAGAGACAAAACGGGCTCAACACACAATTTGTGAAGTACTGAAAACTTTGAATGTGTAAAGCTAAATACTGCTTATTTAACATGTACAACAGTGTCCAAATGGTATTTATTTTGGTAACAAGCAGCTCAGTCTACCATGGTTTGACAATATTACCTTTAAAATTGGTCATTGTCCTTAATCTGGACCCTTACTGTAACCTAATCCATAACATGTTCTTCTTGGGTAAATCATGTAATACCTTTTGTTAACAATTAGAAAAGCCAATCAACAGTCCGGTTCCCAGGAGACTGTCTTTAATGTGTCTGTCTTTATTCTGTTCATTCTCAGTCTCACCCTCTCTATCCTTGCGAAAAACACCCACACCATCGCTGCTCTGTAGAAAGACCTCACACATTCTGAACTCGTATTTTTTCCAGCTGTAACATTTGATTTCGTCTCTGTGTTTATCAGTCAATGGCCCTAAAGAAGAAGAGACTCTACAGTAATAGCTCTACACAAATACCAGAGGAGAACAAAGCGAAGAATACCGGTTCTATTTTGATCCTGTGAACTTTCCAGTTCAGTGAAACCAGAAATCTTCTAACGTATGATTCACAGAGCGCTGTTAGTGTTTACCGAGGCCCAGAGCAGTAGCATTCTGTATCTGTGATATTTTCCTGATGCATTATTGATGTCCCTCATACATGTACTAAAGTGAAACATAGAATCCCAACTGCTGGGACCATACATTCTTAGAAGGGGTGAAACATTAAAGCTGGTAAGTGTAGGGGCCTGGGTAGCTGACGCTGACTACCACTCCTGGAGTCGCGAGTTCGAATCCAGGGTGTGCTGAGTGATTCCAGCCAGGTCTCCTAAACAACCAAATTGGCCCGGTTTCTAGGGAGGGTAGAGTCACATGCCAAATTGGGGAGAAAAGGGGATAAAAAAATAAATAAAAATAAATACATTTAAAAAAGCTGGTAAATGTGGTAGTTTGTGAGCTAATGTACAGAATTTTTGACAGATGATGTTTGGATTGGAGTGTGGCCTTTACACTGGTGATGTCTTTCTATATATCTTATCATCGTCACACAATGATAAACTGATGAAACATATAATAACTTATAATAAATAACGTATGCAATTTTTTATTGCCATGTTTTTTTTCAAAAGCACCAGTAAAGGTAACATGTTACAAAAGATATAATATATAATGCATTCTATTTTTTTTATGCATTATAATGCAATTATATAGCCTTATAAAACACTGGTTGTATCTTCTCATAAGAAGGCACTACAGTTAAACTGCAGTAAATTATAATACTTACCTATTCATGTTTTTTGTTCATGGTACATGGTAATAAGTATTCACAATACAGCACAGCCTTGTGTGCCTTATTGCTTTTTTTTTTTTTTTTAAACAGATACTACATCATAAAAATATAAAGAATACGACTTTCCATTAAAACATTATTTTCTTAAACCAATAAAGGGAAGTTACTATACAATTATGGATGATTGGTGCAGTGATTTGATGAACAGTTACAGTATTTGATATCTATTTTTACTTGTAGAATTATTTACAAAAAATATAGTGGCTTACAATTTCTATGAATTACTTTATAATGCATTAAGGAAAACTTCTTTATAATGCATTATATATACAGACTCCATAGAAAGTGAAAATCTACTTCTGTAGTACATAAGGTGATAAACGGGACTTCTCTCTACATCTATTTCTTTCCAAATCTCTCTCTCTATCTCCAGTCACACCATACCTTTAACTCTCTCCCAGCCTGTGATGTGATATGTTGCTTGTATTGCATGATGTTGTCCTTGCTATTGCTTGTACAGTCCCTCTGTGTTTCAATAAATGTTAACGGTTCGGACAACGACAACCAATGCTTCTAGCTGTCTGTGTCTTGTCATGGAACCAACACTGTTCAAAACCTCCCTTATATGTCCTTGTCTTTTATCTCCCTCTAAAGCTCACTATCTGGATAAGGTAGTGAAAGGTATGGCACTTCTCCTTTCCTATCTTTTCTTCCTTTCTCACAATCTATCTTCCATGATCTTACCATTAGTCCATCCCAGAGCAAAATTTTACTGCTCAGAGGATGCTGTGTTTACAGCTTAGGAGACTTAGTGGATATCTATATTATGTTTTATTTAAGTATCATCTCTTCTATTTAAGTATCATCTCTGACTCAGCTTTTTGTCTTAATCTCTTCTGAGAAATAAAATTGACACATTAGTCAATTGTGACTTACAGTGAGACTGCAGATTTATACAGTTATTGTTGATGGCATTGCTTATTTTGGGCTTGGGAGAATTTGATGAAAAGTGCTTGAGTTCCAGCCAGATCTTATGACATGTCAGAATAATATTTCGTACAAAGCCTCATAAAAAACTAACAACATTTACTCCCATAGAGAGAAATAAACTAACCAACAAGTGATTTTAGTATGACCCTAAGTCTAACACCTTAACCAACCTCAACCTAACCATGATTTTAATATACAAAATAACTTTTGTTTACCACGAAAAAAGAAAACATTGAGCTTTGGAACAGGAATTTGTATTGACTAAATAAATTTGTTCACTGATGTTTCCTTTCTTCAAATAAAGTGTTGGATCGGAGGCTAGTATATATTTGATGCCTGTATTGTATCGATTTGAAATTCAGTTTGTTGATTGGTGGGTACAAAAGTCATACGTTTCATACAAGCCAAGTCGGACAATATCTTACAGTTTCACCATTTTGTATGAATTATTATGAGTTGTCATAAGACTATGTGGTTGAGTTCATATTGAAATCTCTCACTTCTGATTGCAAATTTTGGTATCTTGGCAAATCTGAGCACAGTTCGAGAAATCCCATTTGTGATTTTTCTATCCTATGGGATCCTTCAAAAGTGCATCCTTAGAGCAGCACTCATATTTTTATTCATCCCATGCTTTGCACCTCTCCGGCATAGTCATTGCAGAATCACACCACTATTACACCACATCAAATACACCATGCTGTCACCTCGCCACTTAGTACCTTCACACCCATTGAGTCGGTGGCACAAGAACCAGTGTGGCTGCTTAGGTGCCGTTACACTTCCATTGAACTCACCTGAGCAAAGGGCCCCCCTGGATTGCGGGACCGAGGTGATGGCGACAGGTCACAGACCTTGCCAACCAGGGGCATGCATAATGGATGCTCAGTCCAGCAGTGTAGCAGAGCCGAGGGTTTTCAAGAGTAGGGGCGGAGTTTAGGAGAGGTGCTGAAGCGGCAGCCTCTCTAATTAAAGTGTGCCATGCACCGGTGACACCAGGGCCCAGAGCCGCCCACACCCCTATCTGCTCATTTGCTCTTTCTTTGACTTTCTCTTTTTTTGTCCCTGGTTCCTCACTTGGTTAACCCACCCCTTCCCTGCCTTTCTCATTGTACAAAGTGGCTGCATGGCTAGCGTGAGCTGCGGGTTCATGCGAGTCGGTTTGTGGCTCTCCTGAGCTGTTTCAGCCCGAAGAGTGGGTACGCTCTGCAGGGACCTCTCTCTGAAAGGGCTGCCAATTAAGCTGAACTCCTGTCAGCAGAGCAAAGATCTTTATTTATTTATCTCTTTAATAAGCATTCTGAACAGACCATTCAAACATCTCGCCACTACAGACAGCTACAGTGTAGCTGTTTGTCTGTTTGTGTGTTTGAGGAGTAACCAGCAGTCGAATGGTCAAGCTTACCCTTGTTAGCAAAACATAGAACTGTCACAGTCTGCCTTGTAGCACAAAATGGTTGTCCTTACACCTATGTAAGGTCAGCTAGAGACTGTGATACTGTGTGCAGCATTTTGTTTGTGGTTAGTTCTTAGTCTTTGTGTTTTTGGATGATTTTATATATGCAAAAGTGGAAAGACTTGACGGAAGCGCAACATGGTGATGGGGCAACGCTGAAGCTGATGCTACCACAAGACTGCAAGTCTGCATCAAATGCATGATCTCATGATGCACACATGAGCACCAGTGTGTCATGGCACTTGTATTAACGGCAATACCACAGCTCTGACTCACAGCTCAGGATATATTGCTGAACCACCCGGATAGCTACGCACATCTCTGAGATGTCTGTTTAAGGTCTTTTCATTTGTGGAAAGCATCACAATCTAATTAACATCTTCTAATCATCTTAAATAGATCATATTTACAAACATTCTAAATAATAAACATGTAAAAGACATCTGCTGAATGTGTTATTGACATTCGAGACATAAGTCTTATAGACATATTGCAGATGAGCAAACAACGTTAAAAAATACGTCTTCAAGACACACACATATAAATGAATGTCTGGGTTATATATGTGTGCTATCAGGGAAAGCCATTGTATAATTAAAAAAGTCAATACCACAAAGCAGCCCACATTCTTGATGCCTTTAACATATACAGTAATTGAAGACTTACACCAAGGATCAGTGCTTCTGTCCTAATTGTTTCTTCTCATTTCGGATAGTGCTAAATGTGCTACATTTATCAGTTGTTGAAGCCCAGCTGCCTTGGAATATTGAGCACAGCATCATGATGCACAAAGCCAGGATAAAAACATTCCATGCCATTCCGCGCTGAGCCATCTTTAGAAAAAATCATGGCTGTTAGAGGCATCTCGAGTTTCCTTCATATCAGGCATCCACCACCTTTCTTTCTATATACAAACCTCCCACTCTCTCTTTCAATCTCTCTCTTTCTATCTTCCTTCTTTCAGCCTTTATGATGTTCGAGCATTGGCCCTGCTAACTGTCGTAAACAAAATAGGCCAGCTCAGACATCTTGGAGAGCGATGCTCTCGGCTCGGGAAAAGCATGTCAGGATTTTACATTCGATGGCACAGGATTTCTTGCTTTTTGTCTCTGTTGTCATCTCAGGAAATGGAATCGGACAGGTAGCTGATAAGTGGTAGGGAGGGGAGGAAGAAACAGGGGACAATGACAGACATTTTATGCTGTCATATGGAGCAGACCCCCATCTCCTTCCCCCCATACCATGTTTGTATGACTATGTGTCACCTGTGCTATCTATATCCTGTCAAAGTTTACCTCCCCGCTCAAATCGCACCCCTTTGAAATCGTGTCTTTAAATGTGTCATGACAGTCACGTTATAGGAAGAAAATAGAATATGGCTTTTGCATTGTACCGTTAGATGAGAAAACATGAAGTGCACATTTAAAGGGTCATTCAGGGAAAACGTGTTATTGCGTTAAAAAAAGCTAGACACAGCTCAACCAATGGAACAGAATGCAGGTGTCTCAAGGCACATCTTTAGTCGTTGAACTTAACAAACCGTCTCAAAACTTCAGCGCTTATGCGCAAGATGCTAAAAAAACAATAAGAACCCCCGCAATGGTCAAAGACATCTGCAAAACGTGTTCCTTGTGAATGACTTTTGTACTATACATGTATATTTGCCAAGGGTTTTGTGGTGTTTCCTAAGAAAGATTGTGATTTTCCGAATTGTAACTGATAAGAAATCACAAACACGATAATGAAATATTTTTCAAGGATTACATTCTTCCTCTTCCTTTTTTTGCATCTCATTTTCTTGCCTCTCTCTCTCTCTCTCTCTCTCTCTCTCTCTCTCTCTCTCTCTCTCTCTCTCTGTAGCGATAAGCTGATTTCTGCATTTATTGTACAACACTAATGAGAATATATTGATCTGATAGAACTCTGCAGTATGAGTCTGCCTCTATAGGAAATAAAGCCTTAAAAAGTATATCACTGTTATTACTGATGCACTCTTTTGACCCACAGTCCTTCATTTTGACTTTTTCTTTAATTTGACAAACAGTCTTCGGTATAGTAACCAATCGTTGTAGTATCTTGTTTGGAAATGTGTGTGTTCATGTGTTTGTTTTGATTAAAAACTATCTTCTCTAATGTGTTTGCTTTGCTTCTGTTTGCACAGAGGGCTGTCCTGGTCTGTGTAATGGCAACGGCAGATGCACGCTGGGTAATAATGGCTGGTACTGTGTTTGTCAGCTGGGCTGGCGGGGAGCAGGCTGTGACACATCAATGGAGACGGCCTGCAGTGATGGCAAGGACAATGATGGAGGTACAACACAAACAGCACACTGCCCATGAGTAATTATGAGATTCTTGTCTTGTCTCATCTTGTCTCCTTTCCTATTCTTGTCTCTTCTCTTCTTGTCTGTCATCTCATCTTTTCTCTTTTCTTTTCTTCTCTTCTTGTCTCTTCTCCTCCTTGTCTCGTCTCTTCTTGTCTTGTCTCTTCTCTTCTCATCTTTTCTTTTTTCTTCTCTCTTCTTTTGTATCATCTCATCTTTTCTCCTTCCCTCTTCTTTTGTGTCATCTCATCTTTTCTCCTTTCATCTCATCTCATCTCTTCTTGTCTCCTCTCATTTCGTCTCTTATTGTCTTTAGTCTCATCTTTTCTCTTTTCTTTTAGTCTCTTCTTGTCTCTTGTCCCTTCTTCTCTTTTTATGTGTCTCCTCTCCTACCCTCTCATTTATACTCGTCTCGTCTCTCTCATCATGTCCTGTCTCCTCTTTTCCTTCTTTATTTGTCTCATCTTTTCTCAACTGATGTCCTCTTCTCTTTTCATTTGTATCCTGTCCTCTCCCCTCATCTCTTCTCTTCTTGTCTCTCATCTCATCTTTTCTCCTTTATTGTTGTCTCTTCTCCTCCCTCTACTCATCTCTCTCATCTTGTCTCCTTTCCTCTCCTCTTCTCTTTTCTTTTCATTTGTATCCTCTTGTCTTGTCTTGTCTCGTATCTTGTCTTGTTTCATCTCTCTTCTCCACTTTCATTTTCCAATGCCTCTTCTGGAGTTGTTTGTGATGGCTGTGCTGTCGTCAGTTTGTCACTGGGAACAAACAGTACATCTAGTCTAGAGTTCGCCTAAAGAACCCACATCAAGCAAAAAGCAGGTAGCTCTTTAAATGCCTGCAGATATGATTAGACCTGCCCTGTGGATTCATAGAGCCGCTTGTAGAAGGATGAGCTATGCTTCTTGTCAAACTCAGAAACTTAAAATTCCCCAAGCTAGATGAGACACATACATAGTCCATATCATCCAAGCCTCCATTTCCCAGCAAGCATCAGCCTCGAACCGACCTCCTGCCAAGTGTCTAAATCAACCGTAGCCCTGTCCTATCACAGATCTCACTGAGACAAAAACACGTTTGCAACACACTTTTCAGGTTAGCCTCCAAACTCTACATTTCAACACTGAATCAGTAGAGCATTTTATGCTGCAACAAAGGCCTGTTGGTGTTTTTGTGGTAAAGCACAACTTTCCTAACTATTCACTTTGAGGTACAGACACGAAGGCAGTGAAAAATGGTTGTTTGGCGATCCAAAAAAATGAAACTGCAGAACCACAAATTGTACATGTATAGTATGATAGCATTGCAGCAGTGAGTTGGTGTTACCATTGCAATGATTGAAGCAAGCAGCACTGAAACTTCCACCAGGAGAGGTGTTATTTTTGTAATCTGGCCCATCTGGTCTGAGAGGTTCCTGAAAGTAGAGACAGAGAGGAAGAAAGAGAGGGAGAGAGTGTAGAGAATATGAGATGACCCACTTCACTACATTAAAGGATTCCTCTCAGCGTGGCCTGGAGTCCTGAATTATTTCAGCCGAATTACAGGAGGGAGAGGCTGAGCTGCCAGTGGAGGTGTGGAAACGAGGACAAAAACATGAAGTAGCCAGACATATTTTGCACTGACTCTAACTAACCACAGTTACACAGCTGTAGGGCAGAGCAAGCTGTCCAACAGAGTGAGTTATTTCTTAGAAGTGTTGGGGAAGTAGTTAGTTGTGGGTTTGCTGTGTTCTTTTTGGGATGATGAAATCTTTTCCCTCACATTTAAAGATACAGAACCAGAGGAATTGACGTTAGCAAGGATAAAATTACCTTGCAGGCAGGCATCCATGCAACTGAAAACCAGGTCATACTTGGTCGAGATAGTTTATAGAACATAGCTGAATGAAGATCCAGTTCAATCAAATTCCTGAATTTGAATTGAGGCAGCAAACAGGTTGTAGAATTGCAGTTCAAATTTCAATTTAAGGAAGTAGAATTTAAATGGAACTAAATGTACCATTTTGTGACAAGAATCTGGTCCATTTTCTGACTTTCTTATCATCAGATGGGTTGGTAGACTGCATGGACCCAGATTGCTGCCTGCAAGCTTCATGTCACACCACATCTCTATGTGTGGGTTCCCCTGATCCGCTGGACATCATACAGGAAACCCAGATCTCCTCCAGTCAGAGCACCTTGCAGTCCTTCTACCAGCGTGTCCGGTTCCTGGTGGGCAGGGACAGTACCCATGTCATCCCTGGGGCCAACCCTGTCGACGACATGTAAGTGATTGTCAGCTATGGCTGCAAAGTTTTTGAAAAATGTTTTTATTACTGCGCTTGTGTCATTTAGTTTTCTGCATTAAAGGAATAGTTTATCCATAAATGAAAATGGCATAATTTACTCACCCTCATGTTGTTATAAACATGTATGACTTTCATTATTCCGTGACACAAAAGGCTGTCCAGGCTGTCAAGCTCCAAAAATGAAAGAAAAACACCATAAAACCACAGTAAAAGTTGTTTCTTGTGCCATGACGTCATGACATTTGGTCACGAGATGTGCATGAACCAATGAGGTTTGATGATATTGACATAGTTTCCATATATCATAAGTGATTGTATGGCTTCAGAAGACTTTGAATATGATGCACATGTCGTATCAACTACTTTTACTGCGGTTTATGTTTTCTATGTTTTTTTGGTGCTTGACAACCTGCTTTTATTATGTGGAAAGACAATTTTCTTTTTGTGTTCCACAAAGAAAGTAAGTCATACTTTTTTGGAGCGGCATTAGGGTAAGTAGGCTAAATAATGAGAGAATTTTCTATATTTACTATATTCCTTACATTTTTGCACAGTTATTCGCAGTTTAGCTTGTCTTTTCCATACTTATCCCAAATCCCAATCCACTATAGTAGTTATGTTCAGATCAGTCAGTAAATGTGAGCACATGCTGTCAATCCATCTACAGTCCATGTTCTCATAAACAAAGAGTGCATGGGGTCCGTCCCAGGGTGCCCCAACGATGTTTCATATGGGAGAACAGTTCTGTCACTGTGATCCCATGTGACTCCTCATCTTTTGCCTCCATTTTGTGGCTCCCTTTTTATCTTTTAAACAATAGCTAGTGTGTACACCACTTTATTTGCATCTTGCTTGTGCTCTGGTCTTGTCCCGCTCTCCTTCTGTTCTCATTTGAGACGAACACAAAAGACGCTGCTAAAAAGTTGTGCTCCTTTGAAATCTCAAAGAGTATCCCCACTTTTCCTTTCATGTAAGCCGAGCTGACATTTCAAAGGGGAAAATGAAGACGAAACAACCAAATGAGCATCTTTTCGAGCTTTCCATGGAGAATGTCTCTGCCGCTGCCTGGGGTGCGCTGGCGTTTGGATTCCCATCTTCATAAGCCATAATGTGCCAAAAAGGTCTTTAATTCTGAGCCTTATGTTTTGAGGCCTTGTCTTGTTTTGTTTCTTCTCCCATCAAGTAGGAATTAATTTTTTTAGAAGAATCTAGAAGGTCAAGGAAGGGGGGGAATCATATGACAGAGCAGTGCAGCACCTCTTGTTCATTCTGTAGCTTACAGTGCATGTGACTGTATATTATTTAAATTAATTACATCCTTCTGCTGTTTAATAATCACACTTGGCCATATCCAGAGGCTTTTTATTTTATTTTCAAATTGTCATTGATTTCATCTTAAATTTGTCACATCTCATATAATTTTGCTAATGACAGCATACTGTAATATGGTCCAAAATAAGCAACAAGATGATATTGTACCGTTTTAATTTTTTTGGTATCGCGATCCTTTTGAGTTCCATGGATGAAAGAAATTCATATGGGTTTGCAAAAACATGAAGGTGAGTAAGTGATGACATAATTTTCAGTTTTGGGGTGAACTATTCCTTTAAGAGTAGGATCCTTATAATAAGTCAATGCTCTCCAGTTTAAAGTTGACAAAATGCGCAGGAAATGAACAGATGAAATCCTGAAAGAGGAGACCTTGCTACTAAATTAGATATGATGTAATAAACATAGATAATAAGATGATATTTTGAATATTATGCATGTATATTATTAATAATATAGTATTTATATTATTAGGAATGCACAATATATCGGCAGCTGATATATTATTGGCTGATAACCGGGAAAATATCAATATTACTAGCGTGTTGATAATGGAATTACTGCAGATATTTTTGCAGATAATTTGTTACGGTTTATTTACTTGCGGCTTGTTACATTATCTTGTTACATTGTTTTGGGGCTGGTTTTAGTCATCTGCTGTAAGTAACGACAAGCCATTTCCCATTTTATGAGGCAATAAACGAAAACACAGCAAAAACATGTACAGTATGTTACTTGCGGGCAATCATTTTTGCATATTACTTCATGAAACATAAACAGAATGTGGGAAATGTGGGAAAAAGTCCAAACGCAACCTTAAACGGTACATTTATCTTGAAATAATTCTCACAGAGTGATTCGAGATGGCTAAAAACACTAGTTTGTGGGTGAAACGAATGTGCTTGTTGTAATTAACGGGTTGAGACTTTTCTAACGTTATGACTCATGACTATTCAATCTGCATGATGTTTTTTACCTATTCCCATTATGATTGTTGCGTTCACATTTCATGAGTAATACAGTGGAACTGTCACAGATGAGCGCTGTAACAAGCATCGGCAAATGAGATGCGCATAAGCATAATGCCACACATACACTTTAAAAAATTGCCAGGATTTTACAAGATTTAACAGTAATTTCTTACAATAAACTAATGTTTTCACAATTTTACTGTAAAATCAATGCAGGCTAGGCCATTTTCTGTCACAACACAACAAATTACTGTGAAGAAATACATTTGAATATCACACTGCATTATGGGTAAATGGTGTTTCGTTTGAAGTCACCATTATGGTGTTTAGTGTTCCCTTTGGATGGGACCTTATCTTATTTATTTTTAATTACATTTCTTCAAGTTGGTGCAACTGTGTTTAAGAACATAATTTATTGTACTGTAATGTATGGAGAAAATAGTCAATTTATTGGTTGACTTTATGTTGGCACATGATGTATAAACTACACCACATGATGCATTTGAAAGTAAAGAAATTTTTATCATTTTAAATTAACAATGAAGGAGTGGTGTTTGCAAAGCTTGGCTATAATATGATTGGTCATGAGTTGTCAGTGAGGCAGGCAAGAAATCAACACTCAGCATACAAAACTCAATGATGGTGACAACTAACAAACACTATATAGATAAAAAAATACAGATGATCATTGTGAATCTACAATACAGCACTGCTACATTACAGTAATTTATTGGTCCTGTTCACTGTGAAGTCACAGTATACAGTTGTCTTTTAATAAATTGTAGAAATACTACTGTAAAATATACTGTGAAAGTCATGCAACTGCACTGTAAAAAATAATGTTCTGAATTTGCTTAAAAATATAGTGCATCATTTGCGACCCATTTTCTTTTTTTTTTTTTTTTTTTTAAAGCAAATTCCACTGTGAATGTTGAGCAGTGTTACCTAAAAAACCTTAGTTGGCTATGCCCAAATTAATGAGCTTCCTTGCAAACATTTTTACATAAAATACTGTGCCACGCCAGCTAATACAGGTTTTTTAACCCTTAGAGTCTAGGTTTACCCAAATATGCATTTTAAGTGCTATTAGCAGCTTCAAATTCTAGGTTCTGTTAATTTACTTTTAATTCACTTTAAAATAAAATGACCTGATGAAATAACAGACAACTGGTGAATATGAAAGGTTTTTATTGTCAACCTTCAACATCGACACAGACCAGCTGAACAACCTGCCTGTTCTTTACAAATTTACAATCACACTTAAATATTCCTGCTATCCCAGAACCAGAATATGTTCTCAGATACAAAAATAGTAACAAAATCATGATGATATACATAAAAATAAGTGGGCTGTGCAATTATTTAAAGAATTTCAGTCAATCAAAATCAAAATAATTCAAAATGCATTTTAACAGACTGCACACTGCAGACTTATGCACAGGTAGGAGACAACTGTCTGAACTTATACTGTAACACAGTTTGTATTTATAATGAAACTATTCATTCAGAAGATCCTAAATTTGGACTGGCCTTGCCATGATCAAGATTCAACAACACTTACTGTATAAACTCAAATAAATAAATACATTGGTATCAGCTTCTTTGGGTAGCTAATGGAATAGAAACTTGAATACACCGAAAATTGATAGCAAAAAAAAAAACAAAAAAAAAAACAAAACAAAAAAAAAACAAACCTTTTTACCTTTTTTTTTTTTTTACCTTTAATTTACCTTTGAACTTTTTGGCAAAAAATTTGTGTTGTCCACCAAAAGCTCTCATCCAAAATGGCAGCCAGCCCCAAATAAACTTTCTTGAAATTCAGTCACATTCTGCATCACTTGGTTTCCCATGGAATCTTAAAAAATTAGGCTGGGTTTACTAAACTTCAGATTATTGTCACTTCACTTAAAATAATTAGCAAAGTTTCTTTATTATGAGTACAGCATAATCTCAGTATCTTGTGTCACAAATAGTGTTTAATTAAGGAAAGTTGACAACATTATGTTTTCAGTAAAATCTGTTTATTTTAATGAGCAATATTTGCTGAAGCAAGGAATATTTTTTTTTTAGTTTACTGTAAACTCACACTAAAGATTTTTACACTGTACATGCACACAAACTACCACTGTTGTTGCAGTCTTACTGCTAGAATAAATATTACACCATGTATACAGAGATTAGGGTTTGTATTGTATGTTTTATTGTTTAATGTTAATTTCATGCTGTTTATCGCCTCATTTTGGTTTAATGCATTATTATATCTGTTAGAAGATCCTTATTCTTTATCAGTGCACATCATCAGGATTACCGTAAATACCTCAAACAATTTATGCACTGTTTATCATTTGTTTGTCATGCAATTCTGCAAACATCTGTAATATAGGCACATTTATGGTTCATGTTACATACACCAAACCTTAAATAGCTGCAAGTCCAAATTCCAAGTTTAAAAAAAAAATGTATATATATATATATAAATATAAATATATATATATTTAAATGTGAAGATTAAATTAATTAGCTAGCAGCTGCAGGTTAAAGGATTAAAAATGAAAATAGTTTTCTAAATATCGGTTGAAAAAAAAAATTGTATGCTTTTTTGGATTTTAGAAATTCCCGGTTGGGAAACGCTGCTTTAGGAGACTTGAAATATAGCGGAATATAAATTGTATTCAGTAATTTAATTACTTTTACTTTACAGGCCATGGTCACTATGAACTATCATTATATGGCAAGAGCTTGATTTGTATGAAAAATATTCAAAAATTTGTACTTATGTGTTCCATGAAAAAACATGAGGGTGAGTAAATAATGGCAGAATTTTCATTTTGGAGTGAACTATTCCTTTGAATGGGCATTTCCCATGGTTCAGCTCTGATTCTGGGCTGAATGGCCTTTTGCTTTGCATGACTGAGCCTCTGGCAAGTACGGACTCCGTTTGTCTAATCTGTGCCGTTCTAATGAGACTCTGATCACTCTCCTCTATGCACCAGTTGCCCCTCGGTCCTATCTACCAGACGTTCTTCACTTGCATAAATCATGGTGCCATCAGTCACCTTGTGTCAGAGATTCTGATGTGCGTAACCTCAGCTGCTCTCATGCTTGAGAAATGAAACACTGGACTTTGTTTGATATGGTCTTTTGTGGAATCGTCAGCCACCATTCACGTGTACAGTGTGACATTTTCCCAAGGTGACATTTTTGAGACTCGGTAGGGAGTCTCTCGAGACCCTCTTCATTATTGCAATAAGAGGGTCTCGGTCTTCATTCCCATCTCCCAAGATAAAAGAAGCATAAATAAATAAAAGCTTTTGAAGCTGCCCACCAGCCACAAGATCGAAGACCTCGATTCACTTAAAAATATCAGGCCTTATATATTATTTATTAGTTCTTCATTCCTCTGCCCACTGACAGATATGAGAGAGACTGACAGCAGCTCTCAAGTCCAGATGGAGCTTTTAGACATGGCCTCAGCGGGTCTCAAAGAGCCCCTTGCCATCACCTGATCAGGCCTTTTATCGATTCCATAACCACCTCTGCATGTTTGGAGACGTGTCAGAAATGCACGTTTTGTGTGTGACCACAAGCAAGCACACGGATAGCAATGATTAAAGTCACCCATCGTCCCTTTCTGAAACTTTCCAAATGTTCTTATATCTTTTAGTATTTACTGTATGCACTCTGTCTATCTGAATATGGGAGATTGCACAAAAGAGTAAATGTACTTGGCTGGAGATGTACTGGTGTCAAGTTGTTTGTTTTCTGCATCTGAGTGTACTTAGCCCCTTTTACCATCATTTGGAGATGGCGGAGGTGGACGGCCAGAGATGGCCCATTATTTATCTCCATTTAGCCTATTTACAACACATCACTGGTTCTGGGAAAAGGAAGAATACTTTTGTAACACAGGTATAATGCAAGGGTGTGTTTTTTTTTAGCCTCTTTCATGATTTTTTTTTTTTTTTTTTTTTGAGTAATTAAAGGTGCTTTCTAAGGCTAGCAATATTATAGCAATTGCATATAATTATGTGCTATTACTTTTCTTAGTATAAATGTGCTGTAGTGTGCAACAGTAGGGTTCAGGAAGCTAAAATACCATTCATGTTTTCCATTTGAGAACTGATTTTTTAATGATAACATAAACATTTAAAGACAGACGCAAGTTGAGCTGCAAGGTTGTTAATCAATGATATTCTTCTGCTGAAGCCATCACTCTGCGTTACTTTAACCACCCACTTCCATTACAAGAACGCAACTGGTCCCTAAATTCTCAAACTACTTATATATTTGTATATATTTGAACATTTTGCAATAAACTTAAAATGTATTGTTTCTATACTTCTAACCAACAACTTAAATCAATATTTTTTTATTTTTCCATTGGTTTTATTTCTGTTATGTCATTTGCAGTGCCTTGGAGGTGGTTGATTTGGTTCATGGCTTAGAATGCTTTTATGGAGACTTTTATGAAATGCCTATGGATAAAATGAATAGGAATAATACTTCCGGAAACAAGATTGCTGAAAGAGTGGGAGGGCACTGTTGCACTTTACTACAATTCAAATGACAAATGGGTGAAACAGTCCCATAGATTTACATTGAAGGAGGAACCTGAGCCATATTCTAGGGACCATAGAGATTTGCGTGTTGGCTTATTTGACTTTTAAGGATGTTTTTAACACCTTTGCATCACAGTAGCGTTTTGCACAAACAACGCTACACATTGTCTTTAGAAAATGTAAAAATCTAGTTATCCAATGAAATGGAGAAAGCATTACAATGGTAAAGAATTTTTGCTTTTTAAGTATGATTTAATTCTTCACTCTAACATGAGTTTGAAAACATTATATTTGCCCAATATGCATTAGTTTTCTTTGAAACAATGGAATACCCAATGAGACGACCTCTTGTATTTGTGCAGTTTCCCAAACACATGGCACTCTAAACACTTTGCACGTACAAAACGCTTCATAACATGCTCCCAGAAATTGCTTATCTAGACAGTTTACCATGCATTCTTTCTTAATTATTTAGGCGTCTTTTCTAATATCAAGTTGGATGTAGCCTATAATTTGCTTCTGTGCACTAAAATTACACAGTTGTCAAGATGGTGATAGGCCTATGTAAGGTGATATGTCTGTCGTAGAAATGTTGCTGTCACATCTGACTTTATTAATCTCCTTCCGTGTTCCTCAAAGGGCAGGGAGTTCAGAATGAATGTTTAGATTTTTCATATAGATCTCTTCATTGTTCCCTCTCTCACCTTTATCTTCTTCAGGTCTGTTTTATCTAAATATTGAAATAATTTTTCTGGGAGTTGTTGAATCAGCTCGCCATATTTCGCCGTGGCACTGAGATGACAGTTCCACTCAGTGCACTCTGTGAAAACGTGCATTGCTGCCCCTTTAGAATGAGAAGTCTCTAAATCAAACTGTCACCTCAAGCGATGTTGTAGATAGACTAATGCTTTGCACATTTTATCTCTTTTTCTTCCTATCTCTCTGCTCTTTCTTTAGTTATCTTTCCCTGTCACTTTCTCTCTCTTTTCTATTTGACTCGAGTTCGCTTGCAGTCTTATAATAGATGTACTGGTGGGGCTGTGAGTTAGCACACTATCTATGCTAGCTTTGTTTACAGGGACACAGAGCTGAGCCAAGGACTGCTGAAGGTGGGAGGCTGCCTAAATTAGCATAAAGTTAGCCTCTCTGGGACGGGGATATTGTTGGGTCTGTGATCTTGCCCGCAGTAAGGACAGAAAGGGGCCAGCCTCTTACATACCAGTGTTAATTGTTCTGCTACCTAGCAAATGTTTAATATCTATTGCATAGAAACAGCCCCATTGTGTATTTTTTTCTTTATTTTTTTTATGCCTGTGTTTTAGCTACCTTTGAATGCACATAAAAAAAGTATCAAAAGTACTGTGGCAGTGCCATGTTTTTTGGTAACACTTTAAAATAAGGTTGTATATGTTAACATTAGTTAATACAATAGGTAACATTTATTTATATAACATTTATAAATTGTGGTAAATGTTAATATCTAAATATGTTAATACATTTTTAACATGAACCCTTAAATGCATATCTTGGGTCTTTAGTGACCCGGGACCTCATTCCACCTCTTCTACCTCATCCATGTTTTTGAGCAGAGGAGGGGTAATCACTAGCACGCAATCAACAGCAAAAGAGGAGCAGGCTATTTTATTTATTTGAAGTTACTCACACCTGAATTTCAATCTACATCTTGATGTAAATCCTACACATGATCAGGTAGGGTGTTTTCATCAGCTGAATGGGAGGCTAAACACCATTAAAGTGTGACGAGACTCGTGCTGCGCGTGCAAGCCATTCGTGCATCACAAGCCGATCAATTATCCATTCAACTCTTTTCAGTGAATCACGCCTGCAGAATCCTAAAACTTTATTTCCAGGTTTAATTTATATTTTGAATAGATTAAAATTTTTGAACCCCACAATGTGGGTTTATGTTTTTCTTTTAATCGTTTAATATAATTTTGATTGCAACCGTGGTTAAAGGGTGTATGCTGCTTTAAAAATCTTAAGGATTAATAGTGGTGTCTTCCTAATTACATCACGTGTTGTTTTGAAAGCAAAAAGAAACAAATGAAACATGGAATGTAAGCTGTCATCCGCACAGCCTCATCGAAGCAAAGCGGGCGTGTTTACTCGTGCGATTAACCGAAAGTGAAGCGCTGCCGGCTCGTGATGCACGAATGGTTTGCACACGCTGCAAGCATCTTTTGGGTATACTGCAGTCTCGTCACATTTTAACTTTTTGTTTAGCCTCCCATTCAGCTCATGAAAACATGCTGCGTGATCATGAGGAAGGATTACATCAAGATGTAGACTGGAATGCAGGTGCAAGGGACTTCATATAAATAAAATAGCCTACTCCTCTCTCGCCGTTGCTGGCGTGCCAGTGATTACCCCTCCGCATGCCAATGTTGGCACGCATGCCGTAGGATGCCGACCCCTGTTTTAGAGTTATACCTCCACCTCTTTAGTATTCCTCAACCTTTCTCTTATGAATAGTGTAACAATAAAAAAAAATGCCAAAATTGCAACAAATATATTTTAATTCCAAAAAGTGTATAGGGACGTTAGTGACCCAAGATATTTAAAAGTGTTGCAATTTATACTTGCACTTCCATAAATCATATTTTTATGATTTTTTATAATTATTGTAAATAAGGTTACTATCACAGAATATCTATTTATTTGCTTATTACAAGTCAAATGAGTGCTATTTCTAGTCAAATTACTACTATATCATGTCAGTTTTCTGTGCAGCGATGGTGGATTATTAGTATTCCATGGAAGTAAACTATAGCAAGTACAACACGTCAACAGTATGATATGATATGAAGTATGATCACAATTTGGCTGTAGTACAGAAATTGTTTAAGTTGTACAGTCTATTTAGACTCTTATCTATTTAGAGCTTGTGGGTTATGTGTAGCTCAATATGTGTTTCACAGCCAGTTACTGTACGTCTCATAAGATTTTAGTGTGGAAGTACTGTAATGAATGCCGATCTATCATTTGTTGCATAATCTCATAGATATATGAAAAATAAAGCATTAAAATATACAAAAATATATTTTATTCTATTATTTTCTCATAGTTTTGAAAATATTTAGAAAAGTTTGCACTATTTGGGCATTTTGTAGGTCCATTTGTGATAGATATACGTGCCGGGTCTCTAAAGTGTTTGGTAAAATTCCCTTGCATTTAGGGGTTAAAAAGAATTTATTCTTTTTTTTTTTTTTTACTTTGTAATCTTTTTCACAACAGCCTGAATCATGATTTAAAGTCTCTGACTCTAAAGTCTCTGTCTAGCAGGGAGCTGTTTTTCCTCTTGTTCAGGATTTTATGAAACTGAGTTTGACTTTTTAATATCGATCAGAATGTCTGAGCTCTTTAGGCCAGCAGATAACATCAGACAAAGAGACAGGTTCAAGCCCTGATATCTGCTGTGACTGAAAGCCCTCATACTTTCGTATTGTTCTCTCAAAGAGCTGCAAGACACAAATACTATCCAGTTTTTTGTCATTATCTTTTGCTCCCAACATCTCGCTAATGTTTACTTAGAGCTATGGGATTAGATTAATTTATTATGTGAGTGTTTAGAAATAGCACCTGATGTGGTCTTCTGTGCTGAAATGCGACCCAATTTAAAATTTGCATTTTCTTTGGTCACCTTGCAGTCATGCTTGTGTTATCCGGGGACAAGTGGTGACCTCAGATGGGACTCCACTGGTCGGTGTGAATATCAGCTTCATCAACAAACCAGCCTATGGATATACCATCACCAGACAGGATGGCAGGTAAAATGCAGCAGCCTTAACATTAATAGCTGAATACACACATGTACCTTCTGACCATCTGTCAAAATATGTTTCAGATCATAGTAAGGGGTCTTCTAATGCTGATTTTTTTTTTTTTTTTTTTTTTTTTTTTGCCATGCTTTAATGTGAACTTTAAATAGATCAGATAAAGCTGCCTTTAGCCATTTATTATATATATATATATATATATATATATATATATATATATATTTTTTTTTTTTTTTTATTTTATTTTTTTTTTTTGTTACTTAGTTTAGTTTAGTTTTATTTTACACAGATTAACTTGTTGGTGTTTTGTAGGTTCTAGGTTCAAACCCCACAATGGCCACTAATGTGTCACCATTGTTTTCTTTGATCAAAACATTTACTCTCTCTATAATGTATAATCTATAAAGTGTACTGTTAGTTGCTTTGGATAAAAGCATCAGCTAAGTGACAAATTAGAAATTATTAATTGTAACAAAACCAATATATTTGCAGACTTGAAAATACATGTTCCAGAAGCAGACATATTTACATACAGGTTGTAGCTGCGCCATATAATGAATCAACATGTTATTGAATAACTAATACATCACCATCATTATACATGCACATTTAGTAGACATCTGTGCCCTCTAACTGCATTGTTTGTGTCCTCCAATTTTATTCATAGCACATATACTGCCTGTTTGCTTGGACTCTGTTTTTTTAAGTGCTTCTTTGTAGCCATAAAAAATCTTCCATCTATTTTTCCCTCTCTTTCCTCATAAACACATGGTCTCCCTCCCGCAATAGCCCATCAAGCCCTGCAGAACAGACTCAGTACGGCATGAAATCACAAATGCACCTGTTCACTTGCTTAAAAATGGGAAAGCTGTCTTAAGTGATTTCATTTGATTGTGCTCTGTACTATCATTTGCTTTTTAAATTACTTCTCTCCCTATTTCCAAAGAAACCCCTCAGCATCTGTGCCAACATCTAGAGTCAGACTGACCAAGTCGCATGCAGTGGATATTGCAGGCTAGCATTAAAGGGATAGTTAACCCAAAAATGAGAAGTCAGATGGGTTTGAAACAACACAACGGCGAGTAAATGAAGACAGAATTTTCATTTTTTTAGTGACTACTGTATCCCTTTAAGTCAGACACTAGAAATCCTAAAAGCCATCTATTATCCATTTTTCATGATGTCACTTATGTAAGTGCGTTACCCCGAAGGATGCTGAGAATGCTGCATCACGTCATCAACAACCACTGAGCTACTTCTGGTCTTAAAAGACGTCACATGGATTATTCATATTAGGGGGACAAGCACATCGATCTGGTTTACAACTCTGTGTTAATGCTGAGTGCCCTCAAAGTATAAACCAAAAGGCTGGATGCACATAACCTAATAAAGTTCACTTGTGCCTAATGTGCTTAAGTGATTGATAACAGGTTTGCAAATCTCTCAGCGATTGTCATCAGCCTTTAGGGCCGTGTGCTTGTCTGTGTAATGGTTATATGTGTGTGCTTCTCAGTGTATGCGACCATTAGTGATGTGCAAAAGAACTTATTTTCAAAATCAACCAGTTTGTAGGTTGTATGAATGACTAGTTGGTCTTAAGGAAGACCTGTATGCTTGACTGATCACTAAACAATGGGATCAGAAAGGGACAAATATAAGTCCATTTCATGCTTTTAAGAGCCCTGTCACTGGAAAAATATGTACTATAATGTAATAATAATTAGTAATAATTAGTGCTGTAAGTTGATTACATTTTTTAATTGTGATTAATTGCATAATTTTTAAACTCTCATCCTTCACAATATGAATCTGCCTGTAGACTGAGGCTATCCACTTTTCTACAACAATTGTGAAGCTGCGTTCACGATTCACAAAAACGTCTCATTCTGCGTTCTGGTGATTGTTAAGATTTGGTGTGCCTCTGTGGGATTTAATGTGCCTTATATAGGCTGAACAACGTTTGATTTCTATCATAAGTCCCATCTGGGCTTGTTTTGAACATCAAATAGTGCTAAGAGCTCCTTTCTCCATCATTTTATCACTGACAGGGAAGTGCTGTCAGAGATTCTTTTATTTACTGAATTAACAACCTCTGCGGCTCTATCATAGGAGAGAGCGTAACAGTCAACTAGCGTGTTATGACCAAGGAGCTCTAAAATACTGGATACAACAGTACCGCCCTTAGGTTGTCTACTTGTCTTAGTAGAAGGGCTATGGTGCTGTTTGTGGCGTGTGTCAGTGTAATGACACCGAGCAGGCACATTACAAAGGTTCTGCCCTTCATAACCAGTGTTTATGCTGTATTAACCGTAAATGTGTTAATCGCGATTAAGAAAAATTAATGTGTTAAACTTTTTAAATTAATCTTATGCATTAACGCGTTAATTCTGACAGCTCTAGTAATAATTAATAATTTTTATTGATATGGTTCTTGGAAAAAAAAATTGTCAGAAAACAATGCTACTTTTAAATGACTGTCAATGGAAAAATAGGGTGCAGTTCCAGCATCTACCAGCAGGGACTAACAGGGACCTACAAACCAACTAATTGACCCTTTGCTAAGCAACGCCCCCCTTGGTTGCTGTCACTTACTCTGACAAGCTCTGCAGAACTTCCCATAGGAATGAATGGGAGATTGCCATGAACGTAGCAGTTTTTGGCAAAATATTCTCATAAACGGAATGGATAATATTCTTATGTGGGCAGGAATGAAGAGTGACATTTTAAGGCATGTTTTTTTGTAAAATAAATCGTTAAATTACAGAAATTGTTACATTAAGACAGGATTGGTCAGAAACAGTTTTAAGGCGGGGATTAGCGAAGGGTCAGTTCCTTACCCCCTGGTTTAAATAGACCAACTATTAAAAAATAACACAGCCTAAATGCAAGCACGTGAATTTTGTCTGTAATATTGTATATTATAGCAAATTTAGGGACAACTACTTAGAGAGGGTTTTACTGTACTGACAATCTTAGCAGTTACTGACAAGTTGTTAGCGCGTTAAAGCACAAGTGCGGTCAGCGCGCTGAAACCCTTGTCAGTGAAGATGCGTCTCCAAATTCATCCACTTTAAAACACCCCCACTAAAAAATACTAAAGCTAAAACATACTAAAATTAATCAACCAGCCTGACCCAGCCCTAGTGACAAGCCAGCTCATTTTAACTGCAGATTAGCTTTGTCTCTACGGCTGTATGAAAACACACACACTCTCTCTATCTCTCTTGCATTAATTATTTCTTTTTCCCTCTCTATACTCCTGCAAACACTTTCAAATGAGCATGCCGTGTTCAGACTCCCACAGAGCAAAGACAAACACTTGCATTTCAGCAAGAGCATGACAACAAGGGCAAAGCATACCTTTGTTTATCAGCCGTGCCAATGAGAGCTCGGTGAACAGCCCGTTGGGATATGTAGTTAAATTAATGTTCAAGCAGTGTGAAGTGTGACTACAGATGCACGCTGCATCTAAGCCAGCTCTGAGAACAAAGACAGTAAAGTACATTCCACGAGTCCACTTATCGTGTATTGCTAATCAGTCGTTAACATGCTTTCCGTTTTGCCAATGTAGGCATATTTTACACAAATGTCAAAGTGTGTTTGTGCTTTCATGTGTGCCAGAGTGCATTTTAAAAATGCGTATCCCCATGATAATACACAAGAAAATCAAAAGATAAGCCTTTTTGCCAAAATAGCATTTTATATCATTCTGGTTCATTACATACACCCATATGGGTAAACATACATTAATTTTTGGGACAAAATATGACCTGAATGCAATTGTTTTCCCCATATAGGTCAATCACACATTCTTTGCTAATGACTGAAATATTTTCAACTCAACCTTAAAAAAAAATGCATTATGAATGATGTGTAGACTTCCATTGTAAACACATATCTGTACACACATTTTATGTTTTATATTTTATAAAACAAACAAGGGACAGTCAGGGACAGTCCCCTTATTGCAACCTGGGATGAATTGTCTAGCTCAAGGCCACAATGGTGATTAGTTCGTGGATTGTCCCTTGATATTGTAGGTTGTTGGGGCTCAAACCACAACCTTCCAGTTACTAAGCCAGGTCCAATCCAGTGAGATATATATGCAATGCAGCCCACATACAATGCTGATTCAATTCTATTTAGCACTGTCTACAACAAAGCTCTCTGATAAGAGCAACTCTATATGCAGCCTTCCCTTAAATGTCATTTCCCCTCTCACCTCCTTTATCAAAGCGCACCATGCCCCCTATCAAAGCGCACCATGCCTCCACACAACAAAGACACTCGCCACTGTATGCATTACCACTGCAGCGGCGAGGAATCTTGCCAGTTTATTCCCCAATAGAGAATAACGACATTGCGCACCACCCATTCAAGCTGATTTTATTAATGCAGATTCAAAAGCACAGTGTATTAAACTAAGCCAGTGGTCCATTGTATTACAATCACATTGTGCAGCTGCCAGATAAAACCATCTTAACTAACTGGCGCCAAGTCCTTATCAAATGAATCCCGTAATTTAGAGAAACATAATGAATTACAGCCTTTATTAAGTCTGGTTTTGAGAGCAGTGCAGAATGGCGGTGAATATTGTTGAATAGAATGTTAGTAAATGGTACAATGCAGTTAGTAAATGGCAATATAGTTTCATTGAATATTAAATTGAAACACCACTTTCAAGAGTGTGAAGTTAAGCGTACTTTAGCAAAAAAGTGTGTTTAATGAATCACATCCACACACTACTGAATTCTGATGCATTTATAAATGGATTCTTTGTATACATAGTGATAAAGAATGCTAATGCAATACATATAGTAAAGTAACTTTAGAGTAACATTTGTATTGCATTAAATTTACCCTTAAGGTGAAGTGGCACTAAACATAATTGAAATGAGGAGCTTCTAAGCACATTTCCCAAACACTCCTATTGCCCCTTTCACCCCGCCCCCTGTCCATTATTCAGGAAAACATGTAACCCAGCCCCAAACTCACACCATTAGTTGAGCCAAAATTTAACAAACAACTTACAGCTTACAACTTACAATTTACACTTAGGTTAAGCCTATTTATCAAGGACATAATGGTGATTGTTCTAGGAGTGTCGCTAGTGGAGCGTGAACGTACAACCTTCTTGTTACCAACCTAAATTGTTAACCGCTTCACCACGCCACCAATGACAATGGCAGGAATGAACCTTAGATTTAGTCAAGTCATAATCTGTTATTATGTAACATTCATAAGGTAATGTTTGATGGTAAGGTAGAGTAAGTTAGAACATTTGTAATGTTCTAAAAAGAGAAATCAAATTAACTTACATCACTGACATTTCTCAGTTAACTCATTAAATGTTCTTGGAAAAAGTTATTTTTGATGTTGTATGAAGGTACCATAGCACGATTGTGTCTCAAATGCTGCCCCGCATCTAACTGAACACCATCTTCTCCATTTCAGCTTCGACCTGGTGAGTAATGGGGGCATGGCAATAGCCCTGAGGTTTGAGCGCTCTCCGTTTATCACTCAAGAGCACACCTTGTGGTTGCCGTGGGGGCGCTTCTTTGTCATGGACACTATTGTGATGCGACATGAGGTGAATGATATCCCTAGCTGCGACCTGAGCAGCTTCACTCGACCAATGCCAATTGTTCTGCCTGCCCCGCTGACGGCGTTTGCCAGAACCTGCAACGAGCGGGGTACCGTAGTGCCAGAGATTCAGGTAAGCAAAATTGTGTCCAAGACACCTAACATAATGTTATTAGCTACAGAGAGGAAGTGAAAATTCATTAAAATTCATATTCCAGTGTTTTATTTGTTTGTTTCTGTGTTGAATGTATTTTTAAATAGCTCATGTTGAAATGCAACATTTTTCAAGACAACATGAAATCAAAATTGCATCTATTTTCTGTCTTAACCTCCTGAGACCCCCGTGTTACTTCTGTGTGCATTTACCATTTCATATTTTTGATCTGTAACTAGTAGCACCTAATAAACAAGCAAAAATAAAAAAATAAAAAAATAAAATTCTAGAACAAATAGTTTTCCTAAAAATGTATGTCCTCATATGTGGACAGCGGGACTAAGTTGTAAAATTTGAAGAAATACCAAACTATAAAAAAAAATTTTTTCATCAAATAGTTTATTATGTGTCCAGTAGTGTTGGTTATTCATGTTTTTGAGACGTTACAGACATTACAGCTGATTTTCTAGAAAGATGAATACATAATTCTGATTAAAAGTAATGGCCAGCATCATCAAATCACTGCCAATCATGTTAAAATAAAGTTTTGTTGCTGTGAAAAGTTATTCAAAATAATGTTTTTGGAACGTCTGTCAGAAAACCGCTCCACATCATCTGAGTACTTCGTGTTTATCAGCGAGCCAAAGTGTTTTTAAATATTTAAAAAAGCATATCAAACAAAACTAGAGATGCTACTCTTTACAACCAAACAGGTTTCAGTGAAAAATTTGAAGAGGTTTCTTACCAGAGGCACTTTTGTTGGCGCTGCTCTCACAGATGCAGTTAACGGAAATTGACGCCATGGTGTTTGGTCACGTTACTCCCTGCGTCAGAAGTTTAACCCTTAAATGTCTCCTTAGAGTGTCCTGAATTTTAAAGGAAGTTTAACGAGGTTAAACTTCCTTGGTCTTATTGTGTATGATTCATTAGTGCACATTTTTCATAATCGCTCATCATGATGAACTTTTTTTTTTTTTAATCCCCCTTTCTCCCAATTTGGAATGCCCAATTCCCACTACTTAGTAGGTCCTCGTTGTGGCGCGGTTACTCACCTCAATCCGGGTGGCAGAGGACAAGTCTTAGGTGCCTCCGCTTCTGAGACAGTCAATCCGTGCATCTTATCACGTGGCTCGTCGTGCATGACACCACAGAGACTCTGCATGTAGAGGCACATGCTACTCTCCGCGATCCACACACAAATTACCCCGCGCCCCATTGAGAGCGAGAACCACTAATCGTGACCACGAGGAGTTTACCCCATGTGACTCTACCCTCCCTAGCAACCGGGCCAATTTGGTTGCTTAGGAGACCTGGCTGGAGTCACTCAGCACACCCTGGATTCGAACTCGCGACTCCAGGGGTGGTAGTCAGCGGCAATACTCGCTTAGCTAGCCAGGCCCCCTGAACTTACTTTTTAGCCTCTGGAGTGACTTTTCTATTTCGCTGATATGATCAAAGGCCATGCGGGTGAGGGTAAGTTCTCAGTGGATATTAAATGTAGCCAATTAGATCCTGTTGGATAAAATCAAGTCCCACCCTACATTATTATCCCACTAAATATTCAGTTTCACTCGAATAAACATCATGATACGGAAGTACATTCACTGTGAATGTTGTTCAGCATTGTTTGTGTTGTGCCACTTTCAATAGTATTTCAATGCAAAAACCTGCATCTTATTCACTAACACCCGGATTGTGGTTTAAGCAGGCACAATATATGTTGAAATTGCACTGTGTTTTGAATATTTAATTAAGTAATTGTCATTTCATTATGTGTGAATTTGCCTCTTTTCTATGTAAATTAGGATTATTGTCGATTATACTTCATTCACAAAACTTTGTGCTATTTGCTTTGCACAAATAACATTGTGCTTTTTCTGCCTGAGGAAAGCCGGCAGTAAATTACATTTTATAAAAAAGATGCTTGTGTACATTTCCCATTGATCATGGCAGCAGTAATGCAAACAGCGTGCAGTACTAAATTGAGTCAATACTCGGTGCTACCTGTAGAAAGAACGTCATGGTTACTTTCGTAACCTCCATTCCCTGATGGAGGGAACGAGATGTTGTGTCAATGTAGTGACTCTAGGGGTCACACTTGGGAGCCCGAAACACCTCTGATCTTTTGAAAAAAAGGCCAATGAGAATTGGCGAGTGGAATTTGCATGCCACTCCCCTGGACATACGGGTATAAAAGGAGCTGGTATGCAACCACTCATTCAGGTTTTGTGCTGAGGAGCAGAGACAAGGTCCCAGCCATTTCAGCGGGTATTTCAGCATTGTGGCAAGAGGGAAACAACATCTTGTTCCCTCCATCAGGGAACGGAGGTTACGAAAGTAACCATGACATTCCCTATCTGTCACTCACTCGAGTTGTGTCGATGTAGTGACACTAGGGGTCCCTATACAAAACGCCACAACTAGCTGAACTGTGTTACGTGGACTAGCGATGTGAGACAGGCAGACCTTTGTGTGCCTCGTAGCCAGCGCATCAGGCTGTCATGTAACCTCCCCCAATGCTGCTATGAGCGTGGATCAGTCCTTCAGGAACAAGTCGATTGCCCAACAAATAAGGACAGGCTAGCCCAGCTGAGGCCTTTTTTCCCTCTTTTTTCTCAAAATTTGGAATTTTGTTAACGGACTGGGATCCATGAGTGTCCACGTGGGGGGGTTCACTCCCAAGGGGAAGACACCATGGAGACCACACCCCACCCAGAGAGGGGGGGAGGGGTATTTTGAGTGGAAATACATCACATGGTCTTTACCGAGCCTTGTCGGAAGAATGTCATGTGGAGAGGTCCCATGGTAGGTCCTACCCAATGGGGGAGGAGTTTCTACAAAGCATGGTGACCGGGGGCAGAGGGGCCCCTGCCCAAGGAAGACAAAGTTTACCGACAGGGAAACAATTTTGCGGAAAATATCACATGGGGTTGCCTTCGGGGGAACCAGCACATGCTGAGTACCTACCTCAGTACAGGGCCTCATTAGCGCACTTACTGAGCCGGCAGCGAGTTTCTCCACAAACTCAACTGCCACAGGGCTAAGGAGGAAAGTCATCCAGGGATCACACTCTCCTCAAGGGAGGGGAAAGGCGCTATGCGCAAGCGGTACACCCGACCAGTTGTCCCGGAACTTACCTGCTCATACCTGCCACTACTCGGGACGAGACCGGCTCAACCCGGAGATTGTAGAACTTCGCAAAGGTGTTGGGTGTTGCCAAGCCCACTGCTCTGCAGATATCTGCCAAAGAGGCGCCACTGGCCAGGGCCCAGGAGGCTGCCACACTCCTGGTAGAGTGGGCTCATAACCCTGCAGGGGGTGGCACGTCCTGAGCTTGATATGTCAATGTGATATGTCAATGACCCAGTGGGCGATCCTCTGTTTGGAGACAGTGCTTCCTTTCCGCTGTCCCCCAAAGCAGACAAAGAGCTGCTTAGAGCTTCTAAAGCTCTGCGTGCGATCCAAATAGATGCGTAAAGCTCGCACCGGACACAGCAACATGAAGGCTGGGTCTGCCTCCTCCTGGGGCAGTGCTTGCAGGTTCACCACCTGATCCCTAAAAGGGATCATGGGAACCTTGGGCACATAGCCCGGTCGGGGTCTCAGGATCACTTGAGAGTAACCTGGACCAAACTCCAGGCACGATTCGCTGACAGAGAACGCTTGCAGGTCCCCTACCCTCTTGATGGAAGTGAGCGCAGTCAGGAGGGCAGTCTTCAAAGAGAGTGCCTTAAGCTCAGCTGACTCCAAGGGCTCAAAGGGAGCTCCCTGCAGACCCTGAAGGACTACAGAGAGGTTCCACGGGGGAACGAGGTGCAGCCTAGAGGGGTTCAACCTCCTAGCGCCTCTCAGGAACCTGATGATCAAGTCGTGCTTCCCCAAGTACTTACCATCTACCGCATCGTGATGAGCCGAAATAGCAGCTACATACACCTTCAAGGTGGAGGGGGACAGCCACCCCTCCAACCTCTCCTGCAGGAAGGAAAGCACCGATCCGACTGCGCATCTCGGGGGGTCTTCGCGTTGGGAAGAACACCACTTAGTGAACAGACGCCACTTCAAGGCATACAGGCGCCTCGTAGAGGGAGCCCTAGCCTGAGTGTTCGTGTCTACCACTGTGGGCGGTAGGCCACTTAAGTCCTGAATGAGTGGTTGCATACCAGCTCCTTTTATACCCGTATGTCCGGGGGAGTGGCATGCAAATTCCACTCGCCAATTCTCATTGGCCTTTTTTCAAAAGATCAGAGGTGTTTCAGGCTCCCAAGAGTGACCCCTAGTGTCACTACATCGACACAACGTCGAGTGAGTGACAGATAGGGAACCAAAAGCATGCTGAGTGTCTGTACTCGCGTTGCTGCCAGTCAAACATAATGCACTCTGTTTATAAGCTGCTCTGTTCTCTCTTTTTTGCAAATAATAAAACTAACTTTTTTTAATCAGGGTAAGGAGTAACAAGGGGATCTGCATCAGAGTAAAACTTATTTATTTGGCTAAAACATTTAGCAAAGTAAAAGTTGCAACAAATTGAAATCCTCAAAGTAAAAATTGTAAGAAATATTCTTAACTCTTTCGCACATGCGATCAAACCGGTGTGATTACACTAGGCTAGGCTCAGAGGCATACGATCAAACCGGTGTGATCTGCATTTGTGCTACTGTTAATCAGCAAAAGAGGGACTGAAGCAGTTGTCATAATGAACCAGCTGCCCAAATAGTCTTTTCAACATCACAAAATTTTTATTTTTATGTTACAAACGTTCAAACTATCACTAAATAAAAGTTTAAAGCCATTACCATCAGAGCGCACTGTTTTGATGCAGCGATGCGGCCTTGTTTTCTGATGTCAAACAAAGAATATACAAACTAGTCAATCCACTCAAGCCTTCCTTCATTCCGTCTGTCACCAAAGTCTTTCTAGCAAGTTTGTCCACTGGCAGCCATCTTTGGAACTTCACAGTGTTAAAATGTACAACATGCATTGAATGGTTGCTGAAATACATAAATGAATTTGACCAAAACAGCAAACACTAACAATTAGCTGTATTTAGAAAAATGAACAAAACCTGTCATTCACTACTGAAACTGTACTCTCCTCCGCCATGTTGAAAGTTTAGAACTCCTCCCATCTTGGAAACTCGGGTATCAAAATTATCTAAGAATTTCCCAGTCGTAATTACGACTTGAGGGGCATTCATGTGCAACTTCCGAGTGGGAAACTCGTATTTATTATAATTCCGATAGCATGTGAAGGCAGCATATGTTTTTAGAACCTTCTATGCTTCTATGGTGAACTCACAATCCCATGCTGCACTGCATGTAAACAATATGGCGGGACGCGTAGCCGGCAAGCGCATTCGCGATCGCATCTTATCTATCATAATCAATCATTATAAACATCTAAAAACCACATTATATGTTTGATAATATATAATCTAATCTGCTGTGATATAATCTGTCGTCCAGTGCATCTGTCGAGAAGTGTAAGGTACGATTCTTTTTTTTAATTACAGCGTCCATTAAAGAACTCATGCTGGGGGATCCATCAGTACAGGAGAAAAAGGTTAATCAACAGTCATCACTGAATGAAAATTAATCATTAACAATAGCAATAATAAGCTTAAAGGGTTGAAAAGCTTGAAATGTAAAAAAAAAAAAAAATAAAAAAAAAATAAAAGATGCATATTTTCCTCAGTCAAAGCTTTATTTAGACAAAATTAGATTTTTGACTGACCAACCATTCTAATGCAAACTTGAAAACATCAACATGAGATAAAAATTCCTGACTGTAGAAGGATACGTGAAAACATGAAGCAGCCACCGAAGTAGCTTAAGTATGTGCGTGTAGCCTACTGTTTAAATGTCATTAAA
The DNA here is from genome assembly GCF_019703515.2 of Myxocyprinus asiaticus. Taxonomy (NCBI): domain Eukaryota; kingdom Metazoa; phylum Chordata; class Actinopteri; order Cypriniformes; family Catostomidae; genus Myxocyprinus; species Myxocyprinus asiaticus. Next base: position 9,090,422 of record NC_059374.1, read on the forward strand.
AAAAACCACACTTAAGAAATGCGAGTATTGGTATTTTCCTCTTAATATATTTTCAGTTCTAGGTATTTTTAATACATTCACACTGTGTTTTAATTAATTTACTGTTAATGTATTACTGTTAATAATAACTTGTATAGAACAAAAACATTTGAGTTCATTAAAACTTCACATTGTAGTTTGTGGAATATTTCAGACCTTACTTTTTTATTTGGAATTAAGTCAAACAATAACATTGTGAATGCAGTTAATAACATACCTCTACACTGGTGATGGTGAGATTTCAGGTGAATGCTCTCTTGGTAAGAACTGACCTGATTGTCAGTGTGGATGATACAGGGAGACCAGCGGATCAACACTGCTTGTTGTCATGTTGTACTTTAACAAACTATCAAGGTTTATGTGGACAACTTAATGTTAATCTATAGACAAACAAAGATTGGAAGTGAAGGATGCGCATCTCTAATGGCGGATGACTGTATAGACAGTCTTTTCTCTATCTGCTGGCATTATTACTGAACACATTTGTGCTGAAATTGATTACTCAACGATCCATAAACTTAATCGGTCAAATTATTAACAATGTATAATCAATCATCGATTATTCATTAACATCCTTAATCTCAACAGAATGTATGAGATAGAATCAGGCGCTAAACCAGTGCAGAAAGCGCAAGCAAATATGCAGTGCTTTTACCAGGCACAATTAATTCTTAATTAATTACCCTCTCAGTGAATTCCCCCTTCAGGTCCGTGTTTAGTCTGACAGTTAAAGACAAAAGTGTGTGACTACCTCCAACAGATGAAAGCTTGTGCATTTTGGTAATTTCTTCCTGTTAAAGTACTCAGTTCATCATTCTCTCCATGTTTAAATGCCTCTCACTGCTGTGCCAAGATTGATTCCAGACCATGGCTCGTTTGTAATGATGTTCTGATAGAGAAAGGGCAGATATTGGGAAATGTACATCTGAAGAGAATGAAGGAGTCTCTGTCTCGGGTGGCAGCCCTGTGATTTTATCTCCAGTGTGTAATTGGGCAGAGATACACAGCCCAATTTACAATGCCAGACATTTTCTGAAGAACGCTAATTACATTTAGACGAAAGCAGCGTGAAAGCTTTTTGAGTCTGAATCCTGTAGAAGCTTTGCAATCAGTGCTGGAAAAATTGTCTGGAATGATCGTTGTACCGGTGTACAGGTTGAGTGTGTGTGTGTGTGTGTGTATGTGTGTGTGTGTGTGTGTGTGTTTCAAGCTATATTTCCATTTTAGAAATTCGCTATTTAATGACTTGATGACATTTTTTTCTTTGTTTTGTTGCAAATTTGGACTAAATGTGAATTAATTTGCAATAACAAGTCTTAAGCTTAAATGTGATTCCCTTAAACATGTAGATACCATGTTGTTGCTTTGTGAGTCTGTTTGTTGCATTCTTGTATACATTTGCGTGTCTGTTTGTTGTGTTTTGTTAGACGTCCATGTGATTTCTGTGTTCATATTTGTGTACGTTTGTCGGGACATCTACATGTACCTGTGTGCCTCCCTCCTAATTATTTTGTCTTCTTTTTTGGTTAACAAGATTAATGACTTAGCCATACATGCATTGTGCTGTCTGGACTATTAATATCAGCACCCGTCCTAGCTCTCGAAGCCAGCTATTCACACACACACACACACACACACACAAACACTAACAATACATATGGATCTACACATACCCACACATGGAGTTATCAACAGTTTGCAAACAGAAATGTCTTTGGAGGACTTCTCTTATCAGTGTATTGATGCTAGTAATGATCAGCTGTGTTTATTGGTCAGCTCTGTGCTTGACTGTGATAGTGCGGCGATACGTTGAGAGTTAATGAGAGCTCTGCAGCGAGCAGTGAGAAACCCTCGGAGCTCACTTCCTGTGAGAAAACACAAAAGTGTTGTTAATGATACCCTTGCGACCTGGACTTTTCTATTACTTGATAATGAATAATTTGTGAATCTTACAAAAACTGTCAAGAACATTACCGGGTCATATTTCACCTCAAAATCAAAAGGAAAAATAAGAAAGTATATTTTGCATAAACAATACAAATAAACCCACTTTTTTTTTTAGAGCTAAATAAAGCCTGTTTTATGAATTGTGATTTAGTTTCATGACAATAATTAGATTATGGTAGTAGTAATGAGAATGAGATTGAGAATGTAGGTGGAAAATGATTTTAATTGTTATGAAAATGTCACAATGCAAATCATCTTAATTGTCCTAATTATATTTTACTCTTTTTTTTTTTATTTATTTTTATGGATATTTCTTTGTGAGATCCACCGCATGGTTTATTTATTTATCTTTGTTATGTAATGAAAACTATAAAATGTATCACCTTACAAGTCATGCACTATGGTAAAAGTCATTTTCACTAAATAAAAGTCAAGGATAGCATTTTGTGAGGAATAGGGCAAAATGAAAGTGTTTATGAACTGATAATCTGCCATTTCACCCGTGATTTGTGTGAAAGTGAAAGTCACTGTGTTTGTAGCACCTCTAGTGTTCAGTTCACCAGAAAATTGCCACGATACATACAGCAAGCCACATGAAAATAATTTTGCAAAAATGAAGGTATAATGTAACTCAATGAGAACAGGTTAGGTTTTTTGCTTTGTCGTATATTCAAAAGACAGCTGTGATTAGAAATTAATTCATTCTCTTTTGTGTATATACTGAAGATGCTAAATAATGCAAACGCTTTTCAGCGGGATACATCTACAACAAAATTAGCCGATCTTATGATCTCAGTTTTGCTGTCACTAATAACATCATCCGTACTCTCTCTTTCTCCAGACACTACAGGAGGAAGTTCGAATACCTGGTACTGAGGTGCTTCTGGGCTACCTTAGCAGCAGGACGGCAGGGTATAAGTCCCTCCTGCGTATCACCCTGACCCACCCCACCATCCCTTTCAGCCTGATGAAGGTGCACCTTATGGTGGCCGTGGAAGGCAGGCTTTTCAGGAAGTGGTTCTCTGCAGCCCCGAACCTTTCCTATGACTTTGTCTGGGACAAGACCGACATCTACAGCCAGAAAGTCTATGGCCTCTCTGAAGCTTTTGGTGAGTGGCTTTTAATCTGTCATTAATTGTTGTCATTCAGGCATGTTCTCTTCTAAAGCACGACTCTGAGTACACTTGTCACAGGGACAGTCCCAATGGAGTAACCTGAGGTTAATTGTCTTCATTAAGGTTCCTTGTGGGATTTGTGTAATTCCTGCTTAAAAACAATAATAAAAAATAAAAAAACAACATTTAAACCAGCATAAGCTGGTTTGCCGATCTTAACTAATTTAAGATGGTCTTATCTGGTTTAAAATGTTCTCCCACCCTGGCCAAGCCTCAGACCCCTGTTTTTTTTTCTTTAAGCAAGAATTTCTAAATAATTAGCAGCGCAATGCAAAAAATTCAAATAAAATAAATACGTATAGTTTACCAAGAGCCACAGTGTTTACACTATAGTTGTCTCTGCACTTTAAATTGAAATAGGACAAATTAGTTATGATAATAAATAATACACTTTCACCTTTAACCAATAGGCTACATCACCCTTATCTATTTTTTCATTGCTCAGGACTGTTGGGTTGTGGCTTATCTGGATCAGTAGTTCTTAACTGGTTTTGCTTCAGGTCCCAGATTTTACATTGGACATCAAGCGACGACCCAACACAGTAAAAAACGCAAATTTTATTTGATGTAGCCTGGGTCGCATTTTTCTTTTATCTTTTATCTTGCATATAAATGTCAAAATGTCATTAGGCTGCCCATCAAAAAATTGTAAATGTTGGAAGAACACTGGCATTGTCCTTTCCTTGCTGTCCGTGACCCTAGCCGAGCAGACCTGCAACCCACTTTTGAGTCACGACCCACTAGTTGAGAAACACTGATCTATATGATAACTCTTGTTCTGGAGTCCCTCAGCAACCCTAGCCCTACCCCAAACCTAACTCTAACTTTGGTAGCAGCAAATGCAAATCTTACAAGAGTTTCACAGAACCAGGTTTAGCAAGACACAAATGGGCTGTTGTAACTTTCGAGTTGTGTTGAATGTGTTTCCTCTCCTCTCCTGCTAGTATCTGTTGGTTTTGAGTATGAGTCCTGCCCGGATCTCATCCTCTGGGAGAAGCGTACGGCCGTCCTGCAGGGATACGAGACCACGGCGTCCCACCTGGGTGGCTGGAGCCTGGACAAACATCATGCACTGAACATCCAAAGTGGTGAGCTGGTACTGAGAATCACAAAACATACAGATGCAACCTCTGAGAATGCGCATTAAAGGGAAACAGATCCTGTGACATCATGTGGTGTGACGCGACATTAGGCGGAACAGGAGAGACATGATCAGTAGAGCGCAGTCGTGTTTCATTCTTTGAACAAACACAGATTGCTAATAGTTTAGTCAGTGAGTTCATTTCTCACTTGGGATGGACCACCTTAGCCAGTTCAAAAAAAAAATGCACAGCAAGCAATATTGATCAGCAGTGGCAATAAACTATTGTTGACTTCATATCACTGACTATGAGTATAAATGTATGAAATTGTCGCACATTTCATTTTGATATATACTATTTCGTTAGGCTATATTCAAATGAATGGCTCCGCCTATTTTCAGCTGTAAAACAAATCAACAAGGTTTGAAATGAATCACTTTAAAATATTTAATTCCAAGCAAAAATATTTGAAAATCGAAATAATAGCATTAAAACGGTGTGCTTAACATATTTAATGAGGGAATTAACTATATGCTACTCCCATAAAGTATTGTGAATGATTTAGCCAAATCAAAATCCAGAGGTTCTCAAATTTAATAATCTAACGACCCCCTAAGAAATTTGCGAAAAGTCTGTGTTTTATAATCAACAATCCATAATATTTTTTACATTACACCAAACATTTTTATTTATGAAATAAAACAAGCATAAACAAATGTTCTTTGCAGTGAAATTAACAATGCATATCCATATTAAACATGATTGAAAAACAACAATGCATTTGCTCTACACAATGAAATTGTATTGTCTTTTAAAATAACCTAATACAATTTTTCAAGGAACTCGTGGCCTCCCTGTAATAAACGCGTAAAGCAGCCCACACTTTGGAAACAAACGTATTAGAATCAGTCTCATTTTCAGTCACCTTTGCAGTCCAGCATTTCTTGTAGCCTTTATTTTTAATATTTTCTAATACATTTCTAACAAGGTAATAAATTAAAATGGGCATGAAATACTGTATGATGCCCCCACAAAAGATGCAGCAGGTGACCTGTCACTAAAGGCCCAGGTATACTTCAGTTTGCACGTACCATTCCGTCTGGTGCACAGTTGTGTGCGCACAGCTTTGAAAGTATACCTCACGCGGATGAGCGTGAATGGACACGTTCGACACATGCGCAGTACAATTGCTTTGTTATACACTGAAAAACTGAGGATCCGCCATTAGAGGACGCAAGAACAACAACGACAAAATGATGGAGAAGGATATGTTCTTCGACTACTGCTTGACAGTATCTCAACAGTGAACCTTCCGCATGCGCGTTTGTCCGTGCACAGTCCGCGCGGACAGAAAGATCTGGCTGCACGCGGACACTGTGTGCGGACGTCCGCAGACACTCCTGATGACGAAAATTAGGTCACGCGGACTGTGCGCGGACCATTGCGGAACGCGGACAGGCAAAGTATTCTTTGGGCTTAACTAGACAGAGGGGCGTGAGCTCTTCCTCAAGTCTTTCATGCATCACCTGGTGGATATTGTGAGAAGTACAACACATGTAATTTAATTCTAAGAAACCCACCTGTGGTATGTCGAGTGATTTCACGTGATGGATTGCCTGATGGCGCATGAAAAAAGACGCATTTTCAAAGGCCGCATCTGTACTCAAATGATCACAAACACACAGTTATTCAGTAATGATAACAGATCTTTCCAGTTTTTTTTTTTTCTATTGAGGAGATACTAATTAATATTCTCAATTCACCAAAGACATGAAAGGCGATTGCTTCACAAGGCTGAACCTTAGCTATGTTGACATTTTGGACTTGGAGAGGATGTTATCTGTGTGACAGGGCCTTATTGGGGTGAGGCAGGTCAATTTTCATATTGCTGCTAAATTGTTCCTGAGAGCAGGTAGAGCGTAAACTGCAATGTTCTGTCAAGATTTCTTTTGGCAGTGCAATGGCGCAGTCATGTCAGTAAATGAGGCGTACTTGCAGCAGGAGTGTTAGATGTGTGGTTCGATCTGTCACTAAAAGCCAGTGCTGTTGGCATGGGGACTTTAAAATTTGCTTCTTCTGTTTCTCTTTCTTCTCCTCTCTTTTCACAAGTGGCCACCACTGCCATCCTATTTACACTTCAGCTTGTTTTAAGGTTCTTTGTATAATTGCATATCTTTGGGAATATGCATATCTTTGGGCATATACACTATTTTCAGCCCACAACTATTCACTGAGCTCGAGACAAATTGTATTTGGGTGATTCAAAATGTTTGTATACTTAAAAGTGATTCGCTCTCTGGTCATTCTCGTGATTTAATGCTGTTAATAGGCCAAAAACAAATTGACAAAGCAAAGATAATTGTGGGAAAAAAAACACACAACAGTTTTCTCCTCAAAACCAAACTTAATAGTAAAACTACAAAACGAAGACAATTGCCCCAAAACTATTCAGGTGTGCGTTTTCCGTACAACTACGTAACTCACTGCATAACTGCCAGTGTACGATGCATCGTTAAAGAAATTAACTAGCTTGTCATGACTGTATTCCAAAACCATAGTAACTATGTTCACATCCATCGTTCAGGGGGTTAGTTTTACTATAGGAACACAATATTTGTTTATAAAACCATAATTCTTACCACAAAATGGTTTCTACAGTAATGGTTACTGCAGTTTTACTATAGTAAAACCATGGTGCATTTGAAAGACATTTTGTGGGAGAAAGCAAAACTATTGAGAGGGAACGCTAAATGTTTTCCAAAAAAGTCCCTTCTTGCACTCTAAGGGGCTCTGTACATAGTAAACCATGTTAATTTATTTATTGTATTTTTTATTTATTGGGGGGTTTTCCAAGGGTTTTTGCCCATACTCTAGGTCTTTGCCGCTGCTGGTTCCAAACCCTAGCAGCAACTTTCTAATGGGCTATTCCGACCAAATGCATTCTTGCATTACACAGGTATCTCGAGACATTTGTAAAAGTTTAAGTTCTTTTTAATGTAATTTGATCTGGCATCTAAAAAAGTGGTACTACTGCACGAGACACTGAAACAAACAGCGAGACAAGGTGCAGCGGTACCTCAAGTGCATGTTAACAGAGAAAAACAACTGGAAAACAGCACAGATGGGTATAAAAACTTGTTTAGTGTGAACAACCCCAAAGGAAGCATTCTAACTGAAATCGAACCTCACAAGGTTTTTGATTTTGAAAGTTCTGAAATGAACCAATTAAGGCCTCAATTAAGGCCATTAATTGAGACTCAATTAAGGCCATGTCCACACTAATGTTTTCATTTGAAAACGCATTGATTTTGCTAGATTTATGCCTCTCATCCAAATTAGAATGACATTTTCCTCCACCGAAAAAGAAGCATTTTGAAAAAGCTCTTTATTACTGCATATTTTGGAAAATGATGATGCACCTCGATATCCTATCCATGAACATCACAAACAGGAGTGGAGACAAGGCACAACCTTTGCGGAGTATGAAAAAGTTTGATTTCATGCCGAGTATGTGGACACGGCTCTCGATCCACGTGTACAGAGACCGAATGGCCCGCAGTAGTGGCCCTGGCACCCCAAACTCCCAGAGCACCTCCCACAGAATTTCTCAGGCAACATGGACATAGGCCTTCTCCAAGTCCACAAAACATATGTAGACTGGATTAGCAAACTCCCATGCACCCTCAATTATCTGTGAGATGGTGAAAAGCTGGTCCACTGTTCCACAGCCAGGACGGAAACCACATTGTTCCTCCTCAATCTGAGGTTCAACTATTGGCCAGAATCTCCTTTCCAGTGCTCTGGCAAAGACTTTCCCGAGGAGGCTGAGTAGTGTGATACCCCGGCAGTTGGCACACACTCTGCGGTCCCCTTTCTTAAATATAGGGACCACCACCCGGTTTGCCAATCCAAAGGCACTGTCTCCGAGGTCCATGTAACACTGCTTAAGCAGTTCCAGGTGAATCCCACCCACCTCCGGAGCTTTGCCAATGAGGAGCTTCCCAACTACCTCCATGACTTCCACCGGGGAAATGGACTCTTATACCCCGAAAGCATCTGGCCCTGCCTCCTGAAAGGGAGGCATATCTCTTGGGTTTAGGAGATCCTCTAAGTGTTCCTGCCACCTCCTGACAATGTCGTCATTTGAGGTCAGACTTTCTCCACATTTGCTGAACACAGCTCGTGCGAGGCTCCACCAACCCGTCCTGAGCTGCCAGATGGTTCTCCAGAACCTCTTTAAGGCCAACCAAAAGTCTTTTTCCATGGCCTCCCCAAACTCCTCCCATACTCCGGACTTTGCTTCTGCAACCTCAGTCGCTGCCGCCTTTTTTGCCTGCCAGTACCTATCTGCTGAGTCAGGAATCCCTAGAGCCAACCACACCCTAAAGGCCTCCTTTTACAGCTTGACGGCTTCCCTCACCATCGGTGTCCACCAGCCGGTTTTTGGGACCCTACCAGGAGCATACTGCTCCCGACAATATTGCTCTGGAGATCCCTAGATCACACAAGCCCTTCTGCTGTGACAAGGCCCCAATCCAGGAAGGGCAAACAAAAAAAAACAGATTAGTGTAATTATGGCGTTTACTGTTGAGTTTGATGTTAGCATGTTGCTAAGCTAACAACTTGATACTCTAATAAACACAAAAAAATAAATAGCACTGTTACTGGGTAACAGATTAGATATAACTATTTTCTATCAGTAGTTTTAATTACTGAATAAAAAATATTTAGTATTGACATTTTCCTTGACTCTTTAGGACACTAGATTTTGAAACAGATTTAGTCAATTTAATCTAATTGACGAAATCTTAATGATATTTCTCATGGTGTCTTACAGGTATCCTGCACAAGGGCAATGGTGAGAACATATTCATCTCGCAGCAGCCCCCGGTCATCGGAAGCATCATGGGTAATGGGCGGAGGCGCAGTATCTCCTGTCCGAGCTGTAATGGACTAGCTGACGGAAATAAGCTGCTGGCACCAGTAGCTTTAGCCTGCGGCTCTGATGGCAGTCTGTATGTGGGTGATTTCAACTACGTCCGTCGGATCTTTACCACAGGAAATGTCACAAGTGTCTTAGAGCTCAGGTTTGACATTTTACTTTTGCATAGATACATACACAAATATACACATACCCACTAAATCAAACATTTGCACAACTACGGTATGTTAGATAAGCTGCTTATGGATGGTAAGGCAGCTATACCCATAGAACAGGAGTGATATAACTGGCGTTTCACATTTAAAGTCAACATGAAATCAAATGTAATCCTATTTACTTTCTTTCCTAAAAGCATAGTGTGTTTCCATCTTTTCTAACTTTTAGAGTATTTGCTCATCTGCAGTATGTCTGTAAAACATCCCCTGTCAAATTTTAGAAAGACCTTCAGCAGATGTCTTTGAGATGTTTATGAGTTAGAATAAATGTTTATCCATACTTTTTAAGAAGTGTCAGATGTTTGTACACAATAATTAGTTTCCAAAAACCAAACCGCCTGACTCCATTCTAGTACATAGTATCCACTTTTCATGATCCACTCAGTTGCCGATGGATAAACTCCCGCTCTGTTTTTCTCTGTAAATATCCTGTTTCACTTAGTAATCAGTGTTGGGTAAGTAATGTGACAAGTAATCCATTACAAATTATTAAATATTTATGTAAAACTGTAATCCAATTCCTTCACTGATTATTTTATCAAAAGTAATCACATTAAATTAATTTCTTTACTTTTAAGTTACCTTCTAAAACACTTCTTAAAACTTTTTTATGTATTTTCTCTTTCAGCTGTCCCAGACATGCAAACAGACATACATATGAACATAATTCATGTTTTAAATGTATTCCACATTATCAATATTATATCAGAAATATGCGTATTCCAAGAAATGTACTTAAAAGTAAGTTTAACTTAATTAAAAGTCAGTAATTTGATTACAGTAAAACGCCATCTTGAGTTTGGACTCAAGATGGCGCCGAGTATGGCTGCTGCGTTGCGAGCTCTGACACAACATGGTAGTACTTTGTTTGTTTTGTTTACAATTCTTATGTTTTTTTGTCTTGGATGTTGTCTGCCTTATTGTGTACGACAGACAAACACTTTTGGACATTGGTTCAGCAATCACACACCGTAAACCGGACTTCAAATTCCTCAATGCCGACCCGCTGTTTACAAACATGGCACCGGAGCCCTTTGTCTGGGCTGCCTGGCCGCAGAAACGCAGGAGGAAAAGGGGAAACAGAGCCGCCGTTCTCATCAGAGTAAGACGCCGTGCAAATCGACCCCCGCTACCCAGTATTCTACTGGCAAATGTTCAGTCTCTGGATAACAAGCTCTGCGAGCTGAAAGCGCGGATCTCTTTCCAATGAGAGACGAGGGACTGCTGCATTATCTGCTTTACAGAAACTTGGATGTCTGCGGAGATTCCAGACTCAGCCATTGAACCCTCGGGGTTCTCCGTGCACCGAACGGTCAGAGCCTCTCAGACCTCTCAGGTAAAAGCAGAGGTGGTGGTGTATGTTTTATGATCAAAAAATCCTGGTGTGATCAGAGGAACGTACATTCTATCAAGTCTTTCTGCTCTCCTGATCTGGAATTTCTCATGCTTCTGTGTCGACCATTCTGGCTACCGAGGGAATTCACAGCGGTCATTATCAAAGCTGTGTACATCCCCCCACAAGCCGACACAGACCGGGCACTCAAGGAACTGTACGGGATTATAAACAAACAGGAAACCGCGCACCCTGCGGCCGCGTTCAATTTCAAATCAGTCGCACCAAAATACCACCAACACATTAGTTTTAACACATGCGGGGACCGGGTTTTGGACCATTGCTACTCTCCCTTCCGGGATGGCTACAAATCCCTCCCCCGCCCACCATTTGGCAAATCGGACCACTCCTCCATTCTGCTTCTGCCTGCTTACAGGCAGAAACTGAAACAAGAAGCACCCGCCCTCAGAACAATCCAGTGCTGGTCGGACCAATCAGACTCTACGCTACAAGACTGTTTTGATCACACGGACTAGGAGATGTTCCGGTCCACCTCTGATGATGACATCGAGCTTTACGCTGATAGCGTAACGTGTTTAATCAGAAAGTGCGTAGAGGACGTCGTTCCGAGCAAAACAATACGGATCTATCCGAACCAGAAGCCATGGATTAATAGCGATGTTCGCGTGGCACTTAATGTGCGAACCTCCGCTTTTAATTCCGGGAATGTGGAGGAGCATAAACAAGCCAGTTATGCCCTCCGAAAAAATCAGATCAGCAAAACGTCAGTACAGGAACAAGATTGAAGGACAGTTTAACACCACCAACTCTGGAAGCATGTGGCAGGGAATTCATATCATCACGGACTTTAAAGGGAATAAAAATTCCGCCATGAACACCGCTGCCTCTCTCCCGGATGAGCTAAATACTTTTTATGCTCGTTTTGAGGGAAATAACACCGCCCTCGCTGAGAGAGCTCTCACGGCCGAAGCTACAGAGGTTAGTTCACTCTCCATCTCTGTAGCGGATGTAACCCGATTCTTCCGACGGGTGAATATCCGCAAAGCCGTGGGTCCAGACGGTATTCCGGGCCGCGTCCTCAGAGCGTGCGCGAACCAACTGGCTGGTGTTTTTACGGACATTTTCAATCTTTCCCTCTCTTTGTCTGTAGTCCCCACATGCTTCAAAACATCCACCATTGTGCCTGTTCCAAAGCAATCCAAAATCACTTGCTTAAATAACTGGCGTCCTGTTGCTCTAACCCCCATCATCAGCAAAAGCTTTGAGAGACTAATCAGAGATTACATCTGCTCTGTGCTGCCTTTCTCACTTGACCCATTGCAGTTTGCTTACTGCAACAACTGCTCCACTGATGATGCCATTGCATCTACAATACACACTGCTCTCTCCCACCTGGAAAAAAAGAACACTTATGTGAGAATGCTGTTTGTAGACTACAGCTCAGCATTCAACACCATAGTGCCCTCCAAACTTGATGAGAAACTCCGGGCTCTGGGCTTAAACAGCTCGCTGTGCAGCTGGATCCTGGACTTCCTGTCAAGCAGACACCAGGTGGTTAGAATAGGCAGCAACATCTCCTCATCACTGACCCTCAACACTGGAGCCCCGCAGGGCTGTGTTCTCAGCCCACTCTTGTATTCTCTGTACACACATGACTGTGTGGCAACACATAGCTCCAATGACATCATTAAGTTTGCTTATGACACGACGGTGGTAGGTCTGATCACTGACAATGATGTAACAGCCTACAGAGAGGAGGTGCACACTCTGACATGCTGGTGTCAGGAGCACAACCTCTCCCTCAACGTCAGTAAGACAAAGGAGCTTGTGGTGGACTTCAGAAGAAAAGACAGAGAACACAGTCCCATCACCATCAATGGAGCACCAGTGGAGAGAGTCAGCAGCTTCAAGTTCCTGAGTGTCCACATCACTGAGGAACTCACATGGTCCATCCACACTGAAGCCGTTCATCAGCGCTTCTTCTTCCTGAGGAAGTTTGGAATGAACCGCCACATCCTCACACGGTTCTACACCTGCACTGTAGAGAGCATCCTGACTGGCTGCATCTCTGCCTGGTACGGCAATAGCACTGCCCACAACCGCAAAGCACTGCAAAGGGTGGTGCGAACTGCCAGACACATCATCGGAGGTGAGATTCCCTCCCTCCAGGACATATATACCAGGCGGTGTGTGAAAAAAGCTCGGAGAATCATCAGAGACTCCAGCCACCCGAGCCATGTGCTGTTCTCACTGCTACCATCAGTGGTAGCTTCTTCCCCCAAGCAATCAGACTTTTGAACTCTTGATCTCCCACAATCAAAATACATCAGCACTGCACTTTATTACTCTTATATCTCACACCGGACTGTCATAAATTATATTATTATTATATTATATTCTCTCTTAACAACTTACTGTCAAACGACAGCCTGAATGTCAATACAGTACAATACAACCTACTGTACATTCTATATATACTATATATACTTTTTTATTGTATTGTGTGTATTGTATACTGTACAGTGTATGTTATTATTTGTATATTGTGTTGTGTGTAATTATGTGTATATTAGATTTTAAATTGTGTTGTGTAAATTTGATGTTTATTGTAGACTGGTATTTGTCTCATCACTTTCACGACTGCTATGTTGCTCGGAACTGCACCCAAGAATTTCACACACTATTGCACTTTTGTATATGGTTGTGTGACAATAAAAGTGATTTGATTTTATTTGATTTGAGAAATATGTGTATTCCAAGAAATGTACTTAAAAGTAAGTTTAACTTAATTAAAAGTCAGTAATTTGATTACAGTAAAACAAACATTACTTGGTAACACTTTACAGTGAAGTTCTTTTATTTATGTTTAACATTAATTAACAACAATAGTTAACATGAATAACAATGAACAATACTTTTACAGCATTTAATAATCCTGGTTAATGTTATTTACAACATATACTAATACATTTTTTTTTAATCAAAAGTTGTATTAGTTAACATTAGTTAATGCACTATGAACTAACATGAACTAACAATGAATAATTGTATTTTGATTAACTAACATTAACTAAGATGAAGTATATTGTATATGCTGTAAAAAGTATATTGTTCATTGTTTGTTCATGATAACTAATGTTAATGAATGGAACCTTATTGTAAAATGTTACCAATTACTATGTAATCAATTTGCACCCAACACTGTCGGTAATACGTAATATTATGGAAGTACAGTGGTGCAGTTTCATGTTGACTTTAAATTAATTTGCCATTACCGAGCACATGGAGGTATGGAATCTGAACAATGCCTTTGCAGAAATTTTCACGCATCTTTCCTTCTAAAACTCTCTACTTGTTATGAATAGGGTAGATACACTTTGAGAACTGTCTGTAGTAGTATACATTTTAATTTACAGTATTACTCTGCAACCTTTTCCTTTGGTTTCTTTACATTAATGCATGAATTAAATACTAACTTGAGATAACCCTCTTTTTTCCCCACTTCTCTTCATGCTGCTCTCACTAAATACAGAAATAAAGATTTCAGGCATAGGTAAGAGCTTTTCTAACAAATCACATGTTTTTGTACACACATAAGATGAATGCATATGAACAGATCACTCTGTTCCTCAGATGAGTCTTTTTCCTGTAAACTTGCTTTTGTAGCTGCTTGTGGAATGCAATGAACGTGGGTGTGTTTATCATTAAAAAGAGTGCATTAAAACACATGCTCTCCAGATAGCGATAAAAATGGGCAATGCTATGACTGGGCTTTCTTTGAAATAGTGCTTTAGGCACATGGAGACAGGTTTGATTCATGGGTAACCTCTCAAAGTGGGCTACCATGAAAGAAAAAACACTTAAAGAATAATGTATACCTGAGAGGACCAGAGTCATGGCACATCATTTGAAATGTCAGGTGAAAGATAGAAAAGCAGTGACGAGCTTAGCATAAGCCTGGTTTCAGCATTTTAAATATTTCTCACCCTCGGAGGACACAGTTTCCTTAAAGAATATAATTACTCGCTACTTCCCATCACAAATACCCATGCTGCATTACCCTCATTCCAGTATGATTTCACCCGATGACAAATTACACATTCAAATCGACATCAGATCTAAACACACAGTTCGTTAACATGTTTGATTTGACAAATCGCAGCGTGGTGTCGGAAAAAAAAAAGCACCAGTCATCAAACTTCAATCTAAGCTTTCAAATATAACACATATCCTCCTTGTGGTGCCGTTAACTTTTTATATGGGATGTGTGGCACAACCATCTGTGGGTTTTGACAGGCATCAGTGTGACAGGTAACAGTATGATGCTTAGGTATGACTGACAGGATGTGACACCTGCAGACTTTGAAAATGCCCAATCATTTACCATGAGCTCTCAGTTGATCCCAGCATCCTCAGGTCGCAACTCCGCTGTGGATGATTCCATCAGGACATGGGGAGGCGTGACACATCATGTCACTATTAGATATGGTTACACTGTATGTGCAGTGTTGTGGTAAATCTCAAAATTCTGTTGAGTAATGGCAGCTAAATGACTCTTACATACTAGAGCAGAGGTTTCCAAACTGGGGTGTGCAAGAAATTATTTGTAATGACAAAAGTTTATCTCGTTTTAAATTGCTTGATGACATACAGTATATGTCAGTGATTTTATTGTATATGCTCTATTCAAAAATATTTCATTTTACTAGATATTGTGGTAACACGTTACATTAATGTTCCCTTTGTTAAAGCTTTATAAAGGAGTTCATTAATCACCAATAATTCATTTAAAAAATCATTATAAATCATTGATATCCGGTTATAACAACTTGTATGACAAGAAAAGTGACAACACAAGTGAGTCAAGACATACAATAATAAATAGAAACAGAAAGCGGTCAGTAACATAATGGCATACTCCCTCCTTTTAATCTCACTAATTATTTTTGCTGCATTGTGACATAAATCATGAAAAAGTGCATGTTATGATTTTGATTAATATAAGTATGAATAGGTGTATTTATTAAGTTAAAATGCTTACTATTTGGCAAGTATGCAAGTTGCCCTTTTGACCCATGTTGTTATAACTGCATATCAATGAGTTATAGTGCATTTGTAAATGACTTATTAGACATTAATTAAATTAATTAATTTAAACCCTTAACAAAGGGAGTGCTAATGTAAAGTGTTGACAATATGGTTTTTGGGTAGAGTTTGTGTAAAGTAAAACTTGTTGGCAAGCCATAATGTCTGATTTATGAGCAAATCATTTGTTTGAGTCACTTCATTTCAATTAATCAGTCAAACCGGTTCACAGATCACTTTGAATGGTTAATTAACGGAAAATGAATGGTGATCTGAATCATAATGATTTTTTAAAGTCCTTATCCAGTAATCACAAATGACTAGACATGTCATGGAAAAGTCATGGAAGCTTACTGGTCAAAAGTGTGGGAATGTTGTTTATTGACAAGTAAAATTTCATATCGCAAGCAGTTATCAGTTCCAGCACAAAACTTCTGCTCCTCACATTTTGCTGTTGCAAACACTCCTTTCATCAAACAGTTGCATTTGTTTTCATAATCAGCATGAACTGATAGTTATTCGCCTACAGTAGAGTACCTACTGAGCTACTCACAAAAATCGACTTAATTGATAAGATTTAATGAGAAGAATTTTAGAGAACTGTTGTCCATTTCTCACAGTTTTTATGAACTTAAGCAAGCATTAGCAAGACCCGTCCATCTCACAAAAAAAAAAAAAAAAAAAAAAAAACAATCTGGAAAAGTTTGGTAACTACTGCATTACATCAGATGACACTACTAATCAATTGATTACTGTGAGGATGGAAGAGTTTATGAAAGTGTCACTCCATCATGAGACCAAAAGTTTGAGAAAACTTTCCCTGCAATGCAACCTGACATAGACATCTGTTGACCAATGAGAATTTCAGAAAGGCGAGTTCAGTTTTGCTGTCGGAAGTCAATTTCACCATATTCCCACATTTATTTTAGAATTGCGTTTGCCTCTTATGGTACACACCCTCAAAATGGATCTTTCACAATCGTTTCCATCAAACCCTAAATTAGGCCTACTTGAACACACACCAGAGCATTTGGCCAACATATTGCCAATCCAAGATCCAGCTGAACATACTAACATGTATTCTTGCATTACTGTGGCGGTACCTCAGTAATCAAAGGGGTGATAGAGTTACCTTTAAAACATTGTACAATAAAACAGTATGTGTTATTATTCAAGTAAGTTGCTATAAATATTAAATAAAAGAGAGCATGCATAACTAGAAACATCTGCATTTGTTTTGTGCTTTAAAGCTTTCTCTAGAGCATAAGTGCTCTAAGGGACAGTTTTTTGCAACGTTTTGTGGGAGCTGCTTTGTCCTATTGGTCCTGAACCAGGTTTGTGTTGTTCTTAGGATTGTAAAATTTCAGCTATGGAGAATACAAGATACTAGAACACTAACTCGAACATGTTCTAATAATTCATTTTTAGAAATATAGTTTCATAAAATAAAGGACTGTGTGAAAGCCCCAAGTCATATTTGCATCCAGAAAAGAACAGGCATCACTTTTTGTGTAAAAAACAAATACATTTTTCGAAGGTGTTTGTGTGTTTGTGCTCATAGGAGAGAATAAGACCATGATCTCCCTGCCATACTCACTGACCCCCTTTCTATGAGAGTCGCTTCCTTCCAACGTTACCGCAACATGCTGCAAAATCAAATTATCTTACTCGGGCCGGCTGTAGTCAGTGAATATAGATGGAGTCTATGAAGGTCAGGGTGTTCTCCTCATCACAGAGAGCACAAAACTGCGTAACTCCAATAACACATTGTACAATAATACCAAGTCCACTGGGATTGAAAACCACCTAGCCAGAGCTTTAGACTCCCTCATAGACTCTTGTAAAGTGGAATTGGGATTATGATGTTTCTTGACAAAGCTGTTTTACCTTCTTTCTAAACCGAGAACATCAGTCAACATAGTCAGCAGCCACACAGTGATATGCTTGCCCCAGGTCAACCAGACCAGCCTGTTTTCAGCAATCTTCTAGAAGGTCACTTGTCGGTCTGAATAATGGATCGAAGCTGACAGTGCTGCAGACCTGGCGCTATTTATTTCTACAATCTCACGCCAGGGCACTGGGATTTGGCACCAACAGTGCCCAGAGTTTCAGGGGAAAATGCCCAGGGTTTGTTTAATCGGTTTTGAATGCTGATCTGAAGACAGGTTGGGTGTTAACAATGATTGTATTTGGCAGAAGTGTGTCATAGCATTTGCTGTGGCTAGTCATCTTTAGAGACTAGCATAGCCCTTCCAGTGGAATTACACTTTTTTGAAGAGTAGTTATTGTACTTAATGTTTTTAGTTTCCTCTTGCTCTGATGTTTATGACTTTGTTTGAGTTTGAATGCTGATCCAAAGACATGCTGGGTGAGCTAGCAATTATGGTTTTTGGCAGAAGTGTCAAAGCATTTGCTGTGGCTAGTCATTTTTACACCACTAGCATGGCCCTGCCAGTGGAGTGGCACATTTTACGACAAATGTTTTTCACTAAATGTTTTTGTTGTCTTGCTTTGACCTTTCTCCATTTTTTAGTGAATGAATGCTGATCCTACATGGTAGGTGTTAATAAAGATGGTGTATGACAGAATTGTGTCATAGCATTTGCTGTGGCAAGTCATCTTTAGAGTACTAGCATAGTCCTGCCAGTAGTGTGGAACTTTTCAAATAATTTTTTTTAAACTATCGTTGTTGTTCTTTTGCTGTTAACTTTCTTATTGTGTTAGGCTATGAATGATGATAAAACATGTTGGCTGTTAATGATTTTATTTTGAAAAGTCATAGAATTTTCTGTGACTAGTCATCTTCTTCTGAGTACTAACATAGCCCTGTCAGTAAAGTAGCAGTTTTTACGAGGAATGTTTTTCAGTTAGTTTTCTTGCTGTGACATTTATGACTTTCTTTGATTGTAAATGCTGATCTTCAGTTGGAGAAAAATTATGATGATATTTGGTAGAAGTGGCATAGCATTTGCTCTTGCTAGTCATCTTTGGAGTACTGACATAGCCCTGCCAGTGGAGTGACAAATGTTTTTCACTTAACGTTTTTGTTCTCATGCTGTGACCTTTCTCATTTTTTTTTTTTTCTCGGAAAAGCTAAACTCTCCCAGTAAGGTACCATTTCAGGAAGGCAAGAACATTTCACACCTTTTCTCTTCTTTCTTAAAAAACAGCTGAATGTTCACACGTTCTTTTACAACTGGAGCAGACTAACATTAACATAAACATTGTCATTTCTACCACTGTACTTTTCACCCATTATAACTGTGACGAGGAGGAGGGCGGGGCCGGGACGTGTCTACGCACGCCCGGCCCCCAATTGGGCTAATCAGCCGAAGAGAGGGATAAGTGGAGCAGAACGCGGCAGTTCGAGAGAGAGAGAGCCACATGCAGCTGCCGTGTGTGTGTTTATGTTTTGTGTCTTTTTGTTTCATTAAATATTACTTTGATTGTTCAGCCGGTTCCCGCCTCCTCCTTTCCCATCCTTAATATTTGTTACAATAACCAAATCATCCAGTACAGTAATTCAGTGTTTTTTCACTGTACTTCTCATGATTTTTCAGTGTTTTTTTTTTTTTTTTAATCTCTTAGGCGAACAAACATGATCCTATACTATTGGAGCAAATCAGCCACATTTCACCGTGAGAGTTCTTTGACCACACATGTAGCCGACAGCACAGCTACAATTAGAGTATATTGCATATCATTCTGAAAATGTGTAAGTTAAAATAGCAGCCCAGTTACCTATACCTAATTTGATAAGCGTACAGAGAGGGAACTCAGTACACTGCCTCTAGATTGGAACTCGATAGTTTTTTTTTTTTCACCAGGGAGACTCTCCAGCCTGATTGTAGCCATTTTATTTGACTTTCATGTTCCGCAGCCCCCCGTCTTGTTGAGAGGGATGACTTTGACTTTCCAGCTTTGCAGTCTAATGGACTATTTTTTGGCCTGTGGGCCATTCAGGAATACATAATGTGTTTAGATAACGGCTCTGGACCACATGCATCTCTACAAGAAATTTTCCCTGCAGGGGTTTGGTGGCAAACCTATTTAAATGCACACTGGCAGCACATTAGACACTGGGCAGACTACAGTTTCTGCATGCTTTACACACACAACGTGCGTTTCTATATTTTGACTGAGAGTAGATGCAGACGTTGAAATATTAATGTGAAGAAGACATTGCAGAGACATCTCAAGACAGTGTAATTGTCAACTGTTGATTCTGATTTGTAATGTAGATAATCTCTTAAAATGCATTTCAATCTCTGAACTTGTTTTTTATGCATCGATACCTTTATAAATATGACTTTTAAAGGAATAATTCACCCAAAAATGAAAATTTGCTGATAATTTACTCACCCTCAGGCCATTCTTAGATGTATCTGAGTTTCTTTCTTTATCGAAACAGAATTTAAGACTTTTAGGATTTCATTTCAGGCTTCCTCCTCTAAACAATGCAAGTGAATGTCCTCCATTTTTTGACGGTCCAAAATGCATATTTAGGGTGCATCAAAATAATCCACATGACTCCAGTTGACAAATAAAGTCTTCTGAACACAAATGATTGATTATTTTTAGAAACAAAACAATACTTGTATACCTTTTAACTACAAATGTTCGCGTCCGTACATTTTTGTGATGTGCGCTCATGAGAGGGATGATGTAAGCTCATTGGTAAGATCACACGTCACGTGGAGGAGTCAGGAAGCGCGTCATTGTTTACAAGAGAAACTTGTGCCGTTCACAAACCAAAACAGACCAAAACAATTTCACAAAAATATAAAATAAAATAAAAAATAATTTCCAAATAATAATAATAAAATAAAACAATGTAAACAATGACGCGCTTCCTGACTCCTCCACGTGACGCGTGACCTTACCAACGAGCTTACGTCATCCCTCTCATGAGCGCACGTCACAGAGATGTACAGAAGCGAACATTTGCAGTTAAAAAGTATATAAGTATTGTTTTGTTTCTAAAAATAATCAATCGTCTGGGTTCAGAAGACCTTTATTTGTCGACTGGAGTCGTGTGGATTATTTTGATGCACCCTAAATATGCATTTTGGACCATCAAAAAATGGAGTACATTCACTTGTATTGTTTAGAGAAGGAGGCCTAAAATGAAATCCTATAAGTCTTAAATTCTGTTTTGATGAAGAAAGAAACTCAGATACATCTTGGATGGCCTGAGGATGAGTAAATTATCAGCAAAATTTCATTTTTGGGTGAACTATTCCTTTAACACCACAAATTATACAAGCAAACACAGAGAATTACTTTACACAGACCTGTTTAATGTGTAATTCAATCGTCAAAGCTACAATTGATTTTTTTGCTTTTCTGCTTCTATTTTTTAGCAATAGTCCTGCACACAAATATTACCTGGCTACCAGTCCTGTTTCAGGGGTGCTGTACCTCTCGGACACCAGCAGCAGGAAGGTGTTTAAGGTGAAGTCTCTGAACACAGTGAAGGATGTGGCGAAGAACCTGGAGCTGGTGGCGGGCACAGGCGATCAATGTTTGCCCTATGATGAGACACGCTGCGGAGATGGAGGAAAAGCTGTGGAGGCCACACTTACCAACCCTAGAGGTAAACCAAAAATTTGTGCAAGATATTCTAGAGTTTTTATTAAAATGTTCATATTGCTTATAATAAAAACAACAATAAAAAAATGTATAATAATTGTTGTTATTGTTATTAGTATTATTCCCTATGAGCATATTCCCTTAAATCCAAGGGGCTGTATGCGATTTCAGACATTTTGCTAACTTCCACCCTTTTGCTCACTTTAATCACGAGATCTTTCTCCAAACTCTGCCTTACAAAGGCATGTCAGCCAATCCAATGTCAGCAATTCCAGCAAAAGGATTGACAGACATAGCGCATTTCCAATTTGCTAGTATTCTGATTGGCTAAATATGTGTGGGTTGCTCTCGCTGTCCTCCCCTTTTTACAGAATTTAGGAATCTCACAGAAACATTTCTCAGTACACTTTTTATATATATATATCTGCCAGGTTGTAGCAACATTTATTGTAAAAAATTGCTTGCAGCACCTTTAAGGTGTTGATCAAAAAGTGGATTATAAATATAAAAATTTGATTAAAAAAAAAAAAAAAAAAAAAAATAGCATGCTTTAAACCATTTATATACAACCTAGTTTGATTGTTTTTTTCGTCTGTAGATTTGTATCAATACAAGCCAAATGTATCTGAATTTAGAACTAGCCCCAAAACCACAGAAAATATTTTTTTCTGCTTGCAACATGAAATTTAAGCAGAACCTGCTATGCGATGTGGTTTTAATACACTTGCCAGTTTTGTAGACTGTATTTAGTTCTTTGAGCTTCATTGGTGGCAAGAAGGAGCATGTGGGGGCAGGGGTTGAAATCAGTGTTTCCCTTCGTTTTCACCAATTCAGAGGAATAATATAATGGACTTTTCACATCCTAGTTTTTCAATGCTATGAGTTGTTTTTCATTTGAAAGTAAAGAAGCATTTGTGACAGAAGCTCATTATTACCAATGCAAAGTAAAATGTAAATGAAAGGTGATGCATCCATTACATGCTTCCCTTTGTCGTCTGCAGTCGCGTCAAAATGATTCACATGCTCTTAAATAGCTTGTAGAAAACAGCGTCACATGGATATCTCTCTCTATCTCTTTCTCTCACTCTCTCTCTCTCTCTTCTGGTTGATCCATGCCTGGTTGTTGTTCCTTGGATATAAATAATGAATTTATCACATGGATATTTTATTAGTTTTCTGGCTTCCTATTGAGCATGTTGATGCTGAGAGATATTCACATCATTTTGACATTACCACAGTCACCATATCCTTCCAGCTTCATTTATGAAATGAACATATCTTTATCATATATGTGACCTCAAGGTGGTTATTTGCGCCATTGCCCTTTTATTTAATTAGGTGAATCCCATGAAAACATGTTCGAGAGGGAAACACATTTCACCCTCCAGAAAGAATCAGAACTTATATTTTTCATAAGGAAAATAATAGTTTTACGTAACTCTCCATATAGTGATTCTCATTACATTTTTGTTACTGCAATTCACTACTTTTTGACTGAACTGCAATATTTATTTTTTTAAATCAGCATTAATTAAAGGCAGTGCAACAACCACCTTTTTATGGGTGAATAATGTTGTTTGTTCAATAATGTCACTATGCAAAAAATATTAATGGTCCTACAAATTGGCTTCATTCTCATAAAGTAAAATATAATCATTTAATTTCTTATTTCTTTCTGTTGATTTTGGGGTAAAATTTGACCCGGACATGTTCTTCACAGGTTTCATGCGATTCATTCATTATATAGGATCAATTTCAAATTCCATCGACATATGATGAAGACTCATTCCCTTTATTTGTCTGTCTTCTACAGGCATTACTGTGGACAAGTATGATGTGATCTTCTTCGTAGATGGCACCATGATCCGTCGTATCGATCAGAACGGTATCATATCCACCCTGCTGGGCTTCAATGACTTGACCTCGGCACGACCCCTGAGCTGTGACTCCGTGATGGACATCTCCCAGGTGGGTAACCGTGTCCGTTTTCCTCTTCGGCTTTTTCACCCATCAGCCTATTTATAGAACCTTACTTGTGGCAAAGTTTGTGAAAGGCCAGTGCAGCTGTGCTGTACTATGCCTACTGTGTTTGGCATAGTCGTCATGCCAGCCTTAGGCTGGGTCGCAGCTGAAAGCTCTTTGGGGCTTGAGGGAGAGGGCTGGTCAAGGGGGTGGTGCGTTGCAGTGGGTCCCACTAACCCAGATGTTGCCTACAGCGGCAGGCCTGTGAAACCATGTCCAAGCTGACCTACGACCTGATTGACAAATCTGCCCTCTACATCCAGTAGACACACTTGCAACTGCATACAGTACATTCTGTGGTCACCCATGGGTGCCACTAACCAATGCAAATGTTAACAGTCACCCTAGGTAAGGACACTGCATTGAATATGATCTTAAATACTTCGGTTAGGGATGTGACACAGCCCTTGAGGTCCAGACCTGGAGCTTTTGGGGGGCACTCACTTTTTTCTTCTTTTTTTTTCCATAACTTAATTTTGCTCACAACATTATCCCAGTGTCAAGACAGTCTACAGTGCCTGCTGTTACAATGAAAAATAAAATTGTCATTTGTTGATTAAAAAGCCCAATTGTCGATTTTTATTGACTGCTATAAGTATTTTCCTTGATTCTGAAGCATTATGCATTTCTTTGCCCAATTTCATATTTTGCATGTAGCCTTCCATGGAGTAGATTTAACCCCCAGAGAACCAGTGTAGCAGAATTTCAACATTTGTCTCAAGCAGTTAAATAATATAATCTCATTTTCATGAAATATGTGTAAAAACTATAGATAATAATAGCTGCCAGTCTTAACTGTATATCAGAACAACAGTTTTGATGTGAAAATTGCATATTAACTGTCACAGCTTGCTAAAATCACACAAAAAGGTCACATCTAGTTGACAAATACAAAAAACACTTTTGGAACAAATTTAGCAATTTTCCAACCAAGTATTTGACCTTTAATATTTTTTTCCTTAATTCCTAAATTATTATTTTTCTTAAATCAACATGTATGCAATCCATTCAGCATTTATCAACAGTAATGCTGCAATTCAGTCAGCATTCGGAATGTTGGAATTTGTGCAACAGAACACGATTTGCAAACTTGGGAAGACATTTTTTAACCCTATTATGAAGATGTTTTTCATTGTGATATTAGTTTCATGACAATCTAACACATTTTACCCAAATTGTCATTACTGTAATGCGTAAACAAAAAATGTAATTCTCATTACCATGATGAGAAGTTAAATAAATCATTACTATTGAATTAAATTCACTGCAACACAAATTACCATGATATATGCACATTAATTAATTTATTTAGCTGAATGTATTGCTTTGTTGTTGTTGTTGTTGTTTTTTTTTTTTTTTTTTTTTTTGCATTACAGCAATGAGAATGTTTTCACTACGAGATTTTGGGTGAAAAAGATGCTTAATTGTCATGAAAATAATGTCACAATGCCAAACATGTTTGACCAAAAAATAAGAACAATTTTGCTGAGAGGATGCACAGTACTGGGGAGATGACCTCTAGCAGCACAGTGCCACAGAGAAAACCTCTCTCTTCAGACAGACGCACACATGCTGCAGTCCCCAGCCTCAATGATGACAAATCACTCCGGCTTCTGCCAAAGACTCTCAGACAGTAAAAAGCAACCATTAAAAATGCATGGGCAGCACACGCTCACTGCATCAACTACTGCACCGCATTACTTAAGCCTGCTGTTGCTGCCACACTTTTGAGGACTCATCTGAAGCTTGTTTCCTCTCTATACTTTTTGGTGCCAGGTGAATGTCTTAACATGCAATACTCTTTAGGTCCTAATATTGCTGCTCTTATTAGAGCGCATCTGTAACCGGCCATTTTTTCAGCCTTATTTTTTTTCTATTCATTTAAATAAAAATTCTTCATAAAATAGTTCTAAGCCATGAACCAAACCCACCAGCTCCGAGATAAATCACAACACAACATTTTATTTGGAGGAAAACCGTATATGAAAATCTAAAAAAAAAGAGGTGCAAGGTGTGTACTTTATTTTGTGAGAGAATGAACTACTCATCCCATGATGCACTGAAAATAACATAATCAAATCAAACCATTGTAAAATATAAAATTGCTGACTTAAATCATAGATTAAGATTTTTTTAATAAAATACTTTGTTTATTGCAAAATATTCAGATAAATGTACTGTGATTTTAATTTCCATGGTTACAGCAAATCCATCTAATTGGTGGATCTCTTCAGGATAATGGGTAGTTTAGTTCTGTACCAGGAATTTGGCTATTAAGCACAATATTTTGAAAATGAACAAAAATCTACAGAAGAATATCATCATTTAACAACATCGGAGCTCGTGGTAGGTTTCTCTTGAAAACTTTATGCATTATTATTCAAAATAAATTTCTCTATGGAGAAAATGGGATTTTCACTTGCGGAACCCTACTGTTGCATTCTATAAGACCCCCTTGGAAGCTTCAAATCTGCAACGGCTTCATTTCTGGCATCTGATTCATAACATTCTATTCAGAACTTGTATTCACAGCTCACCACGTTATATTCAGAATTTACTTGCCTTTTGGGCAGAATAGACACCCTGCATGAGTGCAAGGAGTTTTGAGGCTTGGCAGGAATCTTTATTTATGATCTTTTCATTATTACTGACGTGTCTTCACTATTACATCGGTTTTGAGAACGATATATCCTCTTCACCCCCTGCTGAATGCAGAAATATGGTGAGAAATAAATGTACATTCTTGGATGAATGTGAATATTAAATGTATTTTTGCTTCAAGACTGTTAGGGTGCTCTATTTAGGGGTTATTGACAGCAACTACGGATGGTAATCGTAAGGAATTTAGCTATTCTTGTTCTGATTTTGATTTCACTTAAGCACTTGAAGAAGAGTCCCCACTAAACTATATACTTAACAAATATACTAAACAAAAACAAAATTACTTTTAGGTAAGTAACATTTATTACTTTGAAAAAATGACTTCTACAACTATTTTTGTCTTTATTTAATTTTTGTATTCTAGATATTTTTAAATTACATGTATACAGGTATGTGTGTAAATGTGTATGTATTTATACAGGTATATACTAATGCTTTGGCAATGTAAAGTTTTTTTGTACCATCCGATAAATCTACTTGAATCTTGAATAAGTCAAGAATTCTGAGCAATTTCATTAGGAAGTGCGACTGTTTCAAACTGATAGCTTGAGTTTCAGACTGAGTTTGAGTCTTTTTTAACGGAGTCATTAAAAATAACCAGCTCATACGAATCTTTTGATCTTGAGTTGGACTACATTGGTTACTCTGTATGTTTGTTGTTGCATGCAAAAAGCTAGGACGATAGACATATGAAATATGAGTGGTATATTGGTTGCACTTAGTCTTTCCTCAAATTCAGTTCAGACTGTTAGCCCACAACTCAGCTAAAGCATCATTTCTTTTACCATGGTGCTGTAGATTCAGTAACACAGCAGGAGACATTGAGTATTTTATCCGTAACAGCAATGTCTGGTCCAAAAGAGCATGCCTTCAAACAAAGAAAGCAATTATTTTTTTTCTCTTATGATGGGAATCAAATTGATAAGAAAAGTTGCTCTTTTGAAAGGTTATTTATGATGCAAGCTGGCTTACATGTACAAGGTCAAGCCTGCATGTTCTCATTATATATGCTTGAGCAAAGTGTTTAAAAGCAGCTGTTCTAGTGTTGGATTTGCGAGAGTGTGAGACATTTTATTTTCAGGTTTATTCTCTCTGTTAGTTTGTGAAAGTGTGAGGAGGAGATGGAGTGAAATAGAGCTGATATATCCTGTCAGTCACTCAAGCAGGTGTGAAATCCTAACCCCACTCACAAATACACAGGTGTTAAATATGCAGGATTGCTAAGAAGAAGATTGATTTAAAACAAAATAAATATGAACTTTATACCACACCTGGTAGCAAGTCATAGAGATGTCTGTTCGATCAGTGTGATTTCATCTGGATAATATACATTTTAGGGTGTTTGCTCATTCATTATGCTTACCATAATTTTTCCATGTTCCTATACCAGTGTTGGTCTTGGAAAGTCATTCCTATCAACTAATCAGATTTTATGGCTAAGTTTAGGGCTTGGGTTGTGGCTTGAACAACGTTTTATCAACCTATAATTTTCTTCAGATTTTAGGGGTAGTTAATGGTTAGGTTCCCAACCTTTTTTGCCAGCTGAACCCCTATGATCTAAAATATTTACTTTCAGTACTACTAATACTATCCGTATTACTATACTATTTCAGTATTAATAATAAAGTCAGACTGGTTGATCAATGAACATGTTGACCCAGGAACATTAAAGGAATGTTCCGGGTTCAATACATTAAACCCAACAGATGACTTTTATGGCATAATATTGATTACCACCAAAAAAAAATTTAATACATTTGTAAATGTGGTTACAGTAGGGCACTTACTAGTGTACGGGGTCAGTCCATAAACGTAAGAAAACAGACTGTTTCAAAAGAGTTATCCTCCTGAGACCCCACATTCACATAATTGGTCATTATGTTTCGGCTTTGCTATAGGCTATGCATAATTTCAATTCATTTAAACTGACTGACCTCAGGTCAGGAGACTCCTGGCTGTCATTAAAGAGTTAAACTTTCGACACACTGAGTCATGTGACAAAACAACATGGTGCCGATCTCAGCTGAGTTTGTCTTTGGGAGAAACAGCAACAAAACTACATCTGGTAAGAAACCTCATTAAAACCTGTTTGAGTCAAAAGAATAGAGTCTCTAGTTTCATCCGATATGCCATTTTAAAAAGTTTCATCGATTTATTGTGAAACGGCATGCTGTTAAACACAGTGACCATGTACGTGGACTATAGGCTAATTTTCCTTAAAATATCCTAGATTCACTCTGCATTATCATATTGCTTTCAGAGGCTGTATACAGATTTAGGATGAAAATAAGGTGCATTTCAAACTGTTCTCAGACCAGTGCAGGCAGAAAGCACACTGGATGTTAAATAATTCCCTAATTGGGGAGCAAGGGAGCATCCTATAGCTTTCCTATGCAGCGCATTCACTCCTAATATTCAGTCAAAAGTTCAGTTTCAGGCTAAAGATGATGTTTGATCCACTCAACATGTTTGGCAGACATAGGACAATGGTAATCAGTACATAGATTCAGAATTTATCATGCAAAATTTTATTTGAACATGGTTGGCAGTGAATGGATGATTCTGGCCATTATTTTGAATCAGAATTATTTATGCTAATTTCTGATATAATGTCAAAAACATGAATAATCAACACTCTTGGAAACATAATAAACAATTTGATAAAAAAAAAAAAAAAAAATCTGACTCCCTATAGCTTGGTATTATTTACAATTTCACAACTTATTTCCACTGTCCACATATGTGGACATACATTTTTAGGAAAACTGTTTGGTCTAAAAAAAATAAAAAGAATTATATATATATATATATATATATATATATATATATATATATTTTTTTTTTTTTTTTTCATGTTTCTTAGGGGCTACTAATTACAAATTACAAAGGCGAATGGAAACTGCACACAGCAGTCACGCTCAGGTCTCAGGAGCTTAAACATGTTTTAGTGTGATATAATCTCTGTTCTACATGAATTTAGTGTGATAAAAGGATTTTTAACAGGGTGTTACTTTGTCATAACAATGAAATTGTAATATTGGATATACTGTACTTTACACAGATATGGTTAGTAAGTGATTTTATCACAATAAAATGATCATTTTAGTGTGATAAAATAGCTAAATAGGGGACTATCTATCTAAAATCATGTAGAACAGAGATTGTATCATTTTAACATGTGTAATGTTTCTGGCTTGTGTCTATACTTTTGAAACAGTGTGCATATTTATAGTTATTGACTGGCCCCAAAGTGCCTTACTGTAAACACGATTTTGGCTTGTTTTTGTTCTTAAATAAACAAGGGGAGAGACAAAATTATTTTCTTTGGTATTGATCATGACACCACAAATGCTGTCGATTAAGATGAACTGTACCCAGAACATTCTTTTAAGCATTGTTAAAAAACATTCCCTGATGTATGATTAGAATGACATTTAGAAGATGTTTTTTGCAACATTTAGGATTTAGTTTGTATGTTAAGTTGTTCTTTTTAAGATGTTTATCAAATGTCTGTGCACTAATATGACAGTTCAAATAGAACACAGTGCTTTCCAAATAATACAGTCACAGATCTATCCCACACTACTGTACCTCCACTACTGTAATCGAAGACCATGATGTCTTATTACATAAATTCCTCCTCCTTGAAAAGAATATCACGTTCTGTGTGTGTTGTGGGTTTTAGCTTGGGATAGATATCACTGACCAATAGCGAAGAGAACATGGTGACTCAGCCAGTGAGGGTCTTCTTTCTTCTGGTCTTACTGTGACCTAATCATATCTTAAAATCAATGCTTGGTGCTACTTCAGCCATGGCAATGGCTGTGGCCAATAGATTACTGCAGACTAGTGTCAGGGGGAGTTTTGATATAGATCAGCTCAGGGTGTAGGGATAATTTCCAGGAATGAGAGCAGGGTGGTGTATTGAGTGCTGTGTTTTATGTTGTTATGGGCTTATCGGGCCATCCAGGATCTTTTTGGATGGAGAAATCCTCTTATAGTTGAGGCCAACTTTAGTATGGCATCCTCCACTTTTTCAGCAGTTATCCATTTCTGTTTTCATGTAATGGTTTTTTTTTTTTTTTTTTTTTTTTGCTGATGCGTTGTTGTTTTTTAAGCATTTACAGTTGAAAGTTATTGGCTAAATTCGGAATGGGATACTACTATACTACTATTACTATTTCTGCAGTTTGCTATATACTGAATATTCTGTGTATGTATGGAATATCTGGCTTACTACATTTGCCAAAATGTACAGTATACATCAGAGTACACTGAACAAAATACTTTATCCCACAGTGCATGCACTCGAATTGACCTTCTTTATTCAGTGTGATGAAAAAACTGGAAGTAATATTAGACGCCTCTTTTCTTAATCCTAAAAAGTGTGTTTCGCTAAACATTATTACATACCTCTAGTCTTTAATGACCCATCATGCATCTATTACAAATGGATCTACAAAATGCCCAGACAGTGTAAAATGTTCAAAGCAGTTTCTAGACAACTGGAAAATAATAAAATAGAAAATACTCTGTTGTAATTTGATGTTTTTTTTTTTTTTTTCATTTATCGAAGAGATGATGCAACAAATGATAAAATGGGATTCATTACTTTCACACTGAAATTGTATGAGGCACCCATAAAAAAACAACAACAACAGCAACTAAGAAATAGATTTCCTATGATTTTAAAATTTTATAGATATAAATTAACCATAAAAATATTATTTATGGAAACGCAAATATATATTGCGACACTATTACTTATCTTGGGTCACCAACCCTATACACTTTTGGTAATCAAGCAGTTAGAAAAAAAAATGTTTTTTTTTATAATTATATATATATATATATATATATATATATATATATATATACATATAATGTATGTATATACAGTCCCAGGACATTAAAGACCCAAGGTACATCTTTAATGGTTAAATCATTATTTGATCAGACAGCTTTTATCACAAAACATTTTTTATACACTCTTTAAAATGAATGGGAAATAACTGATTTCTGAGATTATAACTGGACGCCAGTTACTGAATTAAACATCAGAATCAGAATCAGAATGTGCTTTATTGCCAAGTATGCTTAAACATACAAGAAATTTGACTTTACAGGTTTTTGTCTTGGTGACAGAAGCTTCCAGTGGAATAAAAAAATAGAATAAAAATAAAAGGTGAATAGAAAATATAAGTATAAATAGAAATACACAATAATAAAAAAAAGATATATATATATATATATATATATTTTTTTTTTTCTTATATATATACACACGTATGTACAAATATAAATACAAATCTGTTATACACAGATGAAAGGGAATGTATGGCAGAAGAGGTAGGGTATGTTGGATAAATATAAGTAGACTAAGCTGTATATTGCACATAATTATTGCTCAGTGGGGCAGTTTTAACTGTTTATGAGATGGATAGCTTGAGGGAAAAACTGTTCCTGTGCCTGACGGTTCTGGTGCTTAGTGCTCTGTAGCGCGTGCCAGAAGGCAACCGTTCAAAAAGGAGTTGGGACCACAGTGATTTTTCCAGCCCTTTTCCTCACTCTGGAAGTGTACAGTTCTTGAAGGGAGGGCAGGGGGCAACCAATAATCCGCTCAGCAGTCCGAACTGTCCTTTGTAGTCTTCTGATGTCCGATTTCATAGCTGAACCAAACCAGACATTTACTGAAGTGCAGAGACTCAATGACTGCTGAGTAGAGCTGCATCAGCAGCCCCTGTGGCAGGTTGAACTTCCTCAGCTAGCAAAGGAAGTACAACCTCTGCTTGGCCTTTTTCACAATGGAGTCAATGTGGGTCTCCCACTTCAGGTCCTGTGAGATGGTAGTGCCCAGGAACCTGAGTGACTCCACTGCTGCCACAGTGCTGTTTAGAATGGTGAGCGGGGTCAATATTGGGGTGTTCCTAAAGTCCACTATCATCTCCACTGTTTTGAGCGTGTTGAGCTTGGGTGTGGGGTGTGAGACTGGGCCTTTCAAATCTACAGTAAAACATTCAAGTCGTCAGCCAGTTGTTGGTTCTCTACAGTGTTGGGGGATGGTGTCTTGAAGTTAGTAAAGTCTTTCGGGCCTCTCCACACTGATGCAGGTTCGTTAGCTGAAAATTGTTTTTCAGCTTATCGGAATAGCTTCTTTTAGCCACTCTGATTTCCTTTTTCAGTGTGTTCCTGGCCTGATTGTACAAGATTTTATCCCCACTTCTGTAAGCATCCTCTTTGGCCTGATGAAGCTGCCTGAGTTTTGTTGTGAACCATGGTTTGTCATTGTTGTATGTTAAATAAGTCCTTGTAGGAATGCACATATCCTTGTAGAAACTGAAATATGATGTTACAGTATCTGTGAGCTCATCCAGATTGGTGTCTGCAGCCTCAAATACATTCCAATCAGTGCAGTCAAAGCAGGCTTATAGTTCCAGCTCTGCTTCATTGGTCCATCTTTTTACAGTCTTTACTACAGGATTAGCTGATTTTAGTTTCTGCCTGTAGGTCGGAAGAAGATGAACCAGACAGTGATCAGAGAGTTCCAAAGCTGCTCTAGGGACAGAGCGATATGCATCCTTTATTGTTGTGTAACAATGATCCAGTATATTTCTGTCTCTGGTGGGGCATGTAATGCCTGTATTTTGGCAGTTCACGGGTGAGGTTGGCTTTGTTAAAACCTCCCAGAATAATGATAAGAGAGTCCGGGTGTTGTTTCTCCATGTATGTGATCTGATCAGCCAGCTGTTGCAGCACTGCATTCATGCACGCTTGTGGAGGAATATAAACACTCCCGCGGTGAGTAGAAAGGCTTACAGTTGATAAAGAGTGCTTCCAAATTAGGACAGGACATTTTCTTTAACGTTGTTACATCTGTACCCCAACTTTCATTGATGGAAAAGCATGTTCCACCACCTCTCTTTTTCCCCGTTAACTCCGCAATGCAATCTACTTTGAACAGCTGAAAGCCCAGCAGATGTAATGTGCTGTTCGGAATGGCTTCACTCAGCCAGGTTTCTGTGAAGCACAAGGCAGCAGAGTTTGAAAAGTCCTTGTTTATATGGGTGAGGAGATGTAGTACGTCCATTTTGTTAGGGAGAGAGCGGAGATTCGCTAGATGAATACTCGGTAGCGCTGTTCAAAAGCCGCGCTTGACCAGCACGCCAGCTTGCTTCCCTCGCCCGCTTCTCATGGTGCACTTAAACAACACAGCTGCATCTCTGACTAAAATGTCCAGCGAAATGTTCGAATAGTCCAAAACTGGGAAAAGATTGTCTGGTATGTGCTGCCGAATGTTCAGCAGTTCGTCCCTGGTAAAACTGAGTGAAAAAACACAGGACAAACAAACAAAAACAACAAAAGAATTGGAGAGCTCTACACCGAGGCTGCCATCCGCGGCGTCATCTTCAAACTTGCAACATACTGAGGTAATGGGACCACAATGTAGCATACTAGATGTTTATTATTGTGTTATTAACATTGACTTGTGTTAAAGTTTATTGTTGCATAAAACTGTTTCACATGCTATTTTTTAACAATAGTCGGCAGTATACAGTAAACAATATGATTATATTTCATTCTGAACGTAACCATTCACTTCATGCCAAAACATTTCCCATAATTCCCCAAAGAAAGTTTTGATCAGACTGCCAAAAGTTTAGATGTTTTTCCACAAACTTGGATTAAAAATGCAAAATAATGTTTTATTTCCGAGATGTTAATTCACTGAATTAAACATGCAACTTAATAGGTAATGTGACAGCAATGAAGCATACTACTGTTTGAAATTTTTATTGTTGCATAATGCATACTGTTTTACACTATATTTTTAAACAAAAAAGTGACCACGTTTACATGAAGAAAACTGTTTATTCCAGGTTTTTTGTAGAAAGCGGCATTCTAAAACATCATGTAAATGAAAACACAGATTTTCTTAAGCCGTTTAAGGGATTAGGATAGAGCAGTGTAACACACCTGGGTTTCTCCTGGAGAACGCAGAAGATGTGGTCGTGTAAACGCAAAAGCAGCATTCGTACAGGTTTTTGAAGAGTGCGCATGTGCGTGAACAGACCAGATAACTAACATCATAGGATGGACCCCAACAACAAGTCAACATAATGAAAAGGATGAAGTTTCATTACGTGTACAATTCCAGCACTAAAAGTAAAACAAGACGTTCTCTGCAAGCCCTTTACATGTGGAGTTCATAGTGCAAATCATGTAAATGCAGCTTCACTATTGCTATAAAGTGGATAGCCACTATTAATATGGTAGAGGATGAGGTTTAAGAGATTTAATGCCTATTGAAATGAAAATGTAAACTATGGGGATTAGTTATTTAAATTAGTCAACCTCCCACTTAGACTTTAGAAAACAATTAACGTTACTTAAATTGGTGCTATTAAGTGTATTTCTATATTTATACTGTGGAATGCTTTGTTTGGAAAATGTTAATAAAACATTTTTGTTACATATTGTTTTCTTGTCTTTTCTAAGAAGGAACTAAATTCATTTTGACAGGAAAATAAATATATAGAGTCAAATTTTAGCACTTTCAAAATCTGGCATTAATCACGATTAATTATGAAAAAAAAATACTATTAAAAATCAAGCAAGCCATAGCGATTAATCCCTATTAAAAAATTTACTGACAGCATTTGTTTTAACATTGTCACTATCTGCGTCTTTAAAATTACGTTTTTAACATTTTTATTTCCATTGAAATGCCACTTTTAGTCGACTCTCCTAGCATAACATTTCTCTGTCTCTTCAATTATACACAGTCACATTTAGGAAAAAATATGTGAAAGTCTGAAACTTTTAAGGCAGTTTTTAATGTACTTTATTAGTCATGCTATTTACATAGCTTTTCTCACTGCTCTGTAAAAACACTAAGCATGGCTCCAAATTAGTTTCTGACTTTCTTTTAATAATTTTGTTAATATTAGGCTCAGCTGGGTAGCTTTTTTTTATTTATTTATTTATTTATTTATTTATTTTTTTTTATTCTCTCAGTGCATTAACACCACCTTTTAATCAGCCAGCCTTGTTACAATGCCAAGAACACTATTGAAATAGGACACTTCATATTCAGACCCTCAGAGAGTGATTACAGTCCACCAGTGTGAAAAGGGCCCATGCAAATTTACAAGATTCAATCATTTTTGTGTGTTAAAAGCCTGCTGCATTATTTCCAGAACAATAAGTCATAATTTAGGCTGCTGGGCAGAAAGCAGCACTTATATTTAATAAGTGTGCCACATTTTGTTTCGAAGGTCCTTTTCCCCTGCTGCAGTCTCTCTCCATTATGAAATTAATAACCCAAAGCCAGAAAAAGACATCCATGTGGTGGGCTGACAGATATAGTGAATGTGTGTTTAGAGGTCTAGAGTCCTCACGATCATTTTCTCCCTGCTGTGATGCTTTAATCTGATCATTTGACTCACTTTTTTCTCCCTAGCCACTTTTCTTATAACCACACATCAGGAAAATCATTCTATTGTTTTGTGTGTGAGACTTGTGTCCCAATTCAGCTTCTTTTTTAACTTTCACACTGTAAAATAAATAAATAAATAAAACGACGTAAAATAGCGGTAAATGCACGGCAGCAAAGGTTGCCAAATGTTTACCATAAACTAAAATAACAGTTTTAGACCGTGAAGTGAATTGAAATGTTTAGACTGCAAAATGAAATAGGTGTTTCAACCATAAAATAAAATATTATTATATTTATATAATTTATATAAGTATTAATTATATTAATATATTTTGTAACATATTTAACGTAAACATTTAATAACATAAATTGTAATTTCAAAGTGTGTTAACACTCTAAGTTGAATTGACATGTTTAAAATGTAATTTGAAAGAACATGTTTCAACTATAAAATGAAATTATTTGTTTTGACTGTCCATTTAGAAAAAAACATTATTTTAGACCATAAATTAAAAACATGTTTTGACTGTAAATAGAAATAACATTGTTAGACCATTCATTAAACAACAACATATTTTCACTGTAATTGTTGTGCCTTGCCAACAAACTCATTTCAGTTTTTTAACCCTAAGAGTTAAAGTAGGTTTACTCCACCATGCATTTAGACTTAGACTTAGAAACGTTTCATTTCAGGACCTTTTAAGCTCAAGCTCGACTCTTCGCCACAGTGGTATCCCCCAAAACATTAAAGGGGACCTATTATGCAAAGTTCACTTTTACATGGTGTTTGAACATAAATGTGAGTCAGCAGTGTTTGTACACAACCACCCTACAATGTTAAAAGTCCACCCACTCCTCTTTCTTATATTTCTATTAATCAAAAACAGTGTCTCAAAATGATCAGTTTTCGTTTCTGCTCTAAAGTGACGTCACTTTAGAGCAGGCCTGAGCTTCCCGACTCATCCTTTCCCGTGCAGCCTTCACAATATTGATCCTCATTCACAAAGCAGTCCAGTGTAAAATGATTTAAACAAACATACACGAATTTTGGTATGTTTTGGGGCACATTTGCTTCAAAAACAAAACTTGTCCACTGCATCTTCAGTGGCTCTGATGCTGGGAGTATATGAAGACTCTTATGTTCATTTTTACAGCCAACAACAGAACACTTATGACGCTTACGACTGGTGACGGACTCCACCCTATTATCATAGATCTTCCCCCGAGTGATCTACGCACAGTCCGCCATTTTTTTCCGCACTGGAGCAGCTATGGTGGGAAGAATAATGTCTTAGCTTCGTAAGCGTCATAAGTGTTCTGTTGTTGGCTGTAAAAATGAACATAAGAGTCTTCATATACTCCCAGCATCAGAGCCACTGAAGATGCAGTGGACAAGTTTTGTTTTTGAAGCAAATGTGCCCCAAAACATACCAAAATTCGTGTATGTTTGTTTAAATCATTTTACACTGGACTGCTTTGTGAATGAGGATCAATATTGTGAAGGCTGCACGGGAAAGGATGAGTCGGGAAGCTCAGACACCATCAAATTAAGGCTTTTATTTTCTGCCCTCTGCACAGCCTGTACACTCTCTCCAGTGTTTTCATGGGTTCACTCAGATAGCTTCACCAATAACAAAAACTCTCCATAAACATAAACTTCTTAAAAGACATGCAGCTTTTTGACATTCAGAACACACGCCATCACTGGACTGACATGTCGTTCTCTCTCTGCTTCTGACGGTGGCGTGGCTGTTTATATGCCACTCTCCCCAGCTCACTGGAATTCGAGACAGGTGTTAGATATAATTTAGCTCTGGTTTAAGCGCCCTTACCGCTTTCTCTCTCTCCAGACGGGCGCTCGACCATGCCCCCGCTGCCCCAAATATAAAGCAGGATTTTCCAAAAATTTGATTCTCAAGCATGGATCAGTACCAACTGTTCATGTTCCAGCTTTAGTATCGAACTTTATATTTTGTTAATGTTTGCAAATCGCCTTTCCGAATGTGCTTGTTAGCTGATTCCATGGCTAATGCAGCTAAAGTTACCATTGTCTCTGATTGTATTCACGGAGAACAGAGCTATGTCGTTATTTTTACGCTTACTGTCTGTATAATAATAGGGGGCGGGGAGCAGCAGCTCATTTGCATTTAAAGAGACACACGAAAACAGCGTGTTTTTGATTCCACCTAAAAAGAGGCATTTACAATATGGTATAATAAATGATCCGTGGGGTATTTTGAGCTGAAACTTCACAGACACATTCTGGGGACACCTGAGGCTTATATTACATCTTGTAAAAAGTGCAATAATAGGTCTTCTTTAAATAAACTCTTCTAAATCTCAACATCACAGAACATTAAATACTTATAAATGTCCCCCTTTATTCGTCTTGCACAAAAACACATAAAATTGCTCTTAATTTTAACATTTACTCTCCCTATCAAGTCTAATGCAAATCATGCTGGGAAAAAAAATCCACAGTTAAATACCGTAAATTTACAGTTTACTACCCTTTATAGTATTAAATGTTAAAAACTTCAAATATGAGCCTTCCGGAACTACAGATATCTGTTTTTCACTTTATCAGCTTTATTTATTTATTTTGAGTCTATAATGTTAAGCACTGTAACTACAAAAGGCCACATGATGAGTTAAAGTTCATCTTGAGTGACCTTTCCAGGAATAAGAATTAAATTAATACACAAGTATAGACCGTGCACAGTGTTACACACACAAGCACAAAACACCATCCTGGTAACATAAGTGACACTAAAATTATGTAATAAACATTAACTAAACTGCATAAAATATAGTTAAGAACACCCCATTGTACATAACTGATATAAAAAATAAGAAGAAACATATCTATTTCCGTAAAATATAATGAAATGTGATGGCTCACACAGGGAATTCTGGGAATGCCCAATTATTTGTTTCACCATTTACTCAAAAGTTTATTGTAAAAGTACATGTAATCTCTTGTTAGACATAATATAATTTTTTACCATTAATTATTTGGTACTTTTACATCTAAAATGACATGAATTGTCTTATTAAATATTTTATCATTTTTTATTGTATATGTTAAGGTTACTTCCTGTTAACCAAATAAAGTGTTTTTACTGTAGCTTTTTGCATTCTTTCCTGTTAAATTACAGACATTTTTTACAGTTATAGAAATCCCAACATAATGGATGGATTAAGTAAACTTTCATACTAAATTTCTACGGTAAGTGTTTTTCACTAAGTGAAATTTTGTTAGCTTTCATTTTAATGAAGTAAACTGAACGAGCAGCAAAATTCTAGAGTTTAGAGTTTACTAAACTCCAGATTAATTCTGACACAAAATTATTTGTTGACTTTCTTCATTATGAATACAGCATAAACTTAATATCTTGTGTTGCTAATGTAGCGACAAGCACAAAACATAATTTTATAGGTAAACTTTTTTTTTCAATGAGCAATATTTGCTGAAAATGTAAATTTGGTGTGAATAAATGTATTTTTATGGGATTTAAACTTTTCTCCCCAATTTGGAATGCCCAATTCCCAATGCGCTCTAAATCCTCGTGGTGGCGTAGTGACTCGCCTCAATCCGGGTGGCGGAGGACGAATCTCAGTTGCCTCTATGTCTGAGACCATCAATCAGCACATCTTATCACGTGGCTTGTTGTGCGTGTTACCACGGAGACGTAGTGCGTGTGGAGGCCCACGCTATTCTCCGCGGCATCCACGTACAACTCACCACGTGCCCCACCGAGAGAACCACACATAATAGCGACCACGAGGAGGTAACTCCATGTGACTCTACCCTCCCTAGCAACCGGGGCCAATTTGGTTGCTTAGGAGACTTGGCTGGAGTCACTGAGCATGCCCTGGATTTGAACTCGCGACTCCAGGGGTGGTAGTCAGTGTCAATACTCGTTGAGCTACCCAGGCCCCACCATTTTTATGGGAATTTAACACTTTTATTAAAACATGTTAAATGAATGTTCAATTATACTGTATTTTCTCTGTAAAAAGAATTATTTTTACACTGGAAGAAATCTTTTTTTACGGACATATTTTTACAGACATCTCAGTTTAAATTTCGTTTTCACATGTGAAAAACATGAAGTTTACCTTCATTTAAAGGAGAATGCCTGTTTTTATCAGTAACACATATTTTCAGTTAAGGAACAGTAAAAATTTAAATTTGATTTGAATAAATGTATTTTAGGGGAATT
The DNA here is from genome assembly GCF_019703515.2 of Myxocyprinus asiaticus. Classification (NCBI taxonomy): domain Eukaryota; kingdom Metazoa; phylum Chordata; class Actinopteri; order Cypriniformes; family Catostomidae; genus Myxocyprinus; species Myxocyprinus asiaticus. Next base: position 9,130,198 of record NC_059374.1, read on the forward strand.
TTACATTTTTAATGAAATGGGGAATGAATATTAAATTAAACTGTATTTTCTCTGTAAAAATACACATCGTTTTTTTTACAGTGCATGTTATCAGAGAAACTGGCTATAAATTGATGTTTCTTTGTCTTCCAAAGCGGAAATTAAATCTGCCTATGCTTAGGGCTGGTGTTATGAGAGTATTAGGGATGTGCTATGGTGGTCGACCAATCGACTAGTCACCCCAACAACTGACTAGTTGATTAGTGGGGTCGACTACTAAAATAAATACTTCTTGGAGAGCGTTTTTGTGTGAATATAGCATGCTGTGCTTAAAGGTGAATAATAGTCAGCACAGTTAAACCTTCTGCAAGAAGTTTTGTCTCTTTAATGCTTAAAGTTAAGTCCATTTATGCACCGCTGCTGTTACAGCCATCAAAGTGCTGCATCAACAACATATTACAAACCGATCACTGTCAGACGTTATATCCTCTGCACTGAGTAATGTTCCGTATTTTATTTATCAGGTGTTGTGGAGAGATTAAAGTCTTTTGCTGATTCTGTCTGACACTGCTTAAATAAATAGTTGCGTTAGAAAGGTTAAACTACTCGATGTCGTGAACTAGATGTGTACATGCATCATTATCTTGCAGTTCTGCGCTTTTGAATGCACAACAAGGATCGCCCTGAGACTACTAAGCTCTCTGTTTACATTGAAGGGCATCATTCTGCGTTCAGGATGCGGTTTTGTGCCGTTCTTTACTGGAGCCTTTCTTATTTCTTACTTTTCAGACTTTGATAGTTTAGTGCATTAAGATGTTATAGTTATTTAACCTTTTTATTTGTTGAATATCCTTTAATTACCATGTTGAAGTGCTGCGCTTAGTGTCCGTGTGGCATGGGGGGCGTGGTCATGTGTCTGTCTGCGGGAGAGGGAAAGCGGTAAGACTCATCACCTGGGGTGTAATTACTCTGACACCTGTCTCTCATTATAGTGATGGTGGAGGGAGACCTTATGAGGAACATCAGAGGATGAGAGAGAGTGGCTCAGAGCAGTAGTGCATGAAGGACCAGCAGCAAAAGCCAGAGACTGTATATATTGAAAGCCCTATTTGAGTTGGCCACTAAGAGACATTTCTTTGTTTTTGTATGAATCTGAAGTGTGTGAATAAATACTCAACTGTTCGCTGTCTCCTGACTCCTCCATTGCCCATGAACTTGGATCCTTCACAGTGGTGCCGAAAACCCGGCTTTGGGGTATCTGGCTCTTCAGCCCTTTAAATTCGAGGTGATCCACAGACCGGGGGTGTAGATGGTTGTGGCTGACTTTCTCTCCAGAAATGGGGGAGGGGAGTAGGCAGGCCGGATGTTGCCCCGGCCTGAGTCGGCGGTGGGCGTATGTGGCATGGGGTGCATGGTCATGTGTCTGTCTGCAAAAGAGGGAAAGTGATAAGGCTCGTCACCTGGGCTGTAAATACTCTAATGCCTGTCTCTCTCCGCTAACACCCCAGGTTGACGAACCTTACCGTTTTCCCTCTCCCACAGACAGACATGACCACACCCCCATGCCACAGTCCGTTTGAAGGGGTCACGTGACCATAACGGAGCCTAATTATACATTGTTATCCTTAACACCAACTAGTCGACTAGTCATTCAAACAACTGACCGATTAGTCAATTATGGAAACTGGTGGTTTTGCAGATCCCTAGACAGTATACCATGGAATGGTTGAAATGTGTGTTCCAGTAGAGTTACTGTCTAGATATATTTGCATAGCAAAATTTGTGGGCAGGGATGTAAGGCACAATGCAAAGGGGAGTTTACTTATTTATGGTTACCAAGAAACTTCACTTGCCATTATAAATGTAATTTATATGTGGTCAGTTGTGCTTATATCAGTTTATTGTGCTTATATATGTATAATACCTCTGTTTTTAGTTTCCTAATGTCACAGTTTCCCAAAGTACTGTATGCGTTTTCGAAAGTCTCCATTTTCGGTGGAGGGAAATGCCGTCCCTGCTAAATTAAAAATAGCTAAAACCAGCCTAAGTTTTCACTGGTCGCTCAACCTGGTCATAGCTGGAGCATAGTTAAGCTTGGAGGCAAGCTGGTCTCCCTGCCTGACCAAGTTAAAAGTGTTCAAAATCTCTCTAAAACCAGCCAACTGATCAGGCTGGACAAGTAGCTAAAACAGCCAACCAGCCTAGGCTGGTTTTAGCTTTTTTTTTTTTTTTGTCAGCAGGGAGCATGGATGAGAGGTTTTTGGTGTATGCTCCAAAAACATTCCAAATAAAAGTTTGAAATAAAAAGAGAAAAATATCCAATGGCATGAAGAATCTTTAATAAACTGGATTATCCAAAATAGCCATTATTTAATATATACATTTGTAAGTGGAATTTCCACAAAAACAACTAAATCATGTAATACAGTTACTGTGATATAAAATTACTCATGCCATGATATAAGATTTTGGACATACAGCTCACTCCTACCTCACTACTCCTATGTTTAATGTACACTAATCTTACCTTGTTTGATTTCTTCACTGTACCAACGTGTTTGCTTTATTACTAATAAAAAAAATCTGTTGTTTCAATTTACATTTCAACCCATGATAAATGTGACTCAACAAATGTAATATTTTCATTATGTTGGCCTATACCAATGTTTTTCATCTTGCCCCCAATAGGTGCGTCTGGAATGGCCTACTGACCTGGCCATCAGCCCAATGGACAATTCCCTTTATGTGCTGGACAACAACGTGGTTCTGCAGATCTCAGAAAACCATCAAGTAAGAATTGTGGCTGGGAGGCCAATGCACTGCCAGGTTCCTGGGCTGGATCACTTCCTCGTTAGTAAAGTCGCCATCCACGCCACTTTGGAATCCGCCAATGCTCTGGCCGTCTCCCACAACGGTATGCTTTACATCGCAGAATCTGATGAGAAGAAGATCAACCGTGTACGACAGGTCTCAACCAATGGGGAGATCTCACTGGTCGCTGGCGCCCCTAGTGGCTGCGATTGCAAGAATGACGCGAACTGCGACTGCTACTCTGGCGATGATGGCTATGCCAAAGATGCCAAACTAAACGCGCCCTCCTCATTGGCGGTCTCACCTGATGGAGAGCTCTTCATTGCTGACCTGGGTAACATACGAATCCGGTATGTTAGGAGGAACAAACCGTTCCTAAACCCACTAAACATGTATGAGCTTTCCTCACCGATTGACGATGAACTCTACTTGTTTGACATAAACGGCAGTCATATATACACTCAAAGCCTAACCACTGGAGACTACCTGTACAACTTGACCTACTCTGGAGAAGGTGACCTTAGTAGTATCACAGACAAGAATAAGAACAAAGTGACCATCCGCAGAGACACGACAGGACTGCCGCTTTGGATAATGGGCCCTGATGGCCAAACCTTCTGGTTCACTATTGGAACTAATAATGCATTGAAGAGCATTGCCGCCCAGGGTCAAGAGATAGCCATGATGACTTACCATGGAAGCTCAGAACTGCTGGCCACTAAGAGCAATCAAGATGGGTGGACGATCTTTTATGAGTGAGTATATTCATAATTTACTCATATACTAAAGACAGCCCACTTTTCCTTGGGGCATCCCATGTACAATTCTTAATTTTGCTCATTCAAATCTAATGTTAAACTAGATGATAACTAAATCCTAGAGTGGATTAGGAAGGTTTGATGTTAAAATAGTGTATCATAAAATAGTTTTATACAGTGGCTGATAGGGGAGTGTAAAAAAGAAAAAAAAAGGGAGACTGTTTTGGAAAGCAAAAGTCATTATTTTTGCAGTTTCGTTTGGTGACACTAGTGGCGCAGAAATTACACCTTAGATTAAATAGTTAATGTAAATGTCAAAATCGTATATAATTTTTTTTAAAAGATCAGTGTGTATATATATATATATATATATATATATATATATATATATATATATATATATATATATATATATATATATATATATATATATATATATATATATCCAACTATAGTGCTGTTTGGAGAGGGGTCAACAAGTATTGTGCTCCTTGAAACAACCACACTGTCTTTTTCCAGAGCAGCCTGTATTTCTCCTGAGGTTACCTGTGGGGTTTTTTTGTATCCCGAACAATTCTTCTGGCAGTTGTGCCTGAAATCTTTCTTGGTCTACCTGACCGTGGCTTGGTATCAAGAGATCCCCAAATTTTCCACTTCTTAATAAGTGATTGAACAGTACTGATTGGCATTTTCAAGGCTTTGGATATCTTTTTATATCCTTTTCCATCTTTATAAAGTTCCATTACCTTGTTACGCAGGTCTTTTGACAGTTCTTTTCTGCTCCCCATGGCTCAGTATTTAGCCTGCTCAGTGCATCCAAGTGAGAGCTAACAAACTCATTGACTATTTATACACAGACACTAATTGCAATTTAAAAAGCCACAGGTGTGGGAAATTAGCCTTTAATTGCCATTTAAACATGTGTGTGTCACCTTGTGTGTCTGTAACAAGGCCAAACATTCAAGGGTATGTAAACTTTTGATCAGGGCCATTTGGGTGATTTCTGTTGTCATTATGATTTAAAAAGGAGCCAAACAATTATGTGATAATAAATGGCTTCATATGATCACTATCCTTAAATAAAAGACATGTTTTTTTGCATGATCAGTCATATTTTCAAAATCAGCCAGTGTTTACATACAGCACTATATGATCGCTTGTATTACTACTACTAAAGCTAGGAAATAGCTTTAAATGAACAACTTCAGCGTTATGGCTCATCACAGCTGAGAGACACAACAGACTGATTAATTACACAAATGGAGTGGACACACTGTTTAAAGTGGAGGACATTGCGGTTTCTATAGTGATCGACTCATGCGCATCAGCTACCACAAAATAGAGAGGAATACCCCCGCTTGGACGACTATTTTTCTACTGAGAAAGCTGATCTTCAGAAAGCTGACAGCATCTCTGCTTGGGTGTGGCAACAGGTGATCGCACACGCTCCATCTCTCTCTCTCTCTCTCTCTCATACACACACACACACACACACACACACACACACACATCCATCCTTGTTTATCTCAATATATATATTGAGTGTGAAAAATGATTTAACATGACATTAATTTCTAAAAATCCACAGTGCTAAAAGTGCAGAAGTTGAAGAAATACCTATATAAATTCTCATATGTTCTTTTAAATGCTTTTTCAATATAATTATAGTAATTGTAATTTATACTATATAGGTTTGTGTGCCATTTATATGACTGTAGCCTGTTGCATCAGTTCAGTTCAATGTTTTGCCATTGATCAACACTTTTACTGATTTACTTTTATATTTAACATTAATATTTAAATTATGTATTATTATATTTAATTTAACATGTATTTTTTTATTAATATTAAATCAGTGTGAAAGGGTAATTATCCCACATGTAAAATTTTACATTTGAAAACATTATTTTCAGAACTTTGTATGCTTTTTTTAGCTGAAAGAATTGGCCAGTCATTTGCAGCTCACAGAATTTTACATTAAGCACTCTATCACAGCAGTGGTTCATTCAGACAGAGTGAGTCAGTCTTCACTACTGGAGGGTAAAATTTATTTTCGCTCAAAATGTAATGCTGCACTTAGAGTCTTGTTTGACTCATGTTACTGTAGATACAGTTAGAGTTCACGAGAGCAGTGGTTTATTGCAGTCAAGTCATTTGCTGGAAGGTAATTGGTTTCAAGAGTGCCTCAGAAAAATTTGCTGTTTTTGAAGATCTGTAGTATAGTAATTTTCTGTTGAAATTTGCTATGTTGAATATTTTTGCCATGTCCAAATATGCTGTTCAACAAATCAGGCCCACCCAATCATTTTGTAAAATTTTGCATATGATGTATCATTGAGAAGCTAATGTGGAGACAATAATTATTCATCCAATGTGTCCACATCTTCTACGTTCTTGTAAGTCAAAATATATATTTTTTAAATTGCCAATTAAAATGCTACATTTGCCAATAGGATCACCCATTTTTTCAAACTGTTAACAGCATTTGTGGCATGCTGTTGATTATCACAGAACATATAATCAACACCCCTCAATATTTACAAACACAAGAGAAAAATGTGTTTACAGTAATGCACTTATACACAGCATATTTATTAACATAATTATTTTATTTGACCTTGGCTATCAGAAAAAATAAAATTTAAACATTCATTGCTGCATATTTTATAAGACGCAGTAAATTATTCTAGATAACCTACCAATTGTCACCCTGAGCAGTTCTAAGCAAGCACACTTTCCTGGTTTGTTTTCCTTCATTCTGCTTTTTTCTTTTTTTTTTTTTTTTTATCAGGTCCCATGCTGTCATATCATTTGTGTAATTCCCCTTTGCCGCATGAACAAATGGCAGGCAAAGTACATTTGCTCAGTAATTGCAATTAGAGGCAGAAAAAATCAATAATTAACATCAGGAGTAGTTGCTCAGTTGTTTTTTCTTTCCTAAGCAATTAGATCCATCCTTTCCCTTGGGCAGCATGGAGTTGTCTTTGTGATAAAGAAAGCTTGGTTGTGGAGCATATTTTTATTTTATTTTTTTATTTTTTTATTTTTTTGCAATCTGTTTAATTTTATTTAGCATAATTAACTTTGAAGGTCATGCTGCCATCTAAGTGTCAACATCGCTGTTTTTTCGGCACTAGAACAGAGTGGCCCGAACAATTTATCTGCGCGCTCCAACACCCTGCACACGTAGTTTATCATCTCTGCTACCTGAATTCATTAAGTCCCTGTGATGCGTGTTTGCCCGCAGATGCTAAATCAGCTAGGACTCACACGGAAACTGTAAGCTGAGTAGCACAAGCATAACAAAGACATCTGTTATGATGTCCATCTATTCAACTTTGGATGGAACTTGCTGTGTTGATGTGCATATTAAGGGGCCATTCTATGTAGGTTTGGGAAATGAGAACTTATTCAGAATCGGTTCCATTTAAAAAAAAAAAATACTGGAACCAAATGATTTTCACAATGAGACAGTCAGCCCGCACATCTTGTCATGTGGCTTGCTGAGCGCATTACTGCGGAGACCTAGTGCGTGTGGAGACTCACACTATTCACCGCCGCATCCACGCACAACTTACCACGCACCCCACCGAGAGCGAGAACCACCTTATTGCGACCATGAGCAAGGTAACCAACGTGACTAGCCACCCTAGTAACCGGGCCAATTGGTTGCTTTGGAAGCCTGGCTGGAGTCACTCAGCACTCCCTGGATTCGAACTTGCGATTCCAGGGGTGGTAGTCAGTGTCTGCTTGCTGAGCTACCCAGGCCCCCCATTTAGCACTTAAGAACAGTACTTTTTGCTACATTTTTAAGGAAACAAACTGTTTTGCATATGACTACAAAGTAATAATAATAATAATTAAAAAAAAAAAAACTTTCAATCTGAACTTTTCTTGATTCAGGCTTAGTTTAAAGAATTGTGAAATGAACTGAACCATGAGTTCAGTATCGTGAACCAAACCGAATCGTGAGATGAGTGAACTGTTACACCCCTAACTATCAGCTTTGCTTGATTTGTTGTTTCCTGTGATGAAAAGTTTTCTTAATACACTTTTCATGGTATAAACACCACCTCTGTGAATTTACAATAAGAAGATACCATGATACCAAATCTAAATGCTAGGTATGAGTTAGGAGACAAAGACAGTGAAGTTGCTAGATGCAATACACATTAAATTCCTTATGATTTCAATCCTTAAATTGTGTTTTCTTTTTATAGCTCGCTCTTGTTTTTAATTCAAGATTCTCAAAAAAGGCTTAATTGTTAGCATTACGTAACTATGCCAACACTGAAACTGAGAAAAATTGATTCAAAGTTTTGATTGTCCAGCTATACTTATAGAGCGTTGCACTTGTGATTCAAAGGACCATGTGAACCAACACTTGAGCCAAACGTGTCATAGAAGTACCACAAAACGAGGTTGTTGCTTCAGCATATCATCGCACATTTGCTTTTATGGTACTATTGGTTAGGTTTAGGTTTAATTTTTTATTTTTATTTATTTATTTATTTATTTATTTATTTATTTATTTATTTATTTTACTCGATAGAGCATTACCCTTAAAAGCATGTTTGGGAGAAACTTTAACTCGCTTTTAGCATCACACAGTGGATATTTCACCTTGGAATTGTCACAATGCCACATAATGTCTTTTTGCAATATTTGGACTTACTGTGTTTTGCCTTGGTTTTAGTGTGACTTTTGTTGTTACTGCAGTTTGAACTCTCCATGTTCTGTGAATCTGAAAATAGCTGAGCCAAACCTGTCTGTCACAGGATAGATTATAGTCTAAGAGACACAATTTCGGTCATAATTCCATTTTAACAAAATGTGCAGTTACTGCATTTTGCCTTTGCACACAAGAGTAGATTACTGCTCTAAAAGGAGATGTTTGATCTTGCCATGTTTCCCTTTCTGAGATGAATCAGTCTTCACTGAGATAGAGCCTGCTGAGACAGAGCTCACATGAATTCTGGCAAATAGAAAGTAAGGGGCAGAAATGAACAAAGTGGGAGAAGAAAATAGGATCATTTACTTGCTTGCCAAAGAACACAACAGAACTGTTGTGGGTCGACTGCAGTCATTTTCTCCTCTGTTTTGTTGCCAGCACCCAACCTCCTTTCTTTGCCTCTTGATGAAGCAACAGAAAAAGAAAATGATACAATGAAAAGAGTTTGGAGGGATAAAGAGACAGATAAGATAAAGTATCACCAAAGGTTTGGCCTTCACCAAATGAAAACAAAAGAGACTCATTTAATTCTTTATATGGCACTGTGAATCTCCTCCAGAGAGAGCTTGGTCAAAACATCTGTCTAACAAAAGTTACTGGGTTCGAATCAAAATAAAAATGTTGTGTCTTTTAATTCATGTCTGCTAGCTTTGAAGCCATGTATGTGCTAGTGCACTCCTGAACGTTGAAAAAATATACTTTTTCAGATCTGCTTTTTTCCGATTCACTCTGCTTTGTGTGTTGATTGGTTCTTCAGTACTGAGTTCTCTTCTCTTCTTCACAGGTACGACAACTACGGCCGGCTGACAAACGTGACCTACCCCACAGGCAGGGTGAGCAGCTACCGCACTGATTCCGACAGCACTGTACGAGTGCAAACGGAGGGCTCTAACAAAGAGGACATCATGGTTACCACCAACCTCTCAGCCTCTGGAACATTCTACACGCTCATGCAAGGTAAGACTATCTGTACAGCCCCTATTAATCACAACCGTTGTGACAATACTTTATCCTTGGGTTCAGGCATCTTTGTAATCTAAGAATTGGGTTAGGGTCTTAACCTTGATGTTATGACTGCAGTGCATTAAGTAATTAAATCTATTTGCTTATATTCTAGAACTACATTGTACAAAAAAAAACAAAAAAAACAAAAAAAAAAACAAAAAAACTGTATTTTGGTAAATAAATAAATAAATATTAGAATAAGGTTCTATATGCTAACATTAACATTACTGCATTAGGTATCATGAACTTAAGGTGCACTCAGTAAATCTTCTCTTTTTGTGTCATCTTGGACTTACACTGACACCTAGTGGCTTGGTTGCAGCATCATTTAAAACAATAGTTTTCAGTTTCAGATGCTATTGTATAAATTTAATATTCACAGTCAGCCATGATTACTTTAATCAATGAGCGAAAGTGTCAAATAACAGGATGGTTACTGAGATTAAGTGAGTAGTATTCGGCTGGTCATGTGATTCTAACATGGCAGCCCCCATGTGCGGACCCTCTCCATGTAGAATAATATAGCTTTTATAAGGTTACTGATATGACTGAAGTCTTCATTTTAATGTGAGTGGTCATGATTTCCTACATATATTGCAAAATTACAATACATGTCTTTAGGAGTTAAACTTTTTTAATGAGGAAAAATTACCTTTAAAATTAAAGATAAATTTACATTATAAATACATTATATTTAACACATTTATATTTTTATATATCGGTAAATGTTAATTACACATTAATACATTTGTAACATTAAAAGTTGTATAGTATAGTATCTCGAAAATAACACTAACCAAGATAATAAATGCTTAAAATTAAAAGTAAAAGTTCATTGTTAGTTTAAGTATTGCATTAATTTTGACATATACTACTTTATTGTAGTGTAACCAGTATTTTTGTCATGTTTTCCAGTAAAAAAAAAAAAAAAAAAAAAAGAAAGAAAACATATAAATGTCCTTAAAAATATATAGTTTTTTTTTTTTTTTTTGGAAAAACTAATACTTGTTCTTTAGACAATATTGTATATCTTCTTGGTTAAGTTAAGATTATTATTATTATAATTTCTTTTTTTTTTAACCCATTGGCTTTTTTTTTTTATTTTTATTTTTTACCCTTTTTTAAGCATAAATTTCACTAAAACCCTAACACTAACCAAATATAAGATATAATCTCTAAAGACAAGTCTTAATATCTTGTGAATCTTTTTTAAGAATATTTTTACTGGAAAACTAGACAAAAATACTGATTAAAAAATGTGTTTTGCAGCTTAAACTTTAGGCTTTTGGTTGTACGTAAAACAAGATAACTGTGAGACAAAATTGTGTTTGTGGGAAGCAACTGTGGGTTTATTCACTATAAGCTCTTTATTAAATTAATAAAGGCATGTTTGTTTGTGATTTCTCAAAAATCCCAAGACTGCCCACTCATGAAGACACAAGTCCAGATTGATTTCTTGTCCACCTTTTTTCTTTGTTGCATCCCACCTTCTCTACTAAATGGCTGTTTCTTCTGTCCGTCTCAGAAAACCAAATCTTAATCACTTTGGCCTCGAGACAGAGGGGCGTGGAAGGGGTCAGGGGCCCCTCTCCTAGCTTGTAATTTTCTTGCATTCTTTGGCATTTTTATACCCTGTTTTTCCGCTAACCAAACACTCTATTGATTCCCAATAAATAGCTTTGAACTCCCCGTGCCTCGCTCTATATCCTCTGAAACTGTAAAGATTTTTCTGCACTCCTGTGAGCATTTGATTTGAAGGGCCGCCCTTCCCCTGGGATTTGATTGGTTTACTGATGACTGCATTTGAGAGGAGAGGATGAGAGCTTAAAGAACTTTAATCCTAGACCAAACTAATGGTCACCTATGCATGGTGACCTTGTCCCGTACATCTGCTGGAGGGAGAGAAAGAGGGCACCCAGCCAAACTGTTTGCTGCTAATTAATTCACTATTGTCTGCTTTGTAAATGGAAACCAGTTTGGCTCTAACACATACACAGTTTCACGCATGCAATCTGGATGTTCTCTGATATATATTTCTCGGAGGTGGTGACCTTGTGATATTTATTGACTTTCCAAGGTTGTGTGTGTTCAATTTCCAGCTCATTCAGTCAGCCATTTTTTTTTTCAGTGCATGAATATAATTTACCTGAATAAGCCAACTGTAAAAGACACTGCACCAACATGCAATCTATGTCGCAGAGCACCCTTAGATAAGCTTGTGAATATGACGTCATCATAATCCAGCATAGCTCATGTTAAAGTTTATTTGGCACACTCACTTATCATATTGAGTGAGGAAGAAGAAGTTTTATTTATATAGCGCCTTTCCCAAAGCTCAAGGTCGCTTTACAATAAGTACATAAAGAGACGAGACGGACCACTCATAGAAAAAGTAATGTACTTTCATGACTACTAAATAGCTGCCCGGGGTAGTTACCAAGATGGCCTCTAAGTCAACAGACTTGGAAACTTTTATGGAAACTTTTCTGTCCTCAATCACAAATTCACGGTTCTGATTTCAAAACCCTGCAATCTTTCACTGTAACTAATTGGTGACTAGATCAAATATGCCAAAACATTTTTATTTGGTCCAGGCTGTGAGTTGCACATTTTAAACAGGAAATCAATGTGTTGAGGCAATGTGGCTTCCTTTAACATGGCCTGACTGACACCTGCAGGCAGTGAATCAACCACCGCTCTTGAACAGACCCTCCAGGCTTCTTTTACAATACTTGTACATATATGGATCATATATTTCAATTATATTATATATTACACATTTTTATTAGGGTTGTCATAAGGTATAATGTTTATATATATATATATATATATATATATATATATATATATATATATATATATATATATATATCTTTTATTATATATACTGTATATATCACAATCTTTTATAATCTTATATATAATCTGTTAAATAATTTCTAAATTACAATTTTCCAAAACCTGCTTCAAAGTATGTATTTATGTAGCTTTGCTCTTCTGTATGTTTAGACTGATGCTTACTGTGATGGCTTTGAAGAGTAATTAATTCCCTTTGACCAATAATGAGAGTATCATCAAAGCACTCACTGACATTTTCTCATTGGTAATACCTTCTCTCTCTCTCTCTCTCTCTGTTTCTTTCCTTCTTTCTCTTTATCTCTCTCTCACATCTACCCTCCTCTCTCTTTAACTGTCTTCCATCTTCCATGTCCCTCCAAAGTGCTATGCGAGACCACCTGGGGATGAAGACAGACAGTTTAAGATTTAGTTTAATCTCTTTCGGCACAGGCAGACAGCCTCAACTATGATAGCTTTCTGTCTGTCTCCCCACACCTATTTGGCACTGTCTCTTTCTGTCTGCCGTGGGCTACTCAAAGACTGAAACTTTAACTATTTTGAAACATCACTTTCATTCATTGTCTGTCTGGTCTTGTTGAACAAACAAGTGTAAATTTGGCAGCCATTTTGAGAGAAATAGTGAACGTAGCCAGTAATAGGTTACGTAAGCTGGTCTAAGCAATTTCTGTGCCACTAGCGGCACCAAACAGAATTTCTAAAATAATGACTTCAAAAGTCTCCAATTTCTCCAAACAGGTTTCTTTAAAACTCTCCCTGTCAGCCATTTGTTTTTAAAACATGTCATCGCGCAACTCCCGCCATTGGCACAGAGCCGCTTCCAAGTTTTTAAAGTAAAAAATGTCAAAATTAAACAAAAGTGGAAAAAAAAAGAAATGTTGGCATAAGTAGTTTGTAATAATCATGTATTGTTATGTCTTAGAAAAATAAGCATGATAATAATAATAATTTTGTTTTAAAATAGTGTAAATTTCACAGATATATTAGTGTAAATATTTGCATACCAAATCAAAGTCAGATACTGAAGATACTGTTGCTATTTTGCGGTCATGTGCTGTCATGTGACAAAAAAACACACAAAAAGAGGACCTCTTGTTTTGTAAGGTTTTAAAATAAAATCTGATATTTTGACATTTTTTTGAATGGCACATTTTGTTCAGTTCAAATGGGTAACTTTTAAAAAATATTGATATTCGTAACTCAAACATTTCTATTTGTAAAAAATATTTTCATCATTAAAAATGTTTGAAACCAGCATGGACGCAAAGATTACGTTTCTATTACTTGACACATGTTTCAAACTATATGTTTAAGTGATTTCTCATTTTTATCGCCTTGGACAGCCTTATTTGCAGTGACCCATTTATGTAACTGGTATATATATATATATATATATATATATATATATATATATATATATATATATATATATATATATATATATACATTTTTTTATTTTTTTCTTAAAATCATAGATCAAGTCAAAAACAGTTACTACATCGGTCTGGATGGCTCCTTGCGGCTGGTGTTGGCCAATGGCATGGAAGTGTCTCTTCAGACAGAGCCTCATTTGCTGTCAGGAACAGTCAACCCGACCATAAGCAAGAGGAACGTCACTTTACCCATCGACAACGGACTTAATCTGGTGGAGTGGAGACAACGCAAAGAACAGGGTCGAGGGCAGGTCACAGTGTATGGACGCAGACTCAGGGTAAGACATTTGACAGCATTTTACGATTATTTCTCCTTAAGTTTCAGGGCCTTTAAATAATAATTAATTATGAATTACTAAATATATAAATAAATACAATTAATCAACAATTGAATTAAATAATTCATTTTGAAAATGAACACTGCAGACACAATAAAATATAACATGAAGGTTTCAGGGCCCGTATTCACAAAATGCTTAAGGCTAAATGTAGCTCCTAATGCAGAAATGTAGGAACGACTCTTAATCTTATACGTATCACTCCTAAATTTAAGACTCATACAATTTTCATCTAAGAATAATTCATGAAGCATTTTAATGCTAAAAGTAGCTCCTAAACCCACGACAGCTTCTAAATCCTTAAGAGTGACTCTCAAACAATCCAAAGAATGGCTGCTGTCATCAATCCACATTAGAAACGATGTATTAGAATATTATTATTACACTGACCGTTTAAAAAATATTGCCTAAATCCCAATTGAGTCGATGTATTTTAATAATACAATAGCCTATTATAATATTATAAATATTATAATGTTGACATTGACCTTTAAAAAATGTGTCGCCTGAACCACTAGGGTGTTTTCATTATTGGAAACTAAGTTAGAGATGCAGTCACCTCTCCCACAAACTGAAACAAACCAATTTCACCTGAGATAAAGGTTTTGACAACTCTGCACTCCCTGGCCACATCAAATTAAAACTGTGTAGCGCAGATGCACGCTCACTGCAGAGAAAAAAGGTGTATTTACGGGGAATCATGGCAATCGCAGGGCTACCCAGTGTATTGATGCTGTTGACGAGATGCACGCTCGTTTCATTGCATCAACACATGATAAAGAAATGTTCATCAACTGAAAAAAAAAAAGCAGTTCCCTGTCTTCCAATCCCTGTGGGCGATCATAAAACATGACGTCATCCATAGCAATGAGGTCAACTCAACCTTACTCTTATCTTAAGATATCTTTAGTAAAACTTGCTCTTAGCATTTTTGTGAATAGGTTTTAAGCAAAAACTCCTAGCTAGGAACCCTTTGGAGAACTCCTTGTGGTAAGATAAAAATCTTTGTGAACATGGGCCCAGACATTTACATCTTCATGAGAATAAACTGAAAGATTTTATAACATGTATTATTCTTGATCTACCTGACCTTATCTTGGTATCAAGAGATCCCCGAATTTATAACTTAATAAGTGATTGAACAGTACTGACTGGCATTTTCAAGGCTTTGGATATCGTTTTATATCCTTTTCCATCTTTATAAAGTTCCATACCTTGTTACACAGGTTTTTTGACAGTTCTTTTCTGCTCCCCATGGCTCAGTATCTAGCCTGCTCAGTGCATCCACGTGAGAGCTAACAAACTCATTGGCTATTTATACACAGACACTAATTGCAATTTGAAAAGCCAAAAGGTGTGTGAAATTAACCTTTGATTTCCATTTAAACCTGTGTGTGTCACCTTGTGTGTCTGTAACAAGGCCAAATATTCAAAGGTATGTAAACTTTTGATCAGGGTCATTTGGGTGATTTCTGTTATCATTATGATTTAAAAAGGAGCCAAACAACTATGTGATGATAAATGGCTTCATATGATCACAACCTTAAATAAAAGACAGGTTTTTTGCATGATCAGTCATATTTTCAAAATCAATGCCAAAATCTCACAATTTCTGCCAGGGTATGCAAACTTTTGAGCACAACTGTATATTCCAGTGGTCAGAACCTCACCAAGGCAAATAATTATACACGGGCTGCAACATCGGCTCGTCATCGTCATCTGCTCATCCTGGGTTTATTTTACGCAGGCACAGTTCCACGTCTCTCAGTCACACCTCTGAAACATAGCAGCTCTTCTGAGCATCGAGACCCCTGTTCTTACAGTAATTGCCTTTCTATTATAATCTCTGTTTCAGTTTCACACACGCTGCGTCTGTCCTATAGAATGATCATTCTTATTACCGCTGGCTTGTAGAGTCTGGCCTGGCTTCACCGGTCAAATAGCTGCCTGCCAAGGTCGGTGTGTGTGTGCATGTGTTTGTGAGTGTGGTTGGTCTATCCATCATGCAGCAGGCATGTTTCTGTGACCCTGAGGGCTGGGGGTCACCACCTGGGGCAGGGTTGGCTCCCTCATGAACGAAACCCTGGGGGTTTCCCCACTTTGTCTTCCCATCAGTCTGATGCCTTCATAATTCTTGACAGAATTCAGGGCTCAACAATAATGGCCTGATTGCTCAGGGTCAGTGTGAGAGCATTTCGCGCTAGTTGATGGAACTGTAACTTGCCACATTCGTTGATCATGTACATGTGTTTTTATGCCTTGGAAACTTAAACATTTGGATTTATGTGATGGATTAAAAATTGTAGTTGTGAATACTGATGATTCCATTACAATTAATTCTGAGTTAAAGTGAAATGTAGGCTATAATTTTTTGTTTAAATCTGACCTACTATAACAGAAAAAAAAAATCCTTATTGTTATTCTTATAGGGTTTGTTTTAGTAGAGGATGGGTAATAACAGAAACAATCAATCTACCTGACCCAGTTGGCATGGCTTGACCGTACCTGTCCGCCTACGCTACAGCAGTGGCCTCCCGCTAGTAATGGGACCACTTAAATGCCTCTGCAAGATGACCCATTTGTGATTTGAACCATAACACGATGTGAACCAAGAACTTTGAATTTATTCAACATAAATTGCTTTGCAGTGTTTCCAATTCAGATAATCGGAAAGTGCCATTTTGTCTGCAGTTGATGGAGGATTTAAAGGAATAGTTCACCCCAAAAAGTTTAACAAAAAGGTAAAATGGGGTCGGAACAACATGATGAATTTTTTGGGTGAAATCTTTCTGTTATCCCTTAAGGGGGAGATGGTCTTATGTATGGAGACCTTATGTATGGAGGGGCAGACTGTGGAAACAGAAGAGTGTACAGGCGTGAACTGAGGGACAATCTGTGCTGAAATGATCGAACGACCTTGAGTGACATGTCAAGTGAAATTACGTGGGTGGATGAGTTAGTGAATGTGTGTCTGTGTGTGTCAAAGTGTGTGTGTGAGTGGGTGATGCTGTTGACTGGGAAAGTGTTTGTCAAGATGATATGAAGCCAAGAGAAATGAGGGCAGGATAAAAGAGGTTTGAATGGATACACACACAGAAAGTACCATTGTATTATGTGCTATTACAATGATATTTTGGACTAAACTATTCTTTGATGTAACTTGTAGTACCATATAAATAAATACCACAGTATTATTGATTACAACAGTCCAACCTGGTCTCATAGAATCACATTGCTTTACCTACATTTTTGCAAAATAATTTTTACGTAGCTTGTTGGATGTACTGCAGCAGTTTCCTGGTGAAATAAACACTAGAGGTGCTAAAAAACCAAGGACTTTTATTCCCTTTCACACGAATCACAAGTAAAATGGCAGATTATCATTTCATAAACATTTTCTTTTCACCCTGTTCCTCAAAAAATGCTATCTTATGACAAAAAAACCCTTTTTACTGTAGTGAATTACTTGTAAGATGCTACATTACATTTGCATTTCATAACCGTCTACGCTTAGAAACTTGTTTGGGCATGATCCAATTGTGCTGTAGCTCAACTGATAGAGTGTTTCACTTGCAAAGGTCCTTAGTATGAATCCTGAAGACCATGCAAATTGACACATGAACCAAAAGTGTCATAGAAGCACCAAAATGACGTGGTTGCTTCAGCAATTGAGTTTTTATGTCATATTTGCTTTTAATGACAATATCGACAGAACATTAACCTTAAAGGGGTCGTGAAATGCTCTTTATTTATTTATTTATTTATTTTTTATTGTATTATCTTCCCTGAGGTCCACTGATAATGTTAGTAAAGTGTTTTTATTTTTTTAATTTTTTATTTTTTTAAATGATTTAGTAATAGAGTGCATTCAGAAAGTATTTAGACCCCTTAATTTTTTTTCACATTTTGTTATGTTGTAGCCTTACGCTAAAATGCTTTATTTAAATAAAGTTAATTTAATTTTAAATTAATGTATTTTTTCACATCAATCTGCACTCCATGCCCCATAATGACAAAGCAAAAAACATTTTTTATTACTTTGCAAATTAATAAAAATATAAAACTGAAATTTCACATTGACATAAGTATTCAGGCCCTTTGCTATGACACTTGAAATTTAGCTCAGCTGCATCCCATTTCTCTGGATCATCTTTGAGATGTTTCTACACTTTTATTGGCAAATTCAATTGATTTGACATGATTTTTAAAGGCACACACCTGTCTATATAAGGTCTCACAGCTGAAAATGCATATCAGAGCAAAAACCAAGCCATGAGGTCAAAGGAACTGCCTTCAGAGCTTAGAGACAGGATTGTGTTTGAAGCACAGATCTGGGGAAGGCTACAAAAAAAAAAAAAAAAAAGGACCGCTTCCAAGAGCACAGTGGCCTCCATAATTATTAAATGGAAGAAGTTTGGAACAGCCAGGACTCTTCCTAGAGCTGGCCGCCCAGCCAAACTGAGTAATCGGGGGAGAAGAACCTTGGTAAAAGAGGTGATCAAGAACCTTATGGTCACTCAGGTTGAGCTCCAGAAATCATGTGTGGAGATGGGAGAAACTTGAAGAAGGGCAACCATCACTGCAAAACTCCCCCGATCTGGGCGGAATGGCAGAGTGACCAAACAGAAGCCACCTAAAGGACTCTCTGACTGTAAGAAGCAAGATTCTCTGTTCTGATGAAATGAAGATTGAACTGTTTGGCCTCAATTCCAAGTGTCATGTCTGCAGCTCATCACCTGCGCAATACCATCCCAACAGTGAAGCATGGTGGTGGTAGCATGATGCCGTGGGGGTGTTTTTCAGCGGCAGGGACTGGAGGACTGGTCAGGGTTGAAGGAAATCTGTATGCAGCAAAATACAGAGATATCCTTAATGAAAACCTGGTCCTGAGCACACAGGACCTTAGACTGGGCTGAAGTTTCACCTTCCAACAGGACAATGACCCTAAGCACACAGCCAAGACAATGCAAGTGGCTTAGGGACAACTCTGTGAATGCCACTGAGTGGCCCAGCCAGAGCCCGGACTTGAACCCAATTGAACATCTCTGAAGAGACCTGAAAATGGCTGTCAGAGCTTGAGAGGATCTGCAGAGAAAAATGGCAGAAAATCCCCAAATCCAGATGTGCAAAGCTTGTTGCATTGTACCCAAAAAGACCTGAGGCTGTAAACACTGCCAATGGTGCTTCAACTAAGTACTGAGTTAAGGGTCTGAACACTTACGTCAGTGTGATATTTCATTTTTTTTTTATATATATATATATATAAATTTGCAAATTGATCAAAAATCTGGTTTTTGCTTTGTCATTATGGGGTATGGAGTGTAGATTGATTTGGAAAAAAATAATAATTTAAAGCATTTTAGCATAAGGCTGCAACATAACAAAATGTGAAAAAAATGAAGGGTCTGAATTCTTTCTGAATGTACTCTACATGATAATTTTCCAACCTGTCACTGGCCTTCTGTCTGAAACGCTCAGTTTTGGATAAGTGCTTCCTTTAAACTTCAATGTAAACACCAACTATTATGATTGGCTAACATCATGCAGCCCGTCAAATACAGCCATATTTGAAACTCAGTTGGAAGAGAATGAACAAGTTCCACAACATTGTAAAACTAAATTTGAGGGTTTACACACAACGCACATCCAACATATTGCATCCGGATATATTAAACTGTTCATTTCAAGCACAACTTTTAACACTCACATAACAGTGATGACATTTGAAATATTCATGAATTTTAAGTTTTGCAATCGGGTCCAAGTGTTTAACTGCCCCATCCTTCACTAACAAAGCTTTGCAAAGCTTGTATCGTATTGACTGGTTCACAAGCCATACACGCTGATATGAGCTAGAAAAAACGCACATACATAGTCCAACTAAACGCTCACATATGCACCAAGGAACACATTGCAGAAACGCATCAAACCGGTCAAAGACTTCCATCTAGTGCATGTTTGCATATCCCAACAATTAAAAATAGCGCAAATGGGCGCTAGAATGAATCCAAGATGCATTTGTGCTCAAAACAGCAAGAGGCACAGCGGCTGATGACGATGGCATCTCCTTTTCAGAGATGTAATTTGACACCGTGTCTATTAAAAGCAGCACAAGATACATGACAACAGTCCAGAAATCCAGATGGGTCCTCTTTGGTATTCAGGAACAGTTAGGCTACACTAGGCCTGTTCGTCCTACTCTCTCTCTCTGTGTACGAGTGGAGCGCCAGTGGGTGGGGCCAAGGGTGCGATGATGTAAAGTAGGCGTTGCTGTATTTTCAATGTAGACGCAGTCATTAATTAATGGGCCCCCTTGTGACATAAGGAAGTCACAGAAGTAGAGAACAAGCTTTTTTGCAGCTTCGTTTCAATAAATGCTTTTATTGCTTTGGGGATTATGTTTTGAGTTCTGAAATTTACAGTATCTTTTTATAGTAGAGTAGAGTTTCAGAGAACTTATTATACTGATTCAAACCAATAAACCTTGAGTCCTTTTGGCAGATTCATTAAAAGGATCATTTGTTAATGAATCAGACTACACTTGTCGCACTGTATGTCTGCTTTTGCGTGCAGTTAGCAAGGCAATGCTATAAAAAACATCTATTTTTTGTATTTGTATTATTTTGCATTATTGAGTCTTTTATATTCAATTCAGACTGCAAATTTACAATGGGGAACAATATGGTAATCATTCAGTAACATTGTATATATCAAAGAACCATTGTAGGGATGATGGTCACCAGAAGCCCCAATTATAGCTTTGCTGAGATGGTCTGTGGCAGGGTGGAGGGCGGGGCCGGGCCATGATCAGGCTGATCAAGCCCGAGAGGGATAAAGGCGACCGGAGGCGGCTACAGGCAGCTGCCCTGTATGTGTTTACGTTTGTGTCTTTTTGTTTAAGTTTATTATTAAACTATTATTTATATTGTCAAGCCGGTTCTCACCTCCTCCTTTCCCTTTTATCCCTGTTACAGGGTCATATGTCCATCACTGTGACTACTCCACACCATCAAAAAGAGTTCTTGGCTTGTGCTGCCAGGCCACCAAAAATCTCTTTGTCTCCATAGCAACCACATCTCCTGTCAGCCATGGAGCTTTAGAAATATAATAGGGTGAAGTCTCACTTTACAGTGAGCTCAAATCCAACAGCCCACCAAAAGCTTAAACACAAGGCCTCCACTGACATTTCTCCAGATGTTTGCTTTACATCATTTAAACGGCGTCCTATACCACCTCCAAACAAACAAACAAAACGAACACATGAACAAGTGTGTTTGCTCAAGGAAGTGACAAATAACACTGAATAAACATGATTACAGTTCTTACAACAGCAGCAAACAGGTAAAAAAAACATTGAAATGAAAAGCAAAGCAGCAAGCAAATATTGGATTTGAAGAACAAAAACTTGAATTAATTTTTTATGACAGTGGAAAGGAAAATCAAGCACAGTTTGACAGATTTGTTGACATTTTGTATATGGAATGAGAAATTTCAATAATTGATGGTGATTTGTGAAAACAAACGTTACTTACAACTTGATTTTTAATCATCAGAAGTGTGTTCGTGATGCTACGGAGATATCTATTAACTAGCAGAGTTAAAAAGAGTGTCATCTTTCATTCCTAGATTTGACAGTTGTTTGTTCGACAAACAGGAATCACATAATCCCACTGGAGTTCAGTACAGTATTTTTATCAGCAAAGCATGTAAATGTCAGCCGGCTATTGAAGAATCCCCTTCCCAACATCCCTCTATCCTCTCTTTTCTCCCACCGTATCTGCTTTCCTGAATCTGAGCCCATTTAAAGGAATGTCCAATTTATGACATTCCCCTTGAGTAGGTTTCCATTCTCCAGAGGCCCGGGATCTCACTGCCAAAAGAGCTTTTTTCCAGGCCGATGCGCCTCTGCTCAAGCAAACCTGGGCATGAACAGCCAACCTTCCCTTTCCTTCTCTCTTCATCTCTCTTTTCACAAGCCCGGCCCTTCAGTCCTCTGTCATCCTACTCTGGTCATGTTGGCTCATCCCTGGAACTATAAAAGCCTTGCTTTATTGTGCCTATAATGTCTGTGAAATAATACTTAAAAGTGAGGTGGGTAATTTCTGAACCATTAACGTCACTAAATGAAATTGCCAAAGATATTGTTTTCAAGCAAGTTTTCCAAATACTCCCCCTGTCTCCCACTGGTCACACGAACAATTAGTGCCGGCCCTAACTCAGGCTATTGATTGAGCCAATTTTGCTATATCGAGCTGGTCAAGATTGTTAAACAAACAGCAATGTCTTGATAGCACCACATATGTAAAAATTACACACACCACCTTTAAACATTATCTCATGTATGAAGTCATTATTTCTGTTTATTTAGATAAAAAACTCAATACAAAAAATCTTAATATTAAAATAAATATATTATTATATATTTAAAAATATAAAATAATTTGAAATATATTTAAAACAAGTATTTAAATAATTATCAAAGGTAGTAAGAACATAGACAATAAAAAGAATTAACAAAAACTATTTTATTGTAGTTTGATTGGTAATATTTTGTCCTTTGTATCTGTACCTGTTTGACATTTGTCATATGCAACAATTCAACTTTCTGAAGTATTTTTCCCATTCATTTCTTCCATAGGGATTTCATAAAATCCTTTATAAAAGGGTTCTAAGCCATGAATCAAACCCACCAGCTCCAAGGTGAACCTCAACATTGCAAACTTAGATTTGATGCAAAAAAGTATTTGAAAATCAGAAAAAAAAAGACAAAGGTTCAAGAAAATGTACTTGTACATTGTACAATGTACAATGTAACACAATCCCATAATGCATTGCAAATGACGTAATCAAATTAAAAACAATGGAGAAATATAAAACTGTTGTTTTTTTTAAATGGTTGATTATAAGTATAGGAACAATATATTTTAAATTGATTGAAAAAAATTTTTATATTTGCAAATATTCAAGTGGTTTGAGAGTGTATGAAGACCACCTCTTTCACAGTACGTCATGCGAGTGAGTGGTCACTGCATTGCTGGAATTGCACTATTAAACACGATAAATTGAAATAACATGGACAGATGGATCAATTAACAACCTCTGAGCTCATGATAGATCTGTTTTTAAAGGTTTTTATGTTATTGTTAAAAATTAATCCACCTATGAAAAAAAAAAAAAGAGATTTTTACTTCCGGAACCCAACTGCTGCGTACTATAGGATGTAAGTATTTTCAGAGCACATTCTCGATCTTGGCATCATCGAATCAAAAGGGTGTCATCCTTGTTAAGGTTTAAGCTGTATATGAAAAGGTGAGTGTGAGAAAATGGGGCACCGTTGTGAACATATCAGTGGTTGAGGCGCAGTGGAAGGGGAGGGAAAAAATATCTGCCCTTCATTATGTCAAACTCTTTGTTCTGTCACCCCCATCGGGAATTATCCTATTCATGAGCTGCTTTGCTTTTAATGTAAAATAATCCTCTCAATTAGGTATTAGTGACATTAATTGGCCCCAGTGTAATTGTCCCTTCACAGATGAGAGCTCCCAGCATGCCCACGAGGAAGAGAGAGAGCACACACTTGCTACTCTCCCCTAGCACCAACCATCCCACCGCCATACCACTGGACCAAAGCCAACAACAACTTGCAAAATCACTTTACGACTCTTTTAAACTATGCCAAGCACTGAGCCAAGCTAGTTGCCAGTGTACTGGATGAGAAAAGACCAGATTAATCAAGAATACTTTACATGGATTAGAGAAATGGGGAAGTTAACGGTTAAATTATATACTTTAAAAACAGTTTGGCACAAACTACCAGATGGTTACTTAAGCAATGCTCATTCAACCCTGTTGCCACAAAAAAAAAAACAGCTGGTTCTCTTTTAAGACAAATTTAGAAATTGAGCTGTAAACTACCAGTCAAAATTTCGGACATAACTCCTCATTCGTTATTATAACTATTATCCACATTTTAGAATATTTAAGACATGGTGCTGCACAATGACACATAAGTAAGACATGCTGTATCAAGCATACATCAAACATGTAGGACATGCTGCTCAATTAGACATAGGGTGCACCTCAATCAGCTCCATAGCTCCCTATGTCGTGAATCAGTATATCGTGAACACGAATTTGAGCACTGGCAAGGGTACTGAACCACTGAACATTGGGACACTTATGACTCAATCACACTAACGAGGCATTCAAGCACAGCTTTTATTAATCAGCACCATCGCCGTATGACATGACACAATCATTCATTTTCATTAAAGAAATTAAAACACATTGTTATTACGAAAGATAAATGACATTAAATAAATAAATACAAATATAAAGGAGTGTATTTGAAACCTTCTTTTGACAACTCTAATATTTAAAATATTATTTCCCTTTCATTGTAATTATGGATGAAAGACATTACAAACAGCATAAAGGGAAAATAAGTGCTTTGACATCATATTTTTACACTTGTGCTCGTCTTCTAACAACTTGAGAGACTTCAGAAGACATTCTGGTAAGGGAACATCGTGACCAACGATGTTCCCTGGTTTTTACGGTATTTTGTGGGATTTTTTTAGGGAGCTAATGTTTCAGTACCCTGAAACGATTTTGCGATTGAGACAGCCCTAAAAATTACAGACTCACTGATCAGTGCCCTGACTACTGAACTAAGAGGGAGCTGATTGAGACGCATCCATACTGTACATACAGTACAATCCCCATGAACCATATATAGACAGGTGGTGCCGAAGAGGAGTATGGTTTCAGAGAGAAAAGTTTTGTTACATGCTACAGTGAAACCGGCTTACCTGCAAACAACTGAGGCAATTTAAATGTTAAATAAAGAGAGAGTATGCAAGTTGATTGGCTAACAGATAACATGTTTAAAGGTAAATGCAAGGTTTATAATCATGCTTTGTTGCAAAATCAGGCCCATATTGAAATAAACACCCATCCATAGATCTCTTACCCCTTGCATGTTTTTATATTAAATATTTTAGCTAAAGTAATTATAATTTCAGCTGTCAGAATGTAGAACTCAAAGCTCTGTGTAACACATTTTGTTAAAATCCATTCCACTGAATTCCGCAAATATCGCCCAAAATTAGTGCAGATAAAAATAATGCCATTAGATCTAGCTGGATGGCCAATAGATAATTTACTAAAACACATTCATAAATTCAGTGGAAATGAAGATTTCTTATTGAATGTTCCTTGCTTTGTTATGGGTTGAAGCTGTTTAAGGTCTCTAAATCCTTGTTCACCCCCTGCTCTTAACCTTGTGTGGCTTTAGTATTACTGCCCATGTAGGACTAGTTCTTAGCTTTGTTCTCAGCATGCACCGGGTTTAGAGGGCCCTGCACATTCAAACTGAGCCAAAATTTTTGTGTGACATGTCATTTAACAGAATGGTGAGCTTTGAACTTCATCTGCTGCTCAGAAGTGTCAATGATTTCCTACTAATACAATGAAAGTTATCTGTCCCTCATTAATTTCTTACTTAAACACATTGCAAATGATTTTAGAGATCAGAGGACTTCCCTCATTCTTCACATTCTTATTGCAGAAAAAAAAGAAATGGATCAGTTAAACATGCTCTTGTCCTAGAGATATGTTTATAGTAATTAAATTTAAAAATCATTGGAGTAAAATGTAATCAGTTTGTGAAGACTCTGCACTCTACCAGATCCATGCTGAGTTTTGGAAACTAATCTGCCTATGTATCATTTTATCTGTTTTGCGTAGGTTCATAATAGGAACTTGTTATCCATGGATTTTGATCGTATAACCAGAACAGAGAAAGTCTATGATGACCACAGAAAGTTCACCTTGAGGATCCACTATGACCATGCTGGAAGACCTACACTGTGGGCTCCAAGCAGTCGACTGAATGGTGTCAATGTCACTTATTCACCGGGCGGCCACATTGCTGGTATTCAGAGGGGCACCATGTCGGTCCGAATGGAATATGACCTAAAAGGCAGAATCACATCAAAGATATTTGCAGATGGAAAGTCATGGAGCTATACCTACCTTGAAAAGGTAAACACCTTTTATCAAGTCGAAGAAATGCTAGTTCTGTTCTATTAGAAAGTTGGAAAGAGTCTTTACTCAGTTAATTTGTGACATCAATAAGCTTTAACCTTGCTTGCTTCAGCAATGAACCTTGTCACAGCTTGCATTATGATTTGTTACAGCACACAGCTTAAAATATGACTGTGATAAAATGTCACTGTCTTGTTAATGAAAATCAATATCAGAGAAATGCATGAACTGTGATTCTTTGGTTTCGTGTTGCCTAATTTAAAAAAATGGCAGCTGTTTATTGCATTTATGCACTGGAGATGCTGACCTCGAAATAGATGGTTTTAAAATGGCTGATTATAGGCCTTAAACTCACCATTCTAAAATGTCCATGTGCTGACGAGATCAATAGCTTCAGTAAAAAATAAGACGATCTGCTTAAATGCTAGAATATCCTCCTATTGATATCGCCTAATGTTATGGGGTGGAGGGGTATGATGACTTTATGCTCATTTCATGAGATTTTGCCCTTCTTCATTTTTCAGTCAGTGTTGTGGAGCAGCATTAAGCTTATTTGTAATTTTTATGCACCCTGAAGTAATTCTGTGACACCCTACAGTTTGTTGTGCCGTTAGTAATGTGGTGTAATGTGACTACTGGGATCTGAGTGACCTTCAGATTCATTGGGCGGAGAATTTCACATTTAACTGTTTGAAGTGCTATCGTTATGTGTTGGGAATTACTGTGCTTCATTGAATCAGCCATACTGAGCATCTTTCTGTCATTTTCCTTTGGCAGTCTATGGTACTACTTCTGTACAGCCAGCGACAATACATCTTTGATTTTGACAAGAACGACCACCTCTCTTCAGTAACCATGCCCAATATGGCCAGGCAGACTCTGGAGACCACCCGTTCTATTGGCTATTACAGAAACATATACAGGCCACCTGAGGGCAACGCCACAGTTTTGCAAGATTACAGTGAAGATGGACTGCTTCTGCAGACCATCCACCAGGGAACAGGGCGAAGAGTCATCTATAAGTACGGGAAGCTCTCCCGTCTTCTAGAAATTCTTTATGATACTACACGAATAGCCTTTTCTTATGATGAATCTGCTGGCATGCTGAAAACCGTGGGCCTCCAAACCGAAGGCTTTGCATGCACCATCCGCTACAGGCAGATTGGACCTCTTATCGACAGGCAAATCTTTCGATTCAGTGAGGAGGGCATGGTAAATGCCCGGTTTGACTACAACTACGACAACAGTTTTCGGGTCACCAGCATGCAAGCGGTCATCAATGAAACACCATTGCCCATTGACCTCTATCGCTATGATGACGTCTCGGGCAAGACGGAGCAGTTTGGCAAGTTTGGAGTCATCTATTATGACATTAACCAGATCATTACCACAGCTGTCATGACCCACACCAAACACTTTGATGCTTATGGACGAGTTAAAGAGGTGCAGTATGAGATTTTCCGTTCGCTAATGTACTGGATGATGGTGCAATATGATAACATGGGGCGAGTGGTGGCCAAGGAGCTAAAGGTAGGGCCCTATGCAAATACCACTCGTTATGCCTACGAGTATGATGCTGATGGCCAACTTCAAGTTGTATCCATCAATGATAAGCCTCTCTGGCGCTACAGTTATGACCTGAATGGAAATTTGCACCTTCTTAGCCCCGGTAATAGTGCCAGACTTACGCCACTACGCTATGACATACAGGATCGCATTACACGATTAGGTGACATGCAGTACCGCTTGGACGAGGATGGATTCCTCAGACAAAGAGGCAACGATTTCTTTGAATATAACTCAGCTGGGTTGCTGGTTAAAACCTACAACAAAGTTAGTGGATGGACCATTAAGTACCGCTATGATGGTTTGGGACGAAGAGTGTCCAGTAGAAGTAGCCAAGGCCACCACCTTCAATACTTCTATGCCGACTTGTCCAGTCCCACCAGAGTCACCCACTTGTACAATCACTCAAGCTCAGAGATTACGTCACTCTACTATGATCTTCAAGGACACCTCTTTGCAATGGAGTTGAGCAGCGGGGATGAGTTTTACGTCGCCTGTGACAACATTGGCACGCCGTTGGCTGTTTTCAGTGGTGCAGGTCTCATGATCAAGCAGATCATTCATACAGCTTTTGGAGAGGTGTATTTGGACTCCAACCCCAGTTTCCAGCTAGTCATAGGTTACCAAGGTGGCCTTTATGAGCCCCTTACAAGGCTTGTGCACATGGGCCGCAGAGATTATGATGTTCTTGCAGGCCGCTGGACCACTCCTGATCATGATATCTGGAAGAGGCTTAACAGCAACAACATTGTGCCCTTCAACCTCTACATGTTCAAGAACAACAACCCCCTGGGCAACAGCCAAGAAACCAAGTGCTACATGACAGGTATGACTTATGACTTCCTACTTCGGTTGAGTTATTTCCACTTTGGCTGTAAGCACGAAAACGCAGGTAATCACAGCCATGCTAAGATTCAGACCAACCAGCATGATTGCGAGTGTGATATTGCTTTTTTGCAACAGTAAACAAGTAAATAATATTTCAAACAAAAATTGGCCAGAAAGTTCATGCATTTCACCGCCAGAAAAAATAGTTCCAAAAGAAGCCAAAGCATTAAGCACAATTGTGCTCTCTGTACTGCTTTCCTACTCTGGTTTTGAACTAGTGGTGATAGTTTGTAAATTAATAATTGTTTTTGAACATATCTTTTAAATGAACTAACAGTTGTCGTTCATTTCCATTATTTTGGTTGTGAACATCTCAGTGTTTAATGAATCCATTAAGTCAATTTTTAATGACTCATTCACAACATAAAATGCGCTAATTTGTCACCACCTATTGATATAAAGATGTAATTGGCAGAAATGGTCACTGAACGGATCGGTGAACAAATTCAAAATGAATGATGAATCAAAATTCCCAGCTCTATTTGGAAAACACAGACAAGCAGAGTGGTATAAATAGTGAAGTGTCCCAGTGCTGGTATAATTAATTTCTTGAAACACTGCTTGACCAGTCAAATACAAGAACTGGAACTAACTGCATAATAGCCATAAATAATTTCACTATTACATTTTACCATCAAGAATCAAAACCACAAACTAGCATGGTTGTACTGCTAGAATCCTCCATGCACCAGAGTGATTATGTTTTAGGTTTTCCTTCTAGGCCCAACAATTCCAGGCCCCGTATAGACTCCTTGGAACAATGACAGCACAGCAAAGTCCCTTTTGTTCTTCATTCAGGTTGTTCTCTGAATATCCCATCAGTCTTTGCTTCCCAGCTCCCCAGTGTTAGACAAAGAACACAAAGGTATCCATGGATCTAGAAGCCAGGGGCTACATCACTTTCTATCCATTTGAAAACAATATATAAGCCTTATTTGAAGAAAACAAAATATTACAGGCACATTTATAGTCTATGGCAGTGCATGTACGCTGCTGCAAGTACACTGCTGCTTTGACTAAAATCAAGCATTATTTCATGCCCTTTTTACCATTGAATGAGAACTATAGAATTATGTTTATGTTAGAGCATATAATCACCATTATGCAAAAGTTGGATTCTTGCAGTGGCACTATGCATTTATTGTGTTGAATGATTATTGATGGTAAAACATAAAAGTTATTTACTGGGAATTAAATGAGCCCAGTGAATATGTTTGGTTTTGGATGCTGGTCCTAAGCACACAATGCTGGTGTCCTCATCAAGTTTCTTAAAGGTGTACTCAGAAAAAAACTATTTATATTGTGCTTACACCTAGCATCACACACCAAAAAGTTACCGATGTAATTGTAAAAATGCATTATTCACAGTCAACCATGAGCAGATCGCAAATCCCAATGTAGGTGTCTGGAGACATTTTTTAACTTGACACAGCGTCCTACAAATGCTGTTGATGACGCAATGCAATCAAAGTGAGACGTTCCAAAAGTGTCCGTCTGACACACGGGTACATATACGTGTCCTTAATTTTTTTTAATTGTCTGGATTATTATAGTTATTGTATATACTATATTTAAAATTATTTCAGTATAATTATTTGTCATTTTTTAATAATTATATATTTAATTATTTCTCTGCTAATTTTTTATATGATTAATTGTGATTAATTTAATTAACTTATCGGCATATTATGTAAGTAATTTGATAAAAAATGGAATCGATTGACAGCCTTACATGTAATCCATTACTATCAAGCACTGTGTATCTGTGTGCTAATGTTGTTGTGCACTAGCTGCATTTCAAGCTCAGCTAAACACTTAGCCTCTTGGCTTTACCCTTTCATCATTAAAGCTAGCCTTGAATAAGGGAATCTAAAGATACTGTTGAATATTAGATGTACTATACCCAAGTGGGCCTGTCTCCTCATGATTGATGCAGTTGACATTTCCATGCCTACCTGAAATATGGGGGGCCCTTTTATTGTCTTTAATCACATTTGTATTTAAAACAGCTCTGTTGTGTGACATAGCCTTAAATAAAGAACAGTCGTCAATGTGTGCTTTATTGCTACAGCAATGTTCTACTGTCCATGACTAATGTGTTTGATGCAGCAGGGATAATATCTAAAAAAGTCAATTTGCTTTTGGTAAGGTTCATTCTGTCTGTATCTTTTAATTTGATAGCATTTGATACCCATGCCAACATTATAAATACACAATTTGGATTGTAGAAAGGGTGAGGCATTTGGTGTAGTGCACCAGCCATATCTTCAACATTTTTGGGTTTCTTACTTGCTTGATGGTATTTTTATCAGTTCTTTGTGTGGATAAAGTGCTACAAAGGATTTTTCTTTGAAGAGTTGCCACTTGCTGTTGAGGATTAATCATATTTAGTCCAGTCATTGATACTAGTGTAGTAATGACTGCTGGAGCTTATTTCAAGAAGTAACTCAAATGGCATGTGTCCTGATTTAGAATAAATCCCATTTTTGGCACCATTTGACCACTGAAATTTCAAAAATTTAGAAGAAGAAAAAAAGCAATAGAAAGCATATAAGCAAGGACTTGCATGTACCTGTTTCTCTATTGTCAGTATTTTAATCATAGCATTTCTCTTCCAACAGATGTCAACAGCTGGTTGGTGACATTTGGTTTCCAGCTGTACAACGTCATCCCTGGCTATCACAAACCTGCCACGGATGCCATGGAGCCTTCTTACGAGCTCATTTACACTCAGATAAAGAGTCAGGAGTGGGATAGCACCAAGGTAAATCACCCAACAAATTTGTTTTTTCATTTGCCAACCTTTGCCCACACATACCTGTCCTTTGGCTCCAACTTCAGACTATATTTGTAGTAACTCGACCTTTCAGTTTGCCGTCTCCCAGCGGAATTCACAGCAATCAACCCAGATTCTCGTGCAAATGAGCCTGGCCTCTGCTCCGACTCTTCAAGCCAAGGGAAAGGGGTCAAGCTAAAGAGCCCCTTGTAATAAGAGTGCCATTAGGGAAATTCATTCCAGATTTCCTCATCCACCAGCCATTGATTTCAGCTCAGTCTTACACACTCTTTAGCTCCCTCATAGATGTTCTTTCTCTCTTTGTGCCTTTCTCATATAAACACTCCCTGTTTTTCTCAGTCTTAGACATGCACAGATTATCGAGCCTCCTTTTTGTCATCTGAATAATTGAGAAGCTAGTTGTTGTCTTCTTGGGTCAAATTCTGGAGTTTCACACATTAAACGTGATGATGACTCTGTTAGCTGTTCCAAAACCTAGTGAGCTGCCTTATAAGTATCATAGGGACACTATCAATGTGAAAGTTATTCCAAAATGCACTAAGATACCTAGTTTTGGCCGAATTCTAAGGCAGCATGTATCCTCATGTATCTTTCATGGAGAAGGCAATTCCATAATGCACTGCAACAAGCTCAGTGAAAAAATAGGTCCAAGATGTGGGATGAAGTTAGAGAAATGTTGATTGTAAATCTAATTATATTTCATTCAATACTGAAAAGTAGCAAGAATTTTTTTTTAATATAATTAAAGAAAGACTATTTTACTCTGAGCTATGCATATTCATTCTTATTAGAGTATGACGCAGAAATTGTTTGGCTGAGACAGACCACTTGTATTAAAATGAATGGGAGAAATTGGAATGCCAGCTGAGGGGTGTAGAAAAGGATGCCCCACCTATAGGTGAATCACCTTTTTTATGGAGACATCGGCTGACAGGTAACTGAAATGCGCATACGCACTAGCTGGACCAGTCTTAAAAATACAGTTTTGTTTTGTTTTTCACAATCAGAGCTAAAATGCACAAATTGTGATACCATTGTTGTCAGATTTTACTGATGATTTTAAATATGCTTTTTGATCGTAATCTTGACCAACCTTTTTGGAGAATTTGGTCTTTCCCATTCGAGTAGATAGGAGCTGTACTTGTATGCCACTTGTATTGTATGTTGTTGGGTGCGTTCCCAAGATGGCCACCAAGTGGACTGACTTTACTTGAAAGGGATTTTGTTAATCAAGTTGTTAGCTTAGCAACATACTAACATCAAACGCAATTGAAATGAATTTCATACACTGCACATTTGTCCTCTCGCTTTCTCTTCCCCAGAGCAGTTGCAGCGCTTGTGTTGTGTTTGCTTTCAAAACAAATTTGAAAACACTAATTCACAGATTAAAATTATAGAATCACAGGTATTGGATTTTGGGATACTTAAAAAATAAACAGTGGACACTAGATTATGTCTTATGTATGTTGATTCCGGTATTGAATAGCTGGCAACTGCACCGGCACACCATTGTCTTAATAATCAGCACACTGTCAGCTATGCACCAATATCAATAAAGCCTGCAACATATTTTCACAAATATAACTTTTGAGGGTGTGGTACATTGTTTCCAGCTGGTTAAAAACATTTATGCAGCTGCAGACATGGCATCTGTGCCGAGATTTGCAGTGTAAAGACCGACTGCTCTCCATAAGCATTTGGTGAGTCACATCCACACACTGTAAAAAAAATCCTGTGAAATTTACGGTAAAAAACTGGCAGCTGTGGTTGCCAGAAATTCACTGTAAAAAATACGGTAAACACACTTCAGGCTTTATGGGATGTAATTTTGATGCCTGTATATTTTACGGTGCATTACCGTTTATATTATTAAATGATATAAACTTAATTCTTTAACCTTCTGAAACTGTAAAAATCTGCTTTTCACTTTATAATGTATTGTTACTCACCATTGTATTTACAGAAAGGCACATGATATCACAATACATGAAGTTCATCAGTAGTGGCCTTTCCAAGAGCAATGACCAGCGAACATGTAGAGATAGTGCTCAGTGTCTCTCACACAAACACTAAACACCATTAGGGTAACACAAGTGAAATTAAAATAATGCAATAAACATTAACTAAACTACATCAAATATAACACAGAACACCAAAATGTAGTTAAGTGATATAAAAAATAAGAAGAAACAACTATTCCCATAAAATATAATGAAATGTGATGGGTAATGCAAGGAATTCTGGGAACGCCCGATTGTTGTTTTTTTTTAACCGTAATTTTAACAATAATTTACCGTAAAATGTACATGTATTACAATTTTACCATTAATTATATGGTAAAATCATATTTGTTTTACATATAAAAATAAAATTTTTACAACATTGTATTGTAAAATTACATATATTGTCTTTTTAAATATATTAAAATTTTTAACCATATATTTTAAGGTAACTGCCCATTTACCAATTTTTACTGTAGCATTTTTACAGTCTTTTACCGTTAAAATTACGGACATTTTTTACAGTGGAAACTTGCTGAATGTAGATCTGTTGAGAAATAGCAGTTATAAACGACAATAATATGAATAGGTGAAATATGGGAGAAAGTACTACAAAGAATGAGATAGGGAAAAGGACATGAAGTAGTTCAGAGGTGTTCCAAAACAGCAACAGAAAAAGTGTATATAGCTACTGTAAATTGTATGGCTTATAGATGAATGGGTGGCTTGTTCATTGTGACACATATTGTAAAACAGGCATTTTAATATTTATATCTCACTTTTTAAATAACATCTTATTTATTTATTTTTTTAAACAAGGGGTTCCTGTAGTTCAACTGGTAGAGCATGTCACTAGCAACGGCAAGATCATGGGTTTAATTCTTAGGGAACACACAAACTGCTAAATTGAATACCCTGAATGCACTGTAAGTCGCTTTGGATAAAAGCGTCTACCAAATGCATAAATGTAAATGTACGAAATAATTCACAAAAAAATATAAAATAACAATAAAACAAAAAAACAAAAACAAAGGAAGAGTAAATGAATTAAAAGCACTCAAAAATAAAAATAGTGTCAGTAATAAAAGAGATAAGCTGAGTTATAATCATTCATACACTACATTGTTGTCACAAGATGTCACTATTTTGTTTCATTTCTGCAAGTGGCATCCAGTTATCATCTCGAAAATAAATATGGTTAATTTGCGTTTCTTAACTAATTCTGTGTCAAAATGTATTCATCTTTTTAAGTTAAATGAAATAATGTGTTAAGAAGGAGATTAAAATGTAAGAAATGGTTAACAAATTTTTTAAATGCCATTCTGAATATTTACAAACAACCCTGCTCGGAAGTTACAATGTACAGCATTTTCTTACATGTCAGAAAGTGGCCGAAATATTATAGTGACCACAAACTGCCTTCGGTTTTCCCTCTGCCTTCCATAAAGAAAAACATTAGTGTTCAATTCCACATCTAGTTTAAAGAAACTAGCTATTTAGATTCACATAGTTTTTAAAAGTGTGGGTGTAGCGGTTCAGATAAGATAATAATAACATATCACACATAATTCTTCCAGTTGTGCCTTGACTTTATAAACAGGGCCAGTTTGTGGGGTCCTAGGCGAAATCATGCAAATGGACCCCTCAGTGTGAACAAAGAAGCACTATACTCTATAGCTCGGTCCAATAGCTTTTTTCCAATGTGAAGATGTTAGGTTAAAATGTACATGCATGCATAAGGGAATATGTGTATTTTAGGTGCTGTGACAAGTCACCATTTTATCGCCTTATTTTGATCACCTTTCAACCTTATTCTTGAAGTACAAATAAACCAATGTCTCAGTTAATATGAGTCATGGAAACTGCAAGTATGATAATTACTGGGTAACGGGTAACATTTTGCAAAAAGGCTTGCATTAGGTATCATTAACAATGTATAATACAATTTTCCAGCATTTATTAATCTGAGCTAATGTCAATTTATAAAAATACAATTGTTTATTGTTTGTTCATGTTAGTTCATATTGTATTAACTAATGTTAACTTATACAATTTTTAATGTTAAAAATGAACTAGTATATGTAGAAATTAACATTAACCAAGATTATTAAGTATTGTTCATTGATAGTTCATTTTAACTAATGTAGTTAACTAATGTCAACAAATACAACCATAAGTGTTACCCAAGTAACACAAAATAATAAAATGCTGTTTAAGATCGTTTTAGATACTTTTAATAGTATAGGACATGGCTGACAGTGCTTGAAATTCCATTTCAACTACCCACACAACTATGTGTAAATGTTTATTTAGAGCAACAAAATCAATGAAAACAAAAAGTTGGCCAGAATGTGTGCAAAAGTGAATAAAAGTTAAAACATCAGGGAAAATCAGGTAACTACAGCAATGTGTGGGAAAACTTATGTATAAATAAAATGACATATTTTAAATAGGGCCTATAAACTCAACACCTCGAAATATATATTTGTAAACAAATGTAAAGAATAAACACATACCTCTTAGAGAGCAGAGATCTTTGCAGATAGGATGTTTTTTTTTTTTCTTCCCCAGATTAATTGCTCATATTTTCACTCTTGAGTTTTTTTTTTTGCATCTTTATATCGGCAGTGTCTGAATTCCTTCCCCAACAGATTATTCTTTTATTTTGATTTTGTTATTTCTACATTTTTAATTTTCTCCCCTTTTTCTCCCCAATTTGGAATGCCCAATTCCCAATGCGCTCTAAGTCCTCCTGGTGGCATAGTGACTCACCTCAACTGTCATAGTGACAGTTGCCTCCGCGTGTGAGACCGTCAACCCGTGCATTTTATCAAGTGGCTTGTTGGAGGCTTCACGCTATTCTCTGCGGCATCCACGCACAACTCACCATGCGCCCCACCAAGAGCGAACCACATTATAGCGACCACGAGGAGGTTACCCCATGTGACTCTACCCTCCCTAGCAACTGGGCCAATTTGGTTGCTTAGGAAACCTGGATGGAGTCACTCAGCACGCCCTGAATTTGAACTCGCAACTCCAGGGGTGGTAGTCAGTGTCTTTACTCGCTGAGCTACCCAGGCCCCCCCAGCAGATTATTCTTGAGAAAACGTGATAAGCCCTAATGATTTGACAAGCGCTGATTCTGCTATCCATTACACAAAATAAGCTTCAAAGACTTAAATAGCCACAAGCAATATTTTTCATAACTTATTTGCTGTGTTTCTGTCAGGCTTACCCATTAATCAGCAAGGTGTGCGATCTGTGTCTAATAATAGTGCTATGAGGAGCCACGCTCCAGTTCCCAGCAATGCTTTGTATTATGAATTAAGTATGCAAATGAGTGTGTACTGATTTCCAATTTTATTTGTTGTAACTTTCAGTTATTTGTCATTTTGTGACTATTCAGAGCTCATTTTATAATTAATGTGATGTTTTTAGTTGTCACCGTCATTGTGATTTGTATGTTAAATGATCAGGTCCACGCATGTTGCACACTCTTCTGAGTTTGTGCATGATAGAGACCATTGGACTCCAGGGAATTTCAAAATAAAAGTCATCAATGTCTCTTAATCTTATGACTTGTTCATTTTAGTGATGGGAAGATCAGATCATTTTATTGACTTGAATCTTTGAGTCCCGTTCAGCAAAATGAATGAACCTTTATTCAACTCATTTCATTCATTTCGTTCATTTGAGCAGAATTAAATTAAAATGTTACATTTTCAATAGCCAAATCCCCCCCAACATGTCTACTTACGCAAACTTTGATTATAGTCCCAATAAGGAAAAATTGATAATGCAGCCAAGGACAAATTATGAGAAACAGAAATGATTAGTTCACCTCTGGATGACTGAAAGGTGAACTAATCATCTCTGTTTCCTGTACAGCACCTATGCGGTTTTCACGTAACAAACGAACGGAGGTTGCGCAATGCACATGCGCAGCCAACACAAAATTAACGAATCGCTCTCTGAGACTACTCGTTCTTCTGAATCACATAAAAGATTTGTTCATAATGAACGAATCGTTCATGAATGACCCATCACTAGTTCATTTACTTTGCACATGTTCGAGGGGCCCCCCCAGGCACGTCAGAGTCCTAGGTGGCAGCCTGTATCGCCTGTAGGACAGGCCAGCCCTGTTTACAAACGTATTATAAAAGTATTCTGAATGTGTGACTTTTTTACATTACTGAATACATTTAAGAGAGTGTATTTAGAATTCAGACCAGAATATTTATTTTAGTATTCTGCCTAACCCTGCATATACTGTTGCAGTATTGTGATATAAAATTACTCATACCTGATTTTGGTCTTACTGCCCACCCCTAGGAACATAGTGATGCATAAATGTAATAGAAACTACTTGAATTTGTAAAAGTAATCCAACTTGCTGGAAGTTCAGTTCTCTCATTGGTAAGATCTTCTATTCTTTGTGTCAAACAGCATAAGCAGCACTACCTCAAGCTATCAAGCTTCCATCGCCATGAAATGCTCTTTAACAAGCAAACATTCGAGGCTGAGCGGCATGGGTGTGCCATAGACAGCTGAGATATGAGATTTTAAATCTAATGTGATGGAGCTATTTGAAGCCGGAAGCCTGGTAGGTTTCATATGGCAACCTGACACATGTTCAAGGAGAACTGAAGTATCCAAAATAGAGTTTCAAGTTAAGATACCCCATATTTTTTTAGCTGAGTTGTGATGGATTTTATTTTTATTTATTTTATTTTTTTTATTATTATTTTTTGTTCTGTACATTGTTTTTGGAAAACACTCTCTTTCCCAGAGTTTTGTTGGCTTTTGACAGTCATGCAGACTTTAGGCTTTATTCTTTTTTTTGCCTCACCTCTCAGCAAAATGTCTCTGTTGTTGAGACTATTAAAACCAAATTGCCCTAGTGAATTCTCTTTTGGGAAAGAATCATTATAATTTAATCATAAGCACACAGCCTATCTCTCGGAGTGCACTCTTGCATATGCAGCTGTTTAATTTGTCAGTGTGTGTATTTAAAAAGTCTCCACCATTATTCCGTTAAAGCATTAGTGATAGCATTATCCAGTGAGAAAT
Organism: Myxocyprinus asiaticus; assembly: GCF_019703515.2. Taxonomy (NCBI): domain Eukaryota; kingdom Metazoa; phylum Chordata; class Actinopteri; order Cypriniformes; family Catostomidae; genus Myxocyprinus; species Myxocyprinus asiaticus. The sequence goes on from NC_059374.1 coordinate 9,168,479, forward strand.
GCAAGAACGTGAGAACACATAAAATGTCTCTTACCTGTGGCCATCTTTTCCTCTTTAATTGGGTTTGGAATCAAGCACTGGTTCTTATTCATAACCAGTTTCATAAAAATAATAATAATAATTATAGCACTGGAACCAAATGATTTTCTTGACGTCTAAAGTAGGTCTCCAGCACGTCTGGCCATGTTCACACTAATGCATTTACCGATCAGTTTGAAACCTCTGTTTTGTCCAAAATATGTGCTTCTCGAAAGTCTCTATTTTTGGTGGAGGAAAACGCTGTTACAGTGTGTATGAGAGGGGAAAATGTAGCAAAATCAATGCATTTTCAAAAGAAAACGGATCCACACTAGTTCCTTTTCTGTTACCTAACGTTATAGTTTTCCAAAGTATGTGGTACTATAGAGAGCATTTTCATTTCTGTTTTCAGTGAAGGTAAACACCATTCCAGTGTGAATAAGAGCTGTAAATGTAGAAAAAAATCAATGTATTATTTTTAACCGAACATGAATTAATGTGGACAAAACCTAAAATAATTGATAAGGAACCAGAATTGTTTCCTAACATTGTTTTCCAATGTATGTGGCACTACAGGGTGTTTTTCAAAGTATCTGTTTTCGTTGGAGGAAAACGCCATTCCAGTGTAAATGAGAGCTGTAAAAATATAAAAAAAAATTAAAAATAGTTTTCAACCGAAAATGTATTAATGTGGACAAGGCCTAAAAGTATCGTTAAGGAATGGAAATGTTAGGTGGAAATGGAAACAGAATTTTTACATTTTCCATCCCTAGTCTTCATATTAAAACTGTGCATTCTCTGATGAAATAATGGAAAATGTTATTGGAGAAAGTAAACTTTTCAAATGTGACCACATTCCAGGACATGGAAAGTCGAAAGTCAAGTGCAAACATCACAAGAAGGTTTGTTTGGGAGTGGCATGGACAGACTTCAAATCAACTTGGACAGTCTACTGCAAAGATCCAACACTGTATTCTATCTAAACACCCAGGGATACTCCCCTCTATCTTGTACTCTGTAGGGTTTCACTCCTCTGGGAACCTCAGAAGTGTATCCTATGCCTCTTTCAAAGATGGTCTCAAAAGACAAACCTAAATCAATTCCAAGACATTTCTTGAATTTTCCATTTCAAATGTATTCTTTATGAGACATTAAAAAAACTTTTGAATGTTTACTCTAAAACTGCTTTACTGTGAAAGTAAAATCAAAAAGATCAGTCTGTTCCCCACAGCCTTTTGCATAGTCATGCCTACCAAGTTACCCATAACCCATAATTATACCCATAAATTCGCAAGTGGGGGGTGGGGGTGTTAAACAGTTCTAATTGCCAACCAATTTGCTTTTTGGCAATGTAATTGTGGGGTCATGTATGGCTTTTAAGCAGCAACATTAAAAAAATATATACTTATGGTCTTGCAACTGTACTGCTGCTCTTTGGAGGGTCTGAAGTGGGTTGTTTTTACCATAATGCCCATGTTACATTAACAAGATCTGCAGTACAGAGTATGTAAGGGCAGAAAGAGGAAATGGCCATTCATTACTTGTAGATTTCTCTCCTCCAATTTTGTCTCTATAAGAGAGTTCCTACTACCCACAAAATAACAACTGAATAAGAGCTGCTCAGGTGAATCTCACAAAGAACATGAGTCATGGTAATTCATGGACTGGTCATATTTCAGACCAAAATCAAAAGAAAAACATAAATTATTTTTGCATAAAGACAATTAAGCCTGGTTTTAGGATATCACTGGAAAAGGTTGTTTGTATTGTGACATTATTTTCTTGACAATTAAAAAAAACATTTCCCCCAATTCCCACTTCATTAATGCATTTAGTTGTTTTACTTTTTCGTTTTTTTTTTTTTGTGTGTTTTTTTTTTTCGTTTTTTTTTTTTCATTATTCTAAATGAGGATTGTCATTAGATAACAGAAGGTAGGTAATGGAAATCATTCTGTCCGGATATAATGATTTATTTATTTAGTTTTTGAAATCAGCAATGTACAGTATTTACAATGTAAATAAATATTTGTTTGTTTGTTTTTTCACATAATGGAAATGAAAATTTTAATTGTCATGAAAATAATGTCACTATGCACAAATAGTCCTAAAAATAGGCTTTTTAAAAAATAAAAATCTTTATAAAATAGGTTTTCATTTTGCAAAATATAATATCTTATTTCTTTTTGTTTGATTTTGGGGTGAAATTTGGACTGTTGGTCTTTTCTGCTTGCCAAATAGCCATCACTTCCTAATTAAATTGGAGGTTCTTTGAAGTGGAAGTCCTCTGCTTCCTCTTAAATCAAACTTGATGGATTCAGTGCACTGGAAATTTCCAGAAATAACTGGAAAGTGAATGCAGACTTTTAATCAGTCTCCTTCTCCTTGCCGTTTAGCCTCTCAGGGTCTTTAAGACCTGTGTGGATGAGAAATTATGTAAATGGGCCTGCTGATGATTCATTGGATGTCCTCAGATTGATTTTGACTTTGATCAGAGCCCTGCACTGATAGGCCTGCATGCTGGCTGACCACCCAGCGCTATTTGAATGATGTATTCCTTTTTGTTTTTTCTTTAGATATTTTGGTCAAGAATGTCTAATGGTTGGAGCATACACCACTCCCACCAGCCGTTTATCTCTCTGTGCCCTCTGAACTGTGACTCGTATTAGAAGCCTGGTAGAGTAAACAAACATAGAGGTTAGTTAGAATTCAAATAGTGGTTCTTTAATGGAGTTTTCTTTCCTACAAGAGAGGCCAAAGTCCAGTCACATGGTCTGTTGTAGAGGGTTAGCCCAGAGTGAGAAAGAGGCAAAGCGAGGAATGGTGGACAAGTATGTTGAGGGAGTCATATCAGATAACTAAAGGACTATGTTGCACTGCCAAAGCTTCAGCTGGACTCTGTGTTTCTTCCTCCGGGCAGAAGCCCTGGAGTCTGCCACCCAGCAAAAGCTATTTCTAGGACTATTACAATCCATCTGCTCCCCTCGCATAGTCCTTTCCTGGATATCTAAATCTTTAATTCTCTCTGGGTAAGGATCTCTTGCGAAGTCACACTAAAGGAAAGTGTCACTCATCACTACAGTACTGGTGGCCTAAAGAGTGGCCACTGCCACTGCGTCTTGTATTCATTTCTCTTCAAAATATTACTTGCTTATAGCTATTATAGCTTGCTTCTCTTCAACATATTGCTTGCTTATATTCACTTCCTTTCCATTAAAGTCAAACTGAAATCAAAACTGACCCTATTTACTTAAAACACATTCCTGGTCTTATTGTGAACAATTCATCAGTGCATCTTATTCCAAAGAACAAAAAGTTTGTCGGTAACACTTAACAATAAGGTTCCATTCGTTAACGTTGGTTAATGCATTAGGTATCATGAACTAACAATGAACAATATATGTTTTACAGCATTTATTAATCTCTGTTAATGCTAGTTAATAAAAATAGTTGTTTATTATTAGTTCATGTTTGCTCATAGTGCATTAACTAATGTTAACATATTGTGAGGGACTCGACATGGAGGCGAAGGTAGAATCCATATACAGGAAGTTTATTACACACAGCAAACAAATCCAAAACACAGGGCAGAGACGTAATCGTTGAAGCAGGCAAAGTAGTCATTATCAAGTAATCAGTCCAACCAGGCAAACACAGCAAAACAGTAATCCAAAAATCGGTAATCCAATAAAGCAGGCACAATGGCCATAACAAGAAAGCAATGAAACAGGCAATGGGAAAAACGCTTGGTAAGGCAGTAAAACTGGCAATACTTCACAAAGTAACAATGGAGAGGCATGACTATTTATACAGTGCAAACAGGAAGTAAATGCAGAAGAAACTGTTCATGGTTAGTATTCGGGAGAGGGCTTCATCTGGCGGTTGGCTGAATGAATACCAGCCTCATTTGTTACACATATACAACTTTTGGTTTAATAAAATGTATTACTATATGTTGAAATTAACATTAACCAAGATTAATAAATGCTGTAAAAGTATTGTTCATTGTTAGTTCATGTTAACTTATGTTGTTAACAAATGTTAACAAATGGAACCTTATTGTAAAATGTTACCAGTTTGTGTTTGTAATCTTTCATCAAAATATAACTTGTTCCACTTCTGAAACAACTTTCCTTTTTGTCTGACATCACATAGGCCATGCAAGAGATTGGTTAATGTTAACCTATAGTCAAATAGTTATCCAGGCATTATTTTAGACTACTGTTGTAGGTAATGCACCCTTTCTAAAATTTTGCCAATAGCTAACATAGTAATTTAAAGGGATAGTTCACTTTAAAATTAATATTTAGTCATTGTTTACTCACCACTGTGTTGTTATTTATCTAAAAACAGGTCCACCACAGCGAAATAGCAACAACAGAACACAACACATTTGCACATAAAACAAAGAACAGAACTTACTAAACATGTCTGAAGAATTCAGAAGAATTGATGCCTTTCTATGCCCAGCCTTTTTTTTTTTGTCATTTTTTGGACCGTGCCAGATCACAGTGGATGGAGTTACTTGCACAGTGCTGAAAATAGAAAACAAGCGATCGATAGAATGTACCATCACTCGTCACTGCTGGTTAGGATAAAACCTCGGATTACCAAAAAAAATATACATTTTATCACATGTCGTTTGCCGTCAGGTTAGGACACGGTGTGACTGTGGTTGCCTGTAGCCTCCTCTATGTTTCTGTTTGATTTTTGAGTGCTCTGTTCAAAAAAATAAGGCAGGGCATAGAAATGCATCAATTATTTGACTACAGACTCTTCAGACATGTTAAGTAAGTTCTGTTCTCTGGTTTGTGTGAAGCTGTGTTGTGTTCTGTTATCACTATCACTGTGGCAGACCTGTTTTTATGAAAACAGAACAAGTTTTCGCTTGAATGCCCCAATGTCATGAGGGGACTGCGTGAACTGTTGCTCTCGTGTCCTATGGTCAGTGAACATTTTCGCAAAATAATACATTAGATTTCGGTTTGTTTCTCACCAAACCTTATTGTATGCTTTCATAACAATCATGAGTCTCGTGAAATAATTTATTAGACTGAATTATACTTTTGCATTCTTTTGAAGCTTGAAGAGGTGTTCACCATAAACTACCATTGTATGACACCATTGAGCACACATTTTTTTCACAATTTCTCATATAGGGTTATTACAACACAGGGGTGAGTATCAATGACTGCATTTTCATTTTTGGGTGAACTAATCCTTTAATGTCAGTTATCACCAATTTAATAAACTGTACAGCAATAATAACAAATAACAACAGATTTGAAAAACAAGTGTTACTGGAATACATTGAGATGCTCTGGAGGGTGAACTTGACCTTTTGTCTCCACGTCCCAATCAAAAGTCTTCTCAAAAATGGCTGCTGGCAATGTTTCAGGAGGGAAGTAGTCCTCCAGAATTGACTGCAAACTTGCACCCAGGTCTTGCTCAATTCTGTTATGGAAGGCCCTTTTCCAAATAAATAAAATCAAGTCACACTGTACTTTAAAAAAAATCTTGTTTAATATCCTGTATATGGAAGGAAAATGGGTTGTAAATGGCATTTTATCTTGAGTTTAAACTATAATGAATGATGTACTTCATTTTTGATACAATTAATGGCCGTTTAGGTTTCAGTCCAGAAATCTGTGATAAATCCTAGCTTGTACAGCAGCTATGGTTGGGGGATGAAAAAAAAAATCATATTTACCTCCTGCAAACAAAAGTTATTCCAGAGTCAAACAATCGGATCAGCACATTTGGAGTACCATGCACGTTCACACCTGAACATAAAATAGAATGAGTTATGCTACATACAAGGAAACATGAAATGTTTGATGTGTTAATGAAGCAGCACGATTCTTGGTTGAGTGGAAAGTTGAGCAGCTGAACATGCGGGCAGAATGGGTTTCCTGCTGAGATTGCCCATCCTGTACAAGCCATCAGGAAATGTTACTCACTTCCAGGAAATAGCAGCAGAGGAGGCAGGAGGTGCAATTTTGACCACCACTGGAAAAGATCATATAATAAATGTGAAATTGACATATTGGCATAAATTGTTTTTGCCGAGATGAAACATGCCATATTATGCCACAATTCAATCAAATTGTTGTTTTTCTTGTTTTAAGCTTAAAAAGTAAAGATACTGTATTAGATATTAGGTATTCAAGATATTAGAAGTTAGATATTGTTACTGAAAAATGAGACAAAAATACTGATTAATTGAACATGGTTTGATTATAAAATCCTAAAAAAATAAATAAAAAAAAGTCATGGAAATTTATATAAATTTATATAAATGTATATAAAAGTTTCTAGTTTTGCTCTCTAAAATATTTAATCAAATATTTAATCTGTTAGATACTGAAAGTATATAATATGTAATTCATATCAAACCCACAGTCTACAATTCTTGAACTATAGACTAAAACCACAGAAAATAAGTTTTAACTAAATTAACATTACTTCAGTGTATTACCGCATGATAATAAAGCAAATAACTAAAAGAAAAAAGTGCTAAAAATCCAGCTCAAAGTTTCTCTTAATTATACTTTCATTAAAACATGACAATAACAGCAGAATTCTGAATTATCTTTACCTTACCTGTATTAATTCCTGAGCTTCAGATGTGTGTGTTTTTCATCTGTGTCCAGAATGGAAAGGGATAAATAAAAGAGCTTTTGCTTTTATTGGCTTTTTCTCTCGTCTGACAGCTTGTCAGTCAGATCCGTTGTAGCTTCTTTAATTGTACCATCTACTGTCAGATATGGGAAATGCATTCAGTCTGACCAGAAGCAGGCATAAAACATATTCCCTCCAGGGATGAACAACAATCAGAAGGGGGGATAACAAAAGCAGAGGCAGGGAAACTATACAACCCCCCAAATTCGCACTCTGCTAATAATCATAATTATATAATCACTATATTCTCTAAGAAAACATCTGTAAACCTCTGTATCCTTTAATCATGCGTGACTGGAAAGGTCATGGAAAGTCATTGGTCAAAATGTGTGGGACTCCTTAGTAATTACTGACAGAATGTACAATATTGCATTTCCAAAACAACAAATTATTTGCTCAATAAAAAAAGTAGTCACACATTATCAAAGACATTTTCAAAAAGCATATGAAATTGATGCCTGGTGACTCACAGTGTTTTGTTTGTATTCTTGCAGTCTGTGCTAGGGGTACAGTGTGAGGTCCAGAGGCAGCTGAAGTCTTTTGTCCGGTTGGAGCGATTTGGCCAGATCTACACAGCGAGTGATTCCGGGTGCCCTCAGACCCCTCTCCATACACTCTTCGCCACAGGGGGCTCGCTCTTCGGCAAGGGCGTGAAAGTAGCAATTCGGGAGGGCCATGTGACTGCTGACATCATCAGTGTGGCCAGTGAGGATGGGCGGCGAATAGCAGCAGTGCTCGACAAGGCCGTGTATTTGCAGGAACTACACTTCACCATTTTAGGCTTGGACACACACTACTTTGTCAAATCGGGACCAGTAGAAGGCGACCTAGCTCTGCTAGGCATGACAGTGGGCCAGCGCACACTGGAGACGGGTGTGAACGTTACAGTCATGCAAGTCAACACAGTGATTGGTGGCCGTATGCGACGCATCACCGATATCCAAATGCAGTATGGTACATTGAGTCTCAATGTTCGCTATGGTAGCAGTCTAGATGAAGAAAAGGTCCGTGTGTTGGAGCTTGCACGCCAGCGGGCCATTTTGACAGCCTGGGCTCGTGAACGTCACAGATTAAGGCAAGGCGAAGAGGGATCTCGAGCTTGGATGGACGGGGAGAGGCAGCAGCTTCTGAACTCTGGATTTGTGCAAGGCTATGAGGGCTTCTACATAGTGTCGGTCGATCAGTTCCCTGAATTAGCCGACAATGTAAACAACATCCACTTCCTGCGACAAACTGAGATGGGCCGCAGGTGACATGAAGGCGAATAACTGCACTCAGACTTATTGTCCAGAACTTCTTGCCAAAGACAAGTTGCTTTTGTGACCATATTGTTTTACTTTATTTTTACATTTGTTGACTGTGCCAGACTTATTTTTTTAATACATGAAGTAATGGTTGCAATTAGTTGAACTGTTTCGACAGTAGAGTGCCCTTCTCCTTTTTTTCGTAATTCTTAAACCCTCTTTGCCCTTCAAGTGTGGCTGCTAAAGGATGGCATATGGCAGTGTTGGTGGTTTATACAGCTCTGCCTGTCTGTTTGTGGGTTTTGCTCAAAGGAATATAGGAAGAAGCCTGATAACGCATTATGCTCACTGGCTCAGCCTGCCGCCAGATGAGCAGATTGTTATTCACAAGCTTCACTCCACTCTGCCTTTTCCCATGCCTCAGCCAAGAAGAGAACTCTTTTAATCGCTTCTTTTTTATATTTGAAAGTCCACCGGCTGTGTCATACTTAAACATGGGCATTGGTGTTTGCCATCCATTGCTACCAGTTCAGGCTCTTATCCGAACCCATCTCATGTTCAAAACTTGTTGTGGTGTCTTGTAATATTTTGGGACTGATTGGCTTGCTAGTCACATCCATTATTTTTTATTTCTATTTTTGACCAAATGGCTTAAAAACATATAGAAAGAGAAAGAATAGGATGTATGAAGTATGCATACATTTAAAAAAAATAATTGGCAGAATTTGTTTTTGCATATGAAATACGTAGCTAGTTGTAAAAAAAAAAAAAAAAAAAAAAAAAATTGCACTGAAAGAAATTACGGGAGCTTTTTTCCAAAACCTAGTGAGCTGCCAACCTAGATAGCATTTTAAGGTATCAATGGCATGCACTGATCTGGGGATTCCAACTGTTCCACATTAGCCGGGACGTCCCGTATTTTGGCTAAAATGAAGACATATTGTCCCGTGTTTTAGTGGCAAATCGCTCTTGGTCGGATGGTGAAATTACTGACCCACGTCCCATTTTAAAGCACTCAAAATGCTCAAGGGTCCCGTATTCACGTGTCGAAAAGTTGGCAACCCTGCTCTGATGGGAAGACTGTTCCAAAAGGTAGGTAACAAAATGATGCTGCCTTTTAATATAACTTATTTTTGCCAACTTTTAGGGCAGCATCCCATACATCATACAGAGAAAGCAATGCCATAATGCATTATGTCAAGCTCAGTGAAAAACATCTTGAAAAATTCAAGATGGCGAGAGACATTAGTTAATAATATTTCATTCAGTACTGAAAAGTATCTTTACAAATAGTTCAGTCTAGTTAAAAATTGAATATTTTACCCAATATTTGTGAGTGCTATGCATTTTCTTTTAATTATTATTATTATTATACATTTTTATTATTATTATTATTATTTTTTTAAGACATTAGTTTAGCAACATGCTAACATCAAACTCTATGATGCCTATGATGGCAGTAGACAGCAAGGAAGCTCACTAGGTTTTGGAACAGACCTATTGAGTCTGGATTTCAGAGGTTTTTAAATCAAATAGTTTGAGATCAACGTTACTTTTATGTTATAGTAACATTCACAAAAAAAAAAAACAGTATAACAACTGTGAATGATTTTCCCTTTTAATGCTGATTGTTGTACTTAAAAAATACCTATGGAATAAAGGTCAGTCAATTAAATTAATTTGTTTGTATGGTTACAACAAAGTTGCATATAGACCATTCCTAAGAATGACAGTATTTATTTTAGTGCTGTGTTTTTAAGAGGAGCATACATCCTCCTGTTTTGTCAGTGAAATAAACACTTCAAGCGTAAAACGGCATGAATGCTTAAAAAAAAGAGAAGCACATTACTAAAACATGCACTCAGACTGCAGTTTTTTTAGGAAATATACTGAGTGCTGTAAACACTGCACATTGTGGTAAGGACAGTTGACAGCCTAAGTGAATAGCCTTTGCTCTGAGGGCTGCCCGTGGGTCAGCATCGTAAGTGCTCTGAATGTGAGAAACAAGACTCTTCAAAGTCTGCAATCCGCCTGAGATACAGTATATTATGGCCTGGAGGTGCGCTGGTTAGATGTTGATATGAATGTCATCCCACCTGGTAACCTACCGTCTGGATATGTCTGGATATGAGCTTCAAGAGCATTCTGCGAAATCTATTTCTGGTTGGATGGTGTTAATATGATGGAAATTATGTTACATTGGGGCTCCATGTTAAGTATTTGGTATATGAATCTATACCTGCTGCCACTCTTGGGGAAATCACTTAGGAATGGTCACCATGATGAATTGATCAAGTGTTTTAAGCTGTATAATATTGTCAAGGAATTTTTTATTTATTTTTACTGTCATTGAACGCAGTGACATTATGAGTTTGACAGTAATGCTGTATGTTGAATGAAGGAAAAAATGCAATGTGGTAAATTGCACTGGAACTGCATTATGAGGCTTTTATGTTTTCTTATGTTTTAGATTCATTTAAAAATTTTCGTTTGTTCTCAACACTGTGTTTCTGAACGCTTCTCTTGGAAAATGTAAATAAGATGAGAGGAAATGGGCTGTAAATAAAATGCAAATGTAGATACCTTTTAGAGCTACAGCAGTGAATCTGTGTAGTCTTTAGTTAAAGACGAAAAATAAAGAATATTTTGTGTTTTCATTTATTTCACGTTATTGTGGTTTGAATTACATTTTGTATGATTGCACATACCACCACCGATATAAAAGATTATTATGATGCCTGTGAAAAATAACTCAATGGTTGTTCCATGGTTGTAATTCTCATGGATTACCCAGAGTTGTTTTAAATGAGAGCTCCAGGAGGAGGGATTTTTAATGCATGCACACGTTTTTTGCAAGCCCAAATATCAACAGGCATCACTCCATTTCATGTCAGTTTACTTCTAAAGTGGAACTGCAAATTAATGCCTTTAATGTGGAATTTGACGTTAAGTGGTTGTGGCATCTTATTGTACATTTCGTAATGAAGTGTATACAATTTTCTGAAGTTTTGCACAGGTGACTGAAATATTCATACACAGAGATGAAGGAAGTGTGGGGGGTAGGGGTGCAGGATAGACTTCCAAAAGAAAAAGTGTGCACCATCAAATACTTGTAATTTTTAGAAACATACATTTACGGACCTTACAACTAGAGCAGTTTTTAAAGCAATGCATGTATAAATACAATAATTTTTAGAACCTTATTTGTTAAACCAGTAAATTTCTAGCAAATAAATGACAATACCAAAAGTAGCATTAATATGCCTTGATATCTGACATATACTTACCCTTATATAGACTCCATACCCAACTCCATGTGCAAGCAAAGCTGCACATAGTACTAATTTCTAGAGTCTTTTAGATATTTGTAAATACACTGCCTGGCCAGAAAAAAAAGTCGCCGTTTGGATTTAATTAGCAGATACTTAAGAGCCTATGATTGGATCATTATTGCAGTGATTAATATGTTTCAGCTGGCAACAATTCTTTTAATCCTAACTGCAGTGTGTAGCTTCTCATTTCTTAAACAACCATGTCGGAAGACGTATCCCGTGGTTGTGGAAAAGATGTTACTTTGTTTCAGAAACGACAAATTATTGGCCTGCATCACGCAAAGAAAACAACTAAGTAGACTGCTGAAATCACTGGAATTGGGTTAAGAACTGGCCAACGCATTATTAAAACCTAGAAGGATAGTGGTGAATTGTCAGCTTTGCAGAAGAAATGTGGTCAGAAAAAAATCTTGAATGATCGTGATCGGAGATCACTAAATGGCTTGAAGTCACATCATAAAAAATTGACAGTAGAAATCACGGCTATTTTTAATAGAGAAAGGAAGAGCATTTCCACACGCACAATGCAATGAGAACTTACAGGATTGGGACTAAACAGCTGTGTGGCCACAAGAAAGCCACTTGTTAGTGAGGCTATTCAGAAAAAACAACTTCAATTTGCTAGGGAGCATACAAATTGGACTGTTGAGCAATGGAAAAAGGTCATGTGGTCTGATGAGCCAAAGCGATGGGTGTGTCAGGGTAAGAAGGGAAGCGCATGAAGCGATGTACCCGTCATGCATAGTGCCCACTGTACAAGCCTCTGGAGGCAGTGTTATGATCTGGGGTTATTTTAATTGGTCAGGCCTAGGCTCAGCTAAGTTATTCTGCAATAAAATGAAGTCAGCTGACTACCTGAATGTACTGAATAATCAGGTTATCCCATCAATGGATTTTTTTCTTCCCTGATGGCACGGGCATATTCCAGGACGACAATGCCAAAATTCATTGGGCTCAAACAGTGAAAGAGTGGTTCAGGGAGCATAAGTCCCAAACTTAACCCCATTGAAAGTCTTTGGGATGTGCTGGAGAAGACTTTATGGAGTGGTTTGACTCTCCAGTCATCAAAACAAGATCTCAGCCAAAAATTACTGCAACTCTGGATGAAATTGAATGTTGTGACATTGCATAAGGTTGTCAAAACAGTGCCTTAACGAAGGTGCGCCATAATCAAAGCTAAAGGCAGTCCAACTAAATATTAGAGTATGCGACTTTTTTTGGCCAGGCAGTGTAAATAAAACAGATCATGTGGAAGTATTTTACTCCATGGTGGAACAACTCATAGTGAAATAACAAAGCATAATGTGATATCTGCACATACTGTAATGTAATAAGTTAAATGTAATGTTCATAATGTAATCATTTTCTCAAAACAAAATTGTGAGTGCATAATGTAATACGTTATTATATTATGAGAACTTTATTACATTATGAACTCACTGTAGCTACTAATGATGTAATCACTGTACAGCACACAATATATGTATAAGTAAGGGGTGACAATAAAGTTATGAGCACAAAACTTAATAATAGTTTTGTGCCAAATGTAATGGGTTTATTACACTTCAAGAGAAATGTATTAGGCTACATTGTGAACTTACCAGAAACACAACACACGCCCAAGTTTTTTTTTTTTTTTTTGCTGAAGGACAACAAATTCAAGGTATTGGAGTGGCCATCACAAAGTCCTGACCTCAATCCGATAGAAGATTTGTGGGCAGAACTGAAAAAGCAACCATGTGTGAGCAAGGAGGCCTACAAACCTGACTCAGTTACACCAGTTCTGTCTGGAGGAATGGGCCAAAATTCCAGCAAATTACTGTGAGAAGCTTATGGAAGGCTACCCAAAATGTTTGACCAAAGTTAAACAATTTAAAGGCAATGCTACCGAATACTAACAAAGTGTATGTACATTTCTGACCCACTGGATATGTGATGAAAGAAATAAAAGTTAAAATAAACCATTCTCATCTATTATTCTTACATTTCACATTCTTAAAATAAAGTAGTGATCCTAACTGACCTAAGACAGGGAATGTTTTCTATGATTAAATGTCAGGAATTGTGGAAAAACTGAGTTCAAAAGCATTTGGCTAAAATGTATGTAAACTTCTGACTTCAACTGTACATGGCAGTTATGTTGTACCTCCAGACAGGTGTGGGGTAATAACAGGCACTTAATTATGGAATACATAAATGGTAACTTATATGAAACATTACTGTTTCACACCTTTGGTAACAAAGGTACATACACTGTAAATATGTTGTACCTACAGACAAATGTGGCTACTACACATTCTACAAAGTTTAAAGAGCTGGTAATTCCTATGTAATGGTTATGAACAATGGTGCACTTTATTTTACAGTCCTTTTTTCCAGGGAATTACCATGGACGTACTAGTGAAAGTACCTAGTAGTGTCGTATATGTATTCCTATGAAGTACTGAATAGTTACTGTTATGTTTCATATTAGGTTTTATGTAAGATCCAATCCAACTTCCAAAGCATGTACCATGAGGACTTGTACTTACTAATATCTATCATTTTTTAAGTATTAGTAAACACTGTAATGTTTCACATTAGTTAACATGTACATATACTATAAGTAAGTGCCTGTTATTGGTACAACATATTTACCATGTATGTACCATTGGTAAGTACAGTAATGTTTCATATAAGTTACCATGTACATATACCATAAGTAAGCGCCTGTTATTATAATCCATATTGCTTTCAGAAGCAATATAATAGAAGTAAATCTATTGGCACTCAAAAAATGGTTGTGCTATTGTACTTTTTTATGTGTTTTCATGTTTTGATACTCTTTCCGTTGGAAAATGTCTTTACCTGCAGGGTTGGGGAGTAACAGAATACATGTAACGGGATTACGCATTTAAAATACAAAATATAAGTAACTGTATTCCACTACAGTTACAATTTAAATCATTGGTAATTATAATAGTTACATTCAAAAAGTATTTGATTACTGAAGAGATTACTTTGCATTTTATTGTAATTTGTTTTATTTAATATTTAGTCCTTTCAGATGGAAAACATTTATACATATATATGATGCGATCCCAAGAGCATTTGAGCAGCAGTGAAACACTTTCTTATGATGTGTTACATTCATCTGAGCAGACAGAGAAGTAAGTTTGTAATAACAAATAAACCTTGTGTAAATTGTCAGCTTTATGCTAAGCTAAAATGCTAAAATCATTTTTTTTTTTAACAAGAAAATTCACGTTAGATCATAATTTCTTTTTTTCTAGTAAGACCTTTGATATTAGGGCAAAAATCTTATTCTTGATAATTTTTGTATTGTTTCCCTGTAAAAATATCTATAAATCCTTAAAACAAGATCAATTTGATTTATCTTGTTTTAGAAACAACTCTGCATAAGATATTCATGTTTTTCAGAGAATGTATTTTTTTTTTTTTTTTTGTGATTAACATTTTATTCATTTTCAAAACAAAGAAAAACAAAACATATATACAGTGACTCGACATTAACACCCACTACTTCCCCTCCCCAATCAAGAACCCCACCCCAAACGAACATCCCAGTGGTCTTACATAAGTACACACATTTACAGAGAATAAAATAATAAATAAATATATACACACATATATATATATATATATATATATATATATATACACACACACACATATATATATATACATACACACATACACATACATACATAAACATATACACACACATACACACACACACATATACAGTATATATATATATGTGTGTGTATATATATATATATATATATATATATATATATATATATATATACACACATACACCTATAATAAACATACAACTCTAAACTATACCTCTCTCTCCACAGACCCACTGCGAGAGCCCCCCAAAAACATCAAATATCTACCCCATTTCCCAATAAAAGAATCCCATATCCCCAGCCTTCTACATTATACCTCTTCGAAGGTTGCCACCCTTCCCATCTCTTCGCACCACTCCCGAATTGAGGGTGCTCCCACCAACTTCCAACCCCTTAAAACAATCTGCCTGCCTATCATCGCACTAGTGAGGATCCAATTGTTTATGTATTTATCACCTACGTCGATGTTAGTGTTTAATTCAGCCGCCCCATCACCCAAAACACAGAGTCTGGGGCAAAACGAAATCCGAATGCCCAATACGTCACACAGAACACTCTGTACCATCAACCAAAATTCCTGAATCTCAGCGCACCACCAAAAAACATGGGCCATGTCTCCTTCCTCTGATTGGCATTGCCAGCAGGTGGGTGTGTCTTTAAGACCAAGCCTATACAATTTAGAGGGGGTCCAATAGAACCGATGTAAAATCTTGAATTGTATAAGGCGCACCCTTGCATCTCTTGATGCAGTTTTTATGTTTTTTAAAATCCTAGCCCATTCTCTCTCCTCCAACTCAAGGTTTAAATCTTTCTCCCATAATCTCTTGAGAGTGGTTGAGACTCCGTCCCCCAGACTCTGAATTAATGAGTAATACACTGATGCCTCATGGCCCTTTCCAAAAGCAGAAATCACCACTCCTAAAGTATCTGCTGCTTTAGGGGGGTGTATGCTACTCCCAAAAATAGTACAGAGAAAATGGCGTAACTGAAGATACCTAAAAAACTGAGATCTGGGGATCCCAAAATATTGAACCAGATTTTCAAAGGATCTCATCACACCGATCTCGTAAAGATCCCCGAGTGAATTAACCCCCCTCGCAATCCACTCTGACCAACAAAAAGGGGACTTATTAATGCACAGTTTGGGGTTTAGCCATAGGCTCGAGGCAACATTTAGATAAATATCTGAATTAAACACTCTGGACACTTTTGTCCATACTGAGTGTAAATGTGAAATAATGGGGTGTGATTTAACTTCTCTATTTAGTTTGATGGAAAGGCTGTGCAATGGCAAAATAGGGGCAAGGAGTTCTTGTTCAATGTAGAACCAGGGAGGGGCTCTTTCAGGTGGAAGTGACCAATAAGCCAAATGTCTGAGACCGAATGCATAATAATAAAACAAAATCTTGGGTAGGCCTAGCCCACCTTTGTCAATCGGCCTATGTAATTTATTGAAATGTAGTCTGGGGCGCTTACCACTCCAAATGAAAGACTTCGCTATGCTATCAAATTGCTTGAAACAAGAGAGGGGGACATCCACAGGAAGAGACCGCAGCAAGCAGTTAAACTTTGGAATACAATTCATTTTAATAACATTAACCTTCCCAATCATCGATAAATGTGATGAAACCCACCTGTCTACATCACTCGAAAACCGTTTTATTAAAGGGTCAAAATTAACTCTGACTAAATCAGACAAATTTGTTGGGAATAAAATGCCCAAATACTTAATGCCCTGTTTGGGCCACTGGAAGGCGCCTGGCTGGAAGGCCGTTACTGGACAGTATGCTGTCAAAGCCAAAGCTTCGGATTTAGACCAATTGACTTTGTATCCTGAGAACTAAGAAAAGGAATTAATAATTCTGTGGAGGCAAGGCATAGATCTAGTGGGGTCGGAGACGAATAATAAAATTTCATCTGCATAAAGCAGAAGCTTATGCGCCACACCTCCCGCCATCACCCCTGGAAAATCATCATCTTTTCTTATCGCGGCTGTTAATGGTTCCAGGGCAAGACAGAACAATAATGGGGAAAGAGGGCAACCCAGACGGGTGCCCCTATCCAGAGTAAAATAACCTGAAATTAATCCATTTGTTTGTACCGCTGCTACAGGATGTTTATAAAGTAACTTAATCCAACCAATAAACATACACCCGAACCCATATATTTCCAAAATCTTAAAAAGATAATCCCATTCTACCATATCAAATGCCTTTTCGGCGTCAAGTGAGATGGCAGCGACCGGAGTCTGATCATTCGCCACTGACCACATGATGTTGATGAGACGCCTAATGTTGTCAGAAGAGCTGCGGCCCCGAATAAACCCCACCTGATCTATATGTATAAGAGATGTCATAACCTTACTTAATCGGTTAGCCAAAATTTTAGCCAGAATTTTTACATCTAGCTGGATCAGGGAAATTGGATGGTAACTTTTACACTCGCTTGGATCTTTGTCCTTTTTAAGAATCAGACTGATCCGGGCTTGTGTCATAGTTGGTGGAAGCTTTCCATTCTTTAATGATTCAGTATAAACTTCTAACAAAAGTGGAGCCAGTTCTGTAGCATAAGATCTAAAAAATTCAGCGGCAAAACCATCTGGCCCCGGAGCCTTACCAGTAGGTAGGGACTTGATTACCTCGTCAAGTTCCTCCAAGGTTCTCTCAGAATCAAGAGAGTTTTTTTGCTCATTTGTCAGTTTCAGGAGTTCTAATGGTTCCACAAAGTTCCTAATATCCTCACCAGTAGACGAAGATGTGGAACTATAGAGATCAAGATAGAATTCTTTAAAAGCATTATTAATATCAATGGCTGAGGTAAAAATTTCACCACCAGCAGATTTCACTGAGGGAATAGTAGAAAAAGACTCTCTCTGCTTAATATACCTAGCCAAAAGCTTCCCTGCTTTGTCCCCTGACTCAAAGTATGACTGTCTTGCCCTGAACAACCAAAACTCCACTTTCTGCGACAGAATAGTATTATACCTGTAGTTCAATCAGGGTCAATTCTCTGAGGCCATCAGATGACATACGGCGCTTCAGCTCTGCCTCGGCACTTTTAATATTTCCTTCCAACTCCACAAGTTCTCGTGCTTTGAATTTTTTGATAAATGAGGCATACTGTATGATTTGACCCCTAAGAACTGCCTTAAGTGCCTCCCAAGCCACGCCCACAGAGGATACTGAGGACCAGTTGGACTCCATATAGACACTGATTTCAGTCTTTAACATTTGTTGAAAATCAGGATTTTGCACAAGGGATACATTAAAGCGCCAATTATATGATTTCCTTTTCTCTGTATGTGGCAGTATCTCTAAACTCACCAGGGCGTGATCTGAGACTAAGATATTTCCAATTGAGCAATCAACAACAGATGAAATGAGGTACTTCGATATCAAATTCTAGAGTAAATCTTATGAACTGATGAAAATAATGTATAATCCCTACCAGATGGGTTCAAAAGTCACCAGATATCTACAAGACCAAGATTTTTACAGATCTTGTGAAGTGTCAATGTAGCTCTAAGGGGTTTACACGCTTTTGCTTCACCGTGATCAAGGACTGAGTTCATCAAAAGATTAAAGTCTCCTCCCAATATTATGTCATGAGAGATGCCAGCAGCTTGCAACATCCCTTCAAGATCTATAAAAAAGCCCTGATCATCAGCGTTAGGTGCGTAAATATTAGCCAAAATCAACCTTTGCCCCTGAATTTCTCCTAACACAACAATGACTCTTCCTAATTTATCTTTAATCTGTTTGAGACATTTGAATTGTAGATGTTCATTAATCAATATAATGACTCCCTGCTCTTACTTGAGCCAGCACTAAAGAAAACATGTCCACCCCATATCTTCCCAAATTTTTCAGCTTCTTGCGGGGAAAGATGCGTTTCTTGAAGAAACACTATATCATATTTCTTGCACTTAAGAACAGAAATAACCTTCCTTCTTTTTATGGGGTGCCCCAACCCATTTACATTCCATGTGGAGAGAGATAACCCATTCACATTAACATTTGACATATTTATATAATAAAAAAAATTTAAAAAAAATGAGTGTGTCAAAAACAAAATTATACAGACCACATTCTCCATTAATGCAACAATCAAACCCCGAACTTCCCCTGGAACAAAACAAACAGAAAAAAGAAAAATGTGCGCATTAACCCCGCGCACAACAGCGCCAACCGGCGACAATCCCTCTAAACTCAAAGAGTCCATGTATGCCTACGAGAGCCCCCGCGACAACTTTGCCATCGGATTGCTCAAGTCTGGTGCTTCTGCACAAATTTTGTGAGGCACAATTACAATAACAGAAAATACTTTGTAAAACATACCCCAGCCAACAGGCAGAATAACAGAAAAAACATGTAGATTCATTCACAGAACTGTCTTGAAGGTGTGTTCCTCCTCAAAATAAACTCCAGCTGATATAAAACCGTTCAGTTTCCTCGGACAGACAAACAATTGTTCAGTGAGCTGGCTGTTATGAGTGCAGCAGATGAGGTAATCATTCTACTAGGAGGCATAAGCACAAAGAACAAACATATTTAACCACAACTGTCCCGAAGTAGTGTAATTCCACAAAAAAAGCTCCAACCGTTAGGCAGAGCCAGCGCGAAAAACAAAACCGGCATCCCGGTATCTCGGATGATCAAGAGCCAAACTAACTCGGAGGCCGCGCAAAAAAAAAACAACAAAAAAACACCATAACTTACTCAGCCCTTCAACTTTATAAAAGATGTCCTTTATGTGAAAATATAGATATTTTGTGGTCATCCAAAGTGTCCATTCTCGACCTGGCCGGAAACTTCAGTGTAACAAAAAAATCTTCCGTCAATGCAAAATCTCTCAATCTCAAAATTTCTTGGAGTCATGCCATAAAACAAACTTCAGCCGCTAGGTGAAGTCAACACAAAAAGAAACAAAAATGGCACCCAGCTTCCTCAGATAATATAGTTCCTGAACCGTGAGTCAGTCCACTAATATAAGAAACATCAAATGGCTTACTCCAATGTATTTATAAAGGAGAGTGCCTGTTTTGGACAAGTAAATACTTTGCGACCATTCTTCGTTTCTATTCTCAGTTTGGCCGGAAACATCAGAGCAAACGAGATCTTTTTCTGATGTAAGAGTTTCTTGCATTCCTTGAACCGATCACATTTCTCTCTTGTGGAATTCGCAATTCCTCGCCTGGCGCAAGACAAGATCTTTATCGGATGATTTCAGAAATTTGGCCAGAATGTATCGAGGCCTATCTCCCTCAGCAGTTCTGCGAGCAGGCACTCTGTGAGCTCGCTGGATTTCCAGATTATGGCCTGTTATGTCGAGCAGACTCGGGAAAAACTCGTCCAGGAATTTCACCATATCTCTGCCCTATTCATGCTCAGGAATTCCAACAATTCGTATGTTATTCCTTCGGCTCATATTTTCGAAATATTCCAGTTTTTCCGAAATGAATTCCAAATCTGTTTTGGACGCGGGCGGATTAGCGGTTAATTCCCTTTCCGATGACTCAAGATAATCGATTCGTTTTTCAACTTCTGTCACTCTTGTAAACAACTCGGAGAATTTTGTTTCCATCGCTGTAATCGATCGACGTATTACAGCGAGATCCTCCAAGTCAGCAAGAACCTTCGTCAGCATCACCGACATGTTGGACAACTGATGCTGAATATCTTCTCCCGATGTGCCATCCAAATCGAGTCCCCGTCTCGCAGTCCCATCAGAGGCCTCAGCTTGAACACGTAAGTGTCTTTTAATGTCTCCAGAGTCTGAGAATTTTGACTTCTTTGCCATATTTACCTCAAAGAGGAAGTATGTAATTGGGTGTATCGAATCTCACCGGATCACAACATGAAAATAATTAAAAAACTAGCAAAGTTCGCAGAGCTCGTCATTCACACGTCTGTCTCTCGCGTGGCGTCACGTGAACCCCAGAGAATGTATTTTTAACATGTGTATTTTGTCTTATTGTACTGACAGAGTTTTTATAGTCAAAACAAGTGAAAAAATCTACCAGTGCTGAAGAAGTAATCCAAAATATTTAGAAAACTTTACTGACTTTGAGTAATCTAACGAAATACATTACAAATTACATTTCACAGCATGTATTCTGTAATCTATAGTGGAATACATTTCAAAAGTAACCCTCCCAACCCTGTTTACCAGCAGCAGTCATTTACAAGCTGCACACATATTGAACTTAATAAAGACCTCCTTTGTCACTGGCAAATGATGGGAAGCATTTGCAGGTTTGGTTTCCATTCATTGTAGATAAATATCCACTGCAACCAGCGTTATCTTTGTTTTCAGTGCTTTAAAGTATTCCGTTGGTGTGTTAGTCAGTGAGAAACCACTCCAAATGATTCAACAGCATGCGTTAGCATTCAGAGCCATTCAGATTGAATCGCAAACTGATTCAGACCACTTTGCTATCATATTTGACCAATTAATTTTAAAGAACCACACTCAAAAGAGTGATTCATTTGTGAATTGGATGTCCTTAGTTCTGATCTAAAACTGACAACAAAATGTCATCATGATGCATGATGAAAATGTTCATGATGAAAAGCAAGATGAATGAAAAGCAAGAATATATTTCAGCATATATTATGACATGAACAGAAAATACCCCCTCCCCCGCCACCAAGCTTGTGAATATCACCTCCCCAAGATTTGCGATACAAAACAGATTATGATACTTTGCAAAAGCTGTTGTTTTCCCTGGTATATTTGTTGTTTTTCTTCAGCTCTCTTGGAATAATTGTAGCCTGTAGGACATGTTAGTATACTAGATAGGTAAAGTTTGTCAAGAGTTAAAATGGATGGATGGGTGGGTGGATAGATGGGTGGATGGATGAAATGGCTTGGTAAATTTGAACATTCCATTAAAGTAAGTCTATGGGATTTTTGTGATTTCCGATAGTCTGCTATGAAAAAAAAGGTCTGATCAGTTAGAGAAGACATAGCAACCCGAGTCAGAACTGTCTGTGTAACACATATAGGACTTCCCTAACGGTCATTCTTTAATTTCCTTGTAAGGCTGTTGTGTTGGAGTTAGGATTGCAGCGGTATACCAATTTCACGGTATATCACGGTATGAAAATTGACAGTTTTCATACCATGTACATTTGCTTATCTATGGTATTGAGAAAAAAAATGCAATTGGATGGAGAATCTCACCTGCGCGTGTGCAACTCCTTTCATCCTTGACTGCCTGTCAGACTCGTCAACTTGCGCCACACAAACACATGCAGCAGAGAAAATGACAGAGAGAAGCGAGGCAAGTGGGTCTGACATAAGTGAGTGTGTGTGTTAGTTAAAGCAGTGTTTCTCAACTAGTGGGTCGCAGGTCTATTTGGACTGGGTCGCGGACAGCAGGGAAAGAACAATGCCATGGTTCTCCCATTGAAGATATTTCGGCGGCCACCCAAGTGATTGCCTATTTAGGACTGCCGATTCAGATTTAATGATAATCTTGCTATCAGCTAAAGGCTTCTCATCTGCACTTTCGCATGAGTGTAACGGAACCAGCTCGTGATCATGATCTGCTCTTCTCTCTGGTGCAGTACGCAGCCCTGACATGCCAAACAGCACTGAGGAGGAAAAGAGCAACACTGTGCTATGCGCTATTTAAAAAAAAAAAAAAAAAGATTATACATCATCACCTTTACAAAATTGTTTCACGATTTAACATAAGTAAAAGTAGTCATACTTTGACAAAATGTTATAGTTTAATATGAAATAATCTAAAGGTAGAATCATAAAAGATAGACCTCATTTTATATCAACAGTGGCATTTTTCAAGATGTGTTTCAGCTAGTATTTATTTTTTCATAAATACTATAATTTGTTATTATTATTACTTTTATTTAAGACTAGCTACACTGACCCAATTATTATCCCGTTTGTTTCCTAATTTCAAACATAATTCAAACAGAACATACATATTACACAGGAGGAAAGGCTCCTCATTATGAGGAGCCTTTCCTCCTGTGTAATATGTATGTTCTGTTTGAATTATGTTTGAAATTAGGAAACAAACGGGATAATAATTGGCTCATATAAGTAAATATGCTCTTCAATTTTTAAAAGGGGGGAGACGACAACAACAAAAATAATGTCACTTGATGCATTTCCTTGTACTTGAAAACCATGAATAAAACTATGCAACATAAAAGGAAATGCGACCCAGGATACATTAAATACAGGTTACGTTTTTACTATGGTGGGTTGCCACTTGATTTCCAATGTAAAATCTGGGTCCTGAAGCAAAACCAGTTGAGAACCACCGAGTTAAAGGTACAGACAGGAGCAGTCTGGCTTCGCTGTCACGCACCTACAGTGTATGTTAACTGTTACTAATCATAGGACATTACTTTAAAAGCTCACACAGCTGATGTTATTTTTCATTTAGTAGTTAATTTAACATGCTATGCTAGCATGTAAACTAATATGCTTTAGTTATATAACGTTATAGTTACATGCTATTTTTTTTAATCATGTTTATAATTCGGTTTATTATTATAATTCTGTTAACTTTCTTATTTATTCCATTTATTTTATTTATTTTCAAAAGGGAGACTTTTTTATTACACATACTTCCATTAAAGAGAACCTATTATGGTTTTTCAAATATTACATTTCATGTAGTGTGTTATATAGCTGTTTGTAAATGTAAAAAAGTCTGCAAAGTTTCAAAAATCAAAGTGCATGACAAATGGAGTTACTGACTCCCAAAAGAAAGAACCGATTCTGAACACCTAAAACGAGTCGTTAGTAATTCCAGACTTACTTCCTGTACTAACCTACATAATTTTGTAACAGAAAACCGGCCTCTGGTCTTCATTGTCTGCTTGGAAACAGATTTGACCCGCCCTCAAACACTACACTAAGCGGTAGACCAATCACAACAGACTGGGACATCTGACCAATCAGAGCAGAGTAGAGTAGGTTCTCTGAAAGGAGGAGTTTAGAATGAATCCTTTAGAACGGATCATTGAACGAGTCGTTTTTGACACTGGGAAAAAAAGGTAGTGCTGCAAATTTAAATTATGAGCAAATTAAAGTGTTTTTTGACCTTGGATGCATGTAAATCTATTGTATTAGGCACGTTTAAAAACCATAATAGGTACTCTTTAAAAAATGCTTTCAAGTTTCAATTCTAATAAAGCTTTTGTTCAACCAAAAAAAATAAAAAAATAAATCTGTTTTCACTCCTTTAAGGGTCATTGTAACTGATAATATTAATTGTGTAATACTGTATACCGTGAAACCATGATATTTTCTGAGATGATTATCGTACCGTGAAAATCTCATACCGTTGCAACCCTAGTTGGAGTGTTCTGTTTTCTAGTTTCTTGAATTTAGTTTGCCTTTTATTAAAGCTGCACTTAGATCTGCATCTCGCTTCTCAAGATTCCATCATTACAGTCTGAAGGTTTGTGTTGAGTTTGGTGAATGTAGTTCGAAAGCTCTAGGAGTTAAAGTTGATAATTTTGGTTTTGGTCTAGGTATTTTCTAGATTTAGATAAGAAAATATACTGCTGTGGAATACCAATGTTTTTTATGCCTTAAAAAAATTATACTATTGTTTTGTTTTGAAACAATATGAAAAAAATATTACATTTCCCATTAAAATGTTTTGATGGGTTCATAATGTAACAAATTTCTTATAATGTAATAACCTATTGCATTTTGCAAAAATACCTTATTACATTATGTGCTCACAATATTGTTTCATTTTGAGACAATTATTACACTATGAACGTTTATTACATTTAATTTATTACATTATATGCAGTTATTACACCATGCTTTATTATTATGTAATGAGTTGCTACAAAAGAATTGCTCTAAATGTAATAAAGGCCCTAAATATAGTAAATAATTTTAAATACATATAATACAGACCCTGAATGTAATAATTTGTGGTCCTAATGGTGGGGCTCTAATTGTTACAATTTATTTTACACCAATTAACCATTTATCAGTTAGAGGTATAATGTTTACAGCTCATACTGGCCATTTATTAATGAGTGACTAGTGAGATGATCAGTGCAGTGATTAATGATCAGTGTACTTAGAAAATGTGGACAATTTATCATTTAATGCATAATTTTATTGCACAACATGTAGGCAAAGAACCACCCGACATGAAGCGGAGTGCATTCAAATCATTTAACGCAAGCCTAGCCGTGGATGATCCCACTTATCCCATGGTCACTTGCCAGCATTGATTAGTTAAAGCTGTCATTTATGTTTGCAGTGCAAATTTCGTCTAGAAGGATAAAAATAATGGCTAACTTTCTCTACGGGTCATTATATCTAGGATTCTGCCCATTTAATACAGACACAGAGATAAAGTAGTGCGATAATTTCACATTTATTTGAATGAATTAAATAAAAATCTGTAAGAATAATTGAAAAAATGGACATGAGACCTCACACTCTGTAAAAACTCTGTGAATATAAGTGCACAGTCCAGAAATTAGAACAGCCACTTAATGTAGAAGGGCTGGCAATCCTAAGGACATAATATTTAATTTCTATTCTTTGTAATTTTCACATTTATGAGGAAAAACCAGCGTTGCAGACATGACATCTTGCTGTTACAGATGTGAATGTAGTAAAAGTGGCACTTACAGTACATTATGGAAAACCATCCAAAATGCTTTAAAATCTCCAGACATTGACTTCTGGGACATCGCCATGGTATCCTTTCAGGCTGCACAATTGAATTAATTACGAATTAAATCATGAAATGGCCTTGTGCGATTACTATAGTGCAAAAGGTTGCGTTTTAAGTCTTCATTAAGTGCTACAGTCATCGATGCGTGATCGAGAGGTGCCCTTTAGCAATTGTAAGTGGCACATGCTAAGCAGCGCAGTGGTATGAGATTATGTTTATCATATTAAAATTCAAATCGTATTGCCTCATCTTGCCTGACAGCGAAAGATGATATAAATAGGTCCTGGTTTCCCTCTGTGAAAAACATGGCGGAATGTAAAACCATACTTTCCTTACAAGCCTTTTCGTTGTGTAAATGGAAGGTGTATGTGCATACCTAATTACTTCCAGGTTGGTCTCACACAGGGCTGATGAACATTGGTGTCTCTTGTGTTTTTTTCCAACAGCGCTTCACAGTTGATTTAAAGATGGCATTGCATGACTTGATGTTGTGTTTTGTGATGTTACAGTTCATCGTAGCTCTGAGACTTATCAGACTTGCTACACTATATTTGCATCCAGAGGTTGTTTAAACAGATGCTTGCAGAGTAGGCAGCTAGGTGCATTATTATAAAACAGATAGTTCCAGTCCTGGATGCTGATTGGTAAACAGCCGTGTTTTATTTAAGCATGAGAGGCTGTGCTATATTGCGAATATAGTCATGGTTGAAGAGTGTTCTTAGGCACAATGCGAAGCCTTATTGATTTTATAAAATGGTTACCACATAGTAAACATATTAAGGACACATATGTTCATTAAAATGTAACATATTGTAAGTAAAATTATTAAATGCCATCCGCCAGAAAATATAGTCCCTGGCAGTAAACAGTAAACAGAACGTTGCTAGGCAACAAGAATAACTGTCAGTAATGGGTTCTGCAGAGTGATACAAATAACAGTTCGGTGAAGAGGTCAGAGCTGGACTTTACCATGAATAAAACATGGCTGTTTACCAATAATAACTGTTGTGATCAGCAGTTACAGAAATACACAAATCAGCTCATCTGGCACCAACAATCATGCCACGGTCCAAATCACTGAGATTACATTTTTTTATTTGTCTGAATAAAATTCTCCACCATTAAAATCGTAATACAACGTCTCGTTGTATCCGCTCACATTTTCTATTGTAAGGAATTAGCTTTAATAAGGGAATTATGATTAATTCACTTATTGGAGTAATATTATTCTCAAGGCTTATTGAAAATAATATCACACATTTTAGGTATAGTTTTGAAGCAAAGATCTTTTAAAATCAAGTGACAAGATTATCAAAATATACCACAGTCAAATTATCTTTGAATACAAACAAACTTTATTGCTATTCTAAACAAAAACTAATCTAACACATACATACAACATGAAACAGGTTGGTGAGTAAAGTGACAGAAAGATCAATACAGAGAAAATGAACTTTATGGAGTCTGTTGACAATGCCTTAAAAACCATTTATCCTTCTATGAGTCTAAATCGATTTGCAATCGGATTACCCAAAGTATTTAAATAATACACCAGCACTTTCAGCAAAAGTCTGGAGATGTACTTGCGTGTCGTTGCATTTTCTTGCGTTGCTTTTCCTTCTATGGCTTGGTTCTTTGGCTCTTTGTAGAAAGTTCATTCTGTCGATGTCTTGGACTCTGTTATGATCGTGGATAGTTATTGTCTCGATGGATGATGAGGCGGGCTTTGAAGTGAGGCCTTCTGCAAGGAGGACTCGCGACTCCTGTTACACATGTGTGACCCGTAGAGCAGAGAGTGAGAGGCTTCCTCGGGACTTCAGGTCCCGAGTTTCCTTGGACTCTACATGGCATGGAGGCTGCTAGCCACAAAGGCAAGAGCGAGGAGGAGCTGCAGAGGAAGTGAAGAGCAAGAGAGCTGAAGAAGAGAGGAGACCACCACCAAAGACTTTTTCCTTGGTAGGAAAATTTTGAGCTGAAATTGTGTGGAGGATTCTTACAAACTTCCCGCTCATAATAGTGCATGTTTAATCATGAACTTTTATATCTTGAAAACAGTGCAAGAGCCATGACATTCATTGTCATCAACATTCTCTACATAAACAAGCAAGCATTTACATACTAAATATGACATACTTTCATGAATATTATATGTAAACCCCTGATTACAAATCATACTGGTTAATTCATTGGTTTTACAACATGGATAATACATTACACGTTATGAGAAACCTGATTGTCAGGGTATATTATCAGGTTAAGCCTTGAATAGTTACTATTCTTAGTAGAATGAGATGAATAATACAAGATTAATGATTATACTTATCGATTTGTCAGTTATAAGTGATTACAAATCACTACACATATTTTAAAAGGTACATCAGGCTATAATCATTAATTTGTCAATTATAAAAGTGATCACAGGTCATAAAGTCATTTTCAGAATTATCTAGCAAGGCTAGGTATTGTGTACATTTTGGGTCCAAATGCATTCTGTACATTATATAGGGTTAAATCACAAGTACTGGTACTTTGTGTGAAATGTTCATGGATTCCTTTTTAGCTGCTGTTTGCGGAATAATGATCACGATGTCTCGTGATCTGATGAGTCTAGTTTAAGTGTAGCAAATTGGTTTATATCGAAGGACAAAAACAGAGTGTATTTTAAGCCTTTCCTGGGGTTTCCAGGGAGTGTTTTCTCTGTCTTTTATTGCCGTAAACTCTGCCCTTAGGGTCTCTTTGCAGAGATGGTCTTGATGGCAGTGTCAGGTGTCACATTAAATGTGGGGGTATTTCCTCAGAAGCATGAAGTTCTCAAGTCATGTGCTATCTGGAAAAGTCCCTTTTGTTAGTTTTATTGGCCAGATGTGAGCTTCAGCTAGCCTTCTAGGTGCCTAGTCAAGCAGAATCTTTTAATTTATGATGTTGAGGAATTCCAGAATTAAAAGGTTGGGTTTTCTAGTTTCAAGTCATATTACAGCAATTGTTCGCTCTTCTGCATCTAATATCCTACATCGGACATGGACATGCATATGGGTCTGGCACTAATGTGGGGGTCATGCTCTTGAACGCCATGTTGTTTACTCCACTCTATGCTGAAGAACCTGGCTTTGCTGTGATGCACATATGTTCTGATGCCTGCCCTTGGTTTTGAGAGGTAAGGCTTGAGACTGATAATGCCTTGTGTGCCTTTCTTGAGGCCATTCTTTGTTTAACATAAGCCTTGTGTGCTAAGTCACGCAGTTGTTGAGATGTCATCATGCAAGGACAGGCTGTGACTCCTAGATGATAGCTCACCTTGGGATGCAGGTTTTGGAGGAAAATGGTTTTGAAGTTGATTTCTTCTTCCATCTCAGGTTCGTTCAGAGACTGGAAGTAGTCTTGCCATAGTCTATGGTAGTAGGCTTGTATGGACTCTTTCCATCCCTGTTTGGTGTTCAGGGCAGGAAACAGTTCTTGCTCAGACTCTGGGTCTGAAAATTCTTTAACCAGGGCCTCTCTCAGATGTTGGTAGTCAGTCTTTGTCTGGTTTGACTGTCTGTCAAGAAAACTTTGTACATCATGGCTGGATGTTATCCATAGCAGGCATAAAGTGTCTATGTCATGCAGGTAAGCATAGATCTCGTGACCCTCAACAGGATATGGTGTGAACTTGTCAATGTTCCTTGCCAGCTTGTCGAGGTCTTTAAAATCCATTCCACATGCTGCTTCAGGGTTCATTGGGATGTTTACCCTTTCACTGCAGTTGTAGGGGGGTTCTTGGAAGAGGGCTGGTGAAGTTTTGTGCTGCGGGTCCTTGTGTCTCTCATCAGGTGGAAGCTTTTGGTTGTAGGATGCTGCTTTGTTCGACCAGGGGTGCTGCTATGGGATGCCTGTCCATCTTAAGCTCTCGCCTTAACTCGTAAGAATGTATCAGTTCATCTCTGACCATGTCAAGCTCATCTTTGGTGAGGTCAAGTTGTTGGGTCAGGGTTTCAACTTCAGTTCTGAACATTTCCAGATGGCCTTCCAAGGCCTTGTTTTGAGAGTTAATATCTTTCAAATCAAACATGGCCTTTCCCAGTTGCACTTTGGTGTGTTGGAGTTTCTTTTCCAGGTCCTCTTGGGTGGCTTTAGCCTGCTGCTCTCTGTGCTTGGCAGCTGTCAGGGCTTTCTGGGGCCATTTGATTTCTCTCATTGATGCTTATTCCAGTTGTTTGGACACCTTGCGTCGTTCTTGGGCTTCAGCTTCTAGCTGGTCTATGCGGCACATGGCATGCGTTAGCACCTTTTGGGTCTTTATGGACTGCAGCTTTAGATTGTTTACTTTCTGTGTCGGATGGGTGGTGTTCTTGTCGCTCGGTTTCATCTGACCTATGAGGTTGTGGGCCAGGTAGTTGGTGAATTTTTACAGCATGTCACTCAGTATTGCCTTCATGTCTTTCCAATGGGCCGTGGGGTCAGTCTTCAGCCACATGTTGGCACACTGTAGTGGAAGACTAGGGAGAGAGAGCTGACACAGATCTGCACGGGGTTAAGGGCCTATGTGTAGTGTTACAGCTAGACATTGGCTTCAATGTGTGGGGACACAAATGAAGGGTTGTAACAGCTAAGTGTTGTTTTCAGTGAATGTGAGCAACTAGTGAAGTGTAATTAAATGTTTTTTATTTATTTATTTTTTTTCAATCTGGCAGGATTGACACCATAACCTTGTTTATGTGGTACAGTTGAACTGCTTACCACAGATGCCTCAAAGGCACACTCGGGGGGTGGTGACGGTTACCTGGCAATTCTCTCTGCAGATTACTTCCGGATGTGGCTGCGTTTGGATGCCGGAATTTGGATTGCATTGATAAACACAAAGAAAGTAGTTGCGTGAGGTTAAAACTAGGGAGAAACACAAAATTTGGTTAATGATTTGAGATTTCAAGATAACTCTTATTGATGACAAATATTTTAACCAGAATTATTTGTGGTTCGACAGGCTTTGTCTCTAGACTGTAAACAGTAGGGAGAGAAAAGTCAGAGGGAGACAGAGATTTGAAAATAAAATGGGAAATAAACAAAGACTAAATTATCAAAATCCACCAATAAATGTTCTGTTGTTATGCTTAATAGCAATATCAGGGATTCTGATTGAGGTTCGGTGCTCGTTGATCATATAACAGAAAAGTTTTATGGGAGGGATTTTATCAATTTAAAATTCCACAATGGGGAAATCTTATTCTGTGTGGCCAGGAGATTGAGTTGATGATGTCCAGTGGGGTTCCTCCACATAGAACAGAATCAGCTCAGTGCCCAACACACAAGTGAAATAAAATAAAAACAGCTGATAAGTAATTAAAAATAAGCTGGAAACTGATGGGTGGTAGACAATAACAAGAATGAGAGGCAGCCGTAAATTTTCTGTAAACTTACACTGTTTCAGACTTATTATCATCAAGTAGTTCAGCTTTGATAAGAAACTGATAAAAGTGGAAATAAATAAAACGTGAAGAAAATATTAATTTTAATCAGCTCTCCAAAATCAGCTTAAATTAACTTCAACTCAATTGCTCATTGAGAGACAGTAATTTGTGTTATGAGATAATGGAGAAGGAGAAAAATTGAATAAAATGCATAAGAGAGGGAGACAAAGTTGTGTTGAAAGTTTGAGAAGTTAAAGGGTTAAATCGCTTAAAGTTTGTTCAAACACAATCTGTATTTAACTGTAACAGGCCACTGGATGCTAACTGCAAGCTTTTGATGCTAGGATTTAGTATAGGCTTTCAATGAAAGACCACTAACTTGTTAGTTTAGTTGTGCTGTGCTATGATATTAGCTTAGCTATGCTGTGCTATGTTGACAATATGACATTGGCAGGTTGCGCATGCACGGTTAGTTGAGTCTCTTTAGGACTTCCCATGAACTTTCGTCATCATAGAAACCAACACCAGCGATTTATGATCTTTCTCTAGCACTAATGAAAACACAGTTTCATCGATTCACATGAACATCAGCACGTTCCACAATGCACAAATCACAACCATCTCATCCAGCTCGTAGCTAAATGCGGATGCGCTTGTGATCTCAATGCATTCAATGCGAATCTTAATGCACAAATAAGGTAACATGCTTAGCTGTTTGCAGCATGGTATTTATCGTTCTAGTTCTTTTAAAGAGCAATTATAAAGCAATGCAAGTTACAGACAACTCACGTAATTGTTTTATGGAGTGACGCTTTCAACGTGTTCGGAGCGTGATTAATCTATATTTAAGAACGGATGTTTAAACAACAACATAAACAACAACAGTCTCCACTCTCCCCTGAGGGTAACCTGCCATGACAGCACGTCCACTGCAGTGTTGAGGTCGCCTGGGATGTGAGTGGCTCGCAGCAACTTGAGGTGCTGCTGACTCCAGAGGAGGAGACGGCGGGCGAGTTGTGACATACAACGGGAGCGCAGACCGCCTTGGTGGTTGACATATGCTATCGTTGCCGTGTTGTCTGTCCGAACTAACACATGCTTGCCCTGGATCATCGGCCAAAAACTCCGCAGGGCGAGCAGAATTGCCAATGCATGTTCCAATGCAGCCACGGGCCCGCCCATGAGCCGGTGGCTGCATGCCCATTGCATACAGCACCCCAGCCCGTTTTGGAGGCATCTGTCGTAACCACAACGTGCCTGGAGACCTGCTCTAGGGGAACGCCTGCCCGTAGAAACGTGAGGTCGGTCCAAGGGCTGAAGAGGTGGTGACAGATCGGCATGATGGCCACGCGATGTGTTCCGCAGCACTATGCCCATCTCGGGACTCAAGTCTGAAGCCAGTGCTAAAGCAGTCTCATATGCATCAACCCGAGCAGAGTGGCCACCGCTGAGGATGCCATATGCCCCAGGAGCCTCTGAAACAGTTTCAGCGGAACCGCTGTCTTCTGTCTGAATGCCTTCAAACAGGTCAGCGCTGACTGTGCGCGCTCGTTTATGAGGCGCGCCGTCAACGAGACTGAGTCCAACTCTAAGCCGAGAAAATAGATGCTCTGAACTGGGAGGAGCTTGCTCTTTTCCCAGTTGACCCGAAGCCCTAGTCGGCTGAGGTGCGAGAGCACCAGGTCCCTGTGTGCACACAACACATCCTGAGAGTGAGCTAGGATTAGCCAATCATCGAGATAGTTGAGGATGCGAATGCCCACTTCCTTTAGCGGGGCAAGGACTGCCTCTGCGACCTTTGTGAAGACGCGAGGGGACAAGGACATGCCGAAAGGGAGGACCTTGTACTGATACACCCGACCCTCGAATGCAAACTGCAGGTAGGGTCTGTGTCGAGGTAGAATCGAGACGTGGAAGTACGCATCCTTCAGGTCTACCGCCGTGAACCAATCTTGATGCCGGATGCTCGCTAGAATGCGTTTTTGCGTCAGCATCTTGAACGGGAGTCTGTGTAAAGCCCAGTTCAGTACTCGCAGGTCCAAGATTGGATGCAACCCACCGCCTTTTCTCGGTACAAAGAAGTAGGCGCTGTAAAACCCCTTCTTCATCTCGGCCGGAGGGACAGGCTCTATCGCATATTTCCGTAAGATGGTAGCGATCTTCGCACGCAAGGTAGAAGCATTCTTGCCCTTCACCAAGGCGGACGCTTGGCGAACTGAATTGTGTAGCTGAGTCGGACGGTCCGGATCAGCCATCGCAACGGATTGGAAAGCGCAAGCCACACGTCCAAGCTCCGGGTGAGGGGGACCAAGAGGACAATCTCGTCGGACATACCGGTGGGTGGGGTCTCGTGGTGGGGTGGGGCCTGAGGTGCCACGCCATGTTGTGGCCGTGCTGAGTTCAGGGATATCAAAGCACTTACCTGGCTCCTTGTGACCACCCCCGGAACAGCCTGGGACGGGGGAGGAAGAGGCCTGTCCTTGTGACCTGTGGAGACTGTCACATCGGGGGTGGATTTGTGCCACAGCTGGGCGTGCAGGGGCGGGGAGACCGCCGCTGGAGCGCCAAACCTATTAAAATGGAATGGTGGACGGTGGCCGTGATAACGGCCGTGCACACCGAGTATGTGACCCAGGGAACAAGGAAACCGCTCTTTTGCTGAACTCTTGGGTACCGCAGCCACTTGGGCATGCTGCGAAATTAAATGAAAAGGCAACAAAAGATTCTTCTCCTGGCCTTCCACCGGGGGATGTAGTGGTCTGTTTATCAGCTCCAAAGCAGTGGGTTTTGTCATCCCTGGGTCGCCCATCTCAGGGGCTCTTCGAAGCCTTTCACAGGTTCTTGGTGGCCGGCCGTGAGACAGGTGGCGTCTGCCGAAGGGGCGGGCTGCGGCAGAGCCGGTGCAGTCACCGCAGGGGGACGCCCTTGGCGATGAGCATGTGGGGTGCGGGATCTTGAGCCGCGCCAGGACAGGATGTGCTGGATAGCCTCCGTCTGTTGCTTCACTGTCGAGAACTGCTGGGCAAAGTCCTTGATGGTGTAGCCAAATAGGCCAACCTGGGAAATGGGGGCAGCAGGGAACCATGCCTTGTCGGCCTCTCTCATCTTGACCAGGTTGAGCCAAAAGTGGCACTCCTGGACCACCAAAGTGGACATCGACACAACGTCGAGTGAGTGACAGATAGGGAACTCCTTTCGTGGAGTTTTAGTTTAACTGGAACTTTATTCCCTAAAGTGTGTCTGGGTGTGTTTCATTAGTTCAGTTCAATTTCTGTGCTCTTTTCATGAGCGCTGAAGGTGGCGTTCAACCTTTAACTTATAACGGAGGTAAATATGAGCTCTAGCTTTCTCGTTGTCATGACAACAAACCGGAGCATTTGTCTGAATAAAATTCTCCACCATTAAAATCATAATACAACGTCTCGTTGTATCCGCTCACATTTTCTATAGTAAGGAATTAGCTTTAATAAGGGAATTATGATTAATTCACTTATTGGAGTAATATTATTCTCATGGCTTATTGAAAATAATATCACACATATTTTAGGTATAGCTTTGAAGCAAATATCTTTTAAAATCAAGTGACGAGATTATTTATCAAAATATACCACAATCAAATTATCTTTGAATACAAAAAAACTTTATTGCTATTCTAAACAAAAACTAATCTAACACATACAACATGAAACAGGTTGGTGAGTAAAGTGACAGAATGATCAATACAGAGAAAATGAACTTTATGAAGTGTGTTGACAATGCCTTAAGAACCATTTATCCTTCTATGAGTCTAAATCGATTTGCAGTCGGATTACCCAATGTATTTAAATAATACACCAGCACTTTCAGCAAAATTCTGGAGATGTACTTGTGTGTCGTTGCATTTCCTTGCGTTGCTTTTCCTGGCTATGGCTTGGTTCTTTGGCTCTTTGTAGAAAGTTCGTTCCTTCGATGTCTTGGACTCTGTTATGATTGTGGATAGTTATTGTCTCGATGGATGATGAGGCGGGCTTTGAAGCGAGGCCTTCCACAAGGAGGACTCGTGACTCCCGTTATGTGTGTGTGACCCGTAGGGCAGAGAGTGAGAAGCTTCCTCAGGACTTTGAGTCCCGAGTTTCCTTGGACTCTACTTGGCACGGAGGCTGCAAGCTACAAGGGCAAGAGCACAGAGGAGCTGCAGAGGAAGTGAAGAGCAAGAGAGCTGAAGAAGAGAGGAAACCACCACCAAAGACTTCTTCCTTGGTAGGAAACATTTGAGCTGAATTTGGCCACACCCCAAAGGTGTCCTGAGCCAATCAAAAGTGGCTTTTCATAGTCACATGGTCAACTGGTCTGTCCTTTTCAAAGTTAATTTACAATCCTTTTGTGTGGAGGATTCTTAAAAACGTCCCACTCATAATAGTTTAATCATGAACTTTTATATCTTGAAAACGGTGCAAGAGACATGACATTCGATGTCATCAACATTCTCTACGTAAACAAACAAGCATTTACATACTAAATGTAGGGCCTTGGCCCACTTAAAATGGCAGCAGAGACCGCATGGCCCTTTGTTCTATGATCAAAAGGAGAGACATTGAACTCAGTTTCCCAGGATCCTTCACAAATTCACAACTGGATGCGAAGTCCCGCCCATGGACCCAGTCTCAAACGCCATTGGTCGAGCGGCCTACGACCAATGACGTCATCTTGTCAACAAAACCCGCGGACAGATGAAGTTCGGCCTCTCTGTGCTAAGCTCTGCCTGGCTGTTAAGGGACATCTGTACTGTGCACGTACTGAAGGAGTTTTCCCTCCGTTTGGACTGAGAACAAAGAGACCACGTTTTTCTAACCTCACCATTTGGCCATGGTAGTGTAAGATTAATTTAGCTTTGTTCAAGTCTTATAGTATACTTATATCAACCGGTTCAGTTTCACTGTAAAGCAACAGTGAATTTATTTTGAAAAACAGAAAGGTGACCAGTTTCCCTTCTCCCTCTTTATCATTCAACATTGACTACTTTCTGCATTCTTCTCCATCGCTGGATCCGAAGAATAAAGTAGAGACGCGTCTTTTCGCTGACGAGCGTAAGACAAGGAACCATCCAGACCGTTTCTCCTGACCGCTCAATGCAACAGGAATTCCAACGGACAACCCTACTGAAATCACACAGGATTTCCCAAGTAAGGCTTGATATCTGGGCAGATTTAGTTTAGAAACTGTGATTTTTTTCTTGTGAATCTAAATCGTATTTTTGATTCTAAATGCTGATGTTTTGAGTATATTTGTATGTTAAATTCTGCTCGCTGCTATGAGTTGTGAGATTTGTTTTAGTTTCTTTTGGGGTTACGTTTGTTTTGTTGAGTGATTTGAACTAGTAATTCAGTCCCACTGTTACGAGCGGTTACCCTTAACTAAACTGCATGCATTTTTCCTCTCTCTCTCGCTCTCATTCTCTCTCTCTCACTGATATTCATTGAGTGAGCGGCGCCTCAGTTTGTGTTCGACTCAGGCTGGTGAACCAAATTCTCCCGCCTGTTTCGTCAGTTCCTTTGTGTGTCCGCTCATTTCCACCCGCACGTGGTATCAGCTCCATTTTGGATTTAACCCTCCATTTTGAACCTGATCCTCCATTTTGATTCCTTTGTTACCACACCTGGACACACACACACACACACACAAACACACACACACACACACACACTCTAGCATATAGCTCCACTGTTAGTTTAGGATTTCCTTGATTTTATTTTTGGATTATATTCAGATAGTATTGGCTGTGTTCACTACTTCTTGATTATAATAAATCTTGTTATATTATAATAAGTACTCCTGTTTGTTTTTTTGTTTGAATATTGTGTTGAAGCCAACCTCTGCCACGTGAAGAACTCCCAAGTTACCTCAGAGTACTATTATGTTATTGGTGTTAGAAACTAACTGTAACTAGATTACTGTTAGATTTGTATACCAATAATTTAACTAGTTTTTCACTTTTTTGATTATTTTGATTAACAATTAAGATACTCAACCTACATGGTAGATTTTGTTTTATGAGACTCAATCAGTAACTTGCTATCATTTTTCTCTTTTCAAAGAGTGGTGCCCCGAGAATAGAGTTTAATGAATTAAATTCTATTTAATTACTATATAGTTATTTAATTGTTATTTGATTATTCCATAATTAATAACAATTAATTATTGATTATTTCTGGAGAATAGTTTAATGAGTTAAATTCTATTTAGTTATTTAATTGTTATTTGATTATTCCATAATTAATAACAATTAATTATTGATTATTTCTGATAGTAAAACTGATTTAAACAACCAGTAGCACCTACATAAATATGACATACTTTCATGAATATTATATGTTTAAGTAACAAAACATGAAAACCCCTGATTACAAAACATACTGGTTAATTCATTGGTTTTACAACATGGATAATACATTACACGTTATGAGAAACCTGATTGTCAGGGTATATTATCAGGTTAAGCCTTGAATAGTTACTATTCTTAGTAGAATGAGATGAATAATACAAGATTAAAGATTATACTTATCGATTTGTCAGTTATAAGTGATTACAGATCACTACACATATTTTAAAAGGTACATCAGGCTATAATCATTAATTTGTCGGTTATAAAAGGGATCACAGGTCATAAAGTCATTTTCAGAATTATCTAGCAAGGCTAGGTATTGTGTACATTTTGGGTCCAAATGCATTCTGTACATTTTAGAGGGTTAAATCACAAGTACTGGTACTTTGTTTGAAATGTTCATGGATTCCTTTTTTAGCTGCTGTTTGCAGAATAATGATCATGATGTCTCGTGATCTGATGAGTCTAGTTTAAGTGTAGCAAATTGGTTTATATCGAAGGACAAAAACAGAATGTGTTTTAAGCCTTTCCCAGGGTTTCCAGGGAGTGTTTTCTCTGTCTTTTATTGCCCGTAACCTCTACCCTTAGGGTCTCTTTGCAGAGATGGTCTTGATGGCAGTGTCAGGCGATAACCATTAAATATGGGGGTATTTCCTCAGAAGCATGACATTCTCAAGTCATATGCTATCTGGACAAGTCCCTTTCATTAGTTTTACTGGCCAGATGTGAGGTTCAGTTAGACTTCTTGGTGCCTAGTCAAGCAGAATCTTTTAATTTATGATGTTGAGGAATTCCAGAATTAAAAGGGTGGGTTTTCTAGATTCAAGTCATATTGCAGCAATTGTTCACTCTTCTGCATCTAATATCCTACATTTCTCTAGAAACTCGTCAGTCAATCATTGTTTTGAGGAATGAAGGCTATGCAATGCTTGAAATTGCTAACAAACTGAAGATTTCATACAAAGGTGTACACTACAGTCTTCAAAGACAATGGACAACTGGCTCTAACAAGGTCAGAAAGAGATGTGGAAGGCCAGATGTACAACTAACAAGAGGATAAGTACATCAAAATTTCTAGTTTGAGAAATAGACACCTCACATGTCCTTAGCTGACAGCTTCATTGAATTCTACCCACTCAACCCCAGTTTCATGAACAACAATAAAGAGAAGTCTCAGGGGTGCAGGCCTTATGGGAAGAATTGCAAAGGAAAAGCCACTTTTGAAACAGAAAAACAAAAAGGAAATGTTATAGTGGGCAAAGAAACACTGACATTGGACAACAGATAATTAGAAAAGAATGTAATGGATCTTAGCCACATTGAGCTTTTGTGGGATCAGCTAGAATGTAAGGTGCATGAGAAGTGCCCGACAAAACAGCAACATCTATGGCAAGTGCTACAGGAAGCGTGGGGTGAAATGTCACCTGAGTAGCTGGACAAACTGACAGCTAGAATGCCTAGAAGGATCTGCAAAGCTGTCACTGCTGCACGTGGAGAATTTTTTTATGAGAACTCTTTGAAGTACTTTAAGAAGTAAGCAGTTAAGAAGACAATTATTTTCAAATTGTAATAGCAATTTTTCACGTTATTAATGTCCTGACTATTCATTGTGATCAGTTGAATGCCACTTTGTTGGATAAAAGTACCAATTTCTTTCCATAAGAGCAAAATCTGTACATTATTCCAAACTTTTGGCCACCAGTGTATATATATATATATATATATATATATATATATATATATAGATTTCACCCCACGCTTCCTGTAGCACTTGCCATAGATGTGGCTGTCTTGTCAGGCACTTCTCACGCACGTTACAGTCTAGCTGATCCCACAAAAGCTCATTGGAGTTAAGATCCATAACACTCTTTTCCAATTATCTGTTGTCCAATGTGTTTCTTTGCCCACTCTAGCCTTTTCTTTTTGTTGTTCTGTTTCAAAAGTTTCTTCTCTTTACTGTTGTACATGAAATTGGTGTTGAGCATGTAGAATTCAATGAAGCTGTCGGCTGAGGACATGTGGGGCATCTATTTCTCAAATTAGAGACTCTGATGTACTTATCCCCTTGTTTAGTTGTACATCTGGCCTTCCACATCTCTTTCTGTCCTTGTTAGAGCCAGTTGTTCTTTGTCTTTGAAGACTGTAGTGTACACCTTTGTATGAAAAAATTTCAAGCATTGTATTGCCTTCATTCCTCAAAACAATGATTGACTGACGAGTTTCTAGAGAAAGTTCTTTTTTTGCCATTTTTGACCTAATATTGACCTTAAGACATGCCAGTCTATTGCATACTGTAGCAACTCAAAAACAAACACAAAGACATTGTTAAGATTCATTTAACAAATCAAATAGCTTTCAACTGTGTTTGATTTAATGGCAAGTGATTTTCTAATACCAAATTAGCAATTTAGCATGATTACTCAAGGATAAGGTGTTGGATTGATGGCTGCTGGAAATGGGGCCTGTCTAGATTTGATGAAAAATGACTTTTTTCAAATAGCGATGGTGCTGTTTTTTTACATCGGTAATGTCCTGTCTATACTTTGTGATTAGTTGAATGCCACTTTGGTGAATTAAAGTACCAATTTCCTTGCGAAAACAGCAAAATCTGTTCATTATTCCAAACTTTTGGCCGCCAGTGTGTGTGTGTGTGTATATATATATATATATATATATATATATTAGTCGTATTGTGTATTTCAACCTATACTTATATTTTCTATTCGCTATTTATTTTTATTCTGTTTTTATTATCTCTGTCTTGTTGTTGTATTGTTTGTGCACTGGAAGCCTCTGTCACCAGGACAAATTCCTTGTATGTGTAAGCATACTTGGCAATAAAGCTCATTCTGATTCTGATTCAAAAGGAAAACAGATCCTGTGATTTCATGCAGTGTGACGCGACATTAGGCTGTGCAGAAGAGACATGATAAGTAGTAAGTCATTTTTTGAACAAACACCGATCGCTAATGGTTTAGTCTGTGAGCTCATGTCTCAGATGGGCCATCATATAGCCAGGCTGTCAGCAGAAAACTGCAGTGAAAACAAAAATCTTACTGAAGGCCACAGCAAGCAATAATGACAAGCGATGGCAATAAACTATAGGCCTAGAATTATTGACTTTATTTTACTGACTGTAAGTATAAATGTATGAAAGCCTTGCAAGATTTACACAGACATATATATTCCTTTTTCACTAAAATGGTGCTGTTCTGGTGCCGAAACCGATGCTTGGCTTGTGCTTGGCCGGGGGATCTGAGAACCGTAAATCAGCTGGCAGCGGCATAGCAGGTTAAGAGTGAACAAGCCAAATTCAATTTATTATGTGCGTACTGCGCGCTGATGATTGAGTTACTCATAGTGTTTTTGTATATTTCGCATGCACATTCAGATTATTGATGCATAAATATGTGCATTACATAACGCTCTGTTTTATTATGCTCCAGTTTAAGAAGTTCAAAGGACATTCTAAAATGCTTAACTTGGCTTAATGCTACTAAAAACAGTGACCAGGAAGAAAACTAATTTTATCACACTTTTCTTGTCTTATGCATAGTTACTGCCAAAACAATGACACTGTAATCCAAGGAGAAAGATCATATTTTATGTTAAGCGTTTTCACCCCCAAAGAAACCCATTAAAAGCTAAGACAGTGGTCGTGGGACAGTGTTTTTTGCACCTTATTACTGTCTTCACAAAAAAATTTAAGAGGCAATAATCTAAAGACAAAGCATTACATAGAGCTTTTTCCATAGAAAACCATTTCCACCAACCAAAAGAAAAGATAACATACAGTACTAATACAGTGGCCTTCGTTGGAAAAAGAATACTGTCTACAAACTAATGGATGACCCAACTAAATGTAAAGCGTGGTTTTTATTTTGTTTTTTCCCCCAAAGAGAAACGTAAATCTTAACCAAAAAAAAATTTATATTTTCTTCTCCTAACTATTTATAGTATTAGTATTTTTCTGCATGATTTCTGTTCTGACATTTCTGTGCGTATAGGCAAAAAAAAAATAAATAAAAAAAAAAAAAATTGAGAAGAACATGCAATATTATTTACATGTCTCTGACAGCGCACAGTGGATTTATAGCCAAAAGAAGTCTGAATTTCAAACGTTTTTCAAATATTTTCAATGCTCCGCTCTTCTGGATTTTGTCATATAACTTCCTGTTTGTATTGAAGCTACTGACAAGAGTCCCATTTACCCATTTACTATGTGAAAATGCTAGTGAGGTGTTTTGCTGACACTGTAAATGTTCATTTTTCCGATACCCGCGGAGGTAAATTTGACCTGGCAGATCACATTCAGACAGCTATGACACACTGCACATTTTTATGAAAAAAAAAAGAGAGAGATTTATTTGTTATACAAATAATTCTGCCTAATTTTTAGGTTTCAACTTAATTTAAAATCATTTTTGTTAAAATGTGTAGTTGACATGAAATTTTAAACAGTGACAGCTCATATTATTTCACATGCAAGTTCATGACATTTAAGGAAATTACATTTGTACTTTTTAAAATTAATGATACCCCACATTTTTAAAAGGCTTATATGTTATTAAAATCATTGTAAACGGAATATGAAATAAAATGTACACTTTCATATGTATGTGTGTGTGTGTGCATGTGTGTGTGTTAAAATATAGTGGTACCTCTTTCACCAGTACCTGTTTAACACTCAAAAAATCTGCTCACCTTAACAATAACACAATGGATAAAAGGACCGAGGCGGGGAGCCTCTGGGGTGGCTTGCTTTCTTACGAAGGCGAGCCGCGACCGCATCGTTGCCATGGACGTGTACTCGCAATGAGTTCATGACCATCCACGAATGCCGTCTCCGTATGAGCAGTGCCCAGACACGAAAGACAGTGATCGTGACCATCAGAAGGCGAGAGATAACAAGTGCAACCAGGAATAACGCACAATCGGAAAGTCATCTTTAAAAAGAAGCGTCTTTAAAAAGACGTTCCGTGTGTCGCTCTTTTAGAGAAATATATACTCTTTTAGAGAAATATACTCTTATTTCTGCCGAAGTGCCCAGGGGCATTCTCTGCAGTGCACCAGTGCAGAGGAGGGAGAAGCCGCTGAAATGCGCCATCAGATCCAGCAGAGGTGAATGAACAGTCGTGGGAATTCAGCTCAGTGAAGAGAAAATCTGAATGAGTGGTTGCATACCAGCTCCTTTTATACCCATATGTCCGGGGGAGTGACATGCAAATACCACTCGCCAATTTTTATTGGCCTTTTATCAAAGACCAGAGGTGTCTCGGGCTCCCAAGAGTGACCCCTAGTGTCACTACATCGACACAACGTCGAGTGAGTGACAGATAGGGAACTCATGTTCTCAAGAGAGCAGCTTGGATAATGGAATGCAAGTGGAAGAGGTTTCAGAGGTTTTTCATGGTGCATGGAAGGATAGTGTCTCTAGTTATAGACAGGCTCTAAAAGCTGCCAGGTCTGCATAATTTAGCAAACTCATAGAAAATAACCACAACAATCCTAGGTATTTATTCAGTACTGTGGCAAAATTGGTTAGGAATAAATCCTCGACTGAACTAGATATTCCATCGCAGCACAGTAGTAATGTCTTATGAATTTCTTTACTTATAAAATAGAAATAATCAGAAATAAAATTGGAATTATGCTACCGTCTGCCATAGCACTTCAGAAAACAGAGTCTCATATTGTTCTCCACGAGCAACTTCAATCCTTCACTCTCATAGATCAGAAAGAGCTAACAAAATATCAAAATCAACAACATTATGTTAGATCCAATACCGACTAAGCTTTTAAAAGAGGTGTTTCTTTTACTCTCAGAACTACTTGTTAATATATTAACTCCTCATTATCCTTATGGCATGTCCCAAGAAACTTTTAGCCGGCAGTTATCAAAAGGCTTATCAAGAAACCACAGCTTGATCCTGGAGAGTTGGCTAATTATAGACCGATCTCAAATCTCCCATTTATGTAGAAAATTCTTTTTTAAAGAGAAATGGTATATATGAAAAAATTCAGTCAGGATTTAGACCCTGTCATAGTACAGAGACAGCACTTATCAGAGTTGCAATGACTGCTTTTATCATCTGTTCACAGCAGCATTTCTCTTCTGGTGCTTTTAGATCTTAATGCTGCCTTCGACAACATAGATAACAACACTCTCTTGGATAGGCTTGAGAATTATGTTGGCATTTCTGGACAGGCACTAGCATGGTTTAGGTCCTATTTATCAGACTGCTACCACTATGTCTGTGTAAATGAGGAATTGTCAGATCAAACTAAAGTTAAGTATGGAGTGCCACAGGGATCAGTTCTAGGGCCTCTGCTTTTCTCCTTATATATGCTTCCCCTGGGAGACATTATTGTGGACTTAGTTTTCATTGTTATACCCAACTTTATATTTTTGAAACCTGATAACATTTCACATTTCTCCAAGTTAGCAGAGTGTATCAATGACATCAAAGATTGGATTGCTAGAAATTTCCTTCAACTCAATTCCGACAAAACAGAGCAAACATTTCCAATGTTTGTAGAACAGCATTCTTCTACCTCTGAAATATTGCTAAGTTATGACACATACACTCCCTGTTTATGATGCCATAAAGGTGGAGGTAAAAGT
Organism: Myxocyprinus asiaticus; assembly: GCF_019703515.2. NCBI lineage: Eukaryota > Metazoa > Chordata > Actinopteri > Cypriniformes > Catostomidae > Myxocyprinus > Myxocyprinus asiaticus. The sequence continues at coordinate 9,212,452 of NC_059374.1, forward strand.
TATCAAACAAGGCTCTCCCAAAGTATACTTAAGTCCTATTTCAGAGGTTGTGTTGCTGTTCAAAGGGACAGTGGTATAATACATTATACCAAGCGGAGAGTGTGCTGACCTTGGTAAAAGTATTCTATAGTGCCATCTAGTGGTCAGAGTGAATTTGCAGTCTTAATTAAGTGTGTACCTTTAGAGTTACTGTAGTTCAGTGTTGCATCAGAAATTACACAGAAAGCAGCATTTTCCTGCCATGCTGATTGATGTTACAGAAGGCTTTGAAAACATATGCCTGTGAGTATTTAGCTAACTATTCTTTTATTGTAATAGATCAAAATGTAACTTAAGGAAACATCTGTGTAATTGTATTTCTGGGAAGATATAACTGAAGAGTTGATTGTTGGCCTGTTTATATAGAAATACCCATGTCTGAATTCATTATAATCTGAATGTAGTAATTGAATTATTATACACAAGACATATTATTTGACATTTTCTTTATTTGTATGTTCAGTTTACATTGCTTCCTTCAAGTAAATCAATTTCAACTTAAAGCCAAGCATTTGAGTCTTTCTTGGAGGAACCTGTTAGCTATCTGCTGAGCAATCTGGTGATGAAAAAGACATGGATGAGCAGTTAGAAACAAGATCATGTTGTTCCAATACTTCATGTTCAAGCCAGCTTTCATCAGCTAGTCAAATGGCTATCAGAGCAAGTGCAAGAGCAGAAGCAACATGGGCGCAACTAGCATTCGCTAAGAAAGAAGCAGAAATGATGAAAGAAGAAGCATACATTGAGGAAGAAGGAGCTAGAAAGAAAGCTGAGCTTAAAGCAAATTTACACACACTGAAGCTAGAGAGAGCAGCTGCTGCTAGAGGCAGAAGTGTTAGAGGCAGCCACTGATGAGCAGCTTGGAGAGATAGACCGCAAAAGTTCAGTAAAGTTGTCGCAACAGAACCTAGCTCAATTTTCCAGTGAAAGTGTTATATCTCCTCTCACACAACACTTAATCACAAATCCTCCACAAGACTCAAAGCCATTTAATCCCTCATGTCCACCAGTGCACCAGCAAAACAAGGACAGTGGTAGGACAGCAAGAAGCTACATGAGAAGGAGTGAAACACAGTCAAGTGAAATCAGTGACTATGAGTTAATTGAATTACATGCTCAACACCCTATAAAGCAAAGCACTAACTGGAAATCTCTGAGCAATCCTCTTAATACAATCTCTCCAAGAGAACCCTACCACTATAGTGAACAGACACAAGGCCTAAGATATGATCATAATGATTGCCAACCCAGTCAGCAGCAAGCAACCCCTTCAAATTCAATAGACTTTTCCAAATACCTAATACGGCATGAGATGGTGAGCTCTGTCTTAATAAAGTTTGATGACCATGCAGAGAATTACTGGACTTGGAGGGCATCCTTTCTTAGTGCCACTGAAAATTTAAATCTCACTGCAAGAGAGGAGCTCAATTTGCTCTGTAAATGGCTTGGGCCATCATCATCTGAACAAGCTAGGAGAATCAGATCAGTACACATTCACAATGCTGGGGCTGGTCTTAAAATGGTATGGCAAAGATTGGAAGACATTTCTGGCTCAGCTGAAGTAGTAGAAAATGCTCTGTTCAGAAAGGTTGAACAATTCCCAAGAATTTCAAACAGAGATAACCTGAAACTGAGAGAACTTGGTGACACTCTGATGGTCCAATTGTGCAGAAACTTCCAATGTACCTATAAGAGAAATGGATTACATTAGGATCACGGTACAAAGAGCAAAATGGTGTGCCTTACTCTCCATGTTCAGTCTTCGTGAAGCCCATAATGACCCAAGCTTTGCTGATATAGCAATTGAATGTCCAAGTTCTGTCAAGACAGAAGGAGGTTTCATGTTTAAGCCACATCTGAAAACTGCAGTAGCAGCAAGGAAAACTGAAGTCTCTGCAGACCTTGACAAGACTTATCAAAAAGTTCCAGAGAAAAAGATAAATGACCCTGATAAGCAGTGCCCGAAACCCAATCCATTGAGGAAATGTCGTAGCTTCAGGAGCAAAACTTTAGATGAGAGGAAAACTTACCTCAAGGACAAGAACATCTTTTTCAGATGCTGTGCATCATCCAGTCATTTTGCCAAGGAATGTGACAGGCCTGTGCAGTGTAAAGAATGTAACTGCAACCAGGTCCAGCACAGTGGAAAGCTGATAGCTACACCTTGACTGAAGAACAAGGCAGGGAGCAAGCAACAATTGTTGCTTTGTCTGTGACATCTAAGTGCACTGAGATTTGTGGAAATGGAACAAGCTCAAGGTCATGTTCTAAAATTTTTCTTGTCAGTGTGTATCCATCAGGACCTAAAGGGAAAGCTATCAAAGCCTATGCCGTTCTTGATGAACAAAGCAACAAGTCTTTAGCCAAAACCCAATTCCTTTGATTACTATGGCATTAAAGGAAATGGAACGCCATACACCTTGTAGACATGCTCTGGAGTCATTGAGACAATAAGCAGACGTGCAAGTAACTTTGTTGTGTAGTCATTTGATGGCAAAACCAAAATCTCCTTGCCCACTTTAATTGAATGTGACATGCTTCCAGATGACAAGTCTGAGATACCATCACCAGAGATTGCTAGACACCATCCACATCTCAAAGCTATATTGCAGGTGCACAAGGTACGAGAACAGTGCAGCGGACCTCACAATTCACCATTTGCACAATGCCTAGATCTTTGTTGGGTGATGGTCAGAGAGGTACAGTATGTCTTGGAAGAACACACAAAACTAGCAATGTCAGTGTTTTCAGAACCAACATACTGAGTAATGGACGCCCATCCATTCTTTCACCATGTGCTAGTAACATGTGTAAGAGAAAAGTTTGATAGTGCAATGCTACATTACAATCCTCCAAGTACCACAGGTACAGCTGTTCCTGATGGTAATGCAGATGGTCTTGGCAGTAATGTGTTCCAAAGTACAGACCATGATGATAAAGTAGGCATGTCTGTTGAGGACAGTCTTCCTTGACATCATGGGCAGAGAGGTCTACAGGAATGACTCTAACTTCTGGGTAGCACCATTGCCCTTCAGACCAAATAGGCCTCGCTTACCTAATAACAGATGCCAAGCAGCCAAACACCTTGCATCCCTCCGCCACACTCTGGAAAGAAAACCAGATATGAAAGAGCACTTTTTCAAATTCATGCAGACAATTTTTCACTCAGACCAAGCTGAACTTGCACCCCCACTAAAGGCAGAGCAAGAGTGCTGGTATTTACCCATATTTGGTGTTTAAAACTCACAGAAGAAAGCCCAGATACATGTAGTATTCGATTCCAGTGCCAAACATGAAGGCACCTCACTCAACGATGTGCTCCTGAGTGGAACAGACATGAATAATACACTGCTAGGTGTCCTCATCTGTTTTCGCAAGGAATCTGAGGCAGTAACAGCAGATGTACAGCACAAGTTCTATTGCTTCATTGTCCGTGAAGATTACAGAGACTTCCTCAGATTTCTTTGGTTTGAAAATAATGATCCAGATAAACAGATTGTGGAATACCGCATGAAAGTACATGTGTTTGGAAACAGTTCATCACCCGCTTTGGCCATATACAGTCTGCAAAGAGCTGCACTACTGGGAGAGGATAAGCATGATACTGCAGTGAAACAATTTGTCATGAGGAATTTCTATGTGGATGATGGACTTGCCTCATTTCCTTCCATTGAAGAAGCATTTTCGGTGTTGACACAAACAAAGGAAGTACTAGCAGAGTCAAACATCAGATTGCACAAAATAGCCTCCAACTGTAGAGTGGTAGTGGAAGCATTCTCTCCTGAAGACTTGGCCAAAGATCTAAATGACCTTGAGTTACCATCAGACCCCTTACCTACACAACGAAGTTTGGGACTTATGTGGAACCTGCAAACTGACACTTTCACCTATTATGTGTCAAGAGAAGAAAAGCCGTTTACCAGAAGAGGCATCCTCTCAATGGTCAACAGTCTTAATGATCCTCTGGGATTCTTATCACCTGTAACAATACAGGGCAAGGCTTTAATCAGATAACTGTCCAATAATCAATGTGAGTGGGATTCTCCTATACCAGCTGAAAGAGAGGCACAGTGGAGGACATGGCTTAATTCCCTTCTGGAACTTGAGCAGCTACAGATTGAAAGGCCGTACATTTCTGTTTCTCTGCACTCTACACATTACAGAGAACTTTGTTTCTTTTCAGACGCATCTACTATGGCCATATCAGCTGTAGCTTATCTTAGAGCAGCTGACACAGAGGAGCACAGCTATGTCGGGTTCCTCGTGGGAAAATCCAAGTTGGCCTCTTGCACTCCTCAGACTGTTCCACGTCTTGAGCATTGTTTTGAGGTTCTGGCGGTTGAAATGACAGACTTGATAACAAGTGAATTGGACATTGAAATACAAAGTAAAATTCTACACAGACAGTAGAATTGTGTTAGGTTACATCCACAACACAAGCAGAAGATTTTACATGTATGTTGCCAACAGAGTTGCTCACATCAGAAAGTCCACTCACCCAAATCAGTGGCACTTTGTCAGTACAGACCAAAATCCTGCAGACCATGGAACACGTCCCATACCAGTAGAGCTATTGAGACATACAAACTGGTTTACAGGCCCTGAGTTCTTGTACAAAGATGGCCTAGACAACACATTCCAGTCAGAGACCTATAACCTCTTTGAGCCAGACACAGATACAGAAGTACGGCCTTCATTACTAGGGATGCACCGATCCGATACCTGGATCGGTATCGGCTCCGATACTGAAGCTTTTAGACGGATCGGGTATCGGTCCGACGAGCCCGATCCAAATCCGATACTGTGTGTTAGTCATGTTTGTTACTGTCAAGCTCCAAAAATTACATAAAGGAACCATTAAAACACCATTAAAGCTGTTCATATGACTCATACATTTTATTCTAAGCCAATTAAAGACATGTGATAACTCTGTGAATCACAAAAGGCTGTGTTTAATAAGTAAACATTTCATAGTTCGTTTGCCCATATAATCTTTAATCTATTAAGGTTAAATTATTTGGCTTGCTGTCCACGGTGGAGGGGCTCGAAGAAGCAGCTTCAACTCGAGCTCTAAATTTACCCCCCAAAAAGATGCTTACAATAAAGGACAGCGAACACATGGATAAATCTTAAATGCTTTATAGATGATTGTATCCTTAGACATGTATGCTGCAGTAGATCTGTTTATTCTGTGCGATGTTTAACCTCCCCAAAATGGGTGAAAGAAACACCAAATCATAGGCTAACAGAAGTGCTCAATTTTGGTAAACTGCATTGAAGCAGCTGGCTTGCGGAGGCAGCCTCATGCAAGGGCCTGCTCTGGGTGGAAGGTTTAGACGAAGGACATTTATGCAGCTATAGGGGGCTGTACCATTGATATATTGCATCTAATTAGCGAGCTTACGGAGGCAGCCTCACGTAAGGGCCCGATCCGGGTGGAAGGTTTAGAGTAAAGGACCGGTGTGTGACAATAGGGAGTTGTACCATCTCACTTACGATGGTAGCCTCGTTCAAAGGTCTATCCAGAGACAAGGAAATATGGTACTTTAAATGAACAGGTGACCACAGTTGTAATGCTCATTACAGCTGCTGTGAAGCGAAGACAAAGGGATTTAGCGGAAGCATGTTAAAACACTGCTGCGGCAGTAGAGTAAAGGGGGCCTCCTGTGGGAGCAGAGTAGAGGAGATGGAATAGTAAAAAGGGGGGCATAGTGAAGGTGCTCCTGTGGGAGCGCTGCTGTGTTTCCATTGCTGAAGATGCACTGCTATAAAAGTATGGATCTTAGACGTTGAAAGCGCCTGTGGAGAGAAATAAAAATAACTCTGTGTATGTACCTATAAGGGAAGCAAAATGTTAGTTAGGAAAAACATGACAATTACGTTTGTATGTGCCTGTAGGGGAGCAAATGTTTAGTTAGGATTACATAACTTTATACACACCTGTAAGGGAAGAAAAAGGTTAGTTATGAAAACATAACTTTATTACGTTTGTCATGTCAGGGCTCTACTGCAGCAGTATCGAAAGCAAAAGGAGTACTGCTGTGGCGGTATCGAACATAGGCAGGAGCTGCTGCGGCAGTATCGAGCGTGTTCGGGTGCTGCGGCACAGTATCAAATGGGGCAGTGCTGCGGTGGTACCAAGTGGGGTGCTGCTGCGGTAGAATCATGTGGGCACGCATGGCTTTATCACGTTTACACACGCCTGTAAGGAAAGCACAAGGTTATTTTGGAGGTCATATCAGGCTATATTTATTATGTGTTAGGCTCATTGCATCCATGAGCGAAAGAAATGCCAATGCGAAGGCTAACAGGAAATGCTAAAGGCACCACCACTGACTGCACTTGAACAGTAGAGCTCATACTGCATTTCGGACGGGAGATTTGAAATTTCACACTGCATTCGAATGGGAGGGCCCACACTGCAATTTGAACGGGAGAGCCTGCATTGCAATCAAACGGGAGGGCCCACACTGTGATTCAAACAGGAGAGCCTGCGACCAATGCACTGAGGCTCACACTGCATTTGAACGGGAGAGCCCACACTGCAATTCGACGGGAAAGCCTGCATAGCGTTCAAACGGGAGGACCCACACTGCAATTCAAACAGGAGAACCTGTGGCCAAATTGCATAGGCTCACACTGCATCCGAATGCGAGAGCCCACGCTGCATTCAAATGGCGGGTGGCACAGAGTAAAGAACCTTGCCGAATTGCGGTTTGCGATGGGTATATATTTATGGAGCTATGCTCCTAGACTTTAAGAGGAAACATGGTTGCGGTGTTGTGGGAGATTTAGTGACATGGCCTGAAAGGTTCCGCAGTTGCGGCACCTGGACAACACATTTGTGCTGCTTTATGGTGTCGCGAGAATTTGTCGCATGGGGGAGGTTTAGATGCATGGCCTAAAAGACACCACAGTTGCGGCACCTGGACAGCACATTTGCGCTGCTTTGCAGTGTCGTGGGAATTTGTCGCATGGTCCAAAAGACGCAATTGGTTCAAAATGCAGCAGCTAGAGTACTGGCTAGAACTAAGAAATATGATCGTATCAGACCAATTTTATCGTTAGTACATTGGCTACCTGTTAAATTCCATATTAATTTTAAAATTCTGTTAACTACATACAATGCTTAATAAATAAATTGAACTCTGGGTGCTGAAGTGATCTTGCTTCGGCTTTGAAGAGTGCTGGTGTATGCTTCTGCATACAGAGTCCCTTCTGTATACAGAGTCCCTTGAGCAGACATATTTGCTTCACTGCAGGGGAACCATGACTCGTCATAGGTTATCCATCAACCTTTAGGTAGAGAGGGTCGTAAAAGGAGGCAGAGTTCTGGTCCCAGGTCCGGAGACATGTGGATGATACATACCGATTTGAGCAAATCGAATGTACTAAATTAAAATGACAGACAGGAGAATGCTGACGGTGCAATTAAAGTCATCATGTCAACAAGATCTTATGACATAACTGGTTGTTTAAAATGCCAAAGTATGCAAAATACAGCCAATTACGGCATGCCTGCTGATTTCGATTTAATGATAGACTGAACCATTTGTGGAAGGAAGCTTCCATAATAGTCGGTCTGATATTACCGTGAGAGAATATGAAAGTATGTCTCTGGAAGATGCCTAGCAGCAAAGGTTTCTGCAAGGGAAGACTCTAGACCAACACTGAAAAGGTGGAATAGAAGCTGCATCTAAAACAGTGGTTCTCAACCAGGGGTGGGGACCCACTAAGGGGCCTCGGCACACTTCCAGGGCCCTCAAGATCTTTAATTATTTTTTAGTAGTTTCTTTAATTAAAACTTGAAAACAGGCGTTGTCATTATTACAGTAGAAATAAAGGAAATATCTTATAATAATAAAACACCCTATATTGAAGGCCTTTGAATATTTTCTCTGACTGTGGGGGGCCTTGAAGTAAAAGGATGGAGAACCGCTGATCAAAATACATTCAGGTACATTTTCAAACAGATTAATGGTATTCAGTAGGCATGCATGCATTTATACATCAATTACGTGGCAACAACTGATGATGGCCATTATGCTTTAAAATATAAAATGTTTAAAGCTGCTCTGAAGCTGCCATCATTTATGCAAAACCAGCATACAAAACTTACACAGAGGCTGAGTTTGTAAAGTAGGGAGATTTATGCAGAGTTCGGAATGGCACACCACCCCTACTACCTCCACCGCGTGTGTCAATGGCAGAAATAGCATGCATGCAATAGTATGCAATTCCGAACCTAGCCCTAGTCTGGTTTCAATGCGGCACTGCGTTCAAGCTAGACAGGTAACTTTCTGCTGAAATACTATTCCAAAATGTTTAAAACAAATGATTAAAAGCAATTCTGTTCGCTTAAAACTGATTTGTGCAGGTATAGAGCAGGCTTAACACAGCTATGTAAAGATATCTTTAAAAGCTTGAATTCTCTTCCAGAAAAATGAATATAAAATTGATCTCGTTACCTGCTAAAATCTCCTACGAAGGATGGTGGTATACTGTTGCAGAAGGAATCATACAGCTGAAGATAAAGGATTTGTTGCTGCCAAAAAACGGTGTGACGTCCCTGCAGGTGATGCCCGAAATCTTTTATATACTCTTTGACGACATATCCGAAGCAAGATCTTTATCTCCTCTCTAGCCTAGCGCCCATAGTTGACGGTAGACTGCTGCATTAACTGAATTAGTAGGCTCCCTTTATAAGAGGTCTGGTTATAGCTGCCTGTAATAACATTCTAAAATAATGGTGTCTTGCTCGACTATGAGGTCTTTCGATAACATAATCGCTTCGTCAGCTGCAGTTTATATGTTGCATTAAGCGGCAGCGTGGGTAGATCGGTGTCACCGTTGAGATATTAATACTCGGTCTAATAGGCTCGGGTATGCCCGGAAGATGACGTTTCCTTCGGTGTGTTTGCGGATAGGGATTCCAGGACCTCGTACGATACTCGATCAGCTCCCCGATCTTCTAGGAAAAAGGTACTTTCTGGGTCTGAAGCTCAAGATGAGGCATGGAGGTGGGAAAACAATGAGAAAATAGCGAAAATTATGGCTGCTTGAGAAACGCTGCGTGTTACCATGCTGCTGCAGCTGTGCTACTACAATGCATAGGTGGGTTATTTATAATTTGATGAGGAAAAAAGGGGTTCTGATTGGTTTACAAAGCAAGGTGTGCTGGGGTGACCCATCAGCCTGTGCCACTGAGTTTCCTAACTAAACTTAAGTTGTCATTTTTCTCCATTAACCAACATTTAATGGCGTTTTGTGCTCCTTGCCACAGTCGCCTTCAGCTTGCAATTAATACAATTATTATTATTTACTTTTTTCTAATTAAGTGAGAATCTGAGCGCTGAACTGTAGGACGGGGCTTGCACCAAAGGGAACTATTCTATCATTTCATGATTATTCTCATTTATTCCAAGTCTTTCGAGTAGAAATGGTTGGTATAATGCCTCATGTAAACATTATGAAAATAAATGAAAGATTGTTTGAACAAAAACAGATATTTATGTCATAATTGCATCTATGTGAACTTCTGCAGTTAATCCAGGATGAACTTCAAAGACATTAGTCATTAATCTTACAGTTCTCAAAATCTTTGTTTTAAACACTGACCCTTAACACTTACTTAGTTTAATAATTTTAAACCATGACTTGCACTATACATAAGTAATATTGGCATTATATTCGTGACGTTAGCCAGAGGGCAACTACACAATGATGACTCTAAGACATTATAGATATTACAGTTTTATCTTCTGTTAATGCCTGATCTTCTGTAAAGCTGCTTTGAAACGATGTGTGTTGTGAAAGGCACTATACAAATAAAAATGACTTGACTTGACTCATAGATAGCTATTCGTCAAAGGTTTGTTGGTGACCGAAATGTAAGTGTAATAATAAACTTGAACATGTAATTTTAATTTCTTAAAGTTGTCATCATTTTCAATGTAAATTGTCATATTTTTATTTTATTTTATTTTTTTAATTGCAAAGATAACACGTAAAGTATTCTGATCACTGTCTTTTATTACATTTAGGTCTATAGCTTAAAATATTTACCCTCCCCTAATTCCAACAAAGGGAAGACGTGTGAGATGTGTGAGACAAAATAATCATGAATGAGGAACAGTTAACCTAATGTTGCAAACTTCAGTTTCTTTTTAGGAAAATAAGGGACACTCCATTTCTTTACACCACATATGTTAATGAAAAGCAACACTTAATGCCTGCAGCAATGTGTATAAAAAAATATTTAATTACTGAATATGATATGATAAAATGCATTTGAGATACATTAATTTTGGTTCATGACTGACTTCACTGCATCTGTTAAAAATAAATGTATTTATATATAATAATGGTGTCACTTACCATTACAAACATCAATAACATTTGTTCGGGGATACATTAATTTTCTCTTTAAGCATTCAAATTAATAAGTTTATAAGTGTTAAAACAAATCAGCCAGCCTTGAAATTAATCACTTTAAAACATTTCATTCTAAGCAAAAAATATTTTAAAATAAAAATAAAAGCCTACAAATCTGTGTGCTTAACATATCTAATGAGGAAACTACATGCTACTCATCGCATAAAGAAATTCCAATGATGTAGGCCAGTGGTTCTCAAACTGGGGGTCTCGTCAATGGGGGGCGTGGAGAGTTTGAAAGGGGGGCCTAAACACACATATAGTATTTATATGTATTTATTTATTATAGTTGTTTAATCATTAAAATTTACCATAAATACTTAAAGGTGCTGTGAGCGATTTGTTTTATGGAAAGGTATGCAAAAATGTTACTACTGCCTGAAATATATTAGTGAAATTAGTGTCCTGAGATATCTCACCGATCTCTGTGACAGCTCTAGACTCTGTAAACAGCAAAAAAAAAAAGTGGCCGCGGACAATGACGCTTTCTGCCTTTCAATCATTTTGCTCATTCTCATTGTATTGCAGTTGCAGCGAAATATTGAGGCTTACTGCCATTTTTGAGCCATGTTGTTCATAACAGATGTCTGTTGAGTACGCTATTTTGCTGCTGTTGTTTTAGACAACCGTTTCTGCAAGATGTCGGTCTCAATAAAGCTAATTTGTTATCTTTGGAGTGTGGGTTTTTGGAAAGAGGGGGCGTGGCTAATTCAACGGCTCAGTCTGGTGGAAGTAGAACAGCTGAAATCGCTTACAGCACCTTTAAGCAGCATATCATAAAATGTGTTTTGGAATCACCAATTAATATTTACCAAATTATTATAAGTATCCAAATGTCTGTAAATGTTGTAATCCCTTATGAAATTCGAGAGTTCATGGCAAATTTGCGGCAAACTTGCAACACTGATTCACTGATAATTTTTACATGCAAATGAGCTTTGCGGCAAACTTGCGGCAAATTGTCCACTGTTGCCAAAGGTTTGCGGAGGTTCACCACTACTGCAAGAGCTGTAAACGTCATGGTTACTGGTGTAACCTCCATTCCCTGATGGAGGGAACGAGACGTTGGTGTCGATGTAGTGACACTAGGGGTCACTCTTGGGAGCCCGAGACACCTCTGGTCTTTGATGAAAGGCCAATGAAAATTGGTGAGTGGTATTTGCATGCCACTCCCCCGAACATACGGGTATAAAAGGAGCTGGTATGCAACCACTCATTCAGGTTTTACGCTGAGGTGCCGATATAAGGTCCGGCCATTTCAGCGGGTAGTTCAGCATTGTGGCAGGAGGGACCAACATCTCGTTCCCTCAAACAGGGAATGGAGGTTACACCAGTAACCATGATGTTCCTTATCTGTCACTCACTCGACGTTGGTGTCGATGTAGTGACACTAGGGGTCCCTATACAAAATGCCACAAAGCTGAACTGTGTTACGTGAACTGGCGGTGTGTGGTGGGCAGACTTGCTGTGTGCCTCATAGCCAGCGCACCAGGTCGACACGTAACATCCCCCAGCACAGTTATGAGTGTCGAACGGCCCTTTTTGGGGACAAGTCGACTACCCAGATATAGAGACAGGCTTAACGCAGTCGTGGCCTCTTTCCCCTTCTCTTTTTCCACTCCCTAAAAAAGAAGGGGGATTATCTGACTGGGCCGCCAGGTCTAGTCGGGGGTGTCCCTCCCAAGGGGAGGACACTGCGGAGACCACACCTCGCCCCAAGAGAGGGGGGGATATTTAAGTGGAAGAATACATCACATGGTCTTTCCAACCATATGGAGAGCCTTCAAGGTAGATCCTGCCCAATGGGGGAGGAGTTACTACAACATGGAGACTGAGGGGCTCTGCCCAAGGAAGACGCAGTTTGCCAGTAGGGGAACGAACTAGCGGAAGATATAGATCGCATGGGGTTAGCCTTACAGGGAACCGCCACATGCGGAGCACCTATCCCAGAACCGGGCTCTTAGTTAGTGCGTGTACTGGGCCGGCAGCGAGTCTCTCCGAAAACTCGACTGCCACAGGGCTCGGAGGAAGTCAACCAGGGAACAACCTTTGTGAACACTACTGGGAATTAACAGCGCACGTCTTCAGCTCAAAAGGAGGTGGAAGGTGCAATGTGCAAGCGATACACCCGGCCGGCTATCCCGGGCTTATCCACTTGTGTTGCGTGCCACTACCTGGGACGAAACTGGTTCCACCCGGAGGTTGTAGAACCTTGCTAAGGTGTTGGGTGTTGCCCAGCCCGCTGCTCTGCAAATGTCTGTTAGAGAGGCACCTCTGGCCAGGGCCCAAGAAGCCGCTACACCACGGGTAGAATGGGGTCATAGCCCTACCGGGGGTGGCATGTTTTGGGCAAGATATGCCATAGTTATGGCATCAATGAGCCAGTGGGCGATCCTCTGCTTGGAGACAGCGCTTCCTTTCCGCTGTGCACCAAAACAGACAAAGAGCTGCTCAGAGATTCTTAAGCTCTGTGTGCGATCCAAATAGATGCGTAAAGCATGCACCAGACACAGCAACGACAGGGCTGGGTCTGCCTCCTCCTGGGGCAGTGCTTGCAGGTTCACCACCTGGTCCCTAAAAGGAGTGGTGGGAACCTTGGGCACATAACCCGGTCGGGGGTCTCAGGATCACGTGAGAATGGCCCGGACCGAACTCCAGTCACGTTTCGCTGACAGAGAACGCTTGCAGGTCACCTACCCTCTTGATGGAAGTGAGCGCAGTCAGGAGGGCAGTCTTCAAGGAGAGTGCCTTAAGCCCGGCTGACTGCAAGCCTCAAAGGGGGCTCTCTGTAGACCCTGAAAAACTACAGAGGTCCGATGAGGGAACAAGGCACGGCCTGCAGGGATTCAGCCTCCTGGCGCCTCTTAGGAACCTGATGATCAGATCACGCTTCCCTAAGGACTTACCGTCGACTGCATCGTGGTGTGCTGCTATGGCAGCAACGTACACCTTCAAGGTGGAAGGGGACAGCCTCCCTTCCAACCTCTCTTGCAGGAAGGAAAGCACTGATCAGACGCCACTTAAAGGCATACAGGCGCCTCATAGATGGAGCCCTAGCCTGAGTGAACGTGTCTACCACCGCAGGTGGGAGACAGCTTAGGTCTTCCGCGTCCCATCCAGGGGCCAGACATGGAGATTCCAGAGGTCTGGGCACGGGTGCCGGATGGTGCCCCTTCCCTGAGAAAGAAGGTCCTTCCTCAGGGGAATTTGCCCGGGGGAGCTGTGACGAGGAGCGTGAGGTCCGAGCACCATGTCTGGGTTGGCCAGTAGGGTGCTTACCAGGACGACCTTCTCCTCGTCCTCCCTGACCTTGCACAGGGTCTGTGCGAGCAGGCTCACTGGGGGAAAATGCATATATGCGAATGCCAGGGGACCAGCTGTGTGCCAGCGCGTCTATTCCAAGGAAGGCCTCGGTGAGGGCGTACCAGAGCGGGCAGTGGGAGGATTCTTGGGAGGCGAACAGTGCACCTGTGCCTGACCGAATCGACTCCAAATTAGCTGGACCACCTGAGGATGGAGTCTCCACTCTCCCTTGAGGGTAACCTGCTGTTACGGCACGTCCGCCGAAGTGTTGAGGTTGGCCGGGATGTGAGTGGCTTGCAGCGACTTGGTGCTGCTAACTCTGTTGGAGGAGACAGCGGGCGAGTTGTGACATACAGCGGGACACAGACCGCCTTGGCGGTTGACATATGCTACCACTGCCGTGCTGTCTGTCCGAACTAGCACGTGCTTGCCCTGGATCAACGGCCGGAACCTCCGCAGGGCGAGCAGAATTGTCAGTAACTCGAGGCAGTTGATGTGCCAACGCAGCCACGGACCCGTCTAGAGGCCGGCCCCAGTCCGTTTTGGAGGCGTCTGTCGTGACCACGACGTGCCTGGAGACCAGTTCTAGGGGAACACCTGCTCGTAGAAACGAGAGGTCGGTCCAAGGGCTGAAAAGGCGGTGACAGACCGACGTAATGGCAACGCGGTGTGTCCCGTGGCGCCATGCCCGTCTTGGGACTCGAGTCTGGAGCCAGTGCTGAAGCGGCCCCATATGCATCAACCCGAGCGGGGTGGCCACCGCCGAGGATGCCATATGCCCCAGGAGCCTCTGAAAAAGTTTCAGTGGAACCGCTGTTTTCTGTTTGAACGCCTTCAAACAGGCCAGCACCGACTGGGCACGCTCGTTCGTAAGATGTGCCGTCAAGGAGACTGAGTCCAACTCCAAACCGAGAAAAGAGATGCTCTGAACCGGGAGGAGCTTGCTCTTTTCCCAGCTGACCCGAAGCCCTAGTCGGCTGAGGTGTGAGAGCACCAGGTCCCTGTGTGCGCATAACACTTCTCGAGAGTGAGCTAAGATTAGCCAGTCATCGAGATAGTTGAGAATGCAAATGCCCACCTCCCTTAACGGGGCAAGGGCAGCCTCTGCGACCTTCGTAAAGACGTGAGGAGACAGGGACAGGCCGAAAGGGAGGACTTTGTACTGATAATCCTGACCCTCGAACGCGAACCGCAGGAAGGGTCTGTGTCGAGGAAGGATCGAGACGTGAAAGTACGCATCCTTCGGGTCTACCGCCGCGAACCAATCTTGATGCCGGACGCTCGCTAGAATGCGTCTTTGCGTCAGCATCTTGAACGGGAGTCTGTGTAAAGCCCAGTTCAGTACTCGCAGGTCCAAGATTGGCCGCAACCCACCACCTTTTTTCGGTACAATGAAGTAGGGCTGTAAAATCCCTTCTTCATCTTGGCTGGAGGGACAGGTTCTATCGCGTCCTTCCGTAGGAGGGTAGTGATCTCCGCGCAAGGTAGCAGCGTTTCCGTCTTTCACGAAGGTGAAGTGGACACCGCTGGACTGGGCGGATGCCCGGCGAAGTGAATCGCGCAGCCGAGTCGGACGGTCCGGACCAGCCCTCGTGACGGACTGGAAAGCGCAAGCCATGCGTCCAAGTTCCGCGCAAGGGGTACCAAAGGGACAACGTCATCGGATGTACCGGCAGGTGGGGCCTCGCGGCGGGACGGAGCTTGAGGTGCCACACCACATCGTGGCCGAGGACATCGAAGCACTTACCTGGCTCCTTGTGACCACCCCCGGAACAGCCTGGGACGGGGGAGGAAGAGGCCTGTCCTCGTGACCCGTGGAGACTGTCACATTGGGGGAAGATTTGTGCCACAGCTGGGCACTCAGGGCGGGAGACCACCGCTGGAGCGCCAACCTGCCAAATGGAATGGTGGACGGTGGTCGTGATGCCAGCCGTACACACTGGATATGTGACCCAGGGAACAAGGAAACCACTCTTGCTGAGCTCTTGAGTACTGCAGCCACTTGGGCATGCAGCGCAATTAAATGCAAAAGGTAACAAAAAGACGAAGATCTGCTTACCAGCTCCAGAGCAGTGGGTTTCGTTGTCCCTGGGTCACCCGTCTCAGGGGCGCTCCGAAGACCTCCGTGGGTTCTTCGGTGCCGGCTGTGAGACGGGTGTCGTCGGCTTCCTGCAGTGGGCTCCACGCCGGGGCCGGGCCGGAGGGGCGGGCTGCGGCGGAGCCGGTGCAGTCACCGCAGGGGGACGCCCTCGGCGATGAGTAGATGGGGTGCGGGATCTTGAGCCGCGCCGGGGCAGGATAAGCCGGCTAGCATCCATCTACTGCTCTACCATCGAGAACTGCTAGGCGAAGTCCTCAACGGTGTCGCCGAATAGGCCCGCCTGGGAAATGGGGGCAGCAAGGAATCGTGTCCTGTCGGCCTCACCCATCTCGACCAGGTTGAGCCAAAGGTGGCGCTCCTGGATCACTAGTGTGGCCATCGTCCACCCGAGAGACCGCGCCGTGACCTCCGTCGCTCGGAGAGCGAGGTCGGTCGCCGAGCGCAGTTCCTGCATCAATCCCGGGACAGAACTACCCTCGTGCAGTTCCTTTAGCGCCTTGGCGGACTCGCAGGAGAGGCTTGGCGTGCAGGGCGGAGGCGGCTTGTCCAGCGGCACCGTAGGCTTTGACCGTCAGAGACGACGTAAACCTACAGGCCTTGGACGGGGGCTTTGGGTACCCGCGCCAGGTGGCGGCGCTCTGCGGGCATAGGTGCACCGCGAGCGCCTTTATCCACCGGGGGATTGCCGAATAACCCTTGGCCGCCCCACTATCGAGGGTAGTGAGAGCGGGGAAGCTGAAAAGATCGGGACCGGGCAGTAAAAAGTGCCTCCCGCGACCTTGTCAGCTCTTCATGCACTTCCGGGAAGAAAGGAACGGGGCGGGGCATGGCTTTGAGCGGCGCCACGAGCCCAGGAACCAATCATAGAGTCGCAAGGGTTCAGGGAAGAGCCGTGAAATCCACTCTAACCGACGCTCGCGGCTGTCCGAGAAAGCATGTCGTCATCTCCGCGTCAGCCTGTGACTGGGCGATCAACCCCGAACGGAGGAGCCCAGCTGAGGCTTCCGACTGGACGAGCCCGCTCTCCGATGCTGCGCTCGAGAGCTCATCACTTTCGCGGGCTCCGAATAAGAGGTCGAACTCGCCGTGAGACGAGCCGGCGGACTCACCCGGAAGCCCGATCGGGGCAGACGAGCGTGCTGGGGAATGGGAGGTCCGCGGGGGGATACCCGGTGGAGGCGGTCCCATTGGGGTCCCCAAATCGCCCCCAGTGCTAGCCGCGCTGGCCTCAAACCCGTGGGTAAAAGGACCGAGGCGGGAGCCTCTGGGGTGGCTCGCTTCCTTACGAAGGCGAGCCGCGACCGCAACGTTGCCATGGACATATTCTCGTAATGAGAACGTGACCATCCACGAACGCTGTCTCCGCGTGAGCAGTGCCCAGACACGAAAGACAGTGATCGTGACCGTTAGAAGGCGAGAGATAATGAGCACAACCAGGAATAACACACAATCGGAAAAGCATCTTTAAAAAGACGCGTCTTTAAAAAGACGTTCCGTGTGTGCGCTCTTTTAGAGAAAGATATACTCTTTTAGAGGGGAAAAATGCTCTTTCAGAAAATATACTCTCTAGTTTTTCTGCCGAAGCGCACAGGGAAATTCTCTGCAGTGCACCAGTGCAGAGGAGGGAGAAGCCGCTGAAATGCGCCGTCAGATCCAGCAGGTGAATGAACAGTAGTATTCAGCTCAGCGAGAATGACCGTTCGGCTCCGAAGAGAAAATCTGAATGAGTGGTTGCATACCAGCTCCTTTTATACCCGTATGTTCGGGGGAGTGGCATGCAAATACCACTCGGCAATTTTCATTGACCTTTTATCAAAGACCAGAGGTGTCTCGGGCTCCCAAGAGTGACCCCTAGTGTCACTACATCGACACCAACGTCGAGTGAGTGACAGATAGGGAACTTCTGGCAATCATTTACGGTGAATCAAAAGATCACTTCCATGTGGAAATAACGACCGTAAAATTTGCTGCAAATTTGCATCATGTTTGCGGCTAGTTTCGATTTTTTTATAAGGGGTTTGAAATATAACCATGGATTCTGTCAACGCACTGTTACAACAGCCCTTACAAAAAAATCTGAACCAGCTGCAAACTTGACGCAAATTTGGCGCTTGTTATTTTCACATGCAAATGAGCTTTTGATTCGCCACAAATATTTGCCAGAAGTTTGCAGCTCTTCGCCAGTAGTGGTGAACCTCTAGCAAACCTTTGACAACAATGGACAATTTGCCACAAGTTTGCCACAAAGCTCATTTGCATGCGAATATTATCAGTGGCAAATTTGCTGGAAGTTTGCCAAATACTCTCGATTTTCGTAAGGGAGACTATTTAAATTTTGAGCAGCAGCTTTCCTCCACATACACCAGCGATACCATTCTATCTACAACATGGATGCATTTGTCACTCATGAAAAGAGGAGTGCAAACAAAAAACTAAGAAAATATGATGAGAGTTACCCATGGCACATCTGCTGATCCACGTCCGCAGTGTGTTATTTGTGGTGATGTGCTGGCTAATGATAGCATGAAACCCTGTAAATTAAAGTGCCATTTGGAAACCAAAAATCCAGCCTTGACTTTTTTAAATGAAAGCTTGATAGCTTTAGTGAATGTTCAAAGCGAATGCCTTGAAGCTTCTTAATCATTCTTGAAAGCATTGCTGAACTTGGAAAACCTCACACCATTGGCAAGACATTGGTTTTGCTGCAAAAGACATGCAGAATCATGTTCGGTGATAGCTCTGCAGTGCAATTAAGTTCAAATCCAATGTCAAATGACACTGCCAGTCGCAGAATATCTGATCTTGCCAATGATGTTAAAGAACAATAACTAGATTTTGTTAGGCAGAGCCCTTACTATGCAATACAGCTAGATGATAGCATGAAAGTAGCTGGGCAAACACAAATACTCACTTACGAAAGGTTTATGAAAGACCAGAATATTGATGAAGATGTTCTGTTTTGTCGTCCTCATCCATCCCACACAGCTTTAGTATCTTGGATAATTTCATTCAAGATTTAACAGTGGGCTAGGAGAAATGTGTCAGTTATGCACTGATGGGGCTCGTGCAATGATGGGGAGGTTGAATAGGTAGGTAAAACATGTTCAGCAGGTAGATCTTCTAGCAAAATGGATCCATAGCATGATTCACCGTGAATCACTGGCAGCCCAAAAAATGGCCAAACCACTGGAGTCTGTTCTGCAGCCAGTCGTATATGTAATTAATTTTATCAAGGCAAGGCCACTGAACACACGATTGTTTTATTTAATGTGCTAGGAAATGGGATCTGAACATGAGCAGCTTCTCTTCCACACAGAGATTTGGCTCTCTAGAAGGAGAGTGCTGCAGCATCTTAATGAACTTCACAAAGAAGTGAAATAGTTTTTAATTAATGCCAATTCAGAGCTTGCAAAGCACTTAAACAACACCCAGTGGTCAGCCTCTCTGTCAAATCTAGTTGATATATTTGTAACAGGGTAAAATGGAAAGGAGGAGGTGAGAACCGGACGAAGCATCAAAGTAATATTTAATTAAACAAAAAGACACATACAGGGCAGCTGACTGTAGCACTCTCTCTCTCTAACTGCTGCCTCTAATGGCCTTTATCCCTCTTGACGGCTTGATTAGCCTGATTAGGGGCCGGGCATGAAAAAAACATACTCGCCGGTTCTCTGATACGCCGTAGCCTGGACCTCGGTCACTCCTCCACCCTCTAGTGGATGACAGCCACTCCTCCTTGGGTGGATCAGAGGCAGTCCTCCGGCCACTGGAGGACGGAACACTCTGCCATGTTTTGGTGGATGGTAGGGGTCTCCTCTGCCCCTGGCAGCGGTTCTCCCACACCAGGCGGTCAGTAGTGAGCCCCTCCCCGCTCGCAGATGTCGGTATTCCCTTTGACCCCGCCACGTTTTGGCGGCCGGTAGGGGTCTCCTCCGCCCCTGGCAGTGGTCCAATAGCTGCAGGCGGTCGGTAAGGAGCCCCTCCTCCCCTCTCAGTCGGTGGTCGTTCCTCCGCTTTCAGGAGGCCGGGCTCCTCCATCCCCCGGTGGATGGCCACAGCTGCTCCTTTGGGGTGGATGGTAGTGGCGAGGACACAAACATAAACACATACAGCTGCCTGTAGCTCTCTCTCTCTTGAACTGCTGCCTCCGGCGGCCTTTATGCCTCTCGACGGCTTGATTAGCCTGATTAGGGGCCGGGCGTGCGTCATCATGGCCCAGCCACACCCTCCTCCTTGCCACAATATTTTACAGGCTTAACACCCTCAACATGTCCTTGTAGGGTCAAGATACAAACCCTGCTTCTTGCTGACAAAATCAGTGCTTTCAATTAATAATTTGACCTCTGGCATGATCGCCTGATGAAAAATATTTTTTGACACATTCCCATGCTTTTCCGATTAAACCACAGAAGTAAGCGGGTCTGGAGATATTTCTCCTCCTGTCACACCTGCAATATTATAACACTAAATGTACTGAAACAGCAGTTCTGCTCCTATTTCACGGAGTACTACAGTTCCTTTTCATATGTTCGAGATCCATTCATTTGCACAGCCAAAGATATTACTTTGGGAACAACTTATCAAATTATTGAGTGACATCAGGTTAAAACATCTGTTTGGCACTTGCTGCCTTGACTGGTTTTTGGTGTCATTAATGGGCGAGTCTCAGCTGTGTGTTGCAGCTTTAAAATTGCATCTGCCTTTTGCCTCCACATATTTGTGCAAAGCAGGGTTTTCAAAACTGATGAATAAATACCGCAATGGAGAAAAAGTCGAAGACGATCTCAGACTGTTCCTGATGAATATTGTACCGCGGATTGAGCTGGTTTACAGAACAATGCAAGCTCATCCTTCACACTGATAGGCCAGATGTGTACAATTAAGTGTACAAAATAATTATTCTCCTTCATTGATTCAATCCTATTCATTGTAACAATCCAATGGCCCTCTAAAAATCAGGGAACAGTCTGTGTTTTATAAATCAACACTCAATAACAGTTTTTATATTACACCAAAAAATGTATGAAAAGAGGCAAGCATTCACAAAATGCTCTTTGCAGTGAAATTAACAATTCATATCCATATAAAACATGATTTAAAACAACAATACATTTGCATTACATAATTAAATTTTTATCTCTTAAAATAGCCTTTTACAATTTAAGGAACTCATGGCCTGTAATACATGCGTATAGCCCACACTTTGGAAACACAGTAAAATCTCACTATCAATCACCTTTGCAGTCCAGTGTTTCTCATCAGTGCGAATTATAGCCTATATTTAATATCGTCTAATACTTTTCTTACAAGGTTATACTGTAACTTAAAATGCGCATGAAATACTGTATGACGCACCCACAAAAGATGAAGTAGACTACCTGTAAATGGGGCATAAGCGCTTACTCTTGTGTCCCATGCACCACCTGGTGTATACTGTGAGAAGTGCAACAAATGTGTTTGATCCTGTGAAAGTGCATAAAAAAATAAATAAAATTAAAGGCAGAATCTATATAAACTACTTTTATTGTGCCTTATTGTCATTTCTGGAACATGACAGCATCCATCCCAATTCACTTTCATTGTAAGCATATAGCAGCGTAAACATTCTGCGAAACTTCTCATTTTGTGTTTAAAGCACAAAAGTCATATGGTTTTGGAACAACATAAATGTGAGTAAATGATGCCACTATCTCCGCTTAAGTATCCCTTTAAATGTGCTGTTTTGCTACTTGCCTTGTCTTCATTTCAGGATTCTTTTAAGTAAACATGTCTAATTTCCTTGTGTAAATGTACTCATGCATATGTCAAATTTGCCTGGTATTGCAAGAAAAAAATAGTGCCGCTGATACAGTAGTTACTAACCTTAAATACACACTAAAAACAATGAAATTTTTTAAGCATTCATAGGGGATTTAAAGCTATTTGATGACAAGAATATCACACAAGTAACAACTGAAAAGTGCTGGGCAGATTACTTGTGAATTGTAGTCAGGTGCTGATTACAATTACATGACATAAAAATGCAATCAGTAACGTAATTTTGCAGGGAGACTCCTAGTAGCTCCATGGCTTTCAATCAATTCAGGTATCTCATCCAATCATAATCCATAATCCTCTGTTTCAAAAGCACCAGCTGTTGCTCACCTCTTGTTATGTCTCTGTTTGTTTTCATTCCTTGCTTCTCAAGCAAACAGTCGACATAACATTAGATTATACATCTTCAGTTTACTCACCTTGACGTTTCCACTTCCCAGCACAGCTCTCATCAGAAAGATAAGCTAAGTCTCCTTTCATTCTTCAGATGGGGTTTAAAGCTTTTTCAGCGTTCTGTGTTCATCTTAACATACTGCTTCACAAATAGTTTTTCCAACGTTTTGCTTTAACAAGTTTAGTCGGCCAACACTGATTTCATGTTGCAGGGAAATTTGCGTGTATATAGTGGCCGCCGCGCCGTGTGGGATAATATAGTCTACATTTTTTGCTCATCTGTTTTCAATAGTGTTTGCATGTTGTAATTCCTGCATTGGGCATCGGCATGCATGCACGTTTATTTATGCGTAAGTCTCCGGTGGATGGTATGATTATGTCTTTTAGTGCAATTTTTCTGTCGGTTGCTCCTCACACAAACCACAAACGCAAATGTCTGCAAAGCAGCTGGTCACCACATTCAAGATACGCAAGTTCACAGTTTCTTTTCTTTTGGAGGAGCCAAATATTATGCATCTACTGTAGCTGGTGGCTGATGGGGTTTTAGGTTCCATGTATTTCTTTCACTGCTCATTATTTTCATCATAAAGCAGCAGTAAATGCTTTTCAAGCGACTATGTCTCATTTTTAGTATATTGGCAGTCTTCTGTTTTCACGTTGGATTTTCCTGCCAGATTGTGGCTGCACACCACGTGGTTAACAAAGTCATGTTGTTAACTATCAGTAGCATCAGCATGCTATGCTAATACATTCCTGCATTTGAGCAATCAGGTTTAGTGTTCATGCATTTCTTTATGTATACACCTCTAGTATTCATTGTGATTTATCTCTATTAAATGTAGACATGTTCTTCATAGTTCATATTTCATTAGTGTTTTCTGTGGCTGTTTTTTTTTTTTTTTTTTTTTTTCATGTATTTCAGCTAGGTTGTTGTTGTTTTATGTCACAATAATCTTATCTCTTCCTTCTATTCATAATGGGTCTATCACAGTTCTCCTTAAGGGGAGTTTTGTCGTTGCATGCATGCCTCCACATATGATGGGCATCGTACAACTATATAATTGAATCACTAAAGCAGCAGGGCATTTCATGTAAATGTCAAACATACCATAAAAACAAAAAGCCAGTTTTAATCATTTTAATTCATCATGCAGCCTTGATGGATATCATAACAATGTTTCGGGGGTTGATGTCTGCAGGTTTCAAGGCATTTTTGATTCTTTTTCCTCATAATGTAAGTGCTGTTCCCTATCTGTCACTCACTCGACGTTGGTGTCGATGTAGTGACACTAGGGGTCACTCTTGGGAGCCCGAGACACCTCTGGTCTTTGATAAAAGGCCAATGAAAATTGGCGAGTGGTATTTGCATGCCACTCCCCCGAACATACGGGTATAAAAGGAGCTGGTATGCAACCACTCATTCAGATTTTCTCTTCAGAGCCGAACGGTCATTCTCGCTGAGCTGAATACTACTGTTCATTCACCTGCTGGATCTGACGGCGCATTTCAGCGGCTTCTCCCTCCTCTGCACTGGTGCACTGCAGAGAATGCCCCTGGGCGCTTCGGCAGAAAAACTAGAGAGTATATTTTCTGAAAGAGCATTTTTCCCCTCTAAAAGAGTATATCTTTCTCTAAAAGAGCGCACACACGGAACGTCTTTTTAAAGATGCGTCTTTTTAAAGATGCTTTTCCGATTGTGTGTTATTCCTGGTTGTGCTCATTATCTCTCGCCTTCTAACGGTCACTGTGGTCACAGTCTTTCGTGTCTGGGCACTGCTCACGCGGAGACAGCGTTCGTGGATGGTCACGTTCTCATTGTGAGAATATGTCCATGGCAACGTTGCGGTCGCGGCTCGCCTTCGTAAGAAAGCGAGCCACCCCAGAGGCTCCCGCCTCGGTCCTTTTACCCACGGGTTTGAGGCCAGCGCGGCTAGCACTGGGGGCGATTTGGGGACCCCAATGGGACCGCCTCCGCCGGGTATCCCCCCGCGGACCTCCCATTCCCCAGCACGCTCGTCTGCCCCGATCGGGCTTCCGGGTGAGTCCGCCAGCTCGTCTCACGGCGAGTTCGACCTCTTATTCGGAGCCTGCGAAAGTGATGAGCTCTCGAGCGCAGCATCGGAGAGCGGGCTCGTCCAGTCGGAAGCCTCAACCGGGCTCCTCCCTTCGGGGTCGATCGCCCAGTCACAGGCTGACGCGGAGATGACGACATGCTTTCCCGGGCAGCCGCGAGCGTCGGTTAGAGTGGATTTCACCGCTCTTCCCTGAACCCTCGCGGCTCGGTGATTGGTTCCTGGGCTCACGGCGCACCTCAAAGCCATGCCCTGCCCCGTTCCTTTCTTCCCGGAAGTGCATGAAGAGCTGACAAGGTCGCGGGAGGCACTTTTTACTGCCCGGTCCCGATCTTTTCAGCTTCCCTGCTCTCACTACCCTCGATGGTGGGGCGGCCAAGGGTTATTCGGCAATCCCCCGGTGGATAAAGGCGCTCGCGGTGCACCTATGCCCGCAGAGCGCCGCCACCTGGCGCGGGTACCCAAAGCCCCCGTCCAAGGCCTGTAGGTTTACGTCGTTCTGACGGCCAAGGCCTACGGTGCCACTGGACAAGCCGCCTCCGCCCTGCACGCCATGGCTCTCCTGCAAGTCCGCCAAGGTGCTAAAGGAACATCACGAGGGTAGTTCCGCCCCGGGATTGATGCAGGAACTGCGCTCGGCGACCAACCTCGCTCTCCGAGTGACGGAGGTCACGGCGCTGTCTCTCGGGCGGACGATGGCCACACTAGTGGTCCAGGAGCGCCACCTTTGGCTCAACCTGGTCGAGATGGGTGAGGCCGACAGGACACGATTCCTTGCTGCCCCCATTTCCCAGGCGGGCCTATTCGGCGACACCATCGAGGACTTTGCCCGGCAGTTCTCGATGGTAGAGCAGTAGATGGATGCTAGCCGGCTTATCCTGCCCCGGCATGGCTCAAGATCCCGCACCCCATCTACTCATCGCCGAGGGTGTCCCCCTGTTGTGACTGCACCGGCTCCGCCGCAGCCCGCCCCTTCGGCCTGGCCCCGGCATGAAGCCCACCGCAGGAAGCTGACGCCACCCGTCTTGCAGCCGCCCAGAACCCGTGAAAGGCTTCAAAGCGCCCTTGAGATGGGCGACCCAGGGACAACGAAACCCGCTGCTCTGGAGCTGGTAAGCAGATCTTCATCTTTTTGTTACCTTTTGCATTTAATTGCGCTGCATGCCCAAGTGGCTGCAGTACTCAAGAGCTCAGCAAGAGTGGTTTCCTTGTTCCCTGGGTCACATATCCGGTGTGTACGGCTGGCATCACGACCACCGTCCACCACTCCATTTGGCAGGTTGGCGCTCCAGCGGCGGTCTCCCGCCCTGAGCGCCCAGCTGTGGCACAAATCCGCCCCCGATGTGACAGTCTCCACGGGTCATGAGGACAGGCCTCTTCCTCCCCCGTCCCAGGCTGTTCCGGGGGTGGTCACAAGGAGCCAGGTAAGTGCTTCGATGTCCTCGGACTCAGCACGGCCACGATGTGGTGTGGCACCTTGAGCTCTGCCCCGCCGCGAGGCCCCACCTGCTGGTACATCTGATGACGTTGTCCCTTTGGTCCCTCTTGCGCGGAACTTGGACACATGGCTTGTGCTTTCCAGTCCGTCACGAGGGCTGGTCCGGACCGTCCGACTCAGCTGCGCGATTCACTTCACCGGGCATCCACCCAGGTCCAGCGGTGTCCACTTCACCTTGGTGAAAGACGGAAATGCTGCTACCTTGCACGGAGATCGCTACCCTCCTACGGAAGGACGTGATAGAACCTGTCCCTCCAGCTGAGATGAAGAAAAGGTTTTACAGCCCCTACTTCTTTGTACCGAAAAAAGGCGGTGGGTTGCGGCCAATCTTGGACCTGCGAGTACTGAACTGGGCTTTACACAGACTCCCGTTCAAGATGCTGATGCAAAGACGCATTCTAGCGAGCATCCGGCATTAAGATTGGTTCGCGGCGGTAGACCCGAAGGACACGTACTTTCATGTCTCGATCCTTCCTCGACACAGACCCTTCCTGCGGTTCGCGTTCGAGGGTCAGGCGTATCTGTCTCCTCGCGTCTTTACGAAGATCGCAGAGGCTGCCCTTGCCCCATTAAGGGAGGTGGGCATTCGCATTCTCAACTATCTCGATGACTGGCTAATCTTAGCTCACTCTCGAGATGTGTTATGCGCACACAGGGACCTGGTGCTCTCACACCTCAGCCGACTACGGCTTCGGGTCAACTGGGAAAAGAGCAAGCTCCTCCCGGTTCAGAGCATCTTTTTTCTCGGTTTGGAGTTGGACTCAGTCTCTTTGACGGCGCACCTTATGAGCGAGCGCGCCCAGTCGGTGCTGGCCTGTTTGAAGGCGTTCAAACAGAAAACAGTGGTTCCACTGAAACTTTTTCAGAGGCTCCTGGGGCATATGGCATCCTCGGCGGTGGCCACCCCGCTCGGGTTGATGCATATGGGGCCGCTTCAGCACTGGCTCCAGACTCGAGTCCCGAGACGGGCATGGCGCCATGGGACACTCCGCGTGGCCATTACGTCGGTCTGTCACAGTCTTTTCAGCCCTTGGACCGACCTCTCGTTTCTACGAGCAGGTGTTCCCCTAGAACTGGTCTCCAGGCACGTTGTGGCCACGACAGATGCCTCCAAAATGGGCTGGGGTGCTGTTGGCAACAGGCACGCAGCCGCCGGCCTCTGGACGGGTCCGCGGCTGCGTTGGCACATCAATTGCCTCGAGTTATTGGCAATTCTGCTTGCCCTGCGGAGGTTCTGGCCGTTGATCCAGGGCAAGCACGTGCTAGTTCGGACAGACAGCACGGCAGCGGTAGCATATGTCAACTGCCAAGGCGGTCTGCGCTCCCGCTGTATGTCATAACTCGCCCGCCGTCTCCTCCAACGGAGTCAGCAGCACCAAGTTGCTGCAAGCCACTCACATCCCGGGCAACCTCAACACTTCAGCGGACGCGCCGTCACAACAGGTTACCCTCAAGGGAGAGTGGAGACTCCACCTTCAGGTGGTCCAGCTGATTGGAGTCGATTCGGTCAGGCACAGGTGCACCTGTTCGCCTCCCAAGAATCCTCCCCACTGCCCGCTCTGGTACGCCCTGACCGAGGCCTTCCTCGGCATAGACGTGCTGGCACACAGCTGGTCCCCTGGCATTCGCAAATATGCGTTTTCCCCCAGTGAGCCAGCTCGCACGACCTTCTCCTCGTCCTGGTAAGCACCCTACTGGCCCTCCCAGACGTGGTGCTTGGACCTCACGCTCCTCGTGACAACTCCCCCCGGGCAAATTCCCCTGAGGAAGGACCTTCTTTCTCAGAGAAGGGGCACCATCCAGCACCCGCGCCCAGACCTCTGGAATCTCCATGTCTGGCCCCTGGACGGGTCGCGGAAGACCTAAGCTGTCTCCCACCTGCGGTGGTAGACATGTTCACTCAGGCTAAGGCTCCCTCTATGAGGCGCCTGTATGCCTTTAAGTGGCGTCTGTTCACTAAGTGGTGTTCTTCCCGTCAGGAAGACCCCCAGAGGTGCGCAGTCAGATCAGTGCTTTCCTTCCTGCAAGAGAGGTTGGAAGGGAGGCTGTCCCCTTCCACCTTGAAGGTGTATGTTGCTGCCATAGCAGCACACCACGACGCAGTCGACGGTAAGTCCTTAGGGAAGCATGATCTGATCATCAGGTTTCTAAGAGGCGCCAGGAGGCTGAATCCTTCCAGGCCGCGCCTCGTTCCCTCATCGGACCTCTGTAGTTTTTCAGGGTCTACAGAGAGCCCCCTTTGAGCTTTGCAGTCAGCCGGGCTTAAGGCACTCTCCTTGAAGACTGCCCTCCTGACTGCGCTCACTTCCATAAAGAGGGTAGGTGACCTGCAAGCGTTCTCTGTCAGCGAAACGTGCCTGGAGTTCGGTCCGGGCTATTCTCATGTGATCCTGAGACCCCCGACCGGGCTATGTGCCCAAGGTTCCCACCACTCCTTTTAGGGACCAGGTGGTGAACCTGCAAGCGCTGCCCCAGGAGGAGGCAGACCCAGCCCTGTCGTTGCTGTGTCTGGTGCGTGCTTTACGCATCTATTTGGATCGCACGCAGAGCTTTAGAATCTCTGAGCAGCTCTTTGTCTGCTTTGGTGCACAGCGGAAAAGAAGCACTGTCTCCAAGCAGAGGATCGCCCACTGGCTCATTGACGCCATAACTAAATATGGCATATCTCGCCCAAAACATGCCGCCCCCGGTAGGGCTACGACCCCATTCTACCCGTGGTGTAGCGGCTTCTTGGGCCCTGGCCAGAGGTGCCTCTCTAACAGACATTTGCAGAGCAGCGGGCTGGGCAACACCCAACACCTTTGCAAGGTTCTACAACCTCCGGGTGGAACCGGTTTCGTCCCAGGTAGTGGCACACAACACAAGCGGATAAGCCCGGGATAGCTGGCCGGGTGTTTCGCTTGCACATAGCGCCTTCCACCTCCTTTTGAGCTGAAGACGTGCGCTGTTAATTCCCAGTAGTGTTCACAAAAGTTGTTCCCTGGTTGACTTCCTCCGAGCTCTGTGGCAGTCGAGTGTTCAGAGAGACTCGCTGCCGGCCCAGTACACGCGCTAACTAAGAGCCCGGTTCTGGGGTAGGTGCTCCGCATGTGGCGGTTCCCTGTAAGGCTAACGCCATGCGATCTATATCTTCCGCTAGTTCGTTTCCCTACTGGCAAACTGCGTCTTCCTTGGGCAGAGCCCCTCTGCCCCAGTCTCCATGTTGTAGTAACTCCTCCCCCATTGGGCAGGATCTACCTTGAAGGCTCTCCACATGGTTGGAAAGACCATGTGATGTATTCTTCCACTTAAATACCCCCCCCCCTCTTGGGGCGAGGTGTGGTCTCCGCGGTGTCCTCCCCTTGGGAGGGACACCCCCCGACTAGACCTGGCGGCCCAGTCGGATAATCCCCTCTCCACTAAAAAAAAGAGAAGGGGAAAGAGGCCACGACTGGGTTAAGCCTGTCTCTATCTCTGGGTAGTCGACTTGTCCCCAAAAAGGGCTGTTCGACACTCATAACTGTGTTGGGGGAGGTTATGTGTCGACCTGGTGTGCTGGCTATGAGGCACACAGCAAGTCTGCCCACCACACACCGCCAGTTCACGTAACACAGTTCAGCCTTGTGGCGTTTTGTATAGGGACTCCTAGTGTCACTACATCGACACCAACGTCGAGTGAGTGACAGATAGGAAACGTCATGGTTACTGGTGTAACCTCCATTCCCTGATGGAGGGAACGAGACATTGGTCCCTCCTGCCACAATGCTGAACTACCCGCTGAAATGGCCGGACCTTATATCGGCTCCTCAGCGTAAAACCTGAATGAGTGGTTGCATACCAGCTCCTTTTATACCCATATGTTCGGGGGAGTGGCATGCAAATACCACTCGCCAATTTTCATTGGCCTTTTATCAAAGACCAGAGGTGTCTCGGGCTCCCAAGAGTGACCCCTAGTGTCACTACATCGACACCAACATCTCGTTCCCTCCATCAGGGAACGGAGGTTACACCAGTAACCATGACGTTTCACAACTGTTACATCCAATGAAGAGATGTCATATCTGGTTCACTTTGGCCCCGCTACGTTTTAGCGGCTGGTAGGGGTCTCCTCTGCCCCTGGCAGTGGTCCGATAGCTGCAGGCGGTCGGTAAGGAGCCCCTCCTCCCCTCTCAGTCGGCGGTCGTTCCTCCGCTTTCAGGAGGCCGGTCTCCTCCGTCCCCCGGCGGATGGCCGCGGCTGCTCCTTTGGGGTGGATGGTAGTAGCGAGGACACAAACATAAACACAGCTGCCTGTAGCAAGCAAAATGCTTGCCCAATTCGGGGCTCATTTACATCAGTCATTGGTTACTCTTTTCAAGAGTATTGCACAACCGAATGCTCGCCCAACTCTGGGCTCAATTACATCAAGCATTGTTATCCTTTTCAAGGGTACTGCACTAAGAATGCTTCCCCACTCTCATCTCCTTAATAGCATCATTATCCTTTTCAAGGGTATTGCACAAACAATGCTCCCCCACCCTCATCGTCCTCAAAAGTATTGTTATCCTTTTCAAGGGTATTGCACAAATGATGCTCCCCCACCCTCATACTCCAAGCACCCGTCGGGGCCCTACAGCATCATAAGCATTGTTATCCTTTTCAAGGGTATTGCACAAATGATGCTCCCCCACCCTCATACTCAAAAGCATTGTTATCCTTTTCAAGGGTATTGCACAAACAATGCTCCTCCACCCTCATTCTCCTCAAAAGCATTGTTATCCTTTTCAAGGGTATTACACAAACTGCCCCCACCCTCATTCTCCTCAAGCCCCAGTTGGGGCCCAACAGCGTCATAAGAATTGTTATCCTTTTCAAGGGTATTGCACAACATTGCTACTCTTTTCAGGGCTCAGACACAACACAGAGCAGTGTTTACCATTCTGCAAAGGTATTGCACAAACAATGCTCTCTCTCTCACAAGGCTCAACATTTCATAAAGCAGTCTACACTTCTCAGGGTATGGCACATTTAGTGTTCATTTTGTTGAGGTCTACTTGCAATGTCATATCCAGGATTGTTCATAATGTTTTACATATTATTTCTCTTTCAGATTTGTTCCTGCTTCTGAAGATCTTGTCCATGCTCAGGGTCATACTAGTTCTCTTCTTCTTTTGGGGGATATAGTTGAAATTAGGTTCTAATTTCCTTTTGGGGTAAGCTCCTCTCCCCTGCTGTCATTGCTTTCTGGCCGGATCTGACAGTTCGAGTGATAAATCTGAGCATTGAACAGTGGGATGGGCTTACGCCAAGGGAAATTATTTTATCACCACTTAATGATCAATTCTCATTGACATGAGTCTTTCTGAGAGAAATGGAAGTGTAAGCAGTAGTTCTCGCAGGGAGACTCCTAGTAGCTCCATGCCTTTCAATCAATTCAGGTATCTCATCCAATCATAATCCAGTCTCTGCTTCATAAGCTCAAGCTGTTTTTCACCTCTCATTATGTCACTGTTTGTTTTCACCCCCCTCCACCCCATCACCACCAGTTCGGGTCCCATCCTGCCAGGGGTAAGCTCCTCTCCCCTGCCATTATTGCTTTCTGGCAGGATCTGACAGTTCGAGTGATTAATCTGAGCACTGAACCATGGGAAGGGGCTTGCGCCAAGGGAAATTATTCTATCACCAATTAGTGATCAGTTCTCATTGACATGAGTCTTTCTGAAAGAACAAAGATTACATTTTTGGGGTAGTCTAATCTGATTACGTTTGGATTACTTTCAACCTAATTCTATTTAATTTTATGTCACATGCATTTGAGTAGGATAATCATTTTAACATAAAAGTACAAAGAGGAAGAAAATGTATTCCATTCTTATTACTAACAAAAAGAGCCTAACAACAACAACAACAAAAACTCATGCCATTTTAAAAAGTGCATTAAACATTACATGAAATAAATGATCATTAAATCTAACAGTAATGACAGTGCCTGGCCAAAGTTTATAATTCAAAACACTGAGACATACAATTAATTTTAAGTGCATCAAACAATAGAAACATTACATGAACAAACAGTAATGAGTCTGAAATCAACAGCAATGGCATTGCTAGGTCAAAGCTAACAGCTCAAAACTCTGACACACTTATTTTTAACCGTTGCTACTTAATAGTCCATCACCTATTCCTTAGCTGAGGTGCTTATCTTACAGTTGCAAAATAAATGGCGCACATGCTCAAAAGTTTTATATGTGAGATTATTGTGCTTCTGGTTAAGAATATTTAGATATTGATATGAAAATTATCAATAAATTATTAACAATTTAATGCCGTTGCCTTGTTAGTATGTAATCATGTAATCTATAAAAAAGTTTATAGGTTATAAAAAGTTTTAACATGTAATTTATAGTTACAAGTACTTGATTTATGTAATCTGATTACATAATCCCGACTGTAATCCGTTACTACCCAGCACTGCAACTGAACACATATAATGTTGTTTCAATAGACTGCTCATGTTGACAGAAAACTGGACAGACAAACAGTGAAGGGGTCACAGCTGTGTGTTGCTTCTCCTGCCCCCTGCATTCCTCCTGACAGGTGCGAACAATACCAAAGCCTCGAGAACTGTTTTTGTGATGGTCTATAAACCAATCTGACCCCATGTGTGTTCACCAGTAAGACTGACTTCACACATTATGCAAATCATATTGACAGCATAGCTAATGCTTTTCATTAAGTTAATTACCCTTAAGGTCATATCTGTTTTTAGGAAAGGAGAAATTCAGTCAGTAAGAGAGCGCCTTGGCAAACGTTTAGAACCTGTGCTTTCAATTAATGTGGTAAACACTTAAATGTATTACTCATTTTCATTTAATTTTGTTGGTTATGGACAGTTTTTGCAAGAATACTACAAATCAAAAGTAGCTGATGATGTCACAGGAGATCTTCAACATGATCACACAGGAAATCGACATATTGCTTGGACTGCATATATCATACACCTTGACACAGACCCTATTATAAGGAATTACTAACAAGCGCCATCCCCATCAGACATTTTACATCAATTAAAATGTGTTTACCTTTTCCTCTAGTGCTACTGAGAGTGTGTTGTGCAAGCAACCTCAGAGACATGCTGCGTGTCGTCAATCAGTATATCGTGAACACTAATTCGGTCACTGGCAAGGGTGCTGATCCACTGAGCATTGGGACAATTATGACTCAATCCCCTGCTACACGATTATGAGGTTGCACTTTTAAATGCAGCTAGTATTAATCAACAACATTGCTTTATAAATTACACTATCGTGCGTTTTTTATGTAGATATTAAAACATTAAAACGTATGTAATTATGACATAAATGAAAAAATAAAAAGGAGTGTATTTTTAAACTTTTTTTAACAGCTCTAATATTTAAAAGATTGTTTTTTCTTTCATGAACATTATAAATGAAAAATAATTCTCTTTTAAAGATAAAATAAGGCTTTGACATCATATACAATATTTACATTTGCCACCATCCTCTAACGACTTGAGAGACTTCAGAAGGCCAGATGAAATTTCTGTTAAGGGAGTGAGCAACGATGCTTCCTTGTTTTTATGGTACATTTTGGAAATTTTTAGGGAGCAAAAGTTTCAGTGCACTGGAATAATTTTGCGATTGGGACAGACCTATAAATATCTGACTCCCTGACCATTGCCCTGACTGCTGAACAAGGGAGCTGATTGAAAGGCTGTAGGATTAAGAAAATATAAATTTCTTCTTCTTCTTATTATTATTATTATATTTTTTTTTATACTGTATTACGTAATTTACTAAAAATTCAACTTGCTTTTGGCTCCACTCTGTGGGCATTTCACCTGGAAAATGGAGTTCACATGTGCCCACACATTCAACAACACTTCCAGCTTCGGCCACTGAGGGCACTGGATTGAATTTCAGTGTGTACAGATTGATTTCAGTAGCAGCACTTTCGACCTACTGTCACTGAATTCACAGTGCGATCAGTCTGATATTTTTTGCTGGTTAATTAGATGTGTTTGCTAAGGCAAATATCACATAAACTGTATTCAACTCATGTTGGAATTACTGAAATGAAATCATTAAGCCACTATTGTAGTTTTATGTTCTCTTAAAAAAATAATAATAAAAAAAAAAAGTTTTGCATTTCCTCGTTATTATTGTGGGTTCCCTCAGAAAAGTTTACTCCATCCCTTCTAAAAATGTACTA
Source organism: Myxocyprinus asiaticus (assembly GCF_019703515.2). NCBI lineage: Eukaryota > Metazoa > Chordata > Actinopteri > Cypriniformes > Catostomidae > Myxocyprinus > Myxocyprinus asiaticus. The sequence goes on from NC_059374.1 coordinate 9,246,296, forward strand.
TGATTTTACTACAGTAACCATATGTTCACCAAGATATTAGTAGAAAATCCATAGTAATCTTATTGGAAAACCAAACGTATGGTAATAAAAATCATACTCATTCTGCTAAAACATGGTTACTACAGTTTTACTATAGTAGCAACCAAAGTTAATTTGTTTGGTTTTAAAACAATGGCTTCTACCAAAAAAAAAAAAAAAAAAAAAAAACATGCCCTCACAAATACAAACCATGGTTTCACGATAGTAAAACTGCAATAACCATGACTGCAGTAACCTGCAAAATGATTATAATCTTTATTACCATAGTTTTGTTTTTCCTTTATTATTACTATGGTTTTACTACAAATATTATGGTTAAACTATAGAAACTGTACTATAGCTATGATAAATGTTGTAGTTTGTGTGGTTTTAATAAAAATAACATAGTTGAAATATTTTCCTAATAAAGCTATTGTGAGAGAATGCAAAACTTATTGTGAGGAAATGCAAACTTTTGCGAGGGAAAACAGAACTGTTTTAAAAAATAAATTCCCTTGATGTCCTCTAAGGAGCTCCGTAGGTTTTACATAAAATTTGAAAACTGAAGCAAAACTGGTCCTCTGATCTTAAGACTCTATAGATGATATACTGTATTTGCACAAGAATGCCAATCTAGGCTCTGCTTGCCTTTGCATGTACTTTTGCTAACCCTTTGTGTAAAATAAAAAGCATATTTTTTTCAAAAATGATCCTGTAATTTAAAGCTTCAGAAAAAAATCTCCACTCTAAACTTAGTTCCCTTAACTGTCCAAATGGCTTATAGGAAAATTAGTCCAATCTTTGCACTAGCTTAAAAGTTTTCTTGACATAACACCCTTCTATTTTTAACAGCTTAGATTTCTAAGTGACTGACACAATGGACATACAATGAGTTGCAAATCCAGTAATGAACACTCTGTGTATTAGTAGTGTTTTGATGGAGGCAGACTGCATGCATGCATGCCATGCATCTTATACCCAGGGGGCAGTGTGCAACTAATAAAGGTTGAATTTGGCCTCATAGAGATGCTTACTTGTCAGGAATTAAACAAGCTGCATGCATATTTCATAAGCTAATTCTGTGGATTGACAGTGCGCCAAATTGAAAATATATAATACATAACACATTTTCTGCTTGAATTAATATAACCATGAATTATTTTCGATACCATCCCTTTAATATTTGGGTTATGAATGTCTCCATTTGTAAATCTAAAAGCATATAACATCAAAGCCATGGATTATATGGGGCATACATCACTAGTGTGTTTTACATTTAAGAGGAAAGCATCTTGACATGCTAGACTTACGGCAGAGCCGGGGCCCGAAAACTGATATTTCTAAAGTTCAGTGCATCTGTAAGATTAAAATATGACACTATTAATACAATTATCATTTTCATATTCGGTTCCGAAATAATCCTATCAGTCTCCATTAAACTTAATTTCACTGTGCATGAAAAAGATTCAGTCACACACTTTTTTTCCAGGGTAATACAGCAGATGAAGATAAAGGGGTTCTTTAAATGAATAACTGTAGCAAAGACCCTGAAATTTTATCTGATATTTTTACATAATTACTGAATCTTTAGTAATAATACAAATATATTATAAAATAAATAATAAAGTCTTTGAAAGTGCAGCTCTTACAGAGTTACATTCTGTCATATGTAATGATACTATCCAAGCATTAAACCCATTTTTAAAACCATCGCTTGAAAAACTGTATGTATGAGTGAAATTACTGAACAGTTGCGTATTTTGTATTTTATCTTGACTGTAAGGTTAGGGATTAAATCATAAAAATATGCACAACAATTAACATTGTTTTATTGAAGGATTTAGTTTTTCAATCTGATTTATCAGCTAAAGGATTTACTCATTTCAGATAATTATAATGTAGGTATCACATTATTCCTACCAGCTAAAAGAATCAGTACAATTGACGGGGAAAGAATTCTGTAATATATATAAATTCCTTTGCCAGAAATGCTGAAGTAAGGTGGCCACAGCGTAGTGTTCATGCTAACGAAACTGTTTAATGAGTGCTGGCAAACCAAATGTGTCCCTAGCGACTGGAGAAAAGGCATTATAATCAGAAGAAGGGCAATCACAGAAGAAGGACAATGCCTCTGATTGTAACAACTGGCAAGGCATCACGCTGTTTTCAGTTCCAGGCAAGGTCTTCTGCACCATCCTACTGCAGTGTCTGTGGGATGCCATGGACAAAGTGCTATGTGAAGAGCAAGCTGTGTTCTGTGTGGGACAATCTTGCAGCGAGCAGATTTTCATGTTACGAAATATCGTCGAACAGTGCATTGAGTACCGGCAGCCACTCATCATTAACTTCATTTTCTTTTTAAAAAGACCTTCAATAACATCCACAGAGACTCTCTGTGAAAAACTGTGAGATCTTATGGAGTACCCTTGCAGTATGTCAGCATCTTCCAGAACCTGTACCTAAATTACTGCTGCTGCGTCAAGATGGACAACGGGTTTACGGATTTCCTTAACATCGATACCGGTGTGCAGCAAGGCTGCATCCTTTCACTATTCCTGTTCCTGCTAGCCATGGACTTTGTCATGAAGAGAGCAATGACGGGACAACGCATCAGTATCCCATGGAAAGACAAATCCAGGCTTAAAGACCTTGACTTTGCTGATGATATCGTATTACTGTTGGAAACCAGGCCTGGTTTGCAACACATGTCCAGAAGCCTTGAAAGTGAAGGAGGGAATGTTGGCTTATGCAACAGCACGGACAAGACGAAGACCATGCGGATTCACGGATGAACCAGGGTGCAACTAATTGTTGGGAAACAAGTCATCGAGAAGTCGATGAGTTCACCTATCTTGGCAGTGTCACATCCAGTGACGGAAACACCGAAAGAAACATTGGGTATAGGATTGGCAAAGCGTCGGGCATATTACAGCGTCTATGTCAAATCTGGTCTGCACCATCAGTCTGTACGGCAGTGAAGATCTGCCTGTATGCTACTATCGTCATCCCAACTGCTATAAAAGCAGGTGAAACCTGGAAGATAATGAAAAAAAATAGCCAAGAAGCTCAACGGGTTTCATCAGAGGTGTTTGTGGAGGATACTGGGAATTTCCTAAAGAGACCACATTACTAACGAGGAAGTCCTGCAACAAGGTGGCACACGAAAGCTGGAACTAATGGTCATTGAATGCAGGATGCGATTGGCCGGACACATCTTGCACCTTCACTACAACGCATACCCAAGATCGTGATGCACTCGTTACCACCCAAGGGAAAATGAAAATAAGGGAGGCCGCTTATGTAACACAGTGAAGACACAACAACATGGGACTGAGCCTCACACACAGAGCATACTACAGTCAGACTGTGACGACTTAAAGCTGCTCCATGATACAAGACCCAAAGATGATTTCTGGGGAAAAAGCCAAGGGAGCCAAGATAACAACAACATACATCAGCCTCCAGAAACACCAGAGCCACAGTCTCTGTCACCACACACCTTCTCCCTCTCGTCAACATCCTCACTTCTGAGCCTCTCTGAGAAAATGGAGGAACTAGTGTATGCTGATAGAAAGCTCTCCCACTCCATTGCTGTGAGCCCCCAGATACCAACCAAAAAACGTCGGTCCCCTCTACCACCAAAGCCTGCAGGCCCAACTCACCCTCCCTCTGAGAGAGCTCTCCGGCCACTGCCACAACGCAAGGGTACATCTCGTCATTCTTCTGCTCTCGGTGAACAACAATCAACTGATAACAGCTCTAATTGATGTGTATCGGGTCCACGCTGCAGTAGCAGTTACACTCACAAATGTTTACAGAACAAGCGGGGACCCGCTGTGCCAGTAGCTTTTTCAGTATCTGTTATGTTAAGTGATAGGAAGACTAAAGCTTTCTAAATATGTATGGCAAACCAATCTAATCTGTTGCATATTAGACGTCAATCCAACATTACTGTGGGGCCAAAAACAGAGACTGTCAAGTTAGCACCTTTAAACATTCGCTCACTAAAGAACAAGTCATTTCTAGTCAATGACCTCATCACCACAAACAACCTGGACTTTATGTTTCTAAATGAGACTTGGTTAGATAACAGCTGCAGTGCAACAGTCCTCAATGAATCAGCCCCTCCAAACTTTACTTTCATGAGTGTCTGCAGAGCTTTTAGGAGAGGTGGAGGATTAGCAGCAATAATTAAAGATGTCTTTCAATGCAAGCAAGTGACATTTGGTGATTACTTGACCTTTGAATATCTAAGTATTGTACTAAAAGGTGCTCCACGCATTCTATTTATAATTATTTATAGGCCTCCAAAATACTCTCCTGGCTTTGTTGGTGATTTTACAGAACTGTTATCAACATCTTCCTCTGAATTTGACTGTTTTGTTATTGCTGGGGATTTCAACATTCATATAGATAATCCTGAACACAACACGTTTGATCTGACTCAACATGCAGATGGACCCACACACAATCGCGAACACACTCTTGATTTGCTCATTAGCAAGGGTCTGAACATTTTGTCCACTATTATTAAGGATGTCGCGCTATCTGACCATTTCTGTATTTTCTTTGAAATATTGATTTCTCCTGCCACTGAAGTTAGATCTGTCTTTGTCAAAAAGAGGTACATACAGTTGCAATCAAAATTATTCAACCCCCCTGACCAGCAATACATTCTAGTGATGTGAATTCAAACACATCAATTAAACCTCAGTAAACAGTCAAAGTAAGTTTTTAATACACATTAGAGTGATTTTGAGAACAAAGAGTTCAGTTTACCCAAATATTAAAATAAATCACAATGAAATCCACAAATGTCATGTCAAAAATATTCAACCCCCAATGTCAATCATTTGTGGAGCATCCTTTATCCTTAATAACAGCAAATAAATGTTGTAGGTAAGTGTTCTCAGGCTTCGGACACCTCTCTATTAGAATTTTTACACATTTCTCATGAGCAAAAGCTTCCAGCTTATTGACAATATTTGGTTTCTGTGCTGCCACTGCTTCCTTGAAATTCCAACAAAGGTTTGCAATGGGGTTTTAATGATGGACTGAAAGGGCCATTTAAGGACATTCCACGACCTATCCCTGAACCAGATTTTAGACAACTTGGATGTATCCTTGGTGTTGTTGTCTTGCTGGAAAGTCCAGTGATCACCGAGCTTCAATTTACAAACTCAAGGCATCACATTTTTCATGCCAAAATGGCCTGATACCTGAAAGAATCCATGGTGTCAGTCACATAGTCAGGATAGCCATTTCCTGCAGCCGCAAAACACCCCCATAAAAGGACTGACCCACCTCCATGCTTGACTGTGGGGATGGTGTCGTTCTTGTCATCACCTTGTCATCTTACTCCAGACGTACTGCTGACCCATGGGTCTAAAACTCATTTTCAGTTTAATGTCATATGTCTATAAAACCTTCTTCCAGGACTCCACAGGTCTTTCCTAATTACTCCTTGAATATTCAGTCAACTGGAGTCAACATTTCCCTTGGTGAAGTTTTGCTTTCTTCCACACCCAAGAAGGTTGCTGTTGTACCATATTTAAAAAAATAAAATTATGAATGGTGCTGACAACTTTGTCTATTGGAAATTGAAGTGCCTTGGAAATGTACTTTTAGCCATGACCTTTCTTGTGTAATTTAATAATCTCCTCTATTAGCTTTTGAGACAGCTTATTTTTAATTCTTATTTTTGCATAGAAATAAATTTTTGCCATTGCAGATTGATGACTTAATTTTGTTTTAAAACAATTACTTGTGTAGCCTTACGTATTTAAGAAACAGCTACATGCAATAGGGGTTGAATAATTATGACATGGCTGTATTTTAAAAAATCCTGCTATTTAGAAATATTAGGTTATATATTCACACTATGACTTTGAATGTGTCACTCAACTGATATAGATGTAAAGTTTAAAAATTCTGGGACATCTGAAAAGCTTACCTTTGTAAATCCTTACTGTCTTTGGGGGTTTGAATCATTTCGATTGCAACTGTAAATGAGAACACTAGTGTGCAATTTATCAAGGTTATATATTTGAAACCGTATATATCTGCAGACTGTGTTGATGATCTCCTCGATAACTTTAACTCAAAAGTTAAAAATGCTACTGATGGTATTGCTCCTGTAAAGGTCCGGACGATCACTGGCAGGCATAAAGCACCTTGGAGAAACTCAACAGCAGTGAAAAACATGAAAAGAAAACATAAGAAAGCAGAATGAATATGGCAGAAAACACAACTTGAAGTCCATTATAATATCTATAAAGACTGCCTTCATGCTTTCAATTTGGAATTAGGCACAGCTAGGCAGACCTTCTCTCAAACATTATTAACAGCAATATAAACAACAACCGCACTCTTTTTGCTACTCTAGAGAGACTAACACACCCCCCAACACAGGTTGCCTGTGAAATACTCTCTGACAGAAAATGCAACGAGTTTGCATCTTTTTTCATGAAGAAGATAAATTATATTAGAATGGCGATCAGCTTGTCCTCATGTTGCACTGAGGTCAGACAGCAGCCACCATAAAAACTTCAGAAATTAGTCACTGTCTGATTTTGAGGAAATTGATGGCAAAACCCTGGAAGTAAGAGTACAGCATCTTAAAACTTCAACCTGCTGTCTTGACACACTCCCCACAACATTTTTCAAAAATTCATTTAACTGTCTGGAAAAAGATCTGTTAGAAATAGTAAATGCGTCACTCCTTTCAGGCACATTTCTGAAGTCCCTGAAAACTGCAGTTCTCAAGCCCCTTCTTAAAAAGAGCAATCTAGATAACTCAATTTTGAACAACTACATACCAATTTCAAATCTTCCTTTCATAGGCAAAATCATTGAAAAGGTTGTTTTCAATCAGCTGAACAAATTCTTAATCTCGAATGGCTACTTGGACAATTTACAGTCTGGTTTCCAACCGCACCATAGCACAGAGACTGTGCTCATAAAGATCCTTAATGATATTCGGCTAAATACTGATTCAGGAAAAATATCAGTGCTGGTATTATTAGATCTCAGTGCTGCTTTTGACACTGGTCTAGACTGATTGGAAAACTGGGTAGGGCTCTCTGGGACGGTCCTCAACTGGTTCAGGTCATATCTAGAAGGTAAGGGTTTCTATGTGAACATAGGCAATTATGGATCTGAGTGGACATCCATGACGTGTGGAGTCCCACAAGGCTAAATTCTTGCACTGCTCCTGTTCAACCTGTATATGCTCCCACAAGGCCAAATTATGAAAAAGAACCAAATTGCATACCATAGCTATGCAGACGATACCCATATCTATCTAGCCCTTTCGCCAAATGACTACAGCCCCATAGGCTCTCTGAGTCAGTGCATTGGTGAAATTAACAGTTGGATGTGCCAAAACTTCCTTCAGTTAAACAATGACAAGACAGAGGTCATTATATTTGGCAACAAAGGCGAAATTCCAAAGGTGAATACATACCTTGACTCCAAGGGCCTAAAGACAAAAAAATCAAGTAAGAAATCTTGGTGTCATTTTGGAGTCAGACCTTAGTTTCAGTAGTCACATCAAAGCAATAACTAAATCAGCCTACTATCATCTAAATATAGCCAGAATTATATGTTTTGTATCCAGTCAAGACTTAGAGAAACTTGTTCATACATTCATCACCAGTAGGGTGGATTACTGCAATGGACTCCTAACCAGCCTTCCCAAAAAGACCATTACACACCTGCAGCTCATTCAGAATGCTGCTGCCAGGATTCTCACCCGAACCAAAAAATCTGAGCATATTACTCCAGTCCTCAGGTCTTTGCCCTGGCTTCCAGTTACATTTAGCATTGATTTTAAAGTACTATCACTCATTTATAAATCGCTTAATAGCCTAAATACATTTCAGATATGCTTGTTGAATATAAACCTAACAGACCTCTCAGATCTTTAGGATCAAGTCAGTTAGACATACAGAGGGTTCACTCAAAACAAGGTAAGACAGTGTTTAGCTATTATGCCACCCGCAGCTGGAATCAGCTTCCAGAAGAGGTTAGATGTGCCCCAACAGTAGCCACATTTAAATCCAGACTGAAAACACAGCTTTTTCTCAATGTGTTTACAATTTTTGGTTATCTTCTGTTTAATCAGGGAAGGTTAACAACAGTTACGGATGGTGTTAACAACTTAGTTATCCTCTGCTGCTTAGCTGTGCATTTTCTGACTGAGCATTGTGCTGCACTTATTGATTGCACTGAATCATTTTGCTTTTGTCTTTCATTTTAATGTATTTTATTTTATTCTTTTTATTTTATTTTTATATAACTTTTTCTCAATGTGTTTACAATTTTTGGTTATCTTCTGTTTAATCAGGGAAGGTTAACAACAGTTATGGATGGTGTTAACAACTTAGTTATCCTCTGCTGTGCCAGGGAAGGTTAACAACAATTAAAGTGTGTATCAACAATTTTTGTTTATCTTCTGTTTAATCAGGGAAGGTTAACAACAATTAAAGTGTGTGTTAACAATTTTTGGTTATCCTCTGTTTAATCAGGGAAGGTTAACAACAGTTATGGATGGTGTACTTTTTTATTCTTATTTCATGTTCTTATTTATATATACAGTATATATATATATATATATATATATATATATATATATATATATATATATATATATATATATATATATATATAAAGTATTTTCTTTAAAATGTATATGTAAAGCACTTTGAATTGACATTGTGTATGAAATGTGCTATATAAATAAACATGCCATGCCTTGCCTTATGACGTGGCAGACAACATTTAAAGTGGTCCTCAAAACCATCGAGATCTCGTGTGAAGAGGCTGAAGTTGCTGCAACCGGGCCTGCTGGAGAGCGCTTGTTGCCCAATGCACTCAACAGCACAGGAGGAACTATGTATAAGTCTAAGTAATTTTGTATATATAATATATGTTCCCTTTGTTAAGGGTTTATAATGGGGGTTAGGGGTTCATTAATGACTGATAAGGCATTTACAAAGGCATTGTAAATAATTTTAAATAATTTATATGCTGTTAAAAAACATGAATAAAAATCGAAACTTTCATGCAATACTTGCCAAATAGAGAGACATTTTATCTTACAATGCTTAACAACATTTATTCATTATTAGTAATCTATGAAAATGTACTGTACCTTAATTTAAAGTGGACCAATATGAAGAATTGTATTACAGAATTGCCAACATTAGAAACCTAAGTACATAAAGTGCAGTATGGTTTACTGGTCATCAGTCTTTTTTATATTATATGTGCTGTGAATGAACATGAATACCTAAATTGTGTTTTGCAGAGGACTTTAGGTAACTAGGACTAGGTAAATTGTGATGGCACTCAAAGTAGCAGCATTCTTTTGACATCAACATGATAAGGAAAGTGACAACAAACGTGAGATTACAATAATGAATATAAACACAACTGTAGCAGAATCCCTTCTTTAAATCTCACTTTAATAGTCTATTTTTGCTGCATTGTCACATAAATCATGAATTCATGTTTTTGATTAATGTAAGTGTATTTATTATTAAAAAAAATAAGTTGCTAACACTTTCTATGAAGCCCATCCACATTATACATTATAAAATTATACTTATATTATTTATAAGTATTATTGTTCTATAAATATATTTATGAAGACATATCCAGACCTATACAACATTATAATAACAGTTATAGTTATATGTATATATAGTTTATATATTATATGTAATATGGATTATGTAATCAGGTTACAAAAAATGAGTACTTGTAATTGGAATATACTACATTTCACAATGTGCATAATCATATTACATTTACTTTTTATTAATTACATGATTACATTCTTGATGGTTGGGGGTTGGGGGGAATAACTGACCAAATACAATCTTTGCCTTACAAAAATTATATCCACTAAAAAAAGACCCCACATTCAATTTTAAGAAGCACTCCTAACGAGGCCACATGTCAAGGTCTGGGTAGAACAATCATTTCTCATAGTCAACGTGTTGAATGCAGGAGAAATGGGCAGGAGTAAAGACCTGAGTGACATTTACAAGGGCCTAATTGTTATGGCCAGATTAGTGGTTCAGAGCATCTCTGAAACGGCAAGGCTTGTGGGGTACTCCCGGTCAGCAGTGTTGAGTACCTACTGACAGAGGTCCAAGGAGGGACAAACCACAAACCGGCAACAGGGTGTCGATGTGCGAGGGCAACGAAGGCTATCCCATCTGATCCGAACCAACAGAAGTTCTACTGTGGCACAAGTCACAGAACATTTTAATGATGGTTATGGGAGGAATGTGTCACAACACACAGTGCATCGCACCCTGATGTGTATGGGGCTGTGTAGCCGCAGACCGGTCAGAGTGCCCATGATGACCTCTGTCCACTGATGAAAGTGCCTGCAATGGGTATGCGAGCATCGGAACTGGACCTTGGAGCAGTGGAAGAAGGTCACCTGGTCCGCTGAGTCTCATTTTCTTTTACATCATGTAGACGGCCACGTACATGTATGCAGTTTACCTGGGGAAGTGATGGCACCAGGGTGCACTGTGGGAAGACGACAAACCGGTGGAGGGAATGTGATGCTCTGGGCAATGTTCTACTGAAAAATGTCATGGTTACTTGTGTAACCTCCGTTCCCTGATGGAGGGAACGAGACGTTGTGTCGATGTAGTGACACTAGGGTTCACTCTTGGGATCCCGAGACACCTTTGGTCTTTGATAAAAGGCCAATGAAAATTGGCGAGTGGTATTTGCATGCCACTCCCCCGGACATACGGGTATAAAAGGAGCTGGTATGCAACCACTCATTCAGGTTTTATGCTGAGGAGCCGATATAAGGTCTGGCCATTTCAGCGGGTAGTTCAGCATTGTGGCAGGAGGGACACAACGTCTCGTTCCCTCCATCAGGGAAATGAGGTTGCACAAGTAACCATGACGTTACCTATCTGTCACTCACTCGACGTTGTGTCGATGTAGTGACACTAGGGGTCCCTATACGAAACGCCACAATTGGCTGAACTGTGTTACGTGAACTGACGGTGTGTGGTGGGCAGACTACTGTGTGCCTCATAGCCAGCACACCAGGTCGACACGTAACCTCCCCCAACATAGTTATGAGTGTCGAACAGCCCTTTTTTGGGACAAGTCGACTACCCAAGAGATAGAGACAGGCTTAACCCAGAGAAGAAGGGGGATTATCCGACTGGGCCGCCAGGTCTAGTCGGGGGTGTCCCTCCCAAGGGGAAGACAAAGCGGAGACCACACCTCGCCCGAAGAGAGGGGGGGATATTTAAGTGGAAGGATACGTCACATGGTCTTTCCAACCATGTGGAGAGTCTTCAAGGTAGATCCTGACCAATGGGGGAGGAGTTACTACAAACATGGAGACTGGGGCAGAGGGGCTCTGCCCAAGGAAGACGCAGTTTGCCAACAGGGAAACGAATTAGTGGAAGATATATATCGCATGGGGTTAGCCTTACAGGGAACCGCCACATGCGGAGCACCTACTCCAGAACAGGATTCTTAGTTAGCACGTGTACTGGGCCGGCAGCGAATCTCTCCGAAAACTCGATTGCCACAGGGCTCGGAGGAAGTCAACTAGGGAACAAATTTGTGAACACTACTGGGAATTAATGGCACATGTCTTCAGCTCAGAAGGAGGTGGAAGGCGCTATGTGCAAGTGATACACCCGGCCGGCTATCCCGGGCTTATCCGCTTGCGTTGCGTGCCACTACCTGGGACGAAACCGGTTCCACCCGGAGGTTGTAGAACCTTGCAAAGGTGTTGGGTGTTGCCCAGCCTGCTGCTCTGCAAATGTCTGTTAGTGAGGCACCCCTGGCCAGGGCCCAGGAAGCCGCTACACCCCTGGTAGAATGGGCTTGAAGCCCTACAGGGGGCGGCATGTCCTGGACGAGATATGCCATAGTTATGGCGTCAATGAGTTCTTAAACTACTTCAAAGTGTTCTCATCAAAAAATCCTCCACGTGCAGCAATGACAGCTTTGCAGATCCTTGGCATTCTAGCTGTCAGTTTGTCCAGATACTCGAGTGACATTTCACCCCATACTTCCTGTAGCACTTGCCATAGATGTGGCTGTCTTGTCGGGCACTTCTCACACCTCCTACAGTCTAGCTGATCCCACAAAAGCTCAATGGGGTTAAGATCCATAGCACTCTTTTCCAATTATCTGTTCTCCAATATCTGTGTTTCTTTGCCCACTCTAAACTTTTCTTTTTGTTTTTGTTTTTCAAAAGTGGCTTTTTCTTTTCAATTCTTCCCATAAGGCCTGCACCCCTGAGTCTCTTTACTGTTGTACATGAAACTGGTGTTGAGCAGGTAGAATTCAATGAAGCTGTCAGCTGAGGACATGTGTGGCATCTATTTCTGAAACTAGAGATGCACATATCCTCTTGTTTAGTTGTACACCTGGCCTTCCACATCTCTTTCTGTCCTTGTTAGAGCCAGTTGTCCTTTGTCTTTAACGACTGTAGTATACACCTTTGTATGAAATCTTAAGCTTTTTTGGCAGTTTCAAGCATTGTATAGCCTTCATTCCTCAAAACAATGATTGACTGACGAGTTTCTAGAGAAAGCTGTTTCTTTGCCATTTCTGACCTAATATTGACCTTAAAACATGCCAGTCTGTTGCATACTGTGGCAACTCAAAAACAAACACAAAGACATTGTTAAGCTTCATTTAATGAACAAAATAGCTTTCAACTGTGTTTGATATAATGGCAAGTGATTTTCTAGTACCAAATTAGCAATTTAGCATGATTACTCAAGGATAAGATGTTGCAGTGATGGCACATTTTAACATGTATTTAACATTTTTGTTTTTGAATGATTAATAATAATTATTTTTAATATTATTTTAATGTAAAATTGTGTAAAATGTAGGCAAATTCAAAAATAAATATATGCAAAATGTTTTAAAACACAGTAAAAATGTCCAGAATGACTAGAGAAGCATTAGATTCTCGCTTTAAAAAGTGCAGCACATTGATCATTTAAACTTTAACATAAAGATTTATTGATGTGAACTGGGAAGCTAACTCAACTCTGCCATTTCCTTGTTGCAGACTTGTGTTGTAACATCGGGGATGTTATTATTGTATGCCAATTTATTGTCACAAATTTTGGCGTGTTACTTCATTTTAATCCAAAGTAAAAATACCGGCAAACAATACAGGTCTGGAAAGCAAAATGTGTTGAATGGCTTGTGTGACTATGAATACATACAGTATGAACAAACGATTTACAGATGCTGACGGACTACAAAAGACTCAGAGTCAGGTTGATGGATCGTTAAGATGCAGCCATTTTATAATCCTTTTGTAAATTTTTTATGTGCTGTTAGGCTTCTGAAATGTGTAGTAGTTCAGTGGTCTAGGAAATAAACACAGTATAAAAATATCAACCGGTTTCCCCGAAAGGAATCGACTCCAGCTCTGGAGTTGATTCCAACATTTCGAGTCGATTCTCGATTCCCAAACGCCTCGGAATCATGAAAACGATTATTTTTGGAATCGATTCCCAGCTCTAGACTTTCCTTTTGGAATCGGATTAAATTTAATGAAATATTTATAGTAGGTCCACTGGTGAAACTGAATTAAACAGTAATTTTAATTGGCAATAATGAGAACAAGTCTGTTCATAAAGCTTATTAGGATGGAACATTGCTAAAGTGGCTTTTGAGCAATTAGAGGATCTCTTTAAATAAACTGTGGAATTTCCTTTCTCACTATTATTCCTGTACTTATGTGTTGTTTGTTTTTTGTTTTTTTTAAGAGGCTTTAGTGTCGATTTGGACCTTTGAGATTGAGATGCTGTGGAGATGGTTCATTAATAAATGTTTAATTAGGCATATACATTTCTCACTATAGATTAGGTCACTCAAAATGCTTAGTTAGCAATTAGTCAATGCTTTATTACGACCTATATATTAAGTAATAATTGCTTTAATAGTGTTACTAAAACAGTAACAAATACATTAATTACGTTTAAATGTAAATCCAATTAATTACATACAGGTGCATCTCAATAAATTAGAATGTCGTGGAAAAGTTCATTTATTTCAGTAATTCAACTCAAATTGTGAAACTCGTGTATTAAATAAATTCAATGCACACAGACTGAAGTAGTTTAAGTCTTTGGTTCTTTTAATTGTGATGATTTTGGCTCACATTTAACAAAAACCCACCAATTCGCCGTCTCAAAAAATTAGAATAAAAATTAGAATATGGTGACATCAGCTAATCAACACAAAACACCTGCAAAGGTTTCCTGAGCCTTCAAAATGTTCTCTCAGTTTGGTTCACTAGGCTACACAATCATGGGGAAGACTGCTGATCTGACAGTTGTCCAGAAGACAATCATTGACACCCTTCACAAGGAGGGTAAGCCACAAACATTCATTGCCAAAGAAGCTGGCTGTTCACAGAGTGCTGTATCCAAGCATGTTAACAGAACGTTGAGTGGAAGGAAAAAGTGTGGAAGAAAAAGATGCACAACCAACCGAGAGAACCGCAGCCTTATGATTGTCAAGCAAAATCGAACAAGAATTTGGGTGAACTTCACAAGGAATGGACTGAGGCTGGGGTCAAGGCATCAAGAGCCACCACACACAGACATGTCAAGGAATTTGGCTACAGTTGTCGTATTCCTCTTGTTAAGCCACTCCTGAACCACAGACAACGTCAGAGGCGTCTTACCTGGGCTAAGGAGAAGAAGAACTGGACTGTTGCCCAGTGGTCCAAAGTCCTCTTTTCAGATGAGAGCAAGTTTTGTATTTCATTTGGAAACCAAGGTCCTAGAGTCTGGAGGAAGGGTGGAGAAGCTCATAGCCCAAGTTGCTTGAAGTCCAGTATTAAGTTTCCACAGTCTGTGATGATTCGGGGCGCAATGTCATCTGCTGGTGTTGGTCCATTGTGTTTTTTGAAAACCAAAGTCACTGCACCCGTTTACCAAGAAATTTTGGAGCACTTCATGCTTCCTTCTGCTGACCAGCTTTTTAAAGATGCTGATTTCATTTTCCAGCAGGATTTGGCACCTGCCCACACTGCCAAAAGCACCAAAAGTTGGTTAAATGACCATGGTGTTGGTGTGCTTGACTGGCCAGCAAACTCACCAGACCTGAACCCCATAGAGAATCTATGGGGTATTGTCAAGAGGAAAACGAGAAACAAGACACCAAAAAATGCAGATGAGCTGAAGGCCACTGTCAAAGAAACCTGGGCTTCCATACCACCTCAGCAGTGCCACAAACTGATCACCTCCATGCCACGCCGAATTGAGGCAGTAATTAAAGCAAAAGGAGCCCCTACCAAGTATTGAGTACATATACAGTAAATGAACATACTTTCCAGAAGGTCAACAATTCACTAAAAATGTTTTTTTTTGTTGGTCTTATGATGTATTCTAATTTTTTGAGATAGTGAATTGGTGGGTTTTTGTTAAATGTGAGCCAAAATCATCACAATTAAAAGAAACAAAGACTTAAACTACTTCAGTCTGTGTGCATTGAATTTATTTAATACACGAGTTTCACAATTTAAGTTGAATTACTGAAATAAATGAACTTTTCCACGACATTCTAATTTATTGAGATGCACCTGTATATCATTTCTTTATTTACTATGAATTCTTGTCTTGTTCATGTTAAAAAAAACATGATCAAACTGCATATAAATTAACTTATTAAATGATAATAAATCATTTGCTACAGTGTATATAAACAAATAACAAACTATTTGTATGTAGCTTATTAATGTAGGAAAATCATTTATAAATGATCAATTGACTATAAACTAATGATTTACAAATACTTTATACTGTGTAGTTATTATAAAGTGTTACCCATTATAACTATTTATATAATGCAGGCTGCGTCTTTATAAAATATATTCATAGAACCTTAAGAATGACTAATAAATACTTATAAATCTGTGTATATTGCATTATGAGCATGGACATTGAAAAAAAAAATATAATACTAATAAATAAAACTGTTATTATAATGCTGTATAGGTTTTGATGTGTCTTCATGAATTTATTTATAGAACAATTATACTTATAAATAACTATAAATGGGTCTATAATGCATTATGAGCATGGGCTTCATAGTAAGTGTTACCAAAAATTCTAATTTATTTATTTAAGCAAATATTAAACTTTTATAACATATTAAAATCTTCACTATTTAGCAAGTATTGTATTAAAGTTACCTTTTTTATTAATGTTGTTATAACTGCATATTATTTGGCATGCCCAGTTCCCAATGCGCTCTAGGTCCTCATGGTGGCCTAGTGACTCGCCTCAGTCTGGGTGGTGGAGGACGAATCTCAGTTGCCTCAGCGTCTGAGACAATCAATCCGCGCACCTTATCACGTGGCTTGTTACCACGGAGACCTAGCGCGTGTGGAGGCTTCATGCTATTCTCCGCGGCATCCACGCACAACTCACCACGCGCCCCACCAATAGCAAGAACCACATTATAGCGACCACGAGGAGGTTAACCCAACGTGACTCTACCCACCCTAGCAACCGGGCCAATTGGTTGCTTAGGAAGCCTGACTGGAGTCACAATGACTTACTAATCTTTAACAAACCCCTTTAGAAATCCCTTTAGAAAACCTATTTTCACTATAATAGTCTATTTTTTCTGCATTGTCACATAATGTCAGGGTTTGGTAGCAGAGAGGGCAAGGACTCGTAGAGAGTGTGAAGAATGGGCTTTTATTATATACTCAAAAAATAAACAAAACAAACAAAAACTTCAAGGTCCAGGGCAGAACTCTACAGGACGGACTGGGTTCAATGGTCCGGGCCGGAACAGACACACAGGGCAGGACACGAACCAATACAGGAGAACCTAACAGGGTGATAAACCACAATGGGGTTAAATAGGAAAGAAAACGAGGAGGGTAATGAGGAAAGCAGGTGAAGAAATTTTATTAATAATGAAGTCACAAGGGGGCGGGGTCAGGACGAGAGACAGGAGAGCACATGGCAAACAACTTAACAAGAACCATGTGCTCACAACAAACACAACAGACAAGACAGAAAGAGAACATGGCAATGAAGTCATCATTGGTCATGTGCTCAAACAAAAAGACAAGACATGGAGCATGAGTGTCCAGATCCCAACTCAGAAACAAGACTGAACCAGACTGAAGAGTCAGGATCCAGACACCATGCTCAGAACATGAGACACAAACTAGACAGAAGAGCACATGGCTAGGAAAACAACCAAAGTTGTGTGCTCACACAGAGACATAGAACATACGTGTCAGGATCCTGTCACCACAATAAATCTGACTGACAAAGGTGACAGGATCCTGACACATAAATTTTGAATTAGAGCATTTAATGATTTTGATAAATATAAGAATTAATAAGTGTATTTATTAAACATTTGTAATATGCAAGTTAAAATAATCACTATTTGGCAAGTATTGCATGAAAGTTGCCCTTTTTATTCATGTTGTTATAACTGCATATCAATGATTTATAATGCATTTTATATTGTAAGCCCTTTAAAACCCCTTAACAAAGGGAACATTAATCTAAAGTATTACCAATTTTTTTAAGTGTTACAATTGCCCCTAACCACTGTTCCAATCACCTCTGTAACACGTTGTAACGTATTGTATTAAATTCAATATGATGAAAATATTTTCCTTATTAATTGTATAATTACTATTGCTGCAAATATGTGTCTTATACCAAAAGCTAGCTGGTAGATTTGTAGTAGCCTTTCAGTTATGAAGGAACTATGAAATGACAAATACGTAGTGCATGCTTAAAGCTGTTATTGGAGATATGATGCAGTTGCACCACAGCCTTATCTTTAGTTAACATATTTCTCTTAGAGTTGTGCATTGAGGATACTCTTCAAATTAAGATCTGGTGGAAAGCCAAAGCTCTGTAATTTCTATTTTGGCTAATTAGTGAGGAGAGGTTCTTGTCTAATAAATAGAGGCAAGTACTCATGAATATGTGTGAGGCTGTCCGCTGAAAGAGAGAGAGAGCACTTGTTTTACATGTTGCTCTTAGCTTATCTATGTGTGTTTGCATACAGTATATATATATATA
Source organism: Myxocyprinus asiaticus (assembly GCF_019703515.2). NCBI lineage: Eukaryota > Metazoa > Chordata > Actinopteri > Cypriniformes > Catostomidae > Myxocyprinus > Myxocyprinus asiaticus. The sequence continues at coordinate 9,264,415 of NC_059374.1, forward strand.
TATATATACAGTTGTGCTCAAAAGTTTGCATAACCTTGGAGAATTGGTAATATATGTACCATTTTTAAAGAAAACATGAGTGAGCAGGCAAAACACATTTCTTTTATTTCTTATGGGATTCATATTCAACTGTAGGTTATAACAGAATGGCACAATCATAAAACAAAACATGGCAACAAAGAAAAAAATGAAATGACCCCTGTTCAGAAGTCTGTATACCCTTAGTTCTTAATACTGTGTATTGCCCCCTTTAGCAGCGGGTGACAGCGTTCAGTCTTTTGTAATATTTGTCTATGAGGCCCCAAATTCTTGCAGGTGGTATAGCTGCCCATTCGTCTTGGCAAAATGCCTCCAGGTCATGCAAAGTCTTTGGTCGTCTTGCATGAACTGCACATTTGAGATCTCCCCAGAGTGGCTCGATGATATTAAGGTCAGGAGACTGTGATGGCCACTCCAGAACCTTCACCTTTTTCTGCTGTTACCACTGGAGGGTCAACTTGGCCTTGTGCTTAGGGTCATTGTCGTGCTGGAAAGTCCAAGTGCGTCCCATGCGCAGCTTTCATGTAGAAGAATGCAAATTGTCTGCCAGTATTTTCTGATAACATGCTGCATTCATCTTGCCATCAATTTTCACAAGATTCCCCATGCCTTTAGAGCTCACACACCTCCAAAACATCAGTGAGCCATCACCATGCTTCACAGTGGGAATGGTATTCTTTTCACTATAGGCCTTGTTGACCCCTCTCCAGACATAGCGCTTATGGTTGTGACCATAATTTTGGTCTCGTCACTCCAAATTACAGTGTGCCAGAAGCTGTGAGGCATGTCAAGGTGTTGTCGGGCATATTGTAACCGGGTTTTGTTTTGTGGCATTGGCGCAGTAAAGGCTTCTTTCTGGCAACTCGACCATGCAGCTCATTTTTATTCAAGTATCGTCATATTGTGCTCCTTGAAACAACCACACCGTCTTTTTCCAGAGCAGCCTGTATTTCTCCTGAGGTTACCTGTGGGTTTTTCTTTGTATCCCAAACAATTCTTCTGGCAGTTGTGGCTGAAATCTTTCTTGGTCTACCTGACCATGGCTTGGTATCAAGAGATCTCTGAATTTTCCACTTCTTAATAAGTGATTGAACAGTACTGACTGGCATTTTCAAATCTTTTTATATCCTTTTCCATCTTTATAAAGTTCCATTACCTTGTTACGCAGGTCTTTTGACAGTTCTTTTCTGCTCCCCATGGCTCAGTATCTAGCCTGCTCAGTGCATCCACGTGAGAGCATCAAACTCATTGACTATTTATACACAGATACTAATTGCAATTTAAAAAGCCACAGGTGTGGGAAATTAAACTTTAATTGCCATTTAAACCTGTGTGTGTCACCTTGTGTGTCTGTAACAAGGCCAAACATTCAAGGGTATGTCAACTTTTGATCGGGGCCATTTGGGTGATTTCTGTTATCATTATGATTTAAAAAGGAGCCAAACAACTATGTGATAATAAATGGCTTCATATGATAACTATCCTTAAATAAAAGACAGTTTTTTTGCATGATCAGTCATATTTTCAAAATCAATGCCAAAATTTTGCAATTTCTGCCAGGGTATGCAAACTTTTGAGCACAACTGTATATATATATATATATATATATATATATATATATATATAGGGCTCACTGAAAAATTAAATTTCAGTCATTGTTTATTCACCCCTGTGTTGTTATAACCCCATATGACTTTCTTTTTCTTAACACAAAGGGAGAAATTGTGAAAAAATCTTGTTCTCAGTGATGTCATATAATGGCAGTTTATGGTGATCACCTCTTCTAGCTTCAAAAGGACACAAAATCAATCAATCAGAAGTGTAATAAATTATTCCATGAGACTCATGATTGTATTGAAAGCATACAATAAAGTTTGGTGCGAAACAAACCGAAATATAATGTATTATATAGTGAAAAAGCTCACTGACCGTTATTCTCCTGCGCACATTCATGAGTCTGCACATGAGCTTTAGAGCTCTTTGCACAAGAGCGACAGTAGTTACGCAGCACACGTGAGATGGGGCGTTCAAGCGAAAACTCGTTTTGTTTCACTTCAACACAACATCGCTGCACACAAACCAGAGAACAAAACTTACAAACATGTCTGAAGAGTTTGTAGAGGAAGAATAGATGCATTTCAATGTCCATTTTCAATGTTTCAGAGTCCTCCATCAAAAAGTGTGATGGAGGAGGCTGAAGGTAGCTACCAGTACCGCTGCACCCACAGTCTGCATAGGGCACCAACTCCCTGGGGGGCACCATCTTACCCTAGGGGGGCACCAGAAACTCTACCGGCTGTTCTTACTTGCATGTTAAACCTTATTCAAGGACATGAAAGCAGTCGTGGAACACAGATAATCGCCTCGTGCTCGCACCACACATCACATTTTGGACCGGTGCCAGTTCTTAGCGGACAGGGTTACCGGGCATGATGCCAAATATAGAAACCAAGCGATCAACAGAATGTCCCGTTGCTCGTTGCAGCTGCTTAGGACAAAAACTCTGATTAACATAGAAAAGATAACTTTTATTACATGTCGTTTGGTGTCTGAGTAGGACACAGTGTGACAGTAGCTACCTTTAGCCCCACCCTTACAAAAAATCTAAACTAGCCGCAAGCTTGCCGCAAATTTGCTGCTCGTTATTTTCACATGCAAATGAGTTTAAGATTCACCACAAATGTTTGCCAGAAGTTTGCAGCTCTTCACCGGAAGTGGTGAACCTCCGGCAAACCTTTGGCAACAATGGACAATTTGCCACAAGTTTTCTGCAAAGCTCATTTGCATGTGAAAATGATCTGTAGCTAATTTGCATCAAGTTTGTGGCAAAATTGCAGTGAACTCTCAATTTTTGTAAGGGCATCTCTCTGTTTGATGACGGACTCCGAACAAATAAGTTTGGACATTGAAATGCATCTATTCTTCCACTACAAACTCTTCAGACATGTTTTTAAGTTCTGTTCTCTGGTTTGTGTGCAGCTATGTTGTGTTTTCTGTTGTTAATATCGATGGTGGTCCTGTTGCAGCTAAATAAAATGTGTTTTCGCTTGAATGCCCCATCTCATGCATGCTGCGCAACTACTGTTGCTCTGGTGCAAAAGCTCTAAAGCTTTTAAAGGAGAATAACGGTGAACATTTTTACTAAATAATACATTCGATTTCAGTTTGTTTCGCACTAAACCTTATCGTATTGTTTCATAACAATCATGATGTAATGATGCTGTGGCGCTGGCAATGACAAAGATGAAGACGATGATGATGAAGTGATGAATCCAAGTGCAGTTTATTTTTCAAACGTGGAATCCCAAAACCCTGACTACAAATGTGAACAAAACATAAACTGGACTGGACTGTAACAAAACAACAAAGTTACATTCACAATACCTAACACCAGACAATGGCAAACACGAAGGCTTAAATACAAGGACATTGTTAACAAGAAAACAAGACAACCAATCACAAGACTAAACTATAAACAAGATAACAAGACTAAATGAACTTTAACCAATGAAAAGACAAGACTAATAACAAAGTAATCAAACAATGAACCAATGAAATCAAGACACTTGAATAGGGGAAACACATGACAAGCTCACATGAGGGAACAGGAAATCACATGACATGACACCACATGACCTGAACAGGAACTAAACTTGAAAATAAAAGACATGAAAACAAGAGCAAAACACATAAACGTGACACATGAGTCCCATGGAATAATTTATTAGACTTCTGAAAAGTGTCCTTTTGAAGCATAAAGAGATGGTCACCATAAACTGTATGATATCACTGAGAACCACATTTTTTCACAATTTCTCCCTTTGTGTTAAGAAAAAGAAAGAAAGTCATATGGGGTTATAACAACACAGGGGTGAGTAAACAATGGCTAAATTTTCATTTTTGGGTGAACTAATCCTTTATGTGGCTCTGTTTTTACCTTCACCTTAAGACCTTGGCCAAGCGTCCCTCTGCCAGAGCATCTCACAGCAGTATTATGTACTGCATATTATTCTGAGTGTAACACAGAGGCATATGGCTTGCTTTATAAGCACGATGGTGCTGTAAATAAGAGCAGTTCCACAGTGTACTGCAATGCTTTAAGCAACCCTTCACCAGCAACAGTAACAATCTGTTCTTGACGCTCTGTCAAGGGCTGGCAGCAATAGACGCATATGTTATCCTGAACTCTTCTGAAATGTTAAGAGCATATTTGCCTTATCAGATTAGTATCAAAAGCTCTCAAATCTAATTTGCACTTGTACATATGAAAACTACGGCAGAGGGTAAGATTTTCAGTGAATAGTGACTTTTTGGTCTGACATGGGTCCAACATGATCACACGGGAAGTTGGCATGTTGTTTCTGAGAGTTCCAGTAGCCTAGGATCGGCCACATTATGCAGACTCATTGACAAGAAGCATCTCCTTTCAGACATTTTTGCATCAGCTCCAGCATGTTTAACTTCCCCTGTGGCGTGTCCAAAAGCGTGTTACATCAACATCGTGGAAGACCTGGGTTCGGAACCTGCGTTGAAACCAGAAAGTAATTGCATTTGCATAATCCCCTCAGTTTTTGTCCCCCCCGGGTCTGATGGATGATATAACACACTGATCAATGGCCCCTGTGAAAAAGTCACTGTTAGAGCAGTCTGAGGAGACTACTTTTTTGGTGTTTCCTTGTCATTTCTGTAGCTCGACTTCCCATGCAGCCCTGTATGATTTTATTGTATGGATAAATACAGCTGAAACATTCTTCAAAATATCACCTTTTGTTTTCTTCTGAAAAAAAAAAAAAGAAAGACCCACAGGTTTAGAGGGACATGAGTGTGAGTAAATGTTGACAGACTTTTCATTTTGGGGTGAACTATTCCTTTAAAACTTCATAATTTAAATTTGTTAATGATAAAAAGAGTATTATTACATACGCAAACATATTCAGAGCCTTCACCAATTACTGAATAACAATCTCTGGACTACGTATTAGATCTTTGATATTTATATTTTTAAGAAATATAATTATATTTATATTTCTGAAAGTGAAATTTATTTTAATGTGTTCTATTCACACAAACAAACAAAGAAAGAAAACAAACAAACGTTCTCCTTGTATTTGGACCCTGTGTCGCAGAAGCACTCCATTTACACCGATTAAAAATTACCTTAATATGGGCATGTTGTCACGTATTCCCTGTTTTTGTGCTTAGACTTTTATTTTGAAATTCTTGTTTAGTTCCCTGTTCCTGTTTCCTGCTAGTTTTGTAGTGCTTTGTAGTTTCCTTGATTGTTTTCCCCAGGTGTTCCTCGTTCCCTTGTTTGCCCTTGTGTATTTAAGCCCTTGTTTCCCCTGGTTTCTTTGTCAGTCTACACATGTGTTGTCACGTTCTGTGCCTGGTTCCCTGTGTTTTGTTTCCTTTTATTCTGAATAACCTTGTTCATCTTTGTTTTATTAAAAGCTGCGTTTAGATCCTCATTCCTTGTCTGCCTTGTCACAGATTAAATACACAAGGGCAAATAAGGGAACGAGGAACACCTGGGGAAAACAATCAGGGGAAAACCAATCATGAAAGGAAACTACAAAGGACTACAAAACTAACAGGAACAGGGAACTAAACAAGAATTTCAAAATAAAAGTCTAAGCACAAAAACAGGGAATACGTGACACACGTTAACCTTACATTTGGCCTCTACTTGAGAACTATTAAAATAACCACCATACTATGATTCAAAACACTTTGGGAGTCATTATTCAGGGTGTAGCCTGAAGGACATCTGCGTAAATGAACAATGAAAAGCATTCTAAAGGCAGTAGAGATAAAACAAATGCATAAATAGTGAAAAGGCACAAAACAATATTAATGTGTTTGGATGTTTGAGTTGACTTTTTTTTTTCAGTTAGTTCAATTTTCAGGAAATGAAAACTATATGAAACTATGAAGCCATAAATAAAAGGGATGTTGGTTAATACTCTCTCTGGAAACAAGGTGTTTCCACCTTCCATGGCTCCACCCCTCGAGCCTCTCACAGCTCCACCTTCCATGGCTCTGCCCCTCAAGCCTCTCACGGCTCCGCCTTCCATGGCTCCGCCCCTCGAGCCTCTCATGGCTCTGCCTTCCATGGCTCCACCCCTCAAGCCTCTCATGGTTCCGCCTGCCTTCGTCGAGCCTCCCTCGGCTCCGCCTTCCATGGCAGCATAATTCTGCATCATTATTATTCAGCGAATGAAAGCATCCAATTAGAGGGGATTATTAGTACTTTTGAGTAATACTGAGATAAGGTATTATGGTCATTTGATTTCTTCATGGTGGTGCTCGTGAATGTGCAGTCAGCACAATGATGGATAGGACTATAGTCTTCATATATACTGTACTTATTATCATTTAAAATATATTTTTCAAAGTATTCTACTATTAATACTTCTTTCTGTTTAAAAGTTTAGTGGTTAGAAAAAAAATATTACTGAAGGCACCTTTAAATTTGAAAAGTACAAACAGAATTGGTGTCAGACTTTTGGACCCGAATGTAGGTCAAGAAGACACATAAGAATTTCAACAGCTTATTCACCTGAATTTGAGTGTCACTTATTGTTTTCTTTAAACTTTAATGGCCCTTAATGACTTTAGTCCTTTATGTTTACAATAAACATATCATATTTTCTTTTTATTCTTCAGGACTTAAATATCGATCTGTTAATAAACCACATCTATAATATAACTTCTGAAGATATAGATTTAACCACTGGAGTCTTATGGATTACTTTTATGGTGCCTTTATATGCTTTTTGGAGCTTCAAATCTTGGTACCCATTCACTCGCATTGTGAGGACCTACAGAGCTGAAATATTCTTCTAAATATCTTTGTTTGTGTTCAGGAGAAAAAAAGAAAGTCAGAAAGTCAGTCACATCTGGGATGGCATGAGGGTGAGTAAATGATGAGATAATTTAGATTTTTGGGTGAACTATCCTATATAACTATATAAGGTGTAAATGTGTGTGTGTTTGTGAATGTAAGATGACCCCCATTCTTCTGTTTTATTTACAAAAAGGTAACAATAATAACTAACAACAACTATGAAATGGTACTAATATGCTAAAGTATACTATGTATAAATAATAAAATAAAGTGCACAGGGTGGAAAAATGCAATTGGTTGAATTGGATGTAGCTATGGCAGAGTATTCCTATTGCTATCTTATGGAAAGATAAACTGCTGTTTCTCTATTAACTAATAAGGTGAAGATCTTTAATTTAACAAATAACTCAAAGATGATTTGGTAGACATTTGATACACAGGTTATGCAATCTAAAAAAACTCTTGATAATCATAAACTGGTAGTATGCACTAATGCCAAGGTCTCTGCAAAGAGGTTCGTATAGTGATATTTATGTTCTGCTTGATCGAGTTTTGAGCTTGGTAATGGAAAAGTCTTTCACTGGCTTTGCTGGGGTGCATTGCAGTGGGGAAGGAGCTGAATTCTGTTTCAACAGGATTGAACACGAAGTGGAATGTGGAATGAGGAATGCTGATCTACTGGGGCACAGATAGGACCCTTGCAATCAGGAACATGCAGATGAAGTCCTAATGCCAGCAAAGAAGTTCCTTAATCTGGAACACGCAGATAAAGATAACTTGAAGAGAAGGTTTATTCGCAAGAGCTTAACCATGTCACTTGTGTTTCTGTAGATGTCAACCTGGTAGGGGGACTCTGAACTTGGTGTTGCTATTGACTCTTGTAGAGAGACTTGCTACTTGGTCGATCTTTTACTGTGTCTCTGGACGTGAGACTCAGAATTTGGGTGATCTGTTTCTCTCTCTCTCTCTCTCTCTCTCTCTCTCTCTCTCTCTCTCTCTCTCTCTCTCTCTCTCTGTGAGAACTGTAATGTTACTGTTATTGCCTCCTGGAGTGGAGACTCAGAACCTGGAGTGTTATTCTGTTAGTGCTCCCTTCCTTGCCGGACTGGGGACACAGAAAAGGGTATGTCCATTGGAAGGGTACTTTTATCCTTTACTCATGAGGAGGAGATTTCAGTTTGGTGCCTTTCTGTTCCAGTATTCTGATTGGCTGTTGAAATCAGAGGTGGCACACACAGTGTGGCCTACCCTTCCTTCTCAGTGTGGAATTCTCAACAACTGCTGTATAATTGTTCTCAGTAACAATATATTTTTTAGTCAATGTGAATTTGTTTGTTCATTAAAAGCAAAAATGCAAGAACTACTAATTTCTTGTTCAACTAACTATCAATTCGCAATACGAGAACTTTTATTTTGACACAATTTCAAAGTTACATATGGTTTAAAATTACTTATACATTAAGTTAACTGCAATCTTAGCCTCTCCAGAAAGAAACATCTTGCAAGGCAAGAACGTACAATTGTTTGACATAGACACAATAAACCTCAAACCTAAACACACACCTCAACACTAACCGCACAATTTATTTATGTTGCAATGCATACTGTTTATCAACTCGCAAATCAGCAACATTGTTTAATATTAAATTGTTCATCCAGACAACTCTGTTAGACTAGTTGGGACAACATTTGTGGGAGAACTGTTGATCTAGCCTGTGTTTTTATGTAGATGCAAAGTAGTTCACATTTGTAGTATATGTGACTCATATATACTACAAAAAGTATTGCGTCTCGTGACCGATTGCAACATGCCATATTCCATGTGATGCATCACGGAGTGCATCAAGAGAATATTTTCAGTGATTTACAACTTAAATTCCACTCTCTACCTCACACAAAACTGTTGTATGCTGTCAGAGCACTTTGAATGCAGCACATTGTCATTTGGACTACTTTTGTAAGTTGTTTTTTTATTTTGCCTTTTTTTTTTTCAATAAATTATTGTTATTACATGTATCTCCCTGTAAAATTATATATACAGTATATATATTAGGCTTGGGATCGATACCTTTTTCACGCATCGATAACCAGAATATTTTCCCGATGATTATCGATATATATTGGGATTTTTTCAGATATAAATAGGGCTGTTCGTTGTGCAATATTATTTGTCTCTTCAGACATATTTCTCAATACAACTTTGGTAAAGTATGAGCAGCAGGGAAAATTAAAAGCGGTCGCACACTGGACACGTCTAGCAGATGACATAGCGCATTCTAAAATTAGAAACAATTATTTATTTTCTTCATAGGTACGCACACACTGCCAATGCTCAGCATCAACATTCTGAAGTGCCACAGTATGCATCTCGCATAGTTTCCCATTAAATTAGACCCAAACTATTATTAATGGAAAAATATTATTTACTCTAGCCATCGCTGGATGATCTATTGTGAACATGTATCTGTCATAGAGCCTACTCAATGTATTTTCAGTTATAAGTATGTCCTTTTGTAGTTTGTGAGCTTGAATGAAAGACCTATTCAAGGCTACATACAGAGAAATTGCATAATAAACGTCACCATTTCTAATCATTCGGTTTGCGCAGTTTTACACACTAACCTGCAAAATCAACTTTACTTTGTTAATTCTTGAAGAAGTACCAAAACTTTCATAACTCTGGACGTAACACTGCCATCTCAAGCCCTGTTGCAGCTTATCCTGTGTGGGGGGGGGGGGGATACATGTTATATCACCCTCTTGTGGTCTCCCAATGCTATTACACCAGACTGATAAGCAGAGGCCAGTTGAGTTAGTTGCAAAGCATTTAAATTGGGCTTCTAATTTAAATGTTGGCTAATTTTAATATATCGATGCCTCATCAATATATCGATATTTTATGACATCCCTAGCAAAAAAAGAAACGTCCTCTTACCTTCAACTGCTTTTATTTAATATGTGAAAATATTTGTATGAACATAAAATATTCAATAACTAAGACTTAAACTGAACAAGTTTCACAGACATGTGACTAACAGAAATGGCCATGGCAGAACACTGACATTTCTGACTTGCAGGAAATCATGCACAGAACGAGCTGGCTGGTGGCATTGTCATGCTGGAGGGTCATGTCAGGATGAGCCTGCAGGAAGGGTACCACATGAGGGAGGAGGATGTCTTCCCTGTAACGCACAACATTGAGATTGCCTGCAATGACAACAAGCTCAGTCCGATGATGCTGTGACACACCGCCCCAGACCATGACGGACCCTCCAGCTCCAAATCGATCCCAATAGCTCCAGAGTACAGGCCTCGGTGTAACGCTCATTCCTTCGATGATAAACGCGAGTCCGACCATCACCCCTGGTGAGACAAAACCGTGACTCGTCAGTGAAGAGCACTTTTTGCCAGTCCAGTCTGGTCCAGCGAAGGTGGGTTTGTGCCCATAGGCGACGTTGTTGCCAGTTATGTCTGCTAAGGAGCTGCCTTACAACAGGCCTACAAGTCCTCAGTCCAGCCTCTCTCAGCCTATTACAGACAGTCTGAGCACTGATGGAGGGATTGTGCATTCCTGGTGTAACTCGGGCAGTTGTTGTTTTCAAACAACAACCTGTCCCGCAGGTGTGATATTCGGATGTACCGATCCTGTGCAGGTGTTGTTACACGTGGTCTGCCACTGCGAGGACAATCAGCTGCCCTTCCTGTCTCCCTGTATCACTGTCTTAGGCGTCTCACCGTACGGACATTGCAATTTATTGCCCTGGCCACATCTGCAGTCCTCATGCCTCCATGCAGCATGCCTAAGGCATGTTTATGCAGATGAGCAGGGACCCTGGGCATCTTTCTTATGGTGTATTTCTTATGGTTAGTTTTTATAACTGTGACCTTAATTGCCTACCATCTGTAAGCTGTTAGTGTCTTAATGACCATTCCACAGGTGCACGTTCATTAATTGTTTATGGTTCATTGGACAAGCATGGAAAACATTGTTTAAAACCTTTACAATAAAGATCTGTAAAGTTATTTGGATTTTTACAAAATTATCTCTAAAATACAGTGTCCTGAAAAATGGATGTTTCTTTTTTTGCTGAGTTTATATATGTATATATATATTAGGAGTGTAACGGTTCTCGGTAAAAAACCAAACCGTACGGTTCGGGAAGCATTGGCACCGCGGTCGGTTCAACTCAAGTTTAATGACGCATCTTGGGCACAAGTTTTGGTCAAGAAAACAAAGTGTCAAACAGACAGGTACAGTTACATGCTCCGCTAATGCACCTGAATGGATTTGTAGATGGGTACGCTCCACCTGTGTTTCCTATGGGTCAACTTGATGACATCACTGTTCTGCAAGCGTTGTGTGTAGTTGAAAATGGCAAGCGGAGAAAACGAGCTGCTGATAGAGAAGCCCCCTGCGTTTCTCCTTTATAGGAATATTTTCTTTTTGCAGTCGACTACAACAACAATGGTCAAAAGATGTTTACAAAACAGCCACTGTTTGCAGACTTCGCTCGACACAAATGCGCGTGGCTGTAATCTATCGCGAGTGTCAATAATGTGCTTTGATTAATGGCATTAAGATGTATAAAGTAATACATTGATACATGATTAATCTTTTATGCCGACATCACCCAGGGAAAGAGCCGCAAGTGAGCCGAAATGGCACACACACCCTTTCAGTGCTAATTCAGACAGACATGAAACAATAACTAAAGCATTTGGGGAGTTTATGTGGGATTTCCACGTATGATTAAAATACTTGAGCCACATTATCACAACATCCCTTCTCCTATGCATTTTAATAGTAAGGTTATTCCTTTTATAGTGATGTACAGCTTCTGAATATTGAATATATGTTGAGATTTAACATAAGTGCACTTTATGCTGATGCATGTAGCGTATTAGTGCAGGTATTAAGTTAAAATGTTGATTTAGTAATTCGAGAAAATGTTTTATTAGCTCCACATAGTTTTCGGCCTTGTGATTGCCCAGGAAGCCCTGAACCACTGCGACAAAGCTGTTCCAAGCCGCTTTCACTTTACTAGTGAGCTTCTTGGGGAATTCATTGCACTCCAAGATCTTCTTTATCTGTGGTTCGACCTTTGACCTTTGCCTCAGACAGCTTAGGGAAGATGTCTTGAAGATACTTGAAGGCTCCTTATCTAGAGCTCTGACAAATTGTTTCATAAGGCCCAATTTGATGTGCAGTGGTGGCATCAGCACCTTCCGGGGGTCCACCAGTGGCCAGTCCCGCCTGTGGTAGTGCGCCTTGGTGTCCCTGCTGTCCCAAAGGTAAAGATAGCAGGGAAACTTGGTAAAACCACCTTGGAGACCCATCAGGAATGCCACCATTCTTCTATGACCTCCCAGCCGTACTCATTATACTTCAAGGTGTCCAGCAAGGTCTTGATATGTATCCACTACACTTTTGAGGCATAAGCAATTAGGAAATAACACTTACTACCCAGGAACCAAAAAAATAAAAAAAATAAAAATGTGTTACACGGTGTTGTTATTTAAGGGCAAACCTGTTGAAGTGTTTACCAAATAGATTATTCTTTGGATTTGGTAGTAATATTTTTTTTCTGAACAAAGCAAATACCGAACCGTACCGAAACCGTGACCCTAAAACCGTGATACAAACCGAACCGTGAGAAATTCGAACTGTTACATCCCTAATATACATATATATGCTCCAAGGTCCAGTTCCAAAGTCGCTCAGGTCTTTACTTCTGCCCATTTCTCCTGCACTCAACACCTTGACTACGAGAACTGATTGTTCGCTTACCATCTAATCTAGATGAGATTAGATGGTAAGATCTTGACATGTGGCCTTGTTAGGAGATGATTCAATTTATTTGCTTCGCCTGTGAGTGGTCATAATGTTGTGGCTGATCGTTGTATATATTGTTTACGTTTTAGATGCTGTCAATATGTCCATATTGTACATTTCATCATCTGTCGAAACATATAAAAATTTAAATGTAAATGTCACCTAAAAATATGAATAATTGCAACTGGTCGCAAACATTTTCAATCCAAAATTGGCAATGCCAAAATGTTGATTTGAAAAATGAGAAAAGTGTGCTGGCCACTCTTTTCTATATAATGACTGGATCTGCCATGCTCCAAAATGAAAGATCAAGATCAAATTAAATAACTTCTTTCAGCAGTGCAATGACCCCAAACACAAAAGCAGAGAGAACAAAACTTCAGTGTATGGGATTTCTAATTACAACTGAGGGAATTGATTAAGGGTGTGAATACTTCTGAAAGGCCCTTTGTGTTTGCCCCATTGTAACGAGGAGGAGGGCGCTGGCCGTGCTCCATCACGGCCCAGCCACGCCCTCCTCCTCGTCACACCCATGTTACAGAATTCTAAATAACAAGCTCAGAATTTTAATTTTACAACTCTTTCATGTACAAGAAATTTCAAACACTGTGGGATGAAAATGGTCAAAGCACTCTTGATACAGCTCTTTTTGATGATAAAAAGCTGACAGGAAAAAGAGCAAAATGCAGCATAGAGAAATCAGTGTAATAGGGAAATTGAAGTCCCACTTTCCCTTATCGACCTTTCACAAACAAAGAGGCAAATTGATATGTGGGAGCTAAGGTGCTGTTGCTGTAAAGATATTGGGCCACTAGCCTACTGAAGGATTTGTCTAGCTAAGCTCATGAAACATTAAGCAGTGATGATTCCATTAGATCAATAACACTAGCACAGCATGTCTGCTGCCTTTGTTTTTGTTTTATTTTTTCTTTCCTCACAGGTCAGTTCTCAGTTACAAGGCACAGCAAGGCCTACAATCACTAAGATCTGTGTAATATTGAGAGGAAATATTTTGTCATACCATGTCAAAAGGATATATTGTAAAAAGATATATATCATATTCAGTTAATTTTACATACGTATATGTACTGTATATGCAATTGTTAGTATAAGTTCATTGTATGTAAAGATTGTATTTATTGATATTCATATTTTAGGGGATCTTTGTTTTTCTACCATGACCATGAGATTAACAACTTGTCATGTACTGGACTACCTTGTTATTTGACACCTTAGTTGGGGTTTATAGATTGTTATGAATGTTTTGTGTGTGCATCCTTTAGTTTGATGAAGAGCATGTGAAAATGTCATTAACATTATTATTGGGAGCTACAGTGTGCCAATGTTTTTATTTGTATTTTTTTTATTGCAACGTTATTTTTGACAAGCTCCCACACTAACCATTTTTTGGATGTGCATGATTTACACGGTTTGGAAAAATAAATTGTGAGTAGTGAAAGTATATTGAATTTGCTGAGAAACTTTAAAGATAATAAGTAAAGCAATAGTTCACCCAAAAGTTCTTTCTTCTGCTGAACACAAAAAGATATATTATTTTAAAGAATGTCATGATTGCTGATTTCCATACAATAGTAGTTGTAGTGACTCACTTTAAAGCTTAAAAAAGCACCCACGTATCATGACAGTAGTCCATGCAACTCCTGTGTCATATTCCAAGTGTTTTGAAGCCATATGATAATTTTGTTTGACGAACAGTCCGAAATTTCGTTCCTTATGTACTCTTAAATCAAATCATTGATTAACTCATGTATACAGGGCTCCAATCAAATAACGTCAAACCTCATTGGTTCTTGCACATCTCATGACATGACTTTTGACACAAGAACCAACAAGGTTTTATGTATTGATGTGTGGCACATAGACGTAGATTTAGGTAGGGATGATAAGGACATGTCCCTACCAATTGTCATAAAATGGGAAATGTCTCGGCCAACATTTGGGCAATTTTACCACATAGAATATATTTTAACTTTATTCTGTTTTTATTTTCATTTTAACAACTATTAAAGTTTAATTGTTCATGTGTAAATTATTGTCCCACTCTTTTGAAGCAGCTCATCAATGGCTTTGTTATGTGAGATCTGTTACATTTGTCAGCGGTGTTCAGGATGCACCAATTGCAGTCGTTTGTGATTACTACATAAAGCTTTTTTTGATATCTTTTTGGAGATTACATGGGCAGATTTCCATTTGTATCTTAAGTTCAATCATTGAAATTTATAGATTTAAACAAGCATACACTTTATGTACAGATGTTTCCTGTCTAAGTAAGAAAACGTCGCAGCCTGAATAATGGAGGATTCTGCTTAAACGGCCAGTAAGCACCCAAAACACGTTGAATTTGAACAACTGTGTCAGGTAATGGGATGGATTAGAGCAGTGTTTCCCAACCTTTTTTCTGCCACGACACACGGCACACTAAATTAATTCTTGCAATGCCACAGCAAAAAAAAAAAAAAATAATAATATAAAAAAAAATCACATAGTTGTTTGGCTCCTTTTTAAATCATAATGATAACAGAAATCACCCAAATGGCCCTGATCAAAAGTTTACATACCCTTGAATGTTTGGCCTTGTTACAGACACACAAGGTAACACACAGAGGTTTAAATGGCAATTAAAGGTTAATTTCCCACACCTGTGGCTTTTTAAATTGCAATTAGTGTCTGTGTATAAATAGTCAATGAGTTTGTTAGCTCTCACGTGGATGCACTGAGCAGGCTAGATACTGAGCCATGGGGAGCAGAAAAGAACTGCCAAAAGACCTGCGTAACAAGGTAATGGAACTTTATAAAGATGGAAAAGGTTATAAAAAGATATCCAAAGCCTTGAAAATGCCAGTCAGTACTGTTCAATCACTTATTAAGAAGTGGAAAATTCAGGGATCTCTTGATACCAAGCCAAGGTCAGGTAGACCAAGAAAGATTTCAGCCACAACTGCCAGAAGAATTGTTCAGGATATGAAGACAAACCCACAAGTAACCTCAGGAGAAATACAGGCTGCTCTGGAAAAAGACGGTGTGGTTGTTTCAAGGAGCACAATACTTACTGACCCCTCTCCAAACACAGCGCTTATGGTTGTGACCATAAAGCTCTATTTTGGCCTTGTCACTCCAAATTACAGTGTGCCAGAAGCTGTGAGGCGTGCCAAGGTGTTGTCGGGCTTATGTAACTGGACTTTTTTGTGGCATTGGCACAGTAAAGGCTTCTTTCTGGCAACTCGACCATGCAGCTCATTTTTGTTCAAGTATCGTCATTTTGTGCTAGTTGTTTAGCTTTAGAGTATAATGGCTAGGAAGTTCAGCACTGAGAACCTTCCACTGAGTTTTGAGAGTAACAGTTTGGTTTGACTCATTGCGTGTAATGTGTGTCCAAAGACGAGATCCACGTAATCCATTTGTCATTGAATGATGTCTCGTTTAATACCCTTTCTGTCCTTTTACAAAAAAATAAACATCTACTACATGGCACAGATGCGGTAAAGAAGCCATGCAACTTCTCTCTCGTTAATTTGCGCTCAACCAAAACACTTCTTTGCCGCTTTTCTTAAAGAGACAGTACCTTTTTAGCACTTTTTGCAAGTAAACAATAAACATGTAACAAAATTGTAAAATGAATTTGTTCATTTTTAAAAATCTAAAATGTGACAAATTATGTAAAACTAATGATAAAATAACATTTTATTTATTTATATTTTTGTCATAAACCATGTTACCAATAGACCAAGTTTTTTTCATATGTAAGCAAAATGAACATTGTAACTGAAACATAGGCATTGCTAGACCCTATTTAAGGGGGCTTCAATCTGTGACTCTGCAATCACCACACAAATCTGTGATCTCCTATTGTAAGGTCTCTTAAAAATTTGAAACAGCAGCAGCACTGCACCAGTTTGGAGCGTGAGATTGCTTTGGTACCTTTTCTTGCCTATAAAGATTCTAGTGGTTATCCTTTTATAGAATTTATGGCATAAACTGAAAGAGCTGTCAGGTTCAGCCAAAGCCAGTTTGGTTTTGTTGAAACTAATAAGCCATTAGACTAATCACTTTCAGAAAAATACCATTAGGCTACCACAGTAGCTCCCTATACATATATTACACAGTCTGCGTAGGGCACCAACTCCCTAGGGGGGCACCATCATACCCTAGGGGGGCACCAGGAACTCCACCGGCTGCCCTTACTCGCATGTTATACATTATTTAAAGCCCCTTTAGCATTTGCGGAACACAGTCAATCGCCTCGTGCTCGCACTTTCTCATCGTGCCTTCGCACTGTGCACCACGTTACCAGGGTAATGCCATGGTACTGAATGATTGATCATGTTCATATTTCATGATACTGTCATGGTACTCCAAGGTACTTTAAAAAAAATACTGTGGTTTTACTATGACACATGTCATAAACATGTGGTTATTGCAGACCATGTCTGAAAATAAATAAATAAACAAGTGTATTACCATGGGGGTTTTTGTGAGAAATATAACAGAATATGCTGTTATTTGTGATAAAGGAAAAATGTAAATAATTATGTACAGTATATACAAGAAAATGGCTAAATACTCAAAAAGCAAAGATATTAGTATTTAGTAAATTAGTATTAAAGTATTTATAATTACTACTCATTCAAAAAAAAAAAATGTTTGTTTTAAAAAAACAAGTCAGTGCCCTTTTTTATCCTTCTGCCCCTGTCCCTGCTAAGGTTGTCACGATCAGAGAATGGGACTCAGGACCCAAGCGCAGAGTAAAAATAAAGAAATGTATTTAATAAAAAAAAAAAAAAAAAAAAAAAAAAACACAAACTTCCACGAGGGGGATAAAACAATAACCATAAACTACCCTGAAGTGGAAAAACACAAAGTAAATAGTCCTTTCTGGGGCAGAGGGTGACGGAGAACAGACCAGACTGGGTAGGGATTAACAGGAACAAAATAAGACAGGAAACAGGACCAACTGACTAGACCGACAAGAAACACACAACAGATTGAATACACAAGAAGAACTGGCCCTGGACAGCACACACGAGGAGGCTAAAATAGGGAGAGAAATCAACAGGTTAACAAGACAGGGCAGGTGTAACTAATAAACTAATAATGGGCAAACAAGGAGCTATGACGTAAGACAGAGAGAGACACGCGGCGATACAGAAACAAAACAAAGCCACATGCTCTCACAAGACAACAAAACACCCGAATGGCATGAGTGCACATCGCCAAGACAATATGGCAATATACGCTCATGCTAACCGACAAACAAGATGAGAGAATGCATAGCAATGCCAAACAAAGCGATGCCACACGTTCTCTCACTAAACCACACCTGAGCATACATTGCGAGGCAAATGCTACGCGATGCACACAACAGGCGACAAAAACAAGACAGGTGTCCTGCAAGAGTTCGGCCACACACAAACCCGAAACCTCAGACCGAAGTGACCGAACCTCAGCCCAATGTGATGACAGCTCGCGACCCCGGTGTGCTGTGCAAAGCGAGCGCAATGTGCATCCATGACCGTGAGAGACAGACACGCAACATGGAGCATGAGTGTCCGGATCCCGACAAAGACTGGAACTGAACCAGGCAGGGAAGTCAGGATCCAGACACCAGACATGAAACACAAGACAGCTCATGACCTGGTCGCGCAACACGAGGCACACCTGTGTTTATGAGAGACAGACAAAAACTACTGACGCGAGTGCATGCCTCCAAGATGACATAAGCGCGATGCACCTGCGTCAATAACAGACAGAACATGGAGCATGAGTGCGACCCGGACACGCAACGCGAGGTGCTCCCGTGTTCGCGAGAGACGGACAAAAACTACTGACACGAGTGCATGCCGCCAAGATGACATAAGCGTGACGCACCCACGTCAACAACAGACAGAACATGGAGCATGAGTGCGACCCGGACGTGCAACGCGAAGCGCACCTGTGTTCGCGAGAGACAGACACAAACTACTGATGCGAGTGCATGCCACCAAGATGACATAAGCGCAATGCACCCACGTCAATAACAGACAGAACATGAAGCATGAGTGTCCAGATCCCAACACAGACCGAAACTGAACCAGACAGGAAGTCAGGATCCAGACAGACCGAAGAGTGCACGGCAGGGAACTCGACCGAACCCGTGCGCTCACACAAAGACAGACAGTGAAACAAAAGACAGACATGGGATGAAGATGTCATGGTCCTGTCAGACAGAAATCCAGACTGACTGAGTGACAGGACCGTGACAAAGGTCTGTGCACATCACTGGGGTTTGTGGCATTCCAAGTCTTTCCCACAAATGGCATCACTAGTTTGGCTTGATCAGAACTAAACAAGCCTTGTGACGTAAAATCAATGTGTCTCGCAATGCACTTGCATAACGAAAACAGCAGAGGAATTGATAATAAGCCCCTGAATTAAGGGTCAATACAGCTTGCAGAATCATTGAGGAAAGAGGTGAAGACACTTTTACCCTCTGTGCTTGCCCCTGCTGAGCTTACAGCTTTTATTACAAGATCCCTGTTTGTGTTAGCTAATCACATATTGATTAAGGCCAAGAAATGGAGACAAATACAGATGTCCTGAGCTTGGCTACGCTGAATCTCAACTTTTGTTTCTCTCTTTATCACGTCACAATAAAAACTTAAAGGTATATGTTACATTAGTTAATGATATCATGACTTAGTAACAAAATTCTGCATCACAGCTTGTTTAAATCTATCTGCTGCTGAAAATGGGATTTCACTATAAAGGAAAAAAAGCACAGATAAATACAATCATATACCCAGCTGGAAATAATAACATTGGCATTGACACTGGTGAGAACCAGTCCACAGAGACACAATTTCTGCATTAATAATTCATTGGAAGATACTGAGCTAATAAACAAGTCATTAAATAGATTTGTCTAGTGAACGGATGCTCATTTGTCTCCCTGTGCAGCAGACTCATGGAGTTACAGCGCCATCTAGTAGCACAGATGAGCATTGCAATTGTGACTGAGTAGTGTCTATAGCTTAATAGCTTACGAATTCAGCAGAGTATAGAGAACAAAACCTACAAAATTAAATAAATGCATACATAAATACATCCACATATTTGCGAATTAATAAATACATTATAAATACATAATAATTACAAGTACATAAATAAATAAATAAATAATTTAAACGTGAGAGGAGGTACAAATAAATAAATAAATGCAGCCATTAATGCAAAAATAATACAATATAAAAGATAAAAGAATGGTTGGGGAAATAATTTTTTTTATAGGAAATGCAAAATTGAAAGTTGATTTTTAATTCTATATAACTTTAATCATTCATTCATTTCTGTTTGTGGTTCCATATTATTTTTCATTAATAAGAGGATGTCAATTAAACTTCACTAGGTGGAATTTATGACACCATTCGATGATCCTTGTAAAAGCTACGCATGACTATGACATCAATACTGACATTACACAATTTTCACAGTCAATGAATTAATAAAAGTTGAGCAAATGATCTCGCTTTTACGATTCGCTGCATCACGTAGAAACTGTGCTATTGACCTTCTCTCTGCCATGATGAAACTGCAAACTCCCGCCAAACCATTGCACATCCAGACTTTGACTTATTTACCTGGTATTCACTCCATAGTTTGACTGAGATGTCTGAACAGCTGAAGGAAAACCGAAGGAAAAATAAATATGGAACTACAGGTTTCATCCTCCATAACAGAGAACACTGTTTATAGTTGATGTTTGATGTTTGTTTGTTTTTTTTTTTGTTTTTTTTTGTTTTTTCATAAATGCATAATCAGAAAAGAAAAAAGAGCTTTGTTATGCAGTGAAATGTTATTGTTCTGCAAAAATAAGAGTTTATTTAGTTGGTTGTGTGATGTTTTAGAGTACTGACTAAAGTTTGGAGAAATTAATATGACCTTTGAGAAACTGTATTTCAACCTTTAAAGGTGCTCTCAGTAACTTTTGTCTTTGTGTCATCTTGGACTTACACTGACACCTAGCGTCTTGGATTCAGCATAATTTAGAATCAATAGTTTTCAGTTCCAGATGCCATTGTTGAAATTTAGTATTCACAGTCAGCCATGATTGCTTTAATCAATGAGTGAAAGTGTTCAATAACAGGACGGTTACTGAGATTAAGCGGGTAGTATTCGGCTGGTCATGTGATTCTAACATGGAAGCCCCATGTGCGGACCCTCTCCATGTAGAATATAACAGCTTTTATAAGGTGACTGATATGACTGGAGTCTTCATTTTAATGTGAGTGGTCATGATTTCCTACATATTTTGCAAAATTACAATTCATGTCTTTAGGAGTTAAACTTTTTTAATGAGGAAAAAATTACTGAGTGCACCTTTAATGCGCGGCCGTTCACATTTACCTTTGCATTGCGAAATTCTGCGGGTGAAGAAGGCATGTGCTGATGGTGAGGGTGTGTGAAACCATCTGAAAACTAATTGCCAAGATGCCTCTTTTTAATACTGCACTTCATACAATGTAGAGAATTTGCCTGTCAAAGTTCACCAAACTTGAACTCCACACGAAGTCCAGCAGGGGAAACTCTTCGCCACCAGAAGTCGATCACGCGGATTACCATTGAGATGACAGTCTATGGAATTTTGCCATATGAAGGTAAATGTGACTGCTTCAGAGATCATGGATGTACTATCAATTTTGTTTACTAGGGAGAGCCACAAGATAAAGAAAATCCAAGTAGACAAACTCTTGATGAAGAGTCAACTTCAAGTCTGTTGTCTGGTGCTTATGGTACTTTAAATAACAAAAAATTTTTTTTAAAGACAGCCATTTTTTTGTGAATCAGACAAATCTGGAAAAATTACAGAATGTATTACAGGTGCATCTCAATAAATTAGAATGTCGTGGAAAAGTTGTGAAACTCGTGTATTAAATAAATTCAATGCACACAGACTGAAGTAGTTTAAGTCTTTGGTTCTTTTAATTGTGATGATTTTGGCTCACATTTAACAAAAACCCACCAATTCACTATCTCAACAAATTAGAATATGGTGACATGCCAATCAGCTAATCAACTCAAAACACCTGCAAAGGTTTCCTGAGCCTTCAAAATGGTCACTCAGTTTGGTTCACTAGGCTACACAATCATGGGGAAGACTGCTGATCTGACAGTTGTCCAGAAGACAATCACTGACACCCTTCACAAGGAGGGTAAGCCACAAACATTCATTGCCAAAGAAGCTGGCTGTTCACAGAGTGCTGTATCCAAGCATGTTAACAGAAAGTTGAGTGGAAGGAAAAAGTGTGGAAGAAAAAGATGCACGACCAACCAAGAGAACCGCAGCCTTATGATTGTCAAGCAAAATCGATTCAAGAATTTGGGTGAACTTCACAAGGAATGGACTGAGGCTGGGGTCAAGGCATCAAGAGCCACCACACACAGACGTGTCAAGGAATTTGGCTACAGTTGTCGTATTCCTCTTGTTAAGCCACTCCTGAACCACAGACAACGTCAGAGGCGTCTTACCTGGGCTAAGGAGAAGAAGAACTGGACTGTTGCCCAGTGTTCCAAAGTCCTCTTTTCAGATGAGAGCAAGTTTTGTATTTCATTTGGAAACCAAGGTCCTAGAGTCTGGAGGAAGGGTGGAGAAGCTCATAACCCAAGTTGCTTGAAGTCCAGTGTTAAGTTTCCACAGTCTGTGATGATTTGAGGTGCAATGTCATCTGCTGGTGTTGGTCCATTGTGTTTTTTGAAAACCAAAGTCACTGCACCCGTTTACCAAGAAATTTTGGAGCACTTCATGCTTCCTTCTGCTGACCAGCTTTTTAAAGATGCTGATTTCATTTTCCAGCAGGATTTGGCACCTGCCCACACTGCCAAAAGCACCAAAAGTTGGTTAAATGACCATGGTGTTGGTGTGCTTGACTGGCCAGCAAACTCACCAGACCTGAACCCCATAGAGAATCTATGGGGTATTGTCAAGAGGAAAATGAGAAACAAGAGACCAAAAAATGCAGATGAGCTGAAGACCACTGTCAAAGAAACCTGGGCTTCCATACCACCTCAGCAGTGCCACAAACTGATCACCTCCATGCCACGCCGAATTGAGGCAGTAATTAAAGCAAAAGGAGCCCCTACCAAGTATTGAGTACATATACAGTAAATGAACATACTTTCCAGAAGGCCAACAATTCACTAAAAATGTTTTTTTTATTTCTTATGATGTATTCTAATTTTTTGAGATAGTGAATTGGTGGGTTTTTGTTAAATGTGAGCCAAAATCATCACAATTAAAAGAACCAAAGACTCAAACTACTTCAGTCTGTGTGCATTGAATTTATTTAATACACGAGTTTCACAATTTGAGTTGAATTACTGAAATAAATGAACTTTTCCACAACATTCTAATTTATTGAGATGCACCTGTAAGTGCTATATGTAACAGACACCCTAACAGGTTTTTTTTAATTTTTTTTTTATTTTATTTTTTTAGCAAAACCAGTCTATTGGGTGGAACCTGTGGCCATCCGAGTAGAATATATATGATGTGTAAAATAAATAAAATATTTTTTACTATAAAAAATTAATTTTATCGGTAAGATTTCATGATTCTCCATACCAATTTCAATACCACAAATATTATATATTATATATTAATTGCTATTAAACACTACTGAATACACTCCTTTTTTTGAAAAAGTTACATCTTAATCTAAATATTAACATTATATTAAAAACAATGGAATGATGCCTTCAAGTCTTTCTCAATTAAGTTAATATTGCTTCATGTTTTATTATTATTATTATTATTATTATTCAGGTAAATAGTCATAAAGGAAGAACATTCATAGAAAAAAAATAAAAAATAAATTAAAAGCAGTGAATTATTTTCCTTTTTATTTATTTTTTTAATATTATTGTTGTTTGATTAATGTTAACAATATAATAGACATGTATATTATTGCGGTATAATATATCTCAGACAACCCCGCCCCACGGCACGTAGGAACAAAGCAAACTGTGGTTGTCAGTCAGACGTCTCCTCCTGTCTAAGTGGGCAGTTCTTGGCCAGATTAACCAGCAAACCAGTTAACAATTTTGGCTCCCAGAACATTCGGGGAACGTTAAATTTTGGTTCTCAGAAAGTTCTACGAACATTCTAAGGTTGTCTCTTGGTTGGAATTTTTTTTTTTTATAGAACATTTTATAGAACATTCCCTGTTGGCTTGGAGAATGTTCCCCTAATGTTCTCCTAACTTCTATATCCTGATTCTCTCTGCAGCCCTGCTGTACATCAATAATACATTTACAATCAGGACTCGAGTTGAGGGAGGATGTGAGGGGATGGCATCCCCCTTGTTGCAAGAAACACCTAAAAGCATCCCCCTTGTTAAACCACCATCCCCCCTTAATTGTGTCATGTATTACTTTGAAAGAAATCATGCAAGTAAAATATTTAATTTTCTATGCTTGATAAATAACAGACTTTAAATAACAGTGATTTGCCGGTCAGAATTAGATTTCGACATGTGTAAAGTTGCCATATTTCTATAGGTGAAATCCCCCTACAAAAATCTTGTCATTTGTACAATTAGGAAATATTCTGCCAGGGTGACGCTTTAGTCACGCAATCTGGCAACCATGAGCACGTGCGCTCTCTCTCCACTGCGAAAAGGCGCCAGTTTTCTGAAAACATTGGTAGGTATTTCGGAATTTAGCAATGGGTTGATTTGTCCTACCTAAAGTTCACATGAAAGTTACACCACCGAAGGTAATGCAAGTTTTCGAAAGTTTCACATACTTTCAAAAATGGCCAAGGGAATAATACAAGGAAATTTTTTGTCTTTCTTTAAAAAAAAAGATATTGCTATGACAAGTGTTCAGTTGCATCGTGTACATGTTTTTAACTCAAACAATTTTCGGAGTTTCGCCCATTAAATGCTTTTGTGTGTAGAACAACTGTTACACCACTGTTTAAGCATCCTTTATTGAAACAGCCCAAATTTCCTTAAGTAGTTCGGTTATAGGAGTAGAAAAAAATGCGTTTCTGTGACAGTGGCCGAGCGATCTAGAAAAAAGAACTTTTTCGTGATCATAACAGGGATTCTTTTCACAAAATTCATCATAAAATACAATAACAGAGGGTAACAGGTGCATATTATGGCCATGTTTCCTAAGAGTCAATAAAGTGACGCACATTTTTGTCCAGATCTATTAAATTAAAAATATATTTAAAAAATGCAATTCACACAAACCATTTAATTGAATAGACCTCTTTTATTATGAGCACATTTTCATATTTTCAAGTCATATTGATATTTTTTCTGGGGCTTAAAGTAAAAAATATCATGTGGTGTCCAGAGACAGTAAAAAAATTCTCATTAAAGTCTCAAGCTGAAATTCCTGAAAAAAGAAATATTGGCATGACTAGTGCAGAATAATCTTTTTTATTGTTATTTCTTAAAATACTAAGCAGTGAAATAATTGTGTTTTAAAATATGATCCATATTTTAAAAAAACTGGTCCGGGGGCCTGGGTAGCTCAGCGAGTATTGACGCTGACTACCACCCCTGACGTCGCGAGTTCAAATCCAGGGTGTGCTGAGTGACTCCAGCCAGGTCTCCTAAGCAACCAAATAAGCCCATTTGCTAGGGAGGGTAGAGTTACATGGGGTAACCTCCTCGTGGTCGTGATTAGTGGTTCTTGCTCTCAACGGGGCACGTTGTAAGTTGTGTGTGGATTGCGGAGAGTAGCATGAGTCTCCACATGCTGTGAGTCTCCATGATGTCATGCACAGCGAGCCACGTGATAAGATGCACGGATTGACTGTCTCAGAAACGAAGGCAACTGAGACTTGTCCTCCGCCACCCGGACTGAGGTGAGTAACTGCACCACCACGAGGACCTAGTAAGTAGTGGGAATTGGGCATTCCAAAATTGGGGAGAAAAGGGGATACATTTTTTTTTTTTTAAACCCTGCTTTTGTCCACCAAATCAAAGTCATGGTGTAACCAATGTGTAGGTAGCCATTTTGTTGTTTAAGTTGACCATAAAAACCATAAAACAGAGCGGACACCTTTAGACCCTCAGCGTGAAGTTTTAAAAACATCTGATATTTATTTTGACATTTTTATGAAAAGGTACATTTTGTTCAAGTCATGTGGTGTAACTTTGAGAAAACTATATATGTATATATATATACAAATATTACTTTGAAAAATGTATTTGAAAACTTTTTAGAAATTAATGATGAAATTGTTTATACTCTCATGTAGTCAAGGTGCAAATAAAGTATTATTATACTTTGTACTTGATGGTTATATCACATGACAATTTTAAAGTTTTAAAACATTTTAAAAAATTTTTTGAAAATATAAAGTTTTTTCAGAAATGTATTCAACCAAATTGGACACAAAGATTACATTTCTGAGAACTTGACACAAGTGTCTTAAACTAGATTTTTAAAAGATTTCTAATTTTAACACCTTAGACAACCTTATTTGTCAATGACCCATAAGTATTAGACCACCACTATGTCCTTGAGCAAGGCAATTAACTCCAGATTCCTCCTGGGGGATTGTCCCTGTTATAAATGCACTGTAAGTCGCTTTGGATAAAAGTGTCTGCCAATTGCATAAATGTAAATGTAATATTAGTAAGACTAGCCAAACTTTGACTCCTTGAGCTTGTAGGAAATCTGCCTAGCATTCTTCACCATTATATTTAGGAAATCAGCCTATCATTCTATCCACCAATATGTAGGATTATGACAAGGATCAGTTTAGAAACCTGATTATAAATATTCTCCACCATTAAAATGTAAGATCTCAGGCTGATCTTGCATTTAAAATATGTAGGGAATTTAGCAACGCTGGAACATATGTCCACGTTATTCACCCTTTTATGTAATAATGTTACATAAAACATTAATTAAATTAATTATTTCAGGTCATCCCAACAATGGATTTTTCTTCCTTGATGGCACGGGCATATTCCAGGATGACAATGCCAAGATTCATCGGGCTCAAATTGTGAAAGAGTGATTCACAGGGATTAAAGGGATTGATGCACATATCAAATACAAGGCTCTGATGCTGGCATACAGAACAGTCACTGGGTCTGCTCCAGCATACCTAAAATCATTTCTGCAAAGCTACACGCCCACTAGAAGCCTGCGGTCAGCTAAGGAACGTCACCTTGTTGTACCAACACAAAGAGAAACAAAACACTTTCCCAGACTTTCGGCTTCATCGTACCACGTTGGTGGAATGACCTTCCCAACTCCATCCGTGAAGCTGACTCACTTTCTGTCTTCAAAAAAATGGCTGAAAAATACATCTTTTCCATGAGCACTTACCCAGTCAAAAAAAAAAAAAAAAGATTATCTGAAAATGTAAAAGCAAAAAATAAATTTCTGACTGAAAACCTTTTTTCAGGCTGTCATATTCCTTCAAACGACACTTTATTTAAATACTCAAGACCAACAGCGTTTTAAGGGAAGATGTTTTAGAACAGCTTTTCTGTTGCCAGTTTGCGTAATTTCAAAGCTGTTTTCAATCTATTAAATAAAATTGATACTTTTTGCAATGCTTGACACACTTTTTAGTCATACAAATAATCAACCATTTACATAACTTTTGTTTTTTGCATATGTTTTTATTTTATAACACCAAACAATGTTTTAAGTAAACCTCTTAAAACTTAAAAGAATAAAATAAATAAATAAAATAAAATAAAACAACTAACAGCTGGTTGACTGGTTTTAGCTGGTCAGGCAGTCATGCTGATCTTAGCTGGTCAGGCTGGTCAGGGTGGTCTTAGATGGTCAGGCTGGTAAGGGTGGTCTTAGCTGGTCTCCCAGCCTGACCAGCTAAAAAGTGTTCAAACCCCCTCTGAAACCAGCTAACTGACCAGCCTGGCAAGGCTTGGCAACCAGCTAAAACCAGACAACCAGCTTAAGCTGGTTTTAGCTGGTCTTTTCAGCAGGGATTTACATTTTTAAATTCCCCTGTAAATCCCTGTGCCAAACCTCCCCAAAAAGAAAGAAATAGACAGACAGATAGATAGACAGACAGACAGAAAACAGACAGACCCTGTCCATGCAGAATAAAACAACTTTTATAAGGTTACTAAAAT
Organism: Myxocyprinus asiaticus; assembly: GCF_019703515.2. Classification (NCBI taxonomy): domain Eukaryota; kingdom Metazoa; phylum Chordata; class Actinopteri; order Cypriniformes; family Catostomidae; genus Myxocyprinus; species Myxocyprinus asiaticus. The sequence continues at coordinate 9,292,265 of NC_059374.1, forward strand.
GGTGTCTTCATCTCATGTGAGTGATTGATTTTAAACATATATTTTTAAATTACTGTTGATTTCATTGAGTAAACATTTGAAATGAGGAAAACAATAAGTGCACCTATAATTATGTTGATTTGAGAGTCACCGTCTTGTGTATACACGGACCCTCTATGCCAGCTTAATCTCAGTGGTAACTATTTATTTACACCAGGCAAGTTATGGGATTACTTATGTGCCAATTGTTTTGAACGTAACTTTTTGAAAAACAAATAAAATTAAAGCTGCAAACAGCGATGAACGGGCCCTCGCACCCTGGTGCACGTTGGAGCTGCTGTGCCAGGGGAATGACGCTCCAATTTTTTTTGAGCATTTTTTAGCACTTAAATTTTGTTAAGAGTGTATCACAGTGTAAAACATGTCATTTTCTGTTGCCAGTAGATGGCACTATGACTATAACTTAATATTGGTATGTAGGTGTATTCAGGCCGGGACTGTTATCAAACACGTGAAGTTTGGGGTAGATTGGACATTGTATGTTTGAGTTACAACAACTTCCTGTTTCATGGCGAAACATCGAACTACGCCAGGCCACCACAGACACGCCGTTCAAAGAAAACTCAAAGGCTTCGCAATTTAGCATCACAAAGGCCATTAGATTAGACTGACCGAATATGATGTTGATCTGATTTAATCTCTAGGAGGAGTTCGTTAAAGTACAAGGCCTGGAAATGGCAAAAACTGAGCAAAAATTGAAGAAAAAAATCACAATGGCTGACTTCCTGTTGGGTTTAGGATATGGTTCTAAAAGACTTTTTTGTACGTGTTGACATGTTACATATGCCTACAGATTTTCTTATGTGTAGGTGAAAAGTGGCATGAGGGCTGCTTCGTTGAAATTTTGTAGGTGGTACTACCGAGCCATTTTGCCACAATAATTCTAAAACCAGTATCAGATGTAAATTTTCCCCACTTTTGAACTGTGTGCAATGTTTCATGAGTTTTCGAGCATGTTTAGGCCTCAAAAATGTGACTCCTTTCATATCTAAATTTGTTAGGCCGCCACAGACATGCCCTTCAAAGAAAACTCAAAAGCTTCATAATTTAACATCACCAAGGCCTTTAGATTAAGACTGACTAAATATAATGTCGATCTAATTAAATCTCTGGGAGGAGTTTGTTAAAGTACAAGACCTGGAATTGGCTGTTGCCAGTAGGCGGTGCTATGACTATAACTGAATATTGGCACGTAGATGTATTCAGGCCGGGACTATTATCAAACATGTGAAGTTTGGGGCAGATTGGACTTTGTATGTTTGAGTTACAACAACTTCCTGTTTCATGGCGAAACATCGAACTACGCCAGGCCACCACAGACACGCCGTTCAAAGAAAACTCAAAAGCTTCATAATTTAACATCACCAAGGCCTTTAGATTAAGACTGACTAAATATAATGTCGATCTAATTAAATCTCTGGGAGGAGTTTGTTAAAGTACAAGACCTGGAATTGGCTGTTGCCAGTAGGCGGTGCTATGACTATAACTGAATATTGGCACGTAGATGTATTCAGGCCGGGACTATTATCAAACATGTGAAGTTTGGGGCAGATTGGACATTGTATGTATGAGTTATAACAACTTCCTCTTTCATGGTGAAATTTGTCAGACCGTCACGGCCACGCCGTACACTGAAAACTCAAAAGCTTCACCATTAGATTAGACTGACCGAATATGAAGTAGATCTGATGAAATCTCTAGGAGGAGTTCGTTAAAGTACGAGGCCTGGAAATGGCAAAAACTGAGCAAAAATTTAAGAGAAAAATCACAATGGCTGACTTACTGTTGAGTTTAGGGCATGGGTCCAAGATACTTTTTTGTAGGTATTTTGTTACACGTGTACCAATTTTCGTATGTGAAGGTGAAACGTAGTGTAAAGCGCACATCATTGAAAGTTTGTAGGTGGTGCTTTTGAGCCATTTTGCCACATCTAATTCTGAAACCCATATCAGATGTAAATGTTCGCCAGTTCTGATGTGTGTGCAAAGAAAGTTTCATAAGTTTTCGAGTATGTTTAGGCCCTCAAAAATGCGATTCATTTGGGAAAATAAATGCCTAGAAGAACAATAGGGTCCTCGCACCATCAGTGCTTGGGCCCTAAATATAAACTGAGAATGAATAAAAGCAAACGGAAACTGAAAAAAAAAAATTCATTCAAAGGCAAAATTTACACTTAGTCTTCAAATAAACTGCATACTTTGTTAATGAAATTCTCTGCTTGTGTTCACTGATCAGGACTTATGAATGTGCTGTTGGCATTTTCAGGCACACTTCCAAAGTTTTCATTTATGCTCCCAGAGTTTTCACTCGCAGTTCTGACACAAAACTCTTGTGTGGATGGGCTAACAAAGAGGAGTTCTCATTGGCTTGTGAGATTTTGAGTGACAGCTCTTTGACCTGGAAGTAGAGTTGACCTAGAAGGGGCTCTGGTTTAGGTTTTGCATGTAAAAGTGCGATAATCTGTTAGCGGCTTTAGAATTAATTAGTGTTTAGTGACATATTTAGGCTTTTGGTTTTGTATTCTATTAGTATTTTTTCCTACGACTACTTTGTCATGATAATTTGAGGAGCAACATGGACAAATGCCTTAATCGTCATCAGCAGGACACTCAAGGCAGCCTGAGGTAAGTCAGTGTCAGTCAGACTATGTTCTGCTAAATTTGTTTTGAGTTCTAGATTCAAACAAACACAATTCACAAGTACACAAGCAGTTACACTTTATTAGTCTATATCTGACTCTTTATATATGTAAGTCTCTGAGTAACATCCTGACAAATAAATGTTAATGCCTGATATTGCACTCAGTACCACATACTATAGAATGCATATTTGGAAAGTAAACTGCTTATGTTACAGATACAGTACATCACTAGGAAGGACCCTCGCATCAGGCACATTCCATTTCAAATTCAGGCTACAGTTGTTTGCCGTTTCTTATATTAACATCCTTTATGCTTATAAAAATACTTGAGACCACGAAGATATAGAACAATCATTGTAGTCTATTTGTTGGCTTAAAATAAAAGTAAATATCTGTTCATCTGTCAGCTGCTTTAAGAGAAAGAATATGGAACTTAATCTCTAGACCCGACACGTGAGTTTTCTGGATGATAAATTATGATTGTCAGTTGATGACTGAAAATGAACATGAATTATATTTCTGTAGCTTGATTTCGCGCTTTTTTTTAGCTATATGATTTCAGTTGTAAAACAGTGGTCTATTAATGATGCTTGAGGTTAAGACATTGCAAATGATAAATGGTTTGTCCTGATTAATTAAATTGTACTTGACAGTGAAATGTACAATATAGGAACACTGAATAAATGAAAAGAAACAAGTCTGTGTTGGTGTCCTCGTAAACATAAATGTTAAATGGTGTGATGCATTCAAAAGCAATGTGTATATTATGTACTGTATATTGTGTACAATGTGTATTATGTAATATGAATGTTGTGTAATACAGTATGTGTGCATATTGTTCAGTGAGTATTGTGTTTTCTGTATATCTTGTATATTATCTTGTAACTATGAGATGCAATGTTGGTGGAACTGCAATAATAAAGTGATTTGATTTCTATAACAATTTTAATCAAGTTAAATTCTTTCAAACTTTAAAATCAATCATTCAGCTGGTTTTGTAGAAGCCACATTTGAAGCAATGAACACCCATGCAATGCAATACCACTGAAGATCTACAACCTGTGAAAACAAGCTCCATGCTTAAGATTTTCATAATCTGTTTCAATTCTTCAGGATTAACGGAAAAAAAAGTGCAGCACATGTGATAACAATGGGGTAGTCATGATGATGGCATTTATCCATGATGCTCCTGAAAGCTAATCACGACAAAATAGTCGTGGGAAAAAAATACAGATAATGTACAAAATCAAGCTCCTAAATATATCACTAAACACTAATTAATTCTGAACAGATTCTCGCACTTTTACACGCAAAACCTGAACCAGAGCTGCTTCTAGGTCAACTCTACCTCCAGGTCAAAAAGCTGTCACTCACAATCTCACAAGCCAATGAGAACTCCTCTTTTTTAGCCCCGTCCACACAAGAGTTTTGTGTCAGAACTGCAAATGAAAACTTTGGAATGGTGACTGAAAATGCGAAACATTTGTAAGTCCTGATCAGTGAACACAAGCAGAGAATTTCATTAACAAATTATGCAACTTATTTGAAGACTAAGTGTAAATTTTGCCTTTGAATAAATTTTTTTCAGTTTCAGTTTCCATTTGCTTTTATTCATTCTCAGTTTATATTTTAATTTTTATTTTTTTCGAAAAGTTACGTTCAAAACAATTGGCACAAATGTAATCCCATAGCAAATAAGCTATTGTTCTGAAAGCAGGCTGTCATCTGCTCAACCGCACAGTGCGACCAACGCAAAGCAGACGTGTTTACTCACACGACCCTCCACTGCATCACTGCTGAACCTGATGTCTGTCGTGCATTGAGCAGCTCGTGATGAGCGGTGGGCGTGTGAAGGATTTGTCCGGGCTGCACGCTTCTGCTGACTACCGCTGTTTAGTCACACTAAGGTTTGGCATGCAGCTGCGAAGGACTTCAACATGTCGATAATTCATACTCCTGTCTCTCGCTGTCACTCGTGTGCGAGTGAGTGATTATTACAAATGCCACCAAGGTGGATCAAACAGTAATTTGCGGACCCCCTGCGGTACCACGGACCCCCTGTTGAAGACCCTTGCAATAGAGAGCATGCACATGACGTCATAGTAGGTAGAAGTCACTGTGGTTACACCCACCCAGTGCATACCCTCTATTCATAGTTTTCATGTGATGTCACATTCTTATAGGAATGCCCACCTGGAGGGCAAAACAAGGCTTTCTTCCGCTGCCTGCCAGTTATTTTTACCAGGTTTATTTAGCCAAAATGCCAGATAGCTGTTTTTCAGTCGGATGCACTAACCAATGAGGAGACAAGCCTGGGTTGTGCTTTTACAGAATCCCATCTGAGAAAGAAAACCCAGAGAGGAGGAGATTGTGGATTTGTGCTATTAGACGTGCCTCCATCCCTGGGAAGGGCAAAGAATGGCACACACATCTTTGCAGCGAACATTTCATCAAAGGTAAGCTTAAGTAATCACTGAGTATTTTAATTGTTGTATTTTTAGTCATTATGTTTTTACATAATTGTTCAGACATGGTTTGTTTTCATGGAGCGACACAACCAACTTCAGTGGCCTTGACGACTTACGCTAGTTAGCGGAACTGTTTCCTGAGTCTGGAAACGGTCACGTTAACAGTTAGCTAAATAATAAGTTATCTAGTTAAGGGAAAGTTTCATTTTCAGTCTGAAGAGTTAACAGTTGTTGGAAGGGAGAGAGTGTTTTACCAGTCTGCAGGAATGATATCACAAACGTAACTAACATTACTTCTAACTTGTTGGCATATTTTGGACATAAACTCCCTTGTATCATTATACGTGCCAAATCTGATGACCTGTTGTCCCCTGACTGGGTTCCATCCATCTTCTCGCACACACCAGCCACCAAGAAGAGGAAAAGGGAGAAAGACATGGAAAGGTATGAGCAGCACAGGAGAACGCAGAACAAGAGGGTGGAGGAGAAAAAGAAGCAAGATGCAGTGGATGTCCTCCTAGAATTGTCTTCGGTGCCAGATGCTGAACCTGCGCCACCTGCTGAGGATGAAAAACAGTGTGACAACAAACCATGCAAGGAAAAGATTGCAAGATTACAAAAGGAATGTAATGACCTCAGGGAGGACATTCATAGGCTGAAGGACATTATTAAATCAGGAACATTTGATGAACTGGCTTTTGAAAAAGATGATGAAAAGGTGAAGGCAATGACTGGAATCCCCACATATTCCAAGTTTAATTAGTTTTAATGTTTGTGATATCATTTCTGCAGACTGGTACAAACCTCTCTCCCTTCCAACAACTGTTGTTAACTCTTATGAGGCTGAAAATGAACCTTCCCCTTTCAGTGCTTGGTTGTATCTTTAAGATCTCAATTCCAACTGCCAGCAGAACATTTAGAAGCACCACTGAAGCACCACTGAAGTGCTGAATACAAGGCTTGTTCCAGCACTTGTGTTTTGGCCAAATCGAGAAGAGCTTTAGCTGTCAATGCCTATGATATTTAGACAGGTGTAGTCATAAATGTGCCTGTATTATTGACTGCTTTGAGATTTTAATTGTAAAGCCTACAGACCTAAGAGCAAGAACACAGACATACTCAAAATACAAACATCACTATACCATGAAATATCTAATTGGTATAACACCACAAGGAATAGTTTCTTTTATATCAAAAGGATGGGGTGGCAGAACATCAGACAAACACTTGACTGAAATAAGTGGATTTTGGATCACCTCAGCCCAGGTGATGTGATATTAGCTGATAGAGGGTTTGATGTAGCAGATTCAGTTGGTCCGTACAATGTTGAGCTTAAGATCCCAGCTTTTACAAAAAGCAACTGTGTCCAGTGGAACTGGAGTCCACACGAGGACTTGCATCGGTTAGGATCCATGCTGAGAGAGTTATCAGTGAGGCAAGGAATCGGTATACCATACATCAAAGTACAACTGGAATTCAAATGTGTGAAGCTGAGCATCCTAAAGTTCTTACACCTTTGCAAACTTTTGAGCACAACTGTACATATATATATATATATATATATATATATATATATATATATATATATATATATATTATTTATATGCTTCTGGCACACTGTAATTTGGAGTGACGAGACCAAAATAAAGCTTTATGGTCACAACCATAAGCGCTATGTTTGGAGAGGGGTCAACAAGACCTTTAGTGAAAATCCCCACTGTGGAAAAAATCCCCACTGTGAAGTGTGATGGTGGCTCGCTGATGTTTTGGGGGTGTCTGAGCTCTAAAGGCACGGGGAATCTTGTGAAAATTGATGGCAAGATGAATGCAGCATGTTATCAGAAAATACTGGCAGACAATTTGCATTCTTCTGCACGAAAGCTGCGCATGGGACGCTCTTGGACTTTCCAGCATGACAATGACCCTAAGCACAAGGCCAAGTTGACACTCCAGTGATTACAGCAGAAAAAGGTGAAGGTTCTGGAGTGGCCATCACAGTCTCCTGACCTTAATATCATCGAACCACTCTGGGGAGATCTCAAACATGCGGTTCATGCAAGACGACCAAAGACTTTGCATGACCTGGAGGCATTTTGCCAAGACGAATTGGCAGCTATACCACCTGCAAGAATTTGGGGACTCATAGACAACTATTACAAAAAACTGCACGCTGTTATTGATGCTAGAGGGGGCAATACACAGTATTAAGAACTAAGGGTATGAAGACTTTTGAACAGGGGTCATTTCATTTTTTCTTTGTTGCCATGTTTTGTTTTATGATTGTGCCATTCTGTTATAACCTAGAGTTGAATATGAATCCCATAAAAATAAATGTGTTTTGCCTGCTCACTCATGTTTTCTTTAAAAATGGTACATATATTACCAATTCTCCAAGGGTATGCAAACATTTGAGCAAAATTGTATATATATATATATATATATATATATATATATATATATATATATATATATATATATATATATATATATATATATATCACACACACTACCGGTCAAAAATTTTGAAACACTTGACTGAAATGTTTCTCATGATCTTAAAAATCTTTTGATCTGAAGGTGTATGCTTAAATGTTTGAAATTAGTTTTGTAGACAAAAATATAATTGTGCCACCATATTAATTTATTTCATTATAAAACTAAAATGTAATTTTAAATAAAAAGTTTTTGAAATTGATGACTTGGACCAAATAATAAAGAAAAGCAGCCAATATGTGCCCAACATAGATGGGAACTCCTTCCATCTCTGCAGCACTCCACCAATCAGGCCTGTATGGTAGAGTGGCCAGACGGAAGCCAGTCCTCAGTAAAAGGCACATGACAGCCCGCCTGGTGTTTGCCAAAAGGCACTTGAAGGACTCTCAGACCATGAGAAACAAAATTCTCTGGTCTGATGAAACAAAGATTGAACTCTTTGGCCTGAATGGCAAGCGTCATGTCTGGAGGAAACCAGGCACCGCTCATCACCTGGCCAATACCATCCCTACAGTGAAGCATGGTGGTGGCAGCATCATGCTGTGGGGATGTTTTTCAGTGGCAGGAACTGAGAGACTAGTCAGGATCAAGAGAAAGATGAATGCAGCAATGTACAGAGACATCCTTGATGAAAACCTGCTCCAGAGCGCTCTGGACCTCAGACTGGGGCGAAGGTTCATCTTCCAACAGGACAACAACCCTAAGCACACAGCCAAGATAACAAAGGAGTAGCTATGGGACAACTCTGTGAATGTCCTTGAGTGCCCAGACTTGAACCTGATTGAACATCTCTGGAGAGATCTGAAAATGGCTGTTCCCCATCCAATCTGATGGAGCTTGAGAGGTCCTGCAAAGAAGAATGGGAGAAACTGCCCAAAAATAGGTGTGCCAAGCTTGTAGCATCATACTCAAAAAGACTTGAGGCTGTAATTGGTGCCAAAGATGCTTCAACAAAGTATTGAGCAAAGGCTGTGAATACTTATGTACATGTGTTTTTTTTTTTTTTTGGTTTTTGGTTTTTAATAAATTTGCAAAGATTTCAAACAAACTTGTTTCACGTTGTCATTATGGGGTATTGTTTGTAGAATTTTGAGGAAAATAATGAATTTAATCCATTTTGGAATAAGGCTGTAACATAGCAAAATGTGGAAAAAGTGAAGCGCTCAATACTTTCCGGATGCACTGTATATATATATATATATACATATATATATATACACACACACACATATATACACACATACACACACACACACACACACATACACTACTGGTCAAAAGTTTTAGGCACTTGTGAAAATGTTGCATAGTGAGGATGTCTTCAAAAATAATGACATTAAGTGATAAATGAAAACTATTTATATCATACAAAGTCCAATAAACATAAAAAAGCTAAATCAATATTCGGTTTGACCACCTTTGCCTTTAAAACAGCACCAATTCTCCTAGGTACACCTGGACACAATTTTTCTTGGTTGTTAGAAGATCGGATATTCCAAGCTTTTTGGAGAATTTGCCACAGTTCTTTTTATTCTCAATTGCTTCTGTCTCTTTATGTAATCTCAGACTGACACGATGTTCAGTGGGGGTGTAATGATGAGTCAACGGATTTGAGATCCATGTGCAGCTTTAATAACAGTAAATGTAGTAACACAGACAGGCAGGGGTCAATCACCAACAACAGTAATATCAAAGGCAATCCAGAGGGGTAGTCAATAAACAGGCAAGAGGTCAGGGTAGGCGGCAGACAATCACAGGTTATCTCCAAGTAAACAAGGCAGTAATAGTAGACAGGCAGCAACAGGTCAACACAGGGTAAACAGTCCAGGATCATACACAGGTAATTCAGAAAACTCAGAGAATACTCAGAAATGTCAGCCAGAGCAAAACAAGACTTTGCAATGATAGAGTGAGACTTAAATAGCTGAGTAAATGAAAAACAGCTGAGCAGGTAATCAGTGACAGGTACGGGGATTATGGGAAATGGAGTTCAGAGAGTAAAGTCAATCCCCAGGTGATGGAGCCCTCTGGTGGGGAGCGGGAGGAACAACAAAAGTGGGATTCATGACAGAAACCTAACCCCAACCCCCCCCCCCCCCCCTCCGCGAACGTCTCCCCAAGCGAGGTGGCAGGTGACGCCGGGGTTCAAAGAAACCAGGGCAGATCAGGTAGATGACCAGGGAACCAAGGAAACCAGAGCAGATCAGGCAAATGGTCAGGAGACCAAGGGAGCCAGAGCAGACCAGGCAGATGGCCATGAGACCAGGGATACCAGAGCAGGTCAGGTGGATGGCCAGGAGACCAAGGGAGCCAGAGTCCGAGGGCGGAGCTGTGGTAGGCGGAGCTGTAGGAGGCTCGAGAGGCGAAGCCATGGAAGGCTGAGCCGTGGCAGGCTCGAGGGGCAAAGTTGTAGAAGGTGGAGCCGTGGCAGACTCAAGGGTGAAGCCGTGGAAGGAGGAGCCGTGGGAGGCTTGAGGAGCAGAGCTGTAGAAGGCGGAGCCAAGACAAGCTTGAGGGGCAAAGTTGTAGAAGGCGGAGCCATGGCAGGCTCGAGACTAAGAGTCCAGGATGACTGGAAAATGACCTCTGTGGTCGTGGGCATGGACAGAGTCTTGGGAGCGACCCCTGTGGTCGTGGGCATGGACAGAGTCTCGGGAGCGACCTCTGTGGTCATGGGCATGGACAGAGTCTCAGGAGCAACCTCTGTGGTCGTGGGCATGGACAGAGTCTCGGGAGTGACCTCTATGGTCCTGGGCATGGACTGAGACTCGGGAGCGACCTCTGTGGTCATGGGCATGGACAGAGACTCAGGAACAATCTCTGTGGTCGAGAACATGGGCATAGTCTCGGTAACAACCTCTGTGGTTGAGAACACTGGCAGAGACTTGGAAATGACCTCTGTGGTCGTGAACATTGGCAGAGACTTGGAAACGACCTCTGTGGTTGTGTACATGGGCAGAGACTTGGAAATGACTTTTGTGGTCGAGAACACTGGCAAAGACTTGGAAATGACTTCTGTGGTCGAGAACACTGGCAGAGACTTGGAAACGACCTCTGTGGTCGAGAACACTGGCAGAGACATGGAAATGACCTCTGTGGTCGTGAACACTGGCAGAGACTGGGAAACGAAAGCTTTTCTCCTTCTCCTCCTCCGGGAGGCCAAAGTTGGTGGTGCAGGCTCTGGGACGGACAAGGCTGGCAACGCAGGCTCTGAGATGGACGAGGCTGGCAACGCAGGCTCTGGGACAGATGAGGCTGGCAACGCAGGCTCTGGGATGGACGAAGCTTCCAGCTCGTTGGCCGTGGCAGGCGTGGGCGTTGGCTCGTTGGTCTTGGCAGGCGTGGGCGTTGGCTCGTTGGCCGTGGCAGGTGTGGGAGTTGGCTCGTTGGCCGTGGCAGAGAAGGTGACTGACAATGTTTGGGAAAGGGTCTTCGTGGCCCTATGCACCGATACCAGTGGTGGATAATTCAACTTGGAGACAAGGGCCATGAAGGCCTTCAAGCAATGAGTCGCGGAAGGCTGGACTGTGGCATGGCGTGGAGCCGACACAAATTTGACTGTGACAGGGTGTGGAACAGACTCAGACATGGCTGTGACATGACGTGGAGCAGACTGGGGCATGGCTGTGACATGGCATGGAGCAGGCTGAGGAGTGGCTGTGACATGGCATGGAGCAGGCTGAAGTGTGGCTGTGACATGGCATAGAGCAGGCTGAAGCGTGGCTGTGACATGGCATGAAGCAGACTCAGATGTGGCTGTGACATGGCATGGAGCAGGCTGAGGTTTGACTATGACATGGTATGGAGCAGGCTGAGGCGTGGCTGTGACATGGCATGGAGCAGGCTGAGGTGTGGCTGTGACATGGCATGGAGCAGGCTGAGGTTTGACTGTGACATGGTATGGAGCAGGCTGAGGCATTGCTGTGACATGGCATGGAGCAGGCTGAGGTTTGGCTGTGACATGGCATGGAGCAGGCTGATGTATGGCTGTGATATGGCATGGAGCGGACTCAGATCTGACTGTGACATGGCGTGGAACAGACTCAGACATGGCTGTGACATGGCATGGAGCAGACTCAGACGTGGCTGTGACATGGCGTGGAAAGGCTTCAGATGTAGAAGACTTAGAATCCGGGATCATATCTCAGAATATTTTAAAGAATTTTGTAAAAATCCAAATAACTTTACAGATCTTTATTGTAAAGGGTTTAAACAATGTTTTCCATGCTTGTTCAATTAACCATAAACAATTAATGAACATGCACCTGTGGAACGTTCATTAAGACACTAACAGCTTACAGACGGTAGGCAATTAAGGTCACAGTTATAAAACTTAGGACACTAAAGAGACCTTTCTACTGACTCTGAATAACACCAAAAGAACGATGCCCAGGGTCCCTGCTCATCTGCTTGAACGTGTCTTAGGCATGCTCCATGGAGGCATGAGGACTGCAGATGTGGCCAGGGCAATAAATTGCAATGTCCATACTGTGAGACGCCTAAGACAGTGCTACAGGGAGACAGGAAGGACAGCTGATCGTCCTCGCAGTGGCAGACCACATGTAACAACACCTGCACAGGATCGGTACATCCAAATATCACATCTGCGGGACAGGTACAGGATGGCAGCAATAACTGCCTGAGTTACACCAGGAATGCACAATCCCTCCATCAGTGCTCAGACTGTCCGCAATAGGCTGAGAGAGGCTGGACTGAGGTCTTGTAGGCCTGTTGTAAGGCAGGTCCTTACCAGATGTCACTGGCAACAACATTGCCTTTGGGCACAAACCCACCTTCCCTGGACCAGACAGGACTGGCAAAAAGTGCTCTTCACTGACAAGTCGTGGTTTTGTCTCACCAGGGTTGATGGTCGGACTCGTGTTTATCATCGAAGGAATGAGCATTACACCGAGGCATGTACTCTGGAGCTATTGGGATCGATTTGGAGGTGGAGGGTCCGTCATGGTCTGGGGCGGTGTGTCACAGCATTATCGGACTGAGCTTTTTGTCATTGCAGGCAATCTCAACACTGCATTTTCAGGGAAGACATCCTCCTCCCTCTTGTGGTACCCTTCCTGCAGGCTCATCCTGACATGACCCTTCAGCATGACAATGCCACCAGCCATACTGCTAGTTCTGTGCATGATTTCCTGCAAGACAGGGATGTCAGTGTTCTGCCATGGCCAGCGAATAGCCCGGATCTCAATCCCATTGAGCACGTCTGGGACCTGTTGGATCGGAGGGTGAGGGCTAGGGCTATTGCCACCAGAAATGTCCAGGAACTTGCAAGTGCCTTGGTGGAAGAGTGGGGTAATATCTCACAGCAAGAACTGGCAAATCTGATGCGGTCCATGAGGAGGAGATGCACTGCAGTACTTAATGCAGCTGGTGGCCACACCAGATACTGACTGTTACTTTGTTCAGGGACACATTATTCCATTTCTGTTAGTCACATGTCTGTGAAACTTGTTCAGTTTATATCTTAGTTGTTGAAACTTTTTATGTTCATACAAATATTTACACATGTTAAGTTTGCTGAAAATAAAAGCAGTTGAAAGTGAGAAGATGTTTCTTTTTTTGCTGAGTTTATTTATACCCTAGACAGTATGTGACCTGTGTTGAATAAAAAAAACGTCAAAATTAGACTTTGTTCAGTTGTTTTCTGTTATCTGTCCTTTGTTTAGCTATTTCCCACATACAGTCACTGCATTTCCAACTTGAAATTTTTAAACGAGCGGTGTCCAGCTTTAAACAATTTCTATTAATGTATTGTCTTTTACAGATTCCTTATTTACACTCAAGTCTGTCTTCATTATGCAGGACGGGCACCCCACAGTAACAGCCCTTGCCTTCAGATGGTTTGGTGGTATCATGTGATGTTGGTAGAATAGGAACTGTAAACACTTTTGCTACTAGCTCTGGAATGACACATTTCTGGACAAATGTGTGAACCTTTTCACACATGGTTTAAAAAAGAGAGTTTCAGGCAGAATTCTCAATGTAGATTTCCCCTTTGCCTCCTTTCCCTGGTCCACAGACAGCAAAGTCGCAGTAGCTTGCTTGTGTCAGATGAATTTGTGTCTGCACTTGATAGAAGTATTGATGGTCCCTCTTCAATGAAAGTTTACCCTTCACCTCTTGGAGGCAAAATGTGCTATCCTGTTTGCTTTTCTCCATCAAAGTGCTATTCTGAAGGCTGCTGTGTGCCTTTACCTCCAACAACCCCATCTCATGGCAGTCACATGTTAATATGCTGTCTGGGGATGCCCCTAACCATTGGTATTGAGGGTTGATGACCAGCTCTCCCTTCCTTAGAGTGAGGTTGGTGTGGTGGCTCTCCATCATCTTGGTGTACTCCTCAACAACCTTGCCTTCATGTTTAGTGAAAAACAGAAAAAAAAAATGTACACCTTAAGTATCAAATGATAGTAATAAATGATAACCAATGTACACTGCTCATATCACAGTAACATTACTGCTGTGTCATTCCAAAAGACATCCTTATTAGCAGATGTGTAATTTATGCATAATAGTTTTTAATACACCCTTAAAATACTCATCTTTCACAGTATTGTAGGCTTATACAAAAACAGAAAGCCTTAAATCTACATGCAGACCATTTGCATAGCAATATGTTTCGAGTTGCACTCTTTCAGGCAACTCTTTTTCATGTAGCAAACATTGCTGCCTGAAAAAGAGAGCAACTCAAAACGTGTTGCTGTGCAAGTGGTCTGCATGTAGATTTAAGGCTTTCTGTTTTTGTATAAGCCTACAATGCTGTGAAAGATGAGTATTTTAAGGGTGTATTAATAACTTTAATGCACTTTACCATGGTTTCCTTCCCAATCACTTTTGTGGTTGCTTTTGGCCTATTTGGGAACCCTGATTTCCACTTTTTTGTGTGCTGCTTTCATCCAGTGTAAAATGGATGTGAATACCTGAGAGAGGATGTAGGCCACAGGATAGCACAGTTTCTTCAGTAGGAAGACAGCTGGTTTGTCTGGGTCAGTGTGGTAGGCTGCTCGGATGTTTAATGCCATCACACTTCCTGCCTTCTGGTCAAACCACATGGCACATTTTGAACCACATGTCTCCCTTTCTATCACACGTCATTACAACTGAAAAATGTTGAGTAACAAGTTTGTGACATTTGACAAATCTAAACAGTGATGAATTAACTTTAAAATTATTAGAAAGTGATGACTATTGAATTCTGTGGAGAATTTAGTTTTCTGCACTTGAACTATCCTAGTCACTTGTGCCTGACATGAATGTCTTTGACCACATTTACTGACTGATGTAAAAATGTACCTGATCTTCTGTTATGCTTAACCCTGCAAAGACCTCATCACTCTTTGCCTGCAGTTCTTTGCATGACAGTGACCTGTACTGGGGCTTGTACATCTTACTTAGGGATGCAGGAATGTTCAGGTGCACTGCCCGAGGTATGTACCTCTTTGCATGGCCAGGGACAGCAGACAAAATGGAGCTCTTGACAGGTTCTTTTTCAGTGCTTTCTGATATATGTAGCATATTGTAGAATGCTGTGCATTCATCTGGTGTTGGAGGTGGAATCTTGGCAGGGGGGAGGTCACCACACCTATCAGCAGATCTCTTTCTCTGGGCCTTTGTGAAAGCTATCTGGCTCTATTCTGCATAACCTACTGTCCTTATGGCTGCTATACTAGGCTCGTTCCACATAAATGCCTCATCAGTGCATGCAGTGGCACTCAGTTTGTTCACAGCTGCTAACAAAGCGTAGAGTATGGCACCTACATGAGAACACACTTCTCCTAACCCTGCCATACAAGTGCAGTGGCCAAATCGCACCAATCCCTCCTTCTCTACAACAACCCAGGCTGTCAATTGTGGGTCATTTAAACTGTAGGAATGGTTTACCTGACATTGAAAAAAAGTTTTGATTGGATTTATGTCATAAGATATTGTGTTAACCTAACCAAAATATCACTCCCCTAGAACGCTGACTACAGTGACCCTGAAAGTAACTTTAGCTAATTAGCACTCACCTTTGCTCTGACAATGAAGAATTTATTGTCCTTTATGTTCCAAACGGCAACATTATTGACCCATCCAGATTGAAAATACAGATAACTGTCTGTACTTTTATATGCTTTCATCCTGGCAGCAGTGTAAGGGGAGGGATTCTCCACAAGATATATGTAAACATCGCCAAAGTGGAGCTCTGGCAGGGACATTGCTGTTTTCAGTGATTGAAATGCTGTATATGGATCGCAAGTGCCCAAAACTTGCAGTTTGTTCACATATCTTTGTTTTTCTTCTTTTGAGAGGTGATCTAAATATTCGTGGCTTGAAACAGATGGAAAATTGACAGGCCTGTGCTGCAGTTCTATGGAGTGTCCGGTTTTGGCTGCCATTTTGGAACAATGTTTTGCCCTCCAGGTGTCCGCGCCAGTCACGTGATCGAAAACTATGAATTGATGGAAATCCATCGTAACGACTGAGAACTTTAATCCCTGGGTTCAGAGAGCACGAGGAGTCATTTTCACACATGAATTGGCCACCACAGAGTCCTGACCTTAACCCCATCGAAAGTCTTTGGGATGTGCTGGAGAAGACTTTACGTACTGGTTTGAAATTCCCATCATCAATACAAGATCTCGGACAAAATATAATGCAACTCTGGACAGAAATAAATGTTGTGACATTGCATAAGGTTGTCGGAACAATGCCACGACGAATGCACGCCATAATCGAAGCTAAAGGCGGTCCAATTAAATATTAGATTATGCAACTTTTTTTTTTTTTGGCCAGGCAGTGTGTTGAAATATTGTTTATGAGCATCAGTTTTGGATCTTAAAAGTTCAAGGGACCTAATTATTTATTTAATTTACCAGTCAACTTCTCTTTTGAATATCAACACACTTTATTTACTAATATACAACATAAAACTAAACACATATAGACAAACATGAACACGTTAATGAATGGGTTTTGAAAGAAAATGAAAGGGAATGATCTGTAACGGAGGAAAAGGAATTTGTGTGTTGAGTCTATAGACCGTTGCCTGACCAACCCTTAATACTTCATTTAGTAACCCGTGAACTGAGATCGGGTTACTCAAATTATATATCAAAGCACCAGATTTCAACGAAAGTCTGGAGGTAATTTGTACTTCCGTTACATTACGTAATGTTGTAGTCCTTAGGCTTGGTTCAGGGAGGTCTTTGTTGAGTTTGATGTTCTTGAAGTTCTGATGAAGCTGGTGTGTCGATTTCTGCAGAAATCAATTATGCGTGCTGGATTGATGGAAAGACCAGTGGAGTCTCAGAGACACCTGTAGAAGTTCTACATTCTAGAGATTTTGCGGACTTAGAAATGAGAACACCCGCAAGGGACCTTGTGGTCTCAAGGGTTCATGAGAACTCGTCTTGCTGGAACTTTCCGGAAAGGAGATGGACACTGTAGTTTGAAGCAGGGAGATTTTGAGTTGAGTTTGGCTGCACACCAAAGGTTTTTGTTATGTAACATGGTCACCTCTTTCCCTCCTTCTTCAAAGGTCAAAAGTCTCCCGCTCAAAATAGGGCCATGTTTATTCATACATTTTAATATCATTCATACGCTAAGGTATATAATAACATAACATTTATTTGTATTTGAGACATTCAAAATGAAACTCAGTGATAGTAAATATGACATACTTTCATGAAAATTCAATGTGCTAGTCACAAAACATGAGAATACCTAATTAAAAATCATAACGTTTAATACATTGGTTTTACAACATGAGTAAGGCATGACTATGTGCCATTGTATAACAAATTCCAGGGTTGTTATCAGGTTAACCCTTACCAGCCGAAGCGTTCAAATTTGGGAACAATTATTCCCATGGTTCCTGTCTCAGTATCTTCACCATCCAATCGCCAATTTTATTTCTGAAAACTGCCAGATACTCATGACAATATAAGCTAAAAGCACATATGATTGGTTAAGGGGTTACTGGGCGGGAATAACAAATTTATCGTCATCCACATCATCCTCCATTTGCCTGAGCGGAGCCAGAGAGGATACGCCGGGAGATTACCTCCAGTGTTGGACTTACTTACTGCAAATTGAAAACTGAGGCGATCTTTCGAGGTAAGACAAGTTATTTAACATGTTTTGTCAATATTGTCTATTGAAAGTTAAAACATTTTAGTTATGAAGCATTTATTTGTAGGAGTAATGCTAGTTATTTCTGGAAAAAATGACATCGGACACATTCATTGGACACGTTCATCGGACAGGCAGCTTGCCTCTATTTTTAAGCAAATTTCTGTGAAACTTGCTAAATAAACATTAGCTAGCAATACTATGTACATTTTTAGCTAAATATCAATAACTTTTTTGGCCAATTTTGTCACTTGTGGAAGATAGTCAAAGCTTTTTAGTCACTAAGCATTTATTTGTAGGAGTAGCACTAGTTATTTATTTTAAAAATTGACGTGACCATCATCGGCGAGCCTCTTTTTATATATACATTTTTTTTGGCAGTTTCTGTGAAACTTGCTAAATAAACATTAGCTAGCAATACTATGTACATTTTTAACTAAATATCAATAACTTTTTTTGCCAATTTTGTCGCTTGTGAAAAATCCACCTGAAGTAATGTGAGGCAGAGAGCAGATGCTGTTCAGACCTGCCTGGAAACTGGCCTGCTAGTTAGATAAGTTATCTAGCTTGTTGATTTTCCCATGTAATAAAAAAAATGGTAGATATCTTTATATAATTATCAGATAGCCTTACCCATCCATCACACAGACATGATTTTCGGTTGTGTGTAGTTTCCTGTTCACAAGGAAAGTGTGAGAGGGCTGTCTGCAGTTGGACATTCTGGTTAGTCTGCAAGCCTTTGGTTCTGTTTGTTTCTATTTCTTAAATGACTGATACTCAGTAACAGTGTTAGTGTTACTGTCTTATTATTTTGGGTATGGCTAGCCACTCTCGCACAGGTCCCAAGTCAGCTAGAAAGCGTAAACGCTTCATTGACTCTGTTTCTTATCCCTCGTACACTGACATCAATTCACAGGCACCAAAACCTCTCCTATTTAAGCCTAGCCATCCATTCAGTACAAACTTAGGTAGCGTGCTGTAACCAGGGTGGAAAAAACTACAGCACCACTCAAGGACTCAAGAATTTCTTGGATGGAAGCGGATAGGCATCTGATTGAGAGACTGAATTTACCTTCCGATAGTCCACACAGAAATGGTATCCACCAGTTTTCTTGGGAATCAGTACCATGGGGGAGGCCCATGCTGATGAGGAAGGCTTGATGACATCAGCAGCTAACATCTCATCAATGAACTGTTTGATAACCTTCTGTTTCGTAGGAGAAACACAATAAGGCTTTTGTTTTATAGGGTCATCTTGGGTAACATAAATTCGGTGTGTTAAAACACTTGTTTTACTCAAAACATCTGTGCAGACATCAGAGTTCTGTTTGAGTTGTGTTAGAAAACGTTCCTTTCCTCTTTCATCTAGGCAGGTGTTTTGGCATGCTACATGCAGATGGTTTGGTTCTTCCATTGTTGTACCAGGGGGAAGAGCAGAAAGAATTATGCCAGTCATGGAAGTGAGCATCATTTTTCAGAAAATAATATTTTTGATCAGGCTGAAACCAGTAGACATTGTTCCGGATGTCCATTTGCAGCAAAGGCAAGCATCTGTGAGGCAAGGACAACCACAGGTAAGGTGACTGTTAATATTTGCACTACAAGTTGTACTTCACCCCATCCTAATGGTTGCCGGGCTCCTCCATCAGCCAGATAAATGGGACCCTCAGTCCAGGGTCTGAGCTGTTGAGTGTGATAACCCATGGTTAACCACAATTTCTCATTTAGCAGTGTATATGAAGATCCTGTGTCAACCAAAGCTTGGCCTTGCCAAGAGTCAATGTTTACAGGAACAATCAACTGCTGTGGTAGAGATGAGGAGAAACGATGAGTAGGTGGGTATACAGAGTCCATATAAGTGACAGTGCTAACAGTAGGATGATTACCATGGTCACCCTGAGGACAAGAATTTGGAGAGTGAGGGCCCTTACACCTCCAACAGAAGGGAGTTTTAGAGGTAGTACTGGAGTCCTGTGGTACTGGAGCTGTTACTGGGTTATTCAACTGAACCGAAGCAGGACTAGTTACTCTGAGTTTCCAAGGTTTTTCCGTTGTTCATATTGGAACTGGTTTTCCTTGTCCTTTTCCAGCTGTTGCCCAAGACAGACTAAACTGTCAACAGAAATAACTCCATTACTTCGAAGCTGACTTGCCATCTGAGGATTGATGTTCTTCAAGATCAGCTTAATGACTTCATCCTCTTCAATTAGTGGCTGCCAGCATTTGCACAGAGCTCTGTACATGTAAGCAAAATCTCTTATGCCCTCACCTTCCTGCTGTACACGTGTTCTTACTCTATCCGCTAACTCATCCTCATAGTTTTCTGACAAGAAAGCAGCAAGAAACTTAGATTCAAACTCTTGCCATGTGGTTGTTTCAAGTCGAGCAACATCCCACCAGTCTCTAGCTGTTCCATGGAGCACATTCCTGAGTGTTTCTATTAATTCTTCATCTGAAAGGGTGTGGAGAGACATGAAATCATAACATTTCTCCAGGAAGATCAAAGGATCATCAACGTTATCTAGTCGACCAAAGCAAGGGAACTGGATTTTAATGGGCTGTTTCCCCAAAAAACGTCCTCTACCTTCAGCGATGGTAACTGATTCATTTGTGGGATTAAGATCAGAATCTCCCAGTCCATATTGAAATGTTGAATGGAGTCGCTGTAATCTGGTATTCACCACCGGAGTTTCCAGTAGAAGGAAATGGTGATATAATTGTTTGCATAGAAGCATTTGCTTACACTGTACTCAATGTCCAGAGCTAATTGATGAAAATGTTGCATACACTGATGAAGTTCATCCTGTAAACTACTATTTCAACTTGTCTGAGCAAAGGTGTTTATTTGTTGAGTACATTTATCAGTGGCCTTTTGAATGAGCTCCAGAGTATTAGCCATGGGTTCCAAGACAGCATTGAAATCCTTCAATACCTCTGCATGATGATTCTTTAGTCACCAATGCAGCATGTTATTAAACTCACGTCCTGAAGTGCTCAAACTGATTACTCATAAGCTGTTTTATTTCTGTTGTTTGTTTCGCAGATGCAGTATCCACATTCAAAGTGAAAGTATCTATGGCATGTTTCAACTCTCCAGTTTCAGTGAAAAAGGTGTCTTTCAGACTCTGGTATTGTGTTCTGGTCATTTCACTCAATTGCTGAAGTGTCCATGAATCCAGTTACTCCTAATGAGGGCTGGAATGAAGGTAATATTGGGGGTCTGAGATCAAAACTTCCTGTTAAGTCCATATTCAGCAAAGTATGTTGAGATGAAAGAGCCTGAAATCCCTCCAATGTACTATGAAAAAGGGATTGAGTTCCATCCTGGTCCGAAGCCATTACGTCCATAAGATCCTCTTTAAAGGCCTTGGTTGGGGTTTGGCTTTGATCTCCCTCCATTTCATGGCAAGACTTGCTTGGAGATGCAGCCATTTTGTTTGTAGAATTGGTTGTTATGTTTTAGTCATTTTGAATGATGCAGTGTGGTTTTATTTAAGTGTATTTTCCTCCTCACAAGTTTTTAATATTTGTGTCCCATCTGGGGTGCCACTTATTTAACATTCTCCAGACTCTTAGTTTGGGTTGTTTTATATGCTGGGGTGCCAGACAGGATTTCTGTCATTAGTTTAAGTTTGAGGTCATTGTTTAAGTCTCAAAGTAAAGAAAATGTACAAAGATCTTGTGTCTTACACAAAACCCGTAACTTAATGAGATGAGGATTTTACACACCAGTAATCAATGCAATAATAACCACTCTTAAATGAAAATAAAAAAAGAACATTAAACACAACAGGATTCAGATAAGGATTTGCATTCAAATCTGTATATTCAAAATTCAGCATATTCAAGTGTCTCAAAATTGACTTTTGGTTAGAGAGGAAAGAAGAAAAAAGAAAAACAAAAATCAATTCAAAATTGTCCAGCCACAAAATAGGCTAAAAAACAAACAAACACATTAGTCCAGTTCACAAGGCAATCAGTTAATCCAAATAGTAAATAATCAGCAACAAAAACAGTTCAAATAGTCAAAGTAGTATGGGAGAAAAGGAAAAAAATATTCCCCCTATCAAACAGTCAAGTCAAACAGTCATCCGCAGCAGGTTGAATTGTACTCACGACTCTTTGTTTAATAGTCTGGTACACATTTTCTGGGACTTCTTAGGCATTGGTATATACAGAGCTGGAGGCTCCCACTCCATTAATCCAGTTCAGGTTTTGGAATTATACACTCGCATTACTGTTTTCCATGCAGCATCTCAACGACTGTCAGCTAGTTACATAATGATGAGGATTGTAAGGGGGAAGTCACCCACTGGCCCAAGGACGGTATCCAATGGCGTGGCTGAAGGTCTCTTGCATGTTCTGTCTTATCGTGCACGACATTAAATAATACTTTGATTATTTGATTTGAGTTCCATGTTTTTTATTAATCTTATCATTAATTCTTTTCTTTATTTCATCTGACTCCAATTATGAAAAACCTCATTGATGTATCTATGCTCTGAATTTTAGTAATTCTCTCTTCTAGACTGCATTTGTTTCTTCAATTTTATTTGGGTCCTGTGCTGGTCAGACACAGGTCCTTTTAACTACAAATTCATCAGTTTCAGATATTAGTAAGTTTTAGACTAAGTCCATATAGTTTCTCGGCTTTATCCATTTAGTCTTATTTGGCTAAGTTCTATAATAAATTCTCGGTTTACCGTTTAGCCCCAGTCAATTAAGTCCTGTTTTACAGGTTCTCGGTCCTACATTTAGTATTCCCATTTAATTCTACTTGGCTAAGTGCTATAATAGATTCTCGGTTCACCGTTTAACCCCAGTCAATTAAGTCCTGTTTTACAGGTTCTCGGTCCTACATTTAGTATTCCCATTTAATTCTACTTGGCTAAGATCTATTATAGATTCTCGGTTCACCGTTTAACCCCAGTCAATTAAGTCCTGTTTTACAGGTTCTCGGTCCTACATTTAGTATTCCCATTTAATTCTACTTGGCTAAGTTCTATAATAGATTCTCGGTTCACCGTTTAACCCCAGTCAATTAAGTCCTGTTTTACAGGTTCTCGGTCCTACATTTAGTATTCCCATTTAATTCTACTTGCCTAAGATCTATTATAGATTCTCGGTTCACCGTTTAACCCCAGTCAATTAAGTCCTGTTTTACAGGTTCTCGGTCCTACATTTAGTATTCCCATTTAATTCTACTTGGCTAAGTTCTATTATAGATTCTCGGTTTACCGTTTAACCCCAGTCAATTAAGTCCTGTTTTACAGGTTCTCGGTCCTACATTGAGTATTCCCATTTAATTCTACTTGGCTAAGATCTATTATAGATTCTCGGTTTACCGTTGAGCCTCTTACATACTTAACTAATGGGTTACTTCTGAAGTAGCTTAATTAAGCCAACTCTGACCATAGATTTATAGTTAATAAGAAATATACTAGAAAACAGTCCTTCAGAATGAATCATAATAACAATTTATTTACCAGGTAATAGTAATACATTCAAACAATCCAATTAAAATAATAAATCAAACTCAAAGCTATCAGTGAACCAAACATAATAACATATTTAAAGTTGTATTCCATTCAAACATTTACCAAACATAAGAAATACAAATTGCAATTACCTGGTAGTGAAAAAACTACATGCAAACAACGAAGCATGGGAGATCTGATTTGCAGATTCCCCGAGCTTCTCTGCCATCCCTCCTTAAGTACCAAATGATTCCATTGTTATTTCAGATGTGTGTGTTTGATGTTATTTAGGATTTGGTTTATAATTTAGGGAGTTGTAAGTCAACCTTTGATTGAGTAGGTTGTTTGATGTTTACAAAGAATACACCTAATCTGCATACAGCATCTGGTCTCTGTGTGAGACTTGGGAGGGGCATGCCCCGGATAGGATACTGTATTTTATTAAGTTCTTAAATCTTACTTGTGATTTGACTTTGCTGAAAAGGAATGAGACCGTTTTACCAGTCGCACTGAGACCTCTTGAATGATACCAAACATGTATGATCAGAAAACCTTTTATATTACAGAACAGGATAAGTCATGACTTAGTTTTTAGTGTCCTTAAGGTGACCTGAGGTGAGAGAGAGAGAGAGTGAGCAGATGTGAGTGTGAATTGTGTTTTATGGTCCCCAATCAGTAGGGTTTGTTTTCTCAGGTGGAGATGCTCCTCTGTGTGAGAGTTTTGTGACATTGGTTCTCGCAGAATTCTTTGACTTTCCCGGAAGTAATGCAAACAATTCTGTGTCAGTCTTACAGGATACTTTCCTTTGCGAAATCCAGGATGCGCAATCACAGTATAATGCCGACGGTAAGCACTCTTGCTGCGGATAAAACAATAAATCGCCGCGAGAATCTTCAAGAGGAGCTCCGCGAGGTACACTCAATGCCACCCGACAGCCAGCGCCATCTTGCCCTGAGTGATGCACGTCAGCCAGATAAAGGTAACTAGGGGCTGGACTAAAAACGTCACCATCTTGATTCCGGCCATATAGAACGATGACTGTAGATCCATAGAATATTGACATATCTTTGATATTTGTGGATAATGATCACAGATTAATTTCCCAGATGAATGATGACTGATAAATGCAAAACAGATGAACAATTAATTGCAATTCATTTATTTTTTTTCATGATGACATCGTCACAGTGCGTCAGGCTGTGCAGTCAACCTCCAATATGATGTTGTGAGAAATGTACTTTTTCATGCTGTTTTTTACTCAGGCTGTAGTTGCTGAGATATGCAGCTTTACAAACTATCAGGGGTGGGAGCTCATCCTAAACTGTCCGTCATATTCCAGCTACCAAGGAGCTTGGATGGAGGTGACCCCCGATGAATTTTACAGATTCTTGGGTTGCTCATTTACATGGGGTTTTCAATTCTCCCTGATTCCCATCATCATTGGGGAACCAAGTCATTTCAGGGCTCGTGGGCGAGGGGATTTATGTCGCGTAACCGCTACAAGGCTCCTTTAGCAGCTCTACATGTTGTAGACCCTACCACAGAGGATAATCAGGATTGCCTTAGGAAGTTGCGTTATCTTATGGACAACCTCAAACAAAAATGCCAGCAGCTCTTTCAGCCTAACCAAAATCTTGCAATAGATGAATGTATGGTCAAGTCTAAAGCTCGGTCAGAATTTAAACAATACATGAAGGGCAAGCCTACTCTGTGGGGTTTTAAATTATGGGTAATTGCAACATCAGACTCGGGGTATACTCTTAACTTTAATGTTTACACAGGTAGTCATGATGGGCATGTCACTGTCTTGGCCGCCAAAGGAGTTGAATCGTTACTGCAGCCATTCAAAGACCAGGGCCACAATGGTCCCCAGCTCTTATGGTTAAGTTGTTAGAAATGGGAATGTGGCAGCGGGGGTGTGTTCAAGCATCTGTCTGGAGAGAGAGAAAGTAGTAAGGGCGCTTGCACCTGAGCTAGATTATGTTTAACACCTGTCTCTAATTACAGTGAGCACGGGGAGAGCATAAAAGAGCCACACCGCCAGCAGACGAGAGGAAGAGAGCCTGGGTCCCCAGAGTTATGATTGTGAAGCTGAGAGTTTATTATAGTGAAGTTGCAGAGAGTATTATTGTGACACGGAAGAATTTATTACTGTAAAGCTGAGAGCAGTGTGGTCATTAAAAGCCTAACCTGTGAGTAGAGCAACCTGCCTCCCGCCTCCTCCTTTCCATGGAACTTCTACACTGGTGCCGAAACCCGGGAACATTTTTAGTTGAAGATAGACGGAAATCGCCCCGTAGAGTCCTCCCAGTTGGCTGAGATCCTCCAAGCCCTCGCTGGCCTACATCGGAACCACCAGCAAACCCTGCTTGAGCTCCGGCAAGATCAAGATCGCCGGTTTGTGGAGCTCCTACGGGCTCAAGCAGAGGACCGGCAGGCAATCCGGAGCCTCCTCAGCCAGGAGGCGTCCCCAGCCGTGACCCCGGACACCCACACGCTGTTGCTCCTGCCTGCGTTACAGAAGATGGGGACGGCGGACGACCCCGTGGCGTTCCTGGATTTGTTCGAGCGCACCGCCGAGATCTGGGGCTGGCCGCTCAGCCAGTGGGGAAGCCCAGCTCGCGGCTCAACAACTGCCAGTGACAAGCCTCCTGGCTTATGGTGACCTGAAGAAAGCCATCTTGCAACGGGTTGGTCGGAGTCCGGAAGAGAATTGTCAACTCTTCCTGGAGAAGCTGGAGAACTCCGACCGCCCGTTTGCCTTCACCCAACGGCTCCGCGATGACTGCCGGAGATGGCTGCTAACGGGGGACCGCGGCGTCGACGGGATCATCGACCAGGTGGTACTGGAGCAATTAATACATCGACTGCCAAAAGGGATGGTGGAGTGGGTCCAGTGCCACCGCCCGGCGTCGCTGGAGGAAGCCGTCCAGCTTGCGGAGGACCACATGGCAGCGATCCCGCGGGCAGAAGAGCCCTCCTACTCTCTCTCCCCTCCCCCGTGTATCATCGACTTATCCCTGTCTCATCCCCCTTCCCTCTCTCCTCTCGTTCTGCTCTCTCCCCAGGGCCCATTCCTGCCCCACGCAGGCGAGGAGGACTTCAGCCACCAAGACCAGCTCCCCGGGCGTGGGAGGCGACACCTCCCCCTGCCCCGCCGCTCTCCCTCTCAGGTGGGGGCGCCCGCCGATGCAAGTGCGGGCATAGCGCCTGGGCCAGCCTGCTGGAGGTGCGGGGACCCGGGCCACTTCCGGGATCAGTGCCCTCTGATGGAGCTGGGGACAGTGGTACGGGTCTCCAACCTCCCACAGGCTGCCCCCAACCGGGCCGGAGCGTACTGGATACCGGTAAGTGTACTCACCAAGCGTTGGTGGACACCGGGTGTAATCAAACCACTATCCACCAACGCTTGGTTCAACCCAAGGCTTTAGGCACAGCTAAAACGGTGAGGGTGAAGTGTGTGCACAGCGATATTCACAAGTATCTTACGATTAAATTCCGGGGGAAAAGCATTAGAGTGGAGGCCGCGGTTAGTTCCCGCCTCACCTATACGCTGATTTTGGGGACAGATTGGCCTGGGAATTTGTGTGGATGGGTCCTGTACTAAATTAGGGAGATGTGAAATGTGCGATGCTCTGGCAGGGGAGGCAGAGCCAGGGCCATCCTCAACAGCTCCATGTCATAATGACAAGAGAGGGGGAGAGGCTGTAGCCCCTCCCCTTCTCAGGGAATTCCCTGAGGGAGATTTCCCTTTGGAGCAGTCGCGAGACAAAACCCTCAAACACGTCTCTGACCAAGTGACAGTCATCGATGGTCAATGACTCCAGCTGGACATCGCCCTTTCATACCCCTATTTTGCAATTATAAATGAGCGGTTGTATAGAGTGATGCAGGACACTCAGACAAAAGAAGATACAACCCAACTTTTGATACCATAGAGCTGTCGGGAAGTGGTATTCCAGGCGGCTCATTATAATCCCATGGTGGGTCACTTAGGAGAAAGGAAAACACTGAACCATCTAATAGCCCGCTTCTATTGGCCGGGCATTGGCGGCAATGACCGCAGGTGGTGTGTCAGCTGTCAGCTGGTTAACCCACCGACCACCCCAAAAGCGCCATTGCGCCCTCTTCCGTTGATCGAGGTCCCCTTTGAAAGAATTGGAATGGACCTCGTCGGGCCATTAGAACGGTCGGCACGCGGACATCGCTTTGTATTGGTCCTAGTGGACTATGCAATGCGATATCCAGAAGCAGTGCCTCTTTGCAACATCTCAGCATGCAGTGTTGCAGAGGCACTCTTCAAAATAATCTCCCGGGTGGGGATTCCGAAAGAAATCCTCACCGATCAAGGCACAAAGTTTATGTCACGGACACTACGCGAGCTGTATGAATTATTGAGCATTAAATCGATTCGCACCAGCGTGTACCATACTCAAACTGATGGCCTGGTGGAACGATTTAATAAAACCCTTAAAAACATGATTCGTAAGTTCGTGCATGACGATGCTAGAAATTGGGATAAATGGCTCGACCCCCTGTTATTCGCAGTACAAGAGGTCCCGCAAGCCTCCACTGGCTTCTCCCCATTTGAGCTGCTGTATGGGCAACGCCCACGCGGTGTGCTTGATGTATTGCAAGAAGCCTGGGAGGAGGGACCTTAAAATAGTAAGAATGAAATTCAATACATTCTTGATCTTAAAGCCAAACTCCACACTTTGGGACAACTAACACAGGAGAATTTGCTCCAAGCTCAAGAACGACAGCGCCAACTGTATGACAGGAGAACTCAGCTAAGGGAATTTGCACCGGGAGATAAAGTGCTTGTATTACTTCCCACATCGAGCTCTAAATTACTCGCCAAGTGGCAAGGGCCCTTTGAGGTCACACGATGAGTGGGGGATCTCGATTATAGGTTAAACAAACCGATAGAGAGGGCACACGTCATATATACCACCTCAACCTCCTGAAATTGTGGAGGGAGGCGGTCCCTGTGATATTGGCTACGGTAGTTCCAGAGAAGGTGGAGCTCGGACCCGAGGTGAATTCAAAATATAAACAGTTCACCCCGGTCACTTGCGGAGACCACCTCTCACCGAGTCAATTCGCGGTGGTTGCCAGGTTGCAACAGGAGTTTGCGGATGTGTGCTCCCCTCTACAGGGTCGTACGGACCTCATTCAGCACCACATCGAGACCAAGCCGGGGGTCGTGGAACGTAGCCGCCCCTACCGATTACCTGAACACAAAAAGAAAATCGTTCAGGAAGAATTGGATGCAATACTCGATATTGGGGTAATAGAAGAATCCCACAGCGATTGGTCCAGCCCAGTTGTTCTAGTGCCTAAGAGCGACGGGTCTGTACAGTTCTGTGTGGATTATAGAAAAGTCAACGCGGTGTCTAAATTTGATGCATATCCAATGCCTCGTGTTGATGAGTTGCTCGATCGGTTGGGCACTGCTCAATTTTATTCGACATTGGATTTGACGAAGGGTTATTGGCAGATCCCCTTGACACCAATTTCCTGTGAAAAAACCGCCTTCTCCACACCGTTTGTATTGTACCAGTTTGTGACAATTCCATTCGGTTTGTTTGGGGTCCCGGCTACGTTTCAGCGTCTCATGGACCAAATCCTCAGACCGCATTCAGCTTACACTGCTGCCTATTTAGATGACATCATCATTTACAGCAATGATTGGCAATATCTGAGGGCGGTTCTGAGATCACTGCGCCGAGCGGGACTCACAGCAAACCCAAAGAAGTGCACGATTGGGTGGGTGGAGGTACGGTATCTGGGGTTTCACTTGGGCCACGGGCAGGTGCGTCCCCAAATTGATAATACAGCGGCGATTGCAACCTGCCCGAGGCCCAAGACCAAAAAGGGGGTGAGACAGTTCCTGGGGCTGGCTGGCTATTATAGAAGATCCGTACCTAACTATTCGGACGTCACCAGCCCGCTGACTGATCTCACTATAAAGGGAGCTCCAGACCCGGTCCAGTGGACGGAGCAGTGTCAGCAGGCATTCACGCAAGTCAAAGCCGCACTTTGCGGGGGGCCGCTTTTACATTCACCTGATTTCTCACTCCCTTTTGTCTTACAGATGGACGCTTCAGACAAGGGGCTGGGGGCCATACTCTCGCAGGTGGTGGAGGGGGAGGAGCGCCCGGTGCTGTACATTAGCTGTAAGCTCTCATTGAGAGAGACTAAGTTCAGCACCATGGAAAAGGAGTGTCTCGCCATCAAGTGGGCGGTCCTCACTCTCCGATACTACCTGTTGGGGCGGGCCTTCACCCTCTGTTCGGATCACGCCCCACTCCATTGGCTCCACCACATGAAAGACACCAACGCGTGGATCACCCGTTGGCATCTGGCTCTTCAGCCATTTAAGTTCAAGCTGGTCCACAGACCAGGAGCACAGATGGCTGTCGCCGACTTCCTTTCCAGAAATGGGGGGAGTGGTAGGCAGGCCGGATGCCTCCCCGGCCTGAGTCGGGCAGTGGGGATATGTGGCAGTGGGGGCGTGTTCAAGCGTCCATCCGGAGAGAGAGAAAGTGGTAAGGGCGCTTGCACCTGAGCTAGATTATGTTTAACACCTGTCTCTAATTACAGTGAGCACGGGGAGAGCAGCATAAAAGAGCCACACCACCAGCAGACGAGAGGGAGAGAGCCTGGGTCCCCAGAGTTATGATTATGAAGCTGAGAGTTTATTATAGTGAAGTTGCAGAGATTATTATTGTGACACGGAAGAATTTATTATTGTAAAGCTGAGAGCAGTGTGGTCATTAAAAGCCTAACCTGTGAGTAGAGCAACCTGCCTCCCGCCTCCTCCTTTCCACGGAACTTCTACAGGGAACTAACGCCTGTGGGACATGCAGGGTGAATCGTAAACTGTTTCCTGCAGAACTTAAAGACATCAAAAGATGGGAACGCAAGACAGCTTGTGGGGATATGAGGTGGTGTAGGATTGAGGGGAATATACTTGTAATTCAGTGGAAGGACACGTGTGCAGTTACATGCCTCTCCAATTTCCACAATGCAAATGGCTCAACCGAAATTACTAGGTTTGTAAAAAATGATGGCGACTGGACAAAAGAAGTAACCCTCCAGCCCACTGTCATCAGCGATTATAACAAAAACATGGGCGGTGTTAATAGGTCAGACCAAATGATAAAATCTTACAACGTCCTACAAAAAACTCAGAAGTGGTGGAAGACTCTTTTTTTCCACTTCATAGACATTGCCGTTGTCAATAGTTTCATATTATTTAAGGAATGGCAACACATTCATGCGGCACAAGGGGATGAGCGTAGACTGGTGAAATTTACCCAGATAG
This sequence comes from Myxocyprinus asiaticus, assembly GCF_019703515.2. Lineage (NCBI taxonomy): Eukaryota > Metazoa > Chordata > Actinopteri > Cypriniformes > Catostomidae > Myxocyprinus > Myxocyprinus asiaticus. The sequence goes on from NC_059374.1 coordinate 9,322,845, forward strand.
ATTTCAGAGAAAACCTGGCTCGTCAGCTGGGAGGTATCGATATTCATGCAAGTTTCCCTTTGCATACACTAAAGCATGTAGTCCCTCCTTCGTCATCACTCCACACAGCCCATGTCCCTAAATTTGAAGAGTCCTCTAAGAGATGTTGGCTATGCTATTGGAAAAGTAGGACTGAAAATAAAACTAAAGTAGCTTGTTGCGCGCCGGAACGTAATGGCAAAAGACTTTGCTTGGTTCATGATAGGAACTGTTTTCAGTCTTGGCACTCAGCTGAGTGTGACCAGTTTCACGAAGAGGCCTAGGTTGGGCTGTGTTTACTGGTGTTGTTGTCCTCCACCTCCCCTCTTTTCTCCCTCTCTTCTCAGTGGCGTATCCAGGACATTTTTACTGGGGTGGCCAAGATGGGGCACCGGGAGAACCTTTATGAATGGTACATGATCAAAATGTGTAAATATCGCATTGCTTTGCTTCAACATCTACACACGTAGAATAAATGAATTCTTAAACTCATGTTAGCATTCACTGAATTGTTTGTATTCAATATCAGACTGTTGTTTTGACATTTGACAGTTTTCTATTCCTGTTCTATTTCAACCTATTACAGTTTCTGGGAATCTCTGGTTATTTTAACATAACATCCATTTTTAAATCAGTAATTGTTTAGGAAAAGTCAGTTACAAATTTTTAAGAGCTATTCTCATTGTAGAGAATTAATCTGCGTATAACATCAGGTATAGTGTATAATCATAAAAAGATACAAGTACAGGTGATAACTGATTGAGGCGCAATTCAGTCATTCATTCAATCAATTATTCATTCATTTATTAGCTATAACTGCACTGTCCAGCAGAAATATTGTTAAATTGGGTACAAATCAGTGTGTGAAATTGGTTACGAGGGCTTATAGGTAGGTGTCTGTCTGGAAACCCCAAAATTGCAGATTGAGCTCTGTATACAGTAAAAACAAAACTCTATTTACAGTGTCTACTCAGGTTTATTTTCCACATGTTCTGATAGCTTCAATTACTTTGAATATTACCAAATAAAATAGTTAGTCAAATCATTTGCGGCATTTAAGTGCAATTTGCCCTGCCTCTGCATATTTAAAATGTCAAATAAGGTATAAAAACTTTGAAGATTTTATTGGTCTGACTGACCAATAATACACATAAAGAGCTCATAAATAACTCATGTAAAGATTTAAAGTACAGTCACAGCACAAACCCTTCCATTTCACACACAGGTTAGCCATATATATAACTTCAGCTATTGAACATATACATCTGTAAAACTCTTTACACACCTCCATCATTAAATCAGAAAACATGGCATTTCATATTTCATGTCAATATAAAGATAACATGTTGAATGTGGTGTAGGGTCTAGCTTACTCTATAACCTAGCTACTGTAACAATGATAAAATGTTTTCACATTCACATGGAAATTCGGGATAAATTAAACGTTAGATTAGATGAACATACCTCTCAAATAACAGCTTTCTTTTTGACCACAAATCAATATCGTCAACTCATTGGAAGTTGGAGGTAGACGCTAGCTCGTGTCAGCTTCGTGCTTCTGACTGACCATTATACTCCAGACCTGGCGCCCGCTGCCCGCGACCTGCGGCACCTCCCTGGCCACCCGCGGCCTGCCCCTCCCCCCACTGATCAAAGATCAGCTCACACAGCTTCAGTCCCACCACTACTATAATGGTCAGAAATATAAAACTGACCCTGGGTCAGTGTGGCTCTAAATCAACAAATGACATGAGATGTCATCTTTGATTGACAGGTGTTTCTATTGGTTCTTCGTTCTTGTGTTGATGAACATGATGAACTACCAATCAGTTCTGGGGTGGCCACAGAGTGGCCAATGAGATTTCAGGGGTGGCCCAGGCCACCATAGGCCACCCCCTAAAATCGCCACTGTCTCTTCTCTCCACAGGTATTGCAGTTGTTGAGTATTTATGAATTTATATATATTTTGTTCCTGCACTCTTTATTAAAAATGTATTTACTGTAGATAGTTCGAAAGTTTGATTTTGTATGTTATGCTGTGTAATTCATGTGTAATTCTGATGTTCATATTAAATAAAGTGTGTGTTTTATTGAACACATAAAATGTATATTTCAGTGTTTGTGTCCTTCAATTTCAGATACAGTCTCAATTTATTATTACAGGTGCTCAAAAGGAGTATTTGAGGAGTGGTCATGTGAAATGTATCTTAACATTCTAAATGTTTGTTTTATTCTGTTTTCCCACTAATCACTAGAATGGTCATAATTTTTAAACAATAAATTATATTTCTAATCTGTCTGTAATTCTACATTGCCCACAAAATTATGTATATTTCATACACTCTAAGTTTCCCTCTAGCTTGTAATTAAAATGGTTGAAAATGCAGTTGTCTGATGAAGTATGGTGGCCGGAGAAGATTTTTGTAAAAATTGCTGTGTGATATCTTATTGATAAAGGATTATTAGCCTTAAATAATCATACATATATTTACATCATTTGAAAGCCCTAGTTCTTCTCTTCAATATGGTATATACAGTACAGGTGTGTGATGTTATATGAATATGAATGTAATATGAATATGGATATGAATATCATATTCTGGCACAGAATGGAATTTTCGGAATTTTGGGCTCAGGCTTAAAAGGGTTAAACCTTGAATGAGAGTTCTAGGCATTTTGGCAGATTATGTGCAGGATAAAATTACAGTAAAGTTAATTTTGGGATTGTGTCAAAGTTCCTGGATTAAGATGAGATGTCCTGAGATGTGTACACATAAAAAGTTAATTTTGTACATTTGAAGTTACGAGCAAAGCATTAGTCTTGTGTCCCGCTAAAAAGATAAAAAGGGATCATTTCAAAGAAAGTCTGCTTTCTTTAAGTCTTCAAGCTCTTTTGTCTTGGATGAGTTTTTAGCATGTGATGGTCCGGCGTCCACCAGAAATGTCTCATGATCCCTTTAGTCTAATTTTTAAGTGTTGCAACCAAAAAATTGGTTATATCGAAGAACAAAGAATGTCTTAGATTTCCATGGCAACCATTGGGGTTTCCTCAGAAGATGGCCTTTCAGTCATGTGATGATCAATATTTTGGGGTGTTTTGTGTTGCTTTAACAGATCTACCTTTGTTTTCAAGGCAGTTAACATTAGCCAGATGCGGGTTTTAGCTCATTTATGGTTTTGAGGAATTTCCGGTGGGGATTAGAGGCCTCTGTATTATTCTCTTAATTATTTTTCTTCCTCCAATCACTACAAGCTAGAGCCCTTTAACTAACCGGCCAAACCAAAGCCCTTATACTAAGGGAGCCGACAAGGTTAGCAATAGGGCTGCAGCTAACGATTATTTCTATGATTAATCGATTAATCTGATAAAAAATTTAATTTTATTTCCTGTATTTTATTAAAATATGATTAAAAAAAAACTGATAATGATAAAGGGCATAAGGATTTGGTTTGATTTACATTACTCAATTCACAATTCTATACTCTCACAAAACTGAACAAAGCCTGAATCATAAAAAGTTATGTTTTAATTTATTATTAATATTACTTTCAGAACATATGCTAAACAGTTCCCTTACTTGAAAAACTTAACAAAAAGTGCTCATCATTAAAGAGTAAAATGATCCATAGGGCATGGAGTGGGACAAAAAATCAGCCCAGCAAAGGGCAATAGTGACACAAGAATAGAAATATTAATGCAGAATGTGATTGAATTTTAAGCAAGCATATTTGGGGCTGGCTGCCATTTTGGATGAGGAGTGCTTGTGGTGGACAACACAATGTTTTTGCCAAAAAATTCAAAGGTAAATTACTTTAAACATAGTGTGAAATCAGTAGAGTTTTTTTTTTTTTTTTTGCTATCAATTTTCTGTGTATTCAAGTTTCTATTTGCTTAAAGATGTTGTTCACTTACGTTATGTTTGCAAATCTACAGTATATTAAACGTTTGTCTGCATGAGGCTAATTAGATGTGTACATGTTCACAGTCGAACAAACACAAAGGAGCCTGCGCATTTTTTCACCAGGCAGATACTCTTCATCTTCAACCGCTGCTCAGGGCCTTCACTTACAACTCCTCACTCGCATCGCAGAAACTCAGCAAACAACAGGTAATTCCAGTAAGTTAATCGCATTTCTACACTAATATAAAATGTTTAATGCAAACTTCAAATTGTACATCTTGAAACCAGCTAACATTTTCTGAGTGTTGGTTTATATTCAGCTTCATCAACTGCATCTACAGTTTTATCATTCGGTTAGTGTTTGAGACGACATGAATAAATACATACATCAATATCATGTGAAGCATAAATTTCAGTCTCTGTAATGAGTTTCACTGTTGTGGTTGCCGCTTGCCTTAAATGACATTGAGGTTGTCAATGACAGTAATTAATATTCTGTATGTGGTGCTTATACCATACTTTTCTCATGGGAAAATACTGTGCTTTCTCATTGTCGGGCAGTGGCGGAGAATTCACGTGGATTTTTCACCGGAGAGACAGTTCATCTTCAACCGTTGCTCAAGCATCACTCACGCAGCAGAAACTCAGCAGGCAACGGGTAACTCCAACAAGTAAAACACTTTTCTACAAGTTTCAATGCAAACGTCTCATTGAACCCCTTCGTCTTAAAGAGAAACCAGTTTACATTAGCTGAGTGTTGGTTTATGTTCACTTTTCAGCTTAATCAAATGATTTTAGTAGTTCACCCAAAAATGCTATTTCTCTTGTCATTTGGCCTTCTCACCTCTTATGCCTTCTCAAACTCGTATGACATTCTGTCTTCTGTGGAATACAAACTACGATTTTTAGAAGAATATTTCAGCTCTGTAGGTCCTCACAGTGCAAGTGAATGGTGATCAGGACTTTGAAAGTACAAAAAGCACATAAATCAGCATAAAAGATATGAATACAACTCCAGTGGTTTAATCCATAGCTTCAGAAGCTAAATTATAGGTGTGGGTGAGAAACAGATCAATATTTAAGTCATTTTTAATATTAATTTTCCTCCCTGCCCAGTAGGTGGTGAAATGCACAAAGAATGTGAATCCCCAAAAACAAGAGAAGACAAATATGAAAGTGAAAGTGGAGATTGATAGTAAAAAAGTACTTAAATATTGATCTTTCTCAACCACACTTATCATATCACTTCTTAAGATATGGATTCAACCACTGGAGTCATATGGATTACTTTATGCCACCTTAATGTGTTTTTTGACCACCATTCACTTGCACTGAATGTACCAACAGAGCTGAGATATTCTTCTAAAAATCTTTGTTTGTGTTCAACTGAAGAAAGTCTACACATCTGGGATGGCATGGTGGTGAGTAAATGAGAGAATTTTTATTTTGGGGTGAACTATCCCTTTAAGCATCACTTTTCTTTTTACTCTGTAATTACTGATTTTGAGGATATTTAATTGTGCAAATAAATACAATGGAAACTGTTAATATACATTTTGAAAAAGATTATTTCTATGCATTTAGGAAGAGGAGCTTGACCAAGCACAGAAAGGAGCAGATGCCATCAATGCGTTGGAGCAGAAGGAGCGAAAGTTACCTTTCAACCCACTGGATGTATTGACTGTCCTTGAAAATGAGCTGGGGACATTTGTCAAAACTTAGGTCAGTGCACTGACTTTTTGGGCTACTTTATGCCCTTCACATCGGCTACTCGAAGAAGCTGACACTTTTTCTTTATTTTTTGGAGGTCATAAAGTAAATGGTGTTGCATCATGATGATGGCAATGTCTGGCCAAGTTGAAAATATATTTTGAATGAATAGTTTAATTTATAATTACAAATTGTTTCTGGTGTTTTTGTTACAGTATTATTTCTGCAGTGTGTAGTCTGTTAAAATGCATTTTGAATTGCGTTTATTTAGATTTACTGAAATTCTTGAAGTCATTGCATAGCCCACTTGTTTTTATGTTTTTTTGTTTATCGTCATGATTTTGTTACTATTTTTGTATTTGAGAACGTATTTTGGTTCTAGGAGAGCATGAATACCTATGTTAGATTATAAATTTGTAAACAACAATAAAAACCTTTGACATTCACCAGTTGTCTGTTATTTCTTCAGGTAATTTTATTTTAAAGTTAAGGGAAAGTAAATTAACAGAACCTAGAATCTGAAGCTGCTAATAGCGCTTACAATTGAGCTAAATGAGCTTAAAATGCATAGTTGGGTAAACAGAGATTCTTAGGGTTAAAAAACCTTAAATGTAGTAGCTGGCGTTGCACAGTATTTTAAGTAAACATTTTTGAATGTAAGCTCATTAATTTGGCAATAGCCAGCTACGGTTTTTTTAGGTAACTTTGCTTAAAATTCCTAGAGGAATTTGCTTAAAAAGTGGGATGCAAAAATGATGCACTATATTTTTAAGCAAATCCAGCACATTATTTTTTTCAGTGTATGCTAGATACATATGCTTGTACACTGTCACTGATTACATACATTTAAGTATTTTAAAATTATAGTTTTTAAAATAGTATTTTCACTGATAGCATGTTTCTAAACTATTCTTTTCAAAATATTGTGTATGCTTATCCAGTAAAATAATGTTTGCTATAGTATAATACATTATATTCAGCATTACATACAGTTTAATATAGTACAATCAACTATAAACCATGTGCAAATTTACTCATCTAAGACTCATCCAGGTGCTCACTGTATGACATGCGCTTACATGGGCAGGAGAAAACACTTTAAAAACCGGCATACCTTGATTGCTGAGACTTCTGTCTGATTTCCATGAAAGCTGCACAACTGATTACATTGAAACTGATATCGTGGTATGACGTTGGACAGTTTGATGATTGCGCTCCCTTTCTCCGATTGGTTTGATTGACACGTATGCGCACGCTTGCTTGTTCATTTATGTTTAACGGAGACTTGCTTGTGGTAAGAACAAACAGTTTTGTGAAATAACTTGGCTGATTTTGAATTCACAACATGTTTACTTTAAAAAATGGCAGTAAAATGTAAGTGATGCGCTGGAGAGAAACTCTCGAGCATCAAACAGCACAAGCACTCTGTCAACGCACCTGACGCAGCTACCGCTCCACATTAATCTGTGTGCTTATTATAATCTTCTTTGAAGTGTTTATAAAGTGCTCTCGTGCGCTGGACAATTTGGGTCCTGTTTTTTTCTGCTTCAACTTGTCTCCGCTGTTTTTCAAACGAGTTTCATAATGCAACACATTTTTCACTTGGCTGTGAAGTGACGTCACTTACGGGGCTTCTCCGCGCTTACTGCAAATACATTTTCATTTACATTTATTCATTTAGCAGAGGCTTTTATCCAAAGCGACTTACAAAAGAGGAAAACATAAGCGAATCATCTTAACGAGACAGTGGTATGAAAAGTGCCGTATTACAAAGTTTCACTAGCATCAGAATAGTATTCAAAACAGAATAAAGTGCAACAGGAATTATTATTATTATTTAATGACTGGCTAAGTGCTCATGGAAAAGATGTGCTTTTAGTCATTTTTTGAAGACAGAGAGTGAGTCAGCTTCACGGATGGAGTTGGGAAGGTCGTTCCACCAATGTGGTATGATGAAGCTGGAAGTCCGGGAAAGTTTTTTGGTGCCTCTTTGTGTTGGTACAACAAGGCGACGTTCCTTAGCTGACCGCAGGCTTCCAGTGGGCGCGTAGCTCTGCAGAAATGATTTTAGGTATGCTGGAGCAGACCCAGTGACTATTCTGTATGCCAGCATCAGAGCCTTGAATTTGATACATGCATCAACTGGCAGCCAGTGGAGAGAGACAAGGAGTGGTGTAACATGCACTCTCTTTGGTTCATTAAAGACCAGACGTGCTGCTGCATTCTGGATCATTTGCAGGGGTCTAATTGCACATGCAGGGAGGCCTTCAATGAGAGCGTTACAGTAGTCCAGTCTAGTTATGACAAGTGACTGGACAAGCAGTTGTGTGGCATGTTCAGAGAGGAAGGGTCTTATCTTCCTGATATTGTAGAGTGTAAATCTACATGATCTTGCAGTCTTTGAGATGTGGTCTGTGAAATTTAGTCTGCTGTCGATGGTTACCCCTAGATTTCTGACCGATTTGGAAGGTGTTACTGTAGTTGCACCCAGCTGCACGGTGATGTTGTGTTCAACAGCAGGGTTGGCTGGAAAGACAAGGAGTTCAGTCTTGGCTGGGTTGAGTTGCAGGTGGTGCTCCTTCATCCAGGCCGAGATGTCTGCCAGGCAGGCACAAATTCGAGCAGTCACTGTGGTGTCATTGGGCTGGAAAGACAAGTAGAGTTGCGTGTCATCAGCGTAACAGTGGTAAGAGAAACCATGTGCCTGAATGATGGGTCCCAGTGATGTTGTGTATATAGAGAAGGGAAGTGGCCCAAGCACTAATATCCAACTAATCGATAATGAAATTCTTTATGGATGATTTCCATTATCGATAATTATCGATTTTATTGATTAGTTGTTGCAGCCCTAGTTAGTGAGTGGGGCGTGAGCAATGCGTCGTGTTTGGGCTTTTCACATTGGCTGCATCTCTACAGCAATGGCGGGCAGTCACTTGCACTTGTTTATCAGTGTACTTGGTTGTGACTGGTTAATATATCAAAGTCGCTTTCAAGGCAAGTCAGTCCACTCTGCGGTCATCTTTGGAACGCTCCCAGGCAGGCTGGGCAGCTTTTTCTTTGTAAACAAGTGCCATAAAAGTACAGCTCCTATCTACTTGAAAGGGGAAAAACTGAAATTTCCAAAACGGTTGGTCATGATTACGATCAAAGAACATATTTAAAGTCAGCAGTAAAATCTAACAACAATAGTATCATAAATTGATCTGCTTTACCTCAGATTACGCTAAAAAACGCTTTTTTCAGGCTGGATGCACATGCGTGTTCTTGAGTTGACTGACAGGCAATGTCTTTATCTAAAAGTTTATTGGCTCTTTTACATGTAAGGCGGGCGTTCCAATTTCTCCTATTCATTTTAATACCAGTGGTCCGTCTCTTCTACACTGTCTCTGTATATATACAACACGGACAAAAATCCTGCAGTTTATTTATTTATTCTTACCTTTATTTAGTTATTTTGTGTTTGTATGCATGCAGACTATAAATTGTAGAGTACTGTAGGTTCAGTTTAAATATTTTGATCTGCTTTTGTTTCTTTTCTATAATTTCCTGATTATTTTAATTTTGTACGGCATCCAGAGCCACTGAGTCAGCATGAGCCGCGCAGGAAAAATAGTCTCGGCGCCGAAATTATCCGCTCACTGCCGCGCTTGGGACGCTTCACTTCATGACTCGCATTTGCAGTGTGAAGGGTGTAATCTGTTAACATGGATATGGCTTAATTTATCAATATTTCTTGCAAAATATTATATTCATAAATGTAAATTCATAAATGTAAAAAAGATGCCTGTTTTTATTATTTTCAGGAACGATGTTGAGGTATATTTAAATTTGTTTAAAGAACTCTAACTTGCTAGTAGGCTAATACTCTTTTATGGTGCACTACCAAAGTCTCTCTAGCAAGTCAGGTCGCTGGCGGCCATCTTTGGAAATCTCTCAGGAAGCTATTTTTCTGTAAACAAGCGGCATACAAGAGCAGTTCCTATCTACTTGAATGAGGAAAGATCGAACTCTCCAAAACGATCAAAGAAAGTATTTCAAATCAGCAATAAAATCTGACAATGCTGGAATCGTAAATTGTGCTTCTTTGCCTCAGATTACACAAAAAAACCCGCAATATTCCTGCTTGTATAGCTAATGCGCTTGCACATTCTCCCATTGTATGACAGGCGATGACTGTATCTAAAAGGTGATTGATTATTTTACCTGTAAGGTGAGATTTCCTTTCTACATCCGTTGACCGTTCCAATTTCTCCCATTCATTTTAGTAGAAGTGGGCCATCTCTGCTAAATAATCTCTGGTACTACTTATAAGATAATATAAGGTGTTTTGTCTTCTTTTTGTAACCCTCTTGGAATATTTTGGTTATTGCTATTTGTTTGTAAATGCTATATTTTGTATTACAATAATAATAATAATAAATAATAATAATAATAATAATAATAGATAAAAAAAATAATAATAATAATTCTATGGGTGGTGCACTGGCAAAGAGACCAGAGGGTGTTTTTGTTTTTTTTAATGGATGTTAATGGAGGAGGTGATTCAGTGTGCTGAATAAACTGCTTTCGTCAGGAAACAGCTCATCACTTAACGAACTGACCACCTGTCCGCTAAACTTCAACATGTTTTACACTAAACAGTCCTTTTGGAATGAACAATATGTGGTGTTTACTACGATTTAAACAACAGGCAAGTTAAACAAGTTGCAACATCAATATAGATAGTACAAAAACATTTACAAGAAAAAGGAAAAAAAAGAATAGAAAGAAAAAATAAAAACAATACAAACAGGGGTTTCAAGACAAAAAAAAAAATTTCATTTATATAAATTAAAGATCTTTACAAATCTTTTTGCTTTACTATTTTTACATAATTTAATCATGTTGTAATATCCTTGTAACTCTATCAAAAATAAGTTAATATTAGGTTTATTTTCTGACCATTTCAACTGATGTATAAAGAATCATCCATAATAATTAAGAAATGTATAATAAAAGAAAGGTTAGCATCTTTGTTATTGTGATGAAAATAAAGTAAAACATTGTTTTCTTCAATGGAAAAAATATAATTCATTTTTCTACACATAAATTGAGACATCCTTCCAGAATTTTTTAACAAGATGGCAATTCCAAAACAGGTGGAATAGTGTTTACTACGATAAAATTGCTGTTTTAGTCACCTCATTCAGCCCCGCTCTTCCGAATTTTGTCATCTAACTTCCTATTTGTATTAAAGCCACTAAGAAGAGTTAATCAAAATGGATTACGTGTCGGAGCACAGAAAGTATTTTTCTACAGCACCCTTTTACTACGTGAAAATACTAGTGAGGTGTTTTTTCTGTCACTCGAAATGTTCGTTTTTACCGACACCTGCGGAGGTCAATTGGACCTGGCAGATCATATTCGGACAGCTATGATACGCTGCACTTTTTCATAATACAAGCGTTTAATTGTTATACTTGAAATTCTCCTTAATTTTTAGGTTTCAACTTGTTAATAATAATTTGTTTTAAAATGCATAGTTCATATGAAATTTCCAACAGTGACAGCTCATATTATTACACATGCAAGTTCAACATGAAAGAAAATGACAACTGTACTTTTTAAAATTAATTTGTCACCCTACATTTTTTAGAGGCTTAATTGTAATTAAAATAGTTGTAAATGGAATCTAAAATAAAATATGCACTTTCATTGATTTCGAAAATCATGCTTCTGACTCAATATTTTGCTCTCTGTTCAACGTAAACTTACTAAATGTTGCTGGCATCATTGTACAGATTTAAATAAGTGGTATTATTAGATCGAATGGGAGAAGTACGTAAGATTTTAAAAAAACTCGCCGAGGAAGGAGATTTGAACTCGGTCATCAATAACATCTGATCAGCTCAACATTATATAGCGTTATCAATTTGAGCTACCAGATGACATGAAGACATGTCAGCCTCTTCATTTTCAAGTGAGTGTGTGTTCGGTGTGATATTGTGCACTAGTGATGGAAGATCGGATCATTTTACTGTCTTTGAATCTTGTTCAGCAAAATGAACGAATCTTTTTTCAAATCATTTAGTTCATTTGAGCAGAATTAAAATAAAAAGTACATTTTCAATAGCCAAATCCCCCCCCCCCTCCCCCAACACGTCTACTTATGCAAACTTTGATTATAGTCCCAATAAGGAAAAAATGATAATGCAGCCAAGGACAAATTATGAGAAACAGAAATGATTAGTTCACCTCTGGAATCTACTTGTCTGAGTCGTTCGTCTGTCACGTGACAAAAGAACGAACGACTCGAACCAGAAGACTTGAGTGGTGAACTAATAATTACTGTTTCCTGTGTGAGCAATACATAGCTTATACGACTGTCACGTGATAAAAGAACGAACGACTCGGACCAAAAGAGTTGAAAGGTGAACTAATCATTTCTGTTTCTTGTACAGCGCCTATGCGGTTTTCACGTAACAAACGAAAGGAGGTTGTGCAATGCACATGTGCGGTCAACACAAAATGAACGAAGCACTCTCTGAGACTACTCGTTCTTCTGAGTCACATAAAAGATTCGTTCAAAATGAACGAATCATTCATGAAAGACCCATCACTATTGTGCACATTATCCAGCAATGCGTCCATGTTAACCTGTGCCTCACGTTCACAATATTATGGTCTTGACTGGTTATTGTATAAAATATGAATGCCATTTTCTCGTTGAAACCCAAATATTATGCAACATGATTAAATCAATCAGTAATTGAATGAACAAACTGCCAACATTCATAAAGCCATACTGAGTTCATTTATTAGTGCAGACATGCTCAGTAGGCTTGGGTCTCAATAGTGACATTTATGTAGGTCATTACCATAAGATTAGAAAAACATGTAGACTGATGTGCTATAATGTTGCCCTGATCAGATGTTATTGATGACGAGTTCAAATCTCCTTCCTCGGCAAGTTAAAAAAATCTAACGTACTTCTGCCGTTCGATCTAATAATACCACTTATTTAAATCTGTACAATGATGCCAGCAACATTTAGTATGTTTACATTGAATGGAGAGCAAAATATTGAATCAGGAGCATGAAATTCTGCTTACCTTAACTATAACGCGATGGGTGAATGACATGAGAGGATGGTCAGAGGTGTCATACAATATATTTTTAATTATTTTGTGTTATCTCTTGGAGTTTAATGAGCATAGAGGCACATCAGATCATCCACAGCTTGAAGGTAGGATCTTGTGTATTTATGAATAAAATAATCTTGTTTTAAAATATCCTCAATCTGCTTCTAGTTGTTATGACATCCCCTGAACATTTAAAATACTCATGTTAACTTTTGACAACTCTATAACCTGTAAATCCACTTCGCTAGCTAATTACAGTTTAAAATCAACACCATAGATATCTATTTAGAACCTAAAACGGAAGTTCCGAGACAAAATTTTCAAGATGGCTGCGCGCTAGTTTCTCTGGCGCATTACGGGAATACGAGAAGACGCTGACAATTTTGCGACAGGTAGTTTACGGCTCTCCCCATTTATTGGTATGGTATCAGCAAGCGGTGACCCTTACGCCAGAGATCTTCTATACTAATTTAACAATCTGCGGTTTTACCATGGGAGAAAGCGTAATGGTCAACTAGCGTGATACGACAGTAAGTCACCATTTGCGGATATCATACAAATGAATGGGGAGAGCCGTAAGCTGACTACCTGTCGCAAAATCGTCCGTGACTTATCTTTTAAAACAGCAATTTTATCGTAGTAAACTCCACACATAGTTCACCCCAAAAGTATTTTTTAGTGTAAAACATGTTGAAGATTAGCGGACAGGCGGTCAATTCATTAAGTGATAAAATGTTTCCTTAAAAAAAGCAGTTTATTCAGCACACTGAAGCATCTCCACCACAGACATCCATTCAAAAAGAACGGCCTCTTGCCTCCTCGCTAGTGTACCGCCCATAAAATGTCTATGGGACCGCAGCGTTATGCTATTCTATGCTAACCTTGTAGGCTCCCGCCGCTCCCCGTTTAGATGGGCTCGGGTTACGCTCTCCAGTGTGAAAAACGTACAGGTTGAATACAGATGGAATAAAAGATCTCTGGCCAAACCCTTGGTTCTGTTGGTTTATATGCTGCGTGTGTCACATTTCAAGCCAATGGGATGCGGCATGACGTTGATTCGATTTCAGGAAGCGTTTTGTGAACAGCGTGAATGTCAAAACAGAACGAGAGATTCGAGATCAAGCTCTTGTTAAAGTGCATGTGGTTGATCCTCGTATATCATATTCATATATTCAAGAATATAATTACATCCCAGTTACTGGATGTGAACTGTATTGCAAAGCGGAAGAAGTCGAGCAAATTGAGCCGGATCAAGACATCAAGTAACCGTGTTGATTCTCTCCACTCTCTGCTTTAATGATACCGGTCATATTACAGCGAATTCCTGCATCACTATTTTGTCAATGTGGTGCAGTATTCTTTCAGCGACGCTCCAGTCGCATGTTGTCCACGACAACAATAAGAATATCTGATGCGCTTGAAAGCAAAGATAGAGGATCAGATGTTAGAATACAGGTGAGAACACTGTTGTTTGGATTTACTTTGTAAACGTCAAGTGTCCTATTATTGCATTACCATGCATGCTTTCCTTCAGGGGTGGGTTCGATCTGTCAGGCATCAGAAAGACAACATCTTCTTACATGTGAATGATGGAAGTTCATTGCAACCTCTTCAGGTTGTTGCCAGCTCACACGTGAATAACAGGTGATAATACTGTATTTAATATGTATTTGGACACTTGTGCCACACTTAAAAAATATAAATGTCATATTAATGTAACGATTGTATTGCATTAGATTTGTTTGCAGATGCCATTTGGTTTGATATTTGTCATCTAATGAAATGCATACATTATTAGGCGTCTAAAGTGTCCACATACTTTGGTGCAGCTGTATGAATATGATTAATGCAATTATTTGAGGTGTAAATCTTGATGTTAGAGTCATGATATAACTTTCCTTCTTGTTAAGAGACCTCACATTTGGCTGTGCTGTTGACATCACTGGCACTTTGGAGGAGAGCCCCAATAAGAGACAGAGTGTGGAGTTACAAGCTCAACATATTGAAGTGGTTGGGGAATGCAATCCTGTGGTACGTCTTCACATCAGATATGGACTATTAATCAAATAAAACTCATCAGCTGCTTTGGTGGAATGAATTATAAAGCTGCTTAATTGTAATTAGATACCACATACAATAGTGACGTGTTATATCTTCTTCAGAACTATCCTTTCAAGATCAAGGAGCGGCATTCTCTGGAGTACATTAGACAGTTTCCACACCTCAGATGCCGAACAAATGCCTTCAGTTCCCTGCTCAGGATACGCAGTGAGGCTACAACTGCCATCCATTCATTTTTCAGGGTAAAAAAATAGTAACTTGCTGGTTTCATAACAGTGTTACTTCGCATCATGCACTCCAAACTAAAAATGTTTGACTGTATATTTTATATATTAAGGGAGTCATGTGCCCTAGTGTTTATTATCTGGGCTGGTACCTGAAAATAGTATGTGCAAACATTTAAATAAAAGTGGCAGCTAAATGAATACCTACTTACGTATTCTATAAATAACTGTATATATTTGCATTTATACAGAGTGCAAATTAGGGCAGGTATAGGTTTTGGGAGGGTCTGACTCCCCTTATTAAGTCTTGTTCTAGAGGTCTGCATGGATCACAATCCGGGCCTGAAGTTGACGCCTTAACCTGGCCTGTACCTGAGACCGTGTGACCCAACCTGCACCATCAAATTCTAAGCCTGAACCAAAAATCTCTTTGCAGTTTGTTGCAATAGGTTGTATTTTATTTAAACATCGTAGGCAACATTTGTAAAAGTAAAGTAAGAGTAAACATACACAGTTTTAGCAAGGCAATGCGGCCCTGCAGCACACCAGGACAAAACGAAAAAAACATTGTCTTACCTTTTGTCAAGTGCTGAAACTTTACTGGGTGCAGAACAATTTGGAATCATGTGTAATAGTCACATGAAGTCCTCTTTGCGACCTGCAATTCGCATCTGAAGGTAAAATTGGTACACCTGTGCTAAAAAAAGCTAGAAGCTGTGCAACAAAAGAAACAGAACGCAGGTGTCTCGGGATGCTTTTATAAAAATGTAAGTTCTTTTTAACTTGACATAGTGTCTTTTTAACTTAAATGTGGCAGTCCTGCTTGAGATACTAAAAAGACCAACGAGATGCAGCGCAGTGGTTAAAATGTCCATCCAGCACCTGTTTACATAGAAAAATAATTGAACAACACCGAACGCATACAAAAAACATGTTCGGTCTGTTCACACACATCATTTTTCGTTAATTGCAAACCCGAACCTGAAGTTATACTTTAAAAAACTGACACAAAACCTGATGGTTTGTTGGGTTCCGTTGGGCTCGGGTACAGAACACTAGCTTGCACTAACCTAAAGGAAGTCAATTCAGAAGTTGGGAGGGTGGGGGTTTAAAACTACATACTAAACCATTTTAATTATATTTTTAACAAAGGTTCAGTAAGTATTTATCAGTTTATTATAGATTCATAAGAATATCACAAAAGATAGTTGACGTTTGACTTCCTGGGCTAGAAACAGCAAGAGACAATATGGTTTGTATGAGACAAACCTCAACAGACCATGCCCTGAAATGTACCTATAGAAATTCTTCTAAATAGGTTGCTATGTAATTAATTTGCACACTGCATGTATATATTTGAAGACCTGTTCTGTCATTTTATCTTGTAACAGGATAATGGTTATGTACAGATACACACACCAATAATCACCTCAAATGACTGTGAGGGAGCAGGTGAACTCTTCCAAGTTGAGGTATATATAAATCTCAGCGTGTACAGTAGGTGTAAGTATAGCTGCTCAATTTGAAGCTGTGATAACTGATATATCTTTCTCTCTGAAGCCTGCAGGTAATAAAAATGGCTCAGATGACCCAACTCCCCATTTCTTCTCTGTGCCAGCTTATCTAACAGTCTCAGGACAGTTACACTTGGAGGTGATGGCAGGGTAAAGACTTCACACACTTCACTAGTCACCAGTATTTAAGAGCTGAACTTGGTGTAACCAAAGTGTTTCTAGCAAGTCAGGCCACTGGCGGCCATCTTTGGAACGCTCCCGTGAAGCCATTTCCAGTCATGACAGTGCAGCTCCTGTCTATCTGAATGGGAAAACACAGAAATCTCTAAAATGGTTGGTCAAGATTACGATCAAAGAACATATTTGAAATCAGCAGTAAAATCTGACAACACTGTTATCATAAATTGTGCTTCTTTACCTCAGGTTACGCTAAAAAAACAAAATTGTCCCGGCTTATATAGCTAATGCACATGCACATTCTTGAGTTGATTTACAGGCGATGTCTGTATCTAAAAGGTGATTGGCTCTTTAACTGTAAGGCGGGACTTCCTTTCTACATGCACTGACTGTTTGGCGTTCTCCCATTCATTTTAATAGAAGTGGCCTGTCTCTGTTTAATAGTCTCTTGTGTTATAGTACAGAGATCATCATGCTTGAGATTATTTACACAGAAGTCATATTTATAATAAATCAAATCAATAGCTTTAGAGTAAACATAGAATGTTACATTACTAATTTGTTGTCTTGTTTGGCTGTTGTAGGGCTTTTTCAGCAGTATACACATTTGGTCCTACATTCAGAGCGGAGAACTCTCAAAGCAGGAGACATTTGTCTGAGTTTTACATGGTAGAAGCTGAGATTGCCTTCACTGAATCACTAGAGGACCTTATGAAGGTAGGAAAGTCAGTCCCCTGTCATTGAATTACCTATTTTAAGTGTGCTACTTAACTGCAGTATTGAAGACTCTATAAAGCAGCTATTTATGGTTGTAAGTTTGATTTTGAAGCATATATACGATAGTTTTTGTTCATTTTAAAGCCTGTTTATCATTCTTCAGGTTATAGAGAACTTATTCAAGACTACCACAGAGTATGTTCTGTCCCATTGCTCAGATGACGTAGATTTATTTCACAAATATATTACACCAGGACACAGGGTATGATGCAAAATTCTATTGTTCCTTATGCAGAGAGCTTTTTATCATAAGAGTTTTTCCACCAAAATGGCTGTAATAAGCTTATAATGTTTAAATGTTTTTAAACTTCCCCAGGACAAAGTGGATCTCATGCTGAAAAGAAAATTTAATGTGTATGTATTATATCTCATCACATTTTCCCCTTTCTCTTATTTTCCCCTATTGTTTTCTTGCTCCCTCATTTTCTTTTAAATAATAATAATCACATTACATGTAGTTTACACTTAAATCTAGTTACATGATAACATGTGTAATGGTAACTTATCAAAATTGTCTGAATTTTTGCTGTCACCAGTAATTATTCCCTATAAAAGAATCCCTATCACTGTATAATTGCTTCATTTTAATTGCATATTGCAAACTTTTCTTTGAACTTTCACATTCAAATTATACATTTTATAACTATTTCTATTTTCTTTTTACAGCATTTCCTACACTGAAGCTATAGACATTCTAAACAGCAGTTCACAGAACTTTACGTTCAGTACAGAGGTAGTTAAATTACATCATCTTTTTTCAAACTTATGCTTACTTTAAATGGCCATCGTTTTAAAATGCCAGTAGTAAAGTAATTTTTTTGTTTGTTTGACAAGCAGGTGTGAAAATTTGTGTTTTAGAGTCAGCATGAAATGAAAATTGCAACCGCTTTTAAATCCTTATTGTGACGTATTTTTGAGTGAAACGGCTTTTTGAACAAGTAAAAAAATGTAGGGCGGGGACTTGATTTTATCCATCGATTGTTGATTGGATTGTGAAAAGTGGATGTTGCTTATTTCTGTAAGATAACACCGGAATGGAGGCAGACCTGAATGCGAGTTTGCAGTTGACAAACAGACACACGCACAGCCTTTCCACCATGCTGCTCATGCCAAATTCAGGGAGACTGAGAAGCAGTCTTAATACCGGCCTGCTTTTGCACTCACTTGAGAACAGAATGATGAACTAACTGACAACGATAATATATAACCACCCCACAAACGCACACAGCACATCACGGTCTTTGCTTACTACCAGACTGGAGCCGTTGTACAAGTCCAATGCAAATGAATGAGAAACAAGTGAGTAAAAGATCACTATTTCAACATTTTAAACCGCAATACACTAAATATAAAGGGAAAAAAGAACACTTACTCATGCTATCCATCCCAAGATTCCTCTGAAAGATGCCTGCATTAAAAAAAAAAAAAGAAATAAACTCCAGCCACTTTTTCTGCTTTTAACTCGTGGTCCACTCAGAAGTGATCACCTCTGGAAGTATTCAAATATGCAAAGATGAATTGTTCAAAATAAGACCAGTAACATGAATGAATAAAATAAATAGGGTAAATTTTAATTTCATGCCAACTTTAAAAGAATGTTTATCTTTTTATAAATATATATTCTGTTTTTTTTCCCTTCATACCTGCTCATTACTTTAGTGGGGCTGTGATCTTCAGACAGAACATGAGAAGTTCCTAGTGAAACATTGTGGAAACGTCCCAGTATTTGTCATTGACTATCCCTATGACTTAAAGCCTTTTTATGCCCGAGACAACCAGGACCAACCTCACCACACTGTAAGAATGAGCTTTTGGTACCCCTCAGTACAATCCATTTGAGATCAGTCATGAGTTTCTGTGGGATTTCAAGTATTTTTCATTGTCCAGCTAGCCTAATTTGGTTGAAAATGTAAAATATTATTTGTTTGTTGACTAAAGATAAGAAAAATGGTATCTTCACAAGCTGCAATTGAAATGTAAGGACCCACTTTATATTACGTGTCTTTAAGCACTGTGTACTTAAGGATGTAATACAATGTACTTATTATGTACAGTATATATGTGTTGTTGCATTGTACTTACATTCAAAGTACCTGCATTTATTTACGTCTGTAGTTACACTGTTAAACTTACCCCTAAGCCTACCCCAACCCTAAACCCTAACCGCTACCCGTAAACCTACCACTGCTCCAAAACCTATGCGTACCTCAACCTCAGTTAGAGCAAATGTGCATTTTTTGAGAATTTTGTAGAACAGTATGTAGTTACACAATAAATACATTGTATAGTATATATTTCAATGTTTGTATATATAAGTGAAAGACACCTAATATAAAGTGGGACCAAATGTAGTTTTAAATTCTGCTTTATAGGGGTACATCCATGAAGCCTTATTATTTCCATTTAACCTCCATGCTCTCGGAATAACTTATTCCGATATTTTGGACAGGCGGCTGCCGTAGACCTCTTGGTGCCTGGGGTTGGAGAGCTCTGCGGGGGATCCCTGAGGGAGGAGAGACTGGAGCTTCTGAGTCGACGACTAGCACAGTAAGAGTATCTACCCTTTCACATAGTAATAATTGATTAAACAATATATACTGTATCTGCATATGTGTGTTACTAAATAGTGACATGATTTCTGAAGGTATTTAAAGAAGTGGTGCTTAATTTTTAGTGTGAAATAGGGTAGGGTTTTCTAAACATTGGTTCATGAGAGAACTGCATTGGGTTAATGTAATTGTGATGATAATGCCAATGCTGAATTAAGTTAAATATAAATGGATAATAATTAAAGAGCACCTATTATGGTTTTTCAAATATTACCTTTCATGTAGTGTGTTATATGGCTGTTTGTGAATGTAAAAAAATGTCTGCAAAGTTTCAAAAATCAAAGTGCACGACAAATGGAGTTATTGACTCCCAAAAGAAAGAACCGATTCTGAACACCTGAAACGAGTCGTTAGTAATTCCAGACTTACTTCCCGTACTAACCTATGTAATTTGGTAACAAAAAGGCCGCCTCTGGTCTTCATTGTCTGCTTGCGAACAGCTTTAACCCGCCCTCAAACACTACACTAAGCGGTAGACCAATCACAACAGACTGGGACATCTGACCAATCAGAGCAGAGTAGGTTCTCTGAAAGGAGGAGTTTAGAATGAATCCTTTAGGATGGATCATTGAACGAGTCGTTTTTGACACTGAAAAAAAAAAAAGGTAATGCTGCAATTTAAATTATGAGCAAATTAAAGTGTTTTTTGACCTTGGATGCATGTAAATCTATTGTATGTGACCTTAAACAAAATTAGGCAGTTTAAAAACCATAATAGGTGCTCTTTAATCAAATTTAAAAATAAATACATAAATAAATAAGAGGAATTGAAAGAGAAATTAACAATATAAATATTTCACAACAAAAAATGCAATGAATATTTGGGATTTTTTTTTTTTTTTTAAAGGTTAACATTACTTAATTTCGGTCATAGGGATGCAACAAACATTTTTGGAAACACCTGTCATATAGAAATGGGTCAAAATTAATATGTAAAGCTACAAAAAACACGAATCTCGCAAGCTTGTACCAGATAGCACCAGTGGTATGTAATACTTGGAGTGGTTGCTCATCTGCAATACATTGTTAAAACGTTCTCTTCAGATGTTGAAAGGATATTCAGCAGATGTTTTCATGACATTTATGATTTAGAGTATATAAGATCCATTTATATCCATTCTTTTTTGGATTTTAGCAAGAGTTTATCAGATGTTTTTAACAAATATAGGGTGATTCTCACAAAACCTGTCAAGGAAATGCCCTGGTCATATTTGACCCCCAAAGAAGACCATTAAGTTTTTTGCTTTGTGACATTTTCAGGACACTTAAGCACATTTTAACCCACTATTTAGTATTTTCTTTCTTCTTTTTAGTGATGATTCTCATTATTGTTACAGTAATATTTTTTACTGTATTACAGTAAAAAAGTTGCTGCTGTAAAACTATTCTTGTTTTTATTATTAAAATAAGCGAAAACTATGATTGTATACACTGGCGGCCAAAAGTTTGGAATAATGTACTGATTTTGCTGTTGGTACTTTAAAAAATTGGTACTTTAATTCACCAAATTGGCATTC
The DNA here is from genome assembly GCF_019703515.2 of Myxocyprinus asiaticus. Classification (NCBI taxonomy): domain Eukaryota; kingdom Metazoa; phylum Chordata; class Actinopteri; order Cypriniformes; family Catostomidae; genus Myxocyprinus; species Myxocyprinus asiaticus. Next base: position 9,344,475 of record NC_059374.1, read on the forward strand.
AACTGATCACAAAGTATAAAGTATATTCAGGACATTACTGATGTAAAAAACTGCACCATCACTATTTGAAAAAAGTCATTTTTGATCAAATCTAGACAGGCCTCATTTCCAGCAGCCATCACTCCAACCTTCCCTATCCTTGAGTAATCATGCTAAATTGCTAATTTGGTACTAGAAAATCACTTGCCATTATATCAAACACAGTTGAAAGCTGTTTGGTTCGTTAAATGAAGCTTAACATTGTGTTTGTTTTTGAGTTGCCACAGTATGCAATAGACTGGCATGTCTTAAGATCAGTATTTGGTCAAAAATGGCAAAAAAGAAACCGCTTTCTCTAGAAACTCATAATTGGACAACAGATAATTGGAAAACAGTGTTATGGATCTTAACCCCATTGAGCTTTTGTGGGATCAGCTAGACTGTAAGGTTCGTGAGAAGTGCCCGACAAGACAGCCACATCTATAGCAAGTGCTACAGGAAGTGTGGGGTGAAATGTCACCTGAGTATCTGGACAAACTGACAGCTAGAATGCCAAGGATCTGCAGAGCTGTCATTGCTGCACATGGAGGATTTTCTGATGAGAAATCTTTGAAGTAGTTAAATAAGTTCTGAGCATTTTTTCAAATTGTAATAGTAATTTTTCACATTATCAATGTCCTGACTATACATTGTGATCAGTTGAATGCCACTTTGGTGAATAAAAGTACCAATTTCTTTCCATAAGAGCAAAATCTGAAAAATGTTTTTTTTTTTTTAAAGTGTTTTTTTTAAGTGTAATTCATTTTTTTTTATTTTGGAGTCAAGTAGGACCAGGGCATTTTCTCAACAGATTTCATAAGGATCACTTTTATAGATGATGGGCTCTTTAATAAATGCTTGAGGGTGTGTTTGCTGGGTTTGGGAGGGTGTCTAATATGTCTCATCTCCTGTATGCAAATACATCTTCTTGCAGGGCTGGATTGGATGACACATATGCATGGTATCTGCAGCTGAGAGAGCTTGGCTCTGTCCCTCATGGTGGTTTTGGGATGGGCTTCGAGAGGTACCTCCAGTGTATACTGGGAGTCCACAATATCAAAGATGTGATTCCATTTGCAAGGTTCTCACACTCCTGCCTGCTCTGAAGAGGGATTAAATAAAAGAAAGAGTGATGGAATGAGTTTTGTGTTTTGTGTTTTTTTTGTTGTTGTTTTTTTACTGTTGCCATTGCTTTAGTTGGATGACTAATCTGGTCAATTCGCGCTTTTATTATATTTTTATAATAATTATCTTTTATTCTCTTTGTTATGAGCGAAAAAGCAGAGTCAGAGATAATTGTCAAAATTTGAGAAAAAAAAACATCAATAGAAATTAATGATTAGCATTGCAAAATGAACTTATCTGTGTCTCTGTCGTAGCAAGCCTTGTGAACTCTTTTTACACCTGGAAAATAAATTACATCTCTGTGACAACCTCTTGATCTTAAGTAACTTTATAAAAGATTATTTTTGTTCTGTTTTGATTTAAATTATCTTTATTTGTATTTATCTTTTTAGTTTTAGTAGGTTTAGATGGTTTGCTGTTATAAACTTTGTGAAATAATTAGATTCAAAGAGTTTAATTAAATGTAATATGTAAATTGTTCCCCTTTATTGAACTTGTAAAAGAGCATATTTCATCTTGTGATGTTCAAAAGCGAATATTTCAGGGGCACATCCTCTATTTTAGTGTTTAATTTATTTGTTAATGAAGACTGTTCATAAAGTTAAAAAAAAGAACTTCTCGGGAAAAGCATATAGTGTAATGTTGATGAATTATCAGAATGTATAGTGACCCCAAAACATAGTTCGACACTTAAAGGGTTAGTTCACCCAAAAATGAAAATTCTCTCATTTACTCACCCTCACGCCATCTCAGATGTGACTTTTTTCTTCTGCTGAACAAAATGTAAGATTTTTAGAAGAATATCTCAGCTCTGTAGGTCCATACAATGCAAGTGAATGGGTACCAAAAATGTTAAGCTCCAAAATGCACATAAAGGCAGCATAAAAGTAATCCATAAGACGCCGGTGGTTAAATCTGTACCTTCAGAAGTGATATGATAGGTGTGGGTGAGAAACAGATGAATATTTATGTCCTTTTTTACTATAAATTCTCCTCCCTGCCCAGTAGGTGGCGATATGCATGAAGAATGTGATTTGCCAAAAACAAAAGAAGACTGTTAAAGTGAAAGCGGAGACTGGTAGAAAAAATGGACTTAAATATTTATCTGTTTCTCACCCACACATATCATATCGCTTCTGAAGACATGGATTGAACCACTGGTGTCTTATGGACTACTTTTATGCTTTTTTGTGCTTCAAAATTTTGGTACCCATTCACTTGAGGACCTACAGAGCTGAAATATTCTTCTAAAAATCTTAATTTGTGTTCAGCAGATAAAAGAACATCATGCACATCTAGGATGGCATGAGGGTGAGTAATTGATGAGAGATTTTAAATTTTGGGGTGAAATATCCCTTTAAATCACACTTTTCATTGCATTAGATACAAATATCAAACGCTCTGCAAACTAATCATGCTAGACCTTTTCTCAGAACTTACTACACTAACACTTCTCTGCCATGATTTTTGCAACGCCAAGTGTTGCGTAGTGATTTTAAGTGCGAAACTTGCATTACCTATATTCGTCCACTAGATGCCGCTGTTTGTCTAATTAAGTAATACGCTCGGAAAAGTTACTGTCGTTCGGATGATTCTGGGAACTCAGGACACGATATTGGGCTCTGCAGTCTTATTTAATAATGATGGTTACTGTAATAAATGAGGGACATTAGACACTCCCTGAAAGTCAGTTTTTATTTATGTTCTTACAAAAGGTAAAATTTCTCAAAAAATGTTTTTCCATTTGCTTAAATACACTTTCCCAAACTTTATATAGAGTTAAAAGGTCGCCATGTCGTGTATTCTAAGTACATTTATCATATGTGTGAGTTTAATTGGCCGGTGTCAGCGCAGTGAATTTCACGCGTGCGGTTCATTGTTACTTTGTTCATCCCTACACACACAGAGAGAGTCCCGTCCCCTCAGTTCTGTGGGCGTGGTGTGTATATGAGTGGGACAACAAACAGCAGACACCCAACAGCACTTCCTACATCACCGTACAACTCGTTTACTCCTCCTTATCTCGCGTCAACCGTCTATCTCGGGTTGTTTCCCGACTCGTGTAATGTTTACAGTGCGCAGAGGACGCGCCGAGCGCTACTCGCATCATCACTAAATGACGCACCGGATCGCTATAGCAAAGTGCGCTTTACATCTACATAACAGTTTCACACCCGTTCAATATAGATGGAACTGCATCATCTAATCAGTTCAAAGTGATATTACTGCGGTGATTTTTCTTTTCGGAAAATGAGTGGAGGAGAAATCATCTGTCAAGGGTGGCTGAGAAAGTCACCTCCCGAGAAAAAACTGCGGAGATATGTAAGTGTTTTTAACGCAATATTTCCCGACTATTTTAAAACTTGAATCTTTGCTGTGATAGTGATGCAGAAGGCTGTGAACTTGTGTGAAACCAACTCTGTGACTCGAATCTTTTCATCCCTCTGAAAGAAAGAAAACATTTGACCAATATTAGTTTATTAGTTATTAAAATGTGCTTTATTGGGGTGGTCGATGGCCAGTATCGTGTTGGAGAGACTTACTCCAGTGAATATTTCTCATGGCATTTATTTTTAGTCAATTTCTGTATATACACAAACCTTATTGGCAATATTTAACATTTTCGCCATTATTGTCCTGGAATGACAAATTATCACAAAGTGTCCCACTTTACCTGTATTCGCCACAAAACATTGTTTTGGCCAACAAATATTGTAATTAATGTAATTCCAGATAAAAAGAAGAAGAAAAAAAAGAAGCTTTTTATAGGGTTTTCAGTTAAATTTAAGCAATAAAGCCAATATAAAACACAAAACAATTCATGAAACAGCCAAAATGTAAAAGGCATTTACAAAAAATAGGTAAAGTCGGACTCCTACATTTTTGCATTTAATATTTCTTAATTAAATACAAAAAGGTCTGAACTATTTAAAACAGTATTGTCTGAGGTGCGAAGCCATTTCCTTCATATTTTAAAACAATGTCAATGGCGAATTATCAGAAAGTGTCCCTGTACCTGTATTCACCCTATGAAACCATTGTTTTGGCCAACAAATATTGTAATTAATTCAATTACAGATAAAATGATGATTAATCTGCCAGGCTCTATCATTTGATCATATACTGTATACAATATATTTGTCTGTCGCTGCTTTTTGTCTCAGCCTTAGCATGTGCAACCTGTTTTGACCCAGCATCCCTCCTCTCCTCACTACTGTAAATAAGAAGAACAAGAACTGACAACATCATTAAAATACACAACTATATGTTTATTATTCAGGATGACCACCAATAATACCTGCTTTATAATAAGATTGTAAGAGTATCTTAATCTGGATTTAATTGAACTAAAGAAGCCATGCACAATGGGGTTTAAAGATACCACAGACACACCGTCTGTCTCCTAATTCTGTTTTGAACTGCTGTCCACACAACTGTCCCTACTAAGTGGGCAGAAACTGATTGTCCCATATTGTTTTGTTTGGAGCCAGTTGCTGCATTATTGTAAACTGTAGACCACTGTTGGATGTATGGATCTTTGTCCTCACATCTTGCTTTGGTGCCTGAACATTGGGGACTATTGCTTTACGGTTTGCCAGACCAGATAATGCATCCTGCACAAAAGCTGGAGAAGGCCTTCAGTGTTAGTTTTCATAAATACAGCTGTCTCATGTTTATCTACAGTGTTGCATTACAGGACTTCTCCATCCTCCTACCTAACTTTGCCATGATGTCATCTCTTTCTCTTGCTCACGTTCTCTTTCCCTCTCTCTCAGTTTCATTTGGAGAGTCCATATCTATGTGTCCTCAGATGCACACATGCTAGGTCATTTCCTTATTGTCTTCCACATAAAGCAGCCATCTTACATGGAGCTGCACAGGAAAGGCTCATGTCAAAATAAGTGGGCAGCTAGGGCTGGGAAAAAGGGAAAAGCAGACATGCATTATAACTGAAGGTCAATGCTCCTTTAGTAAAACAAAAAAACACTCTTTTAATCTACAAACAGCACAGTGGTTTTGGGGTCTTGCATCCAAAAATGTCCAGTTCACACAGTACAAGAACAAAAAATGCAGGTAGGAAATGGGCCATTCAGCAGACATTCACTATTCAGCTGGACAGCACAGTGAGAGGCTGATATCCATGCTGGAGAAAACAGCTGGTTTAGCCAAAGGTGGCTGTTTTAGTCAAACAGTTTTTACACAAGTTTAGATGGTTGCCGGCGACTCAAGTACCAAAAAACCCCTCTAAAACCAGCAAACCAGACCAGCCCTACCATTGTAGCCATGCTGGGAACGTAGCTCTGCAAAAATTATTTTAGGTACACTGGAGCAGACCCAGTGACTGTTCTCTATGCCAGCATCAGAGCCTTGAATTTGATATGTGCATCAACCGGCAGCCAGTGAAGAGAGACAAGGAGTGATGTAACATGCGCTCTCTTTTGTTCATTAAAGACCAGACGTGCTGCTGCATTCTGGATCATTTGCAGGGGTCTAATTGCGCATGTAGGGAGGCCTGCAATGAGAGCGTTACAGTAGTCCAGTCTAGTTATGACAAGTGACTGGCCAAGAAGTTGTGTGGCATGTTCAGAGAGGAAGGTTCTTATCTTTCTGATATTGTAGAGTGTAAATCTACACGATCGTGCTGTCTTTGAGATGTGGTCTGTGAAATTGAGTTGGTCTTGAAGTCTTGCATCCAAATATGTCCTATCCACATAAATAAAATAAAAATAGCAGCACACGGACAGCCTGTACTGAGAGGACTTACTGACTCTTCGCTATGCTCCTCCCCCCTTGGTTACCGTTGCTCGCTCTGACAAGCTTTTCAGAACTTCCCATAGGAATGAATGAGAGACTGCCATAAACGGCACAGTTTTTGGCTAAATATTCTCATAAATGGAATTTAAAATATTCTTATGTTGGCTTGAATGAAGAGTGACATTTTAAAGAATATCTGACGTTTTTCCTAAAAGAAATTGTAAATTACACAGAAATTTGATTGAAAACTGTGGAGACTGAATCAGAATTGAGGCAAACGATAATCACAGTAACTTAAAAAGGAAAAGCGTCATTTGATGGCAATAACACACCTGATAACATTAGTGTAAGTGAACAGAACTGCTTATAACGTCTCATAACACACTCACTATGATGCTGTGAACTCTTTATTTACTATCGTATCTATTATGACCTGAATTAATTATTGTTAAGTTATTAGATTTAATTTACCTTGGAGCAAATGTAGGTATCCTTGCTGATATTATACATGTTCAGTTGGGGTGAGGGGTGACAGTTTAATCCATAGAATGCTCATCTCAAGGTTTATTTAAAGATTAACATAAACAGAAAGAGAAAAACATTTGTGTATCCTCTCTAGGTAACTGCTGTGTCACTATTACAAGTGACACAGCAACAATGTTTAATTGTTTTTTTCTTTCTTTTTTTTTTCTATAAAATCCCACTTAAAACTCCTCAAAAACACATTACTCCCATAGACTCTCATTAGAAAAAAGCAAGTGATTGTTAGAGAAATGGTGGATGGCAACAGTTGCTAAGATTGATCAGAAACACTTTTAAGGTGGGACTTAGCGAAGGGTCAACTGTCCATTCTAAAAATTCCTTCCACTTTAACAGGCTGCTGCTGGGCAATGACAGGCCATTTAGCAGACTGAATTGCTGTCATCTGATATAGATAACTGACATCCTAATGCAGAGAGATATTTTAAGCAGCTGTGGATTTCAGCATTCTTCAAGCAAAGTGTTTTCAGGTGAAAGAAATGTTGCTGCCTCAATGTTGGCTTCACTATGTTGGCATTGGATAGTTTTGGCAGGTTAGTAACTTTTCACATTTTATTGGATTCAGGAAGAGTTCAAAAGACACTGTCCAGTTTGTTGTTGGCCTGTAAATGGTTTGAGAATGCTGAAGCAAATGCATTTCAGAACAAGATTATGACTGATGCGGATTTACCATTGTAAGACATAAGTAAAGGTTTCAGTGAAGCATTACTTCCTTATCCTGTTCATGTTCAATGTATTCTTTTTTTTTTTTTTCTAAATTTTGTCAAAATTTAGAATAGTTTTTATTTTTTTTATTTTTATTTTTTGCTATTTTGTTCTTCACCATTTCTATTTAAATTCACTTCATAAGGAAATATAAGTAATAACTTAATGTTTAGTAATAAAGTGCCAGTTTTCCATGTGATTCCCCAGCAGTAGGGTTCAGGTGTATTTAAAGTAGTGCAGGTAAATACATGTTTTGGAAGGTATGTCCTTAACGTCAATCCTGTCATGTAAATTATATGCAAATACGCAAGACAAACACCCTGGGCAGTTACAGCCTTGTAGCAACTGTTGAAAACTGACGTAGTAAGTTTGCTGATGCAATTGTTGAATTTTCTGATTTTCTGAGTAGTCTGTATTTACCCTCATGTTTTTATAATACTTTCCCTTCTTTATTTAATTATTTAAAGAATTGTTTATTTGAAATAAAAGTATGACTAAGGTAAAAATTTACCCCAAAATAAAAATAAGTATTAAATAATTTATATTTTGCATGAATAAATTTAAGCATATTGTTAGGACCATTAAATTTTTTACATTGTGATTTGTTGCAATTAAGCACATGTTCCCCTAAAATTACTTTTCTTATAGATTATCATTACTGTAATATTGTTTATTTTAAACAGCAACAATTAAAGGCAGTAAAACAAAATACTACCATGGTGTATACATAGCCTACTTAATTTAAATAAATTCTCATCTTTTTTTCTAACAGAAAGGACAATTGCTTTTTTTTTTTTTGCATTACGGTAATGAGATTTAGGGGGTCCTCATATAAGCTTATTTTCTTTGAGCTATATGTATATATACACTGGCGGCCAAAAGTTTAGAATAATGTACAGATGTTGCTGTTTCGGAAGAAAATTGTTACTTTAATTCAACAAAGTGGCATTCAATTGATCACAAAGTATAGTCAGGACATTACTGATGTAAAAAAACAGCACCATTTTTGATCAAATCTAGACAGGCCCCATTTCTAGCAGCCATCACTCTAACTCCTTATCCTTGAGTAATCATGCTAAATTGCTAATTTGGTACTAGAAAATCACTTGCCATTATATCAAACACAGCTAAAAGCTATTTGGTTTGTTGAATGAAGCTTAACGTTGTCTTTGTTTTTGTTTTTGAGTTGCCACAGTATGCAATAGACTGGTATGTCTTAAGGTCAATATTAGGTCAAAAATGGCAAAAAAGAAACTGCTTTTTCTAGAAACCAATCATTGTTTTGAGGAATTAAGGCTATACAATGCTTGAAATTGTCAAAAAACTGAAGATTTCATACAAAGGTGTACACTACAGTCTTCAAAGACAAAGGACAACTGGCTCTAACAAGGACAGAGAGAGATGTGGAAGACCAGATGTACAACTAAACAAGAGGATAAGTACATCAGAGTCTCTAGTTTGAGAAATAGATGCCTCATATGTCCTCAGCTGACAGCTTCATTGAATTCTACCTGCTCAACACCAGTTTAATGTACAACAGTAAAGAGAAGACTCAGAGGTGCAGGCCTTATAGGAAGAATTGCAAAGAAAAAGCCACTTTTGAAACAGAAAAACAAAAAGAAAAGGTTAGAGTGGGCAAAGAAACACAGACATTGGACAACAGATAATTGGAAAAGAGTGTTATGGATCTTAACCCCGTTGAGCTTTTGTGGGATCAACTAGAATGTAAGGTGCGTGAGAAGTGCCCGACAAGACAGCCACATCTATGGCAAGTGCTACAGGAAGCATGGTGTGAAATGTCACCTGAGTATCTGGACAAACTGACAAGTTATGAACATTTTTTTCAAATTGTAATAGTAATTTTTAACATTATTAATGTCCTGACTATACATTGTGATCAGTTGAATGCCATTTTGGTGAATAAAATTACCAATTTCTTTCCATAAGAGCAAAATCCGTACATTTTTCCAAACTTTTGGCCGCCAGTCTATGTATAGGTGAAATATGTCAAACATGTTTTTAAATGGTCAGTTTATTCAGTTCCGTTAGTACAATTTTGCCACTTGCCAATGTAACCTGTGAAGCCGTGCCAAAGACTGTCACTGCTGACTGCAATAAATCTAAAGGTCGGAAATGGATGGACAATTCTGGCATTTCTCACAACAGCTTCTCATTTCCTTTGGCTACAACTGCCACTGGCTTCCCCTGTGATCTTTCTCATTTCATCTGTTGTTCATATTTTGGCATTAAAAAGTGCCTCCATGATCAGATTATGAGGAAACAGAGAAAAATCTCAACTCTGTGTGTTTGTATGTGTAACATAAGAGTTTAACAGCACTGGCAGTATTTGGTACCACCCACTCTCCTGGTTCTGATCTGACATCACCTCCCAAACATGTCAGTTTGCATAATCAGTCGCTACATTCCTTTATGATCGTATCAAGGGAAGGTGGCTGCAGCATGTTCTATTTCTTCTGTGAACTTCCTCACTACCCTGTTTTGTAGTCTGTAGTCTGGAAAGTGTATTTCATGTGGATTGGCACACTGCAAAAAAAACAAAACAAATTCCCCTTCTGTCACTCACTCGACGTTTTGTCGCTCTTGAGAGCCCCGAACACCTCTATTCTTTTGAGAAAAGGCCAATGAGAATTGGCGAGTGGAATTTGCATGCCACTCCCCCGGAGATACGGGTATAAAAGGAGAACGAATGCCCGCTCTCTTTCAGATTTTTTCTTCAGAGCCAAGCGGTTGTACTATCAGCGAGCTGAATACTACTGCTGTTCCATTCACCTCTTAAGAAGTGTATGCTGTTGGATATATGGCACATTTCCAGCGGCTTTCTCTCCTTCTGCATGACGAGTGCAGATTTCTCCCCTGGGCGCTTCAACAGCGCTAAAAGAGTGTATATTCTTGCTAAAGAGTATATTTTCTCTATTAAGAGCACACACATTGACGTTGAATGTCTTTTTAAAGACGCATCTTTATAAAGATGCCTTTCTGTCTTTGTTGTGATTCCTGGATGCGGTCGTTATCTCTCCGCCTCCGACGGCCACGGGTGCTGCCTCACGTGTCTGGGCAGCAATCACACTGAGGCAGCGTTTGTGGATGGTTCATGTTCTCATTGCGAGAATATGATCATGGCAACGTTGCGGTCGCGGCTTTCCTTCTTCCGAAGCGGGAAAGCCACTCTAGCCGCTCCCCGCGCTGCGCCTTCAACCCACGGGTATGAGGCCGGCCCGGCTGGCGCTGGAGGCAATTTTGGGAGTTCAGTGGGCACGGTCTCACCAGGTAATTCCCCACGGACCTCCCATTCCCCAGCACGCTCGTTTGCTCCCTTCCAGTTCCGAAATGAGACCAGCCCGCCTCATGGCCAGCTTGACGTCTCTTTCGGGGACTGCGAGCAGGATGAGTCTTCGATTGCTGCATTGGAGAGCGCACTGACGATGTTGGACACTGAGGACTCAACTGGGCTGCCACCTTCGGGTTTGCCCGCCCAGTCTGAGGCTGACGCAGAGCTGACCGCCATGCTTGCCTGGGCCGCCGCGAATATCGGGTTGGACTGGAACCCTCCACCCTCCCCTGAGCGCTCACGGCTTGATGATTGGTTCCTGGGTTCGGGGCGCCACTCACAGCCATGCCCCCCCCCCACCGGTTTCTTTCTTCCCAGAGGTGCACGACGAACTTTCGCTGCCCACTCTCACTACCCTCGACGGTGGGGCGGTCCACAGGTACACGGAGGTCCCTCAGGTGGATAAGGTGGTTGCAATGCACCTGTGCCCGCAAAACGGCACCACCTGGCGGGATCGTCTGGCGCTCCCCTCAAAAGCCTGTAGGACTATGTCGTTTCTGGTGACCAAAGCCTACAGTGCCGCTGGACAGGCTGCCTCTGCCCTGCATGCCATGGCCCTCCTGCAGGTACACCAGGCCAAGGCACTAAAAGAACTGCACGTGGGTAGTCCTGATCCCGATGTGCTGCAGGAGCTGTGCTTGGAGACCGACCTCGCCCTCCGGGCGACGAAGGTAATGGCGTGAGCACTCAGGCAGGCGATGTCCACCTTGGTGGTCCAGGAGCGCCACCTGTGGCTGAATCTGGTCGAGATGAGGGACGCTGACAAAGCACACTTTCTCAATGTGCCCATCTCCCAGATTGGACTTTTCGGCGACACCGTTGAGGACTTCGCCCAGCAGTTCTCAGCAGTGAAGAAGCAGATGGAGGCCATCCAGCACATCTTGCTCCGGTGCAGCTCAAGATACTGCACCCCATCTGCTCGCCGATGGCATCCCCCTGCGGCGGCGAAATCCCGGGCGGCTCCGCCCGAGCCCAGCTCCCGGCCCCAGCATAGAGCCCCCCGCAGGAAGCTGTCACTCCCCATCTCACGGGCCGACACGAGGACCCGGAAGGCTCCTAAGCGCCCCTGAGACAGATGACCCAGGGAGCAAGACGTCCGCTATGGAGCTGGTATCCAGACCACTCCATCCCCCGGTGGGGGCCGGGAGGTAAATCTTTTATTTCTTTCTTTTTTATGTTCGCAGCACCCCGAATGGGCTGCGGTACCCAAATTGTCAAAAAAGAGTGGTTTCCTCACTCCTTGGATCACATAATCGGTGTTCACGACCGCCGTTGTCACGGTGACCAGACACCGAGCACTCGCAGCCAGGGCTCTGCGAACGCGGTCCCCCCGCTTTCGCGTGCCCAGCTGCGCCATGCCTATGGCCAACCGGTTGTGACGAGTCTCGAGGATGACCCGACAGGTCCTCCTCCTCAGTCGCTAACCTGCCCTATGCCAGATACGCAGAGCAAGGTCAGTGCTTCGAGGTCCCCCTCAGCACAGCCACCTCGGGACGAAGCAACGCTCCTCGACATGGCGTCACCTGCTCCTCCCCGCTGCGAGGCCCCACCTCCAGGTACGTCAGACCCAATTGTCCCTTTAGTGCGCCTCGCCCGTAGCTTGGACGTGTGGCTAACGTTTTTTTAACCCGTTGTGGTGGCTGGCCATAACCATCCGACTTGGCTACAATCTTGAACCTGTGAGTTCTGATCCAGGCCTTACACAGACTCCCGTTCAAGATGCTAACACAGAAACACATTTTGACGTGCATCCGGCATCAAGATTGGTTCGCGGCGGTAGACCTGAATGATGCGTACTTTCACGTCTCGGTTTTACCTCGACACAGACCCTTCCTACGGTTTGCTTTCGACGGCGGGGCGTATCAGTACAAGGTCCTCCCCTTCGGCCTCTCCCTGTCCCCTCGCATCTTCATGAAAGTCGCAGAGGCAGCTCTTGCCCCGTTAAGGGAAGTGGGCGTATAAATATGTGTTCCCCCCAGTGAGCTTACTTTCACAGACCCTGTGCAAGGTCAGGGAGGATGAGGAACGAGTCACCCTCGTGGCCCCATATTGGCCCCATATTGGGACGCGGAAGACCTAAGTGGCCTACCACCAGCAGTGATAGACACGATCACTCAGGCCAGAGCTCCCTCTACGAGGCAGCTTTATGCCCTGAAGTGGTGCTTGTTTGCGAATTGGTGTTCTTCCCGAGCCATAGACCCCCAGAGATGTGCAGTCGTTGCTTTCCTTCCTGCAGGAGAGGCTGGAGGGGCGGCTGTCCCCTTCCACCTTGAAGGTATATATAGCCGCTATTGCGGCCCACCACAACGCAGTGAACGGTAAGTCCCTAGGGAAGCACGACTTGATCATCAGGTTCCTCAGAGGCGCCCGGAGGCTGAATACTCCCAGGCCACGCCTCTTCCCCTCATGGGATCTCTCCGCAGTCCTCCTGGGCCTTCGCAGAGCCCCCTTTGAGCCACTAAGGTCAGTCGAGTTGAAAGCCCTCTCCTTGAAGACAGCCCTCCTGATTGCGTTCACCTCCATCAAGAGGGTTGGGGACCTGCAAGTGTTTTCTGTCAGCGACACTTGCCTGGAGTTCGTTCTGGCAAATTCTCACGTGATCCTGAGACCTCGGCCGGGCTATGTGACCAAGTTTCCCATGACCCCCTTCAGAGATCAGGTGGTGAGCCTGCAAGCACTGCCCCAGGAGGAGGCAGACCCAACCCTGTCGTTTCTGTGTCCGGTGCGTGCTTTGCGCACCTACTTGGAATGCACACAGAGCTTAAGACGCTCTGAGCAGCTCTTTGTCTGCTTCGGTGGACAGCGGAAAGGGAACGCTGTCTCCAAACAGAGGCTTGCCCACTGGATTGTGGATGCCATCGCTCTGGCATACCAGGCCCAGGCCGTGCCCGCCCCTTTGGGAATACGAGCACACTCTACTAGGAGTGTGGCATCCTCGTGGGCACTGGCCCATGGCACCTCTCTAGCAGACATCTGCAGAGCAGCGGGCTGGGCTACACCCAATACCTTTGCGAGATTTTACAAGCTCCGGGTTGAGCCGGTTTCGTCCCGTGTTTTGACAGGTACGAACAGGTAGAGTTTGGTAATACGGAACAACTGGCCGGGTGTATCGCTTACGTATAGTGCCTTTCCCCTTCTCTGAGGTGAAAGCATGTGCTTTTACCCCCACTCGAGTTCACGAAGTCACGGACCCTGGATGTCCTTCCTCCCTAGCCCCGTGGCTCATGAATTCGGCAGAGGAGTTCGCAGCCAGACCCACTACGGGTACTAATATGCCCTGTACTGGGATAGGTGCTCCACAGGTGCAGATTACTCAGGTAACCCCCTGTGATGCAGACCCGCATCTCTCTTGGGCAAGGCCATCTCTGCCCCTGGCCGCTGTGTTTGTAGAGCTCCTCCCCTTCGAGGCAAGACCTACCACCGTGCCCCTTCTATGTGTGGCTGGTGAGCCCACGTGTCGTATTGCCACATGTTGACCTCCCCTTTGGGTATGATGTGGTCTCCACAAGGTCTTTTCCCCCTGAAAGAATAGGAATGGGATAGAACACTTTCCCCGATGCATATAATAGTGTTAGATGGCCCCAGCTGGATCTAATACTCTGTGGAGATAAAACATAGAGAGAAAAGGCAGCGGCTGGCACGGCCTGCTCCCATACTAGTTACGTCACTTCCCCCCCTCAGGGATGTGGGTAAATACATGGCGTCTTTTGGGGGCGTTGTGGGAGGTCACGTGCAGACTGATGCACCTGCTATTACGCACGCAGCAGCTTGCTTGCACCTGCATCAGCAGTTCATGTAACACAGTTCACCTGTTGTGCCGTTTTTCTACAGGGACCCCTAGTGTCACTACATCGACAAAACGTTGAGTGAGTGACAGAAGGGGAACATCTTGGTTACTGTCGTAACCTCCATTCCCTGATTGAGGGAACGAGACCTTGTGTCCCTCTTGCCACAACGCTGTACTAGCCACTGAAATGGCCGGACCTTGTCTCGGCTCCTCAGCACAAAACCTGAATGAGAGTGGGCATTCCTTCTCCTTTTATACCCGTATGTCCAGGGGAGTGGCATGCAAATTCCACTCGGCAATTCTCATTGGCCTTTTCTCAAAAGAATAGAGGTGTACGGGGCTCTCGAGCAACTCCTAGTGTCACTACATCGACACAACATCTTTTTAGAGGTTGTCTGGCAGTTTTTGGGGGTGTTGGGGGAGGTTACGACAGTAATCAAGATGTTTTTTGTGCATTTTTACCTTTTTTATGTCTTGTTTTCCAGTAAAAATGTCGAAACATCCTTAAAACAAGATACATTTACTTGAGAAGCAAAGTGACATTAGATGATAACATTTCTCTTAGGCTTAAAAAAAAAAAAAAAAAAAAACTTACATTTTGCTTTTCCAATAAATATATGTTGTTTTAAGAATGTTTAGGTATTTTAAAAACAAGACAAAAACTGAGTAAGAAAAGTTTTTGCAGTGCAGGGGCAGTTGTTTGTGTCTGTGTGGGGGTCATCAAGTTTTTCAGAGCAGACGAACAGACAGAACTCAAAGTCCCTGTGTCAGCTGCCACCCATGCTGTTTTGTAGAGGGGCACTGGGAAGTCCTTGCCCTCCGAGGTCAGCACCGAACACCTCTCGGTTCCTGCTTTGACAGACAAACCAATTCTCAAACAGACATTCTCCATGTTCCACATCATCTGACACATATTACATTTGCTCTATATACCAAAATTACAGACAGCTTGATGTCCTATTGAGGGCTGAAAGACACAACTAAATGTGTCAGCTAGACTTGGGGTCACGGGCCTTTATAGACTACTAATCCATGCCTTGAAGTTCAGTGAAATGTTTGGAATTGGTGGTGTTAGCTAATATTTGAACAAACCCCTAACCCTAAGTTCTCAAATTTGAGCAAATCCCGTGCTAAACAGGCTGTGCTATGGACATGAATGATACCTCAAATCATGAAGCTTGTTGTGGAGAGGTATGCTATTACTTTTCTAAATGATAAAACTAAAAGATTTTAGTTTGGTGGACGATAAAAAGGGCAAACAACATCGAGACATATCTAGGGACCTTCGAGCATAGTTGTTGAGTTCCCATTTGATTTTATATATTGTACAGTTAATTATCCCATGCATTTTTTTCCATATGGAAATTGATTTTAACAGTAACTTAATAACCTTTCAAGACAAACCTACCGCGTGCTCCGACGTTGTTAATCAATGGTATATTCTGTTGATGCTATTAGTCCGCATTAGGCAATTTAAACTTTTTTTTTCAAATTCTTTTTCTTTAAATAATGTTTAATAGCGTGTTTAATGTTTCTGAAGAGAAAACATTTACCAATCAGAGTATTGCGGCTAACAAAGCGTGCCAAACATGCTCTGCAGTGACTACCCACTCCCATGATGCACTGTGAATGATGCAATCAAGTCGGTCTGCAAATACTCTCAAGCTACTTACGTATATATTTGCGAATATCAGAATGTTTTGCAATAAAATAAAAAAACTTTGTTTCTATTCTTCTATACTTGATTCGATTTTGTCAATCGCAATGCTTCATGGAATTATAGTTCATGCCCTCATGAAAAATTATATACACAGTCAAATACGTTTTCGCTTCAAATTAAAGTTTGCTATTGTTGTGATTCACCTTGGAGCTGGTTGGTTTGGTTCATGGCTTAGAACTCTTTTATGAAGGATTTTATGAAATCCCTTTTGAAAAATTAATGGGAAAAAAACTGCCAGACAGCTAAAAAATGGACAGGCACTGTTGCAACCGCATAGTAACACCCTTGTAACCACCCACAACACCCTTGTATTGATTTAGAATGATCTCTTTAGACTTTGGTCATAAGCAGCCACTTTACAACCACCCTAGCAACTATCTAACAAACAACAGGCAACGCACTAGCAACCAAAACCAGAAAACCCTAGCAACCACATAGTTGCTGATTTTGCACTCACATTTTCTCCAGAAAATATAACAATGTAGTTAAGATTTTAAGTGATGTAGAGGAAAATGATGATTGTTTCCTGCTTGTTTCCAGCAGAAATGATGTCAATTATCCACAATGACTTATAGGCTTCCTTTACATGAGCTTCTACTTTGACACAATCCTTCTGACCTTTTTTCGGCCAGGAAATTACAGTCAAGATGGCAGATCTTTATATAGTAAATAGCCTGTCCTTCAGCATGTCCTGTGGACGTACCTGTTTGTGTTATAAGCTGAAAGCGCAACAGCAGCAGCAGTATGTTCCAGACTTCCTCTGGATGGCACCTACAGGAAATGTTCAGCCCTGGGTCTCATGAGAAGGGGAAGTGAGTGGGATGTGTTTGGGGTTTCTTGTGATTTTTTTTTAAAAATTCTGCTGTTTTTCAGAGTGATGAATCAAAGTGTATGTTTTTTATAATAGGAAATCAGATCCCATTGAGATGATCTGTTGACTCAAAACAGTTTTGGGGTCTTTATTAGTCTTTATCATCAATAATTTTAGGATTGGATTCTGGTTCTAAATATATATCTCGACTTTTTGTAATTGGAAATACAATTCAGAGGTACTTTTATACAATCTTCCTTGCAATTTGAGCTTGAAAGTGTTTGAACCTGGTGGAACCCATTGGACGATGGTCTTAAATACTGTATATATCTGACTTTTTGTAATAGGAAATACAGTTCAGAGGTACTTATTATAAAATCTCCCTGTCTATTTTGATTTGAACACGTAGGAACCCATAGTGAAAATAAGGTTGCTTCAGAGTTCTTTCAAAACCTCCCTTGTGTTGTGGTGCCTACTTTAGAAGTTAATTTACAACTGGGTGACATTAATTTAAGTCTTGGGCATGTCTTTCCTCTCCAAATTTGTGAAGTACGCTTTATACGAATTATGTAGATTAGTATGAAGTGAGCTATAAAGAACACATCAAGTGTTTTATAGCTATTATCATAAAGCTTGAATAAACTGAAATAAAAATTGATAAAAGTAGTCATTTATGCCATGTTTGTCCCAGGGAGGCTAAAAGATGAATAGGATTATGAGTGTAATCGAGATAAAAGTCCTAAAAACAAACACATATATCTTCTCTGTTTTGCTGAGACTCTTAATATGACTAAAATATTATATTATAACATAACATTCACTCACCGACCACTTTATTAGATACACCTGTACACCCACTTATCCATGCGATTATCTAATCAGCCAGTCATGTGGCAGCAGTGTCATGCATAAAATCAGGCAGATACGGGTCAGCAGCTTCAGTTAATGTTCACATAAACCATTTTTGGTACCAGGCGGTCTAGTATGAGTATTTCTATAACTGCTGATCTCATGGGATTTTCACGCACAACAGTCTCTAGAGTTTATTCTAGGAAAATCCCTGGAGATCAGCAGTTACAGAAGTATTCAGACCAGCCCGTCTGGCACCAACAATCATGCCACGGTTGAAATCACTGAGATCACATTTTTCCCCATTCTAATGGTTGATGTGAATATTAACTGAAGCTCCTGACCCGTATCTGCATGATTTAATGCATGCACTGCTGCTGCTGCTGATTAGATAATCGCATGGATAAGTGCTGCTGCTGCTGATTAGATAATCGCATGGATAAGTGGGGTGTACAGGTGCATCTAATAAAGTGGTCGGTGAGTATTTATATATACCGACGGCCAAAAGTTTGGAATAATGTACAGATTTTGCTCTTATGGAAAGAAATTGGTACTTTAATTCACCAAAGTGGCATTCAACTGATCACAATGTATAGTCAGGACATTAATAGCATGAAAAATTACTATTACAATTTGAAAAAAAAATTCTCAGAACTTTTTAAACTACTTCAAAGAGTTCTCATCAAAAAATCCTCCACGTGTAGCAATGACAGCTTTGCAGATCCTTGGCATTCTAGCTGTCAGTTTGTCCAGATACTCAGGTGACATTTCACCCCACACTTCCTGTAATACTTGCCATAGATGTGGCTGTCTTGTCTTCTCATGCACCTTACAGTCTAGCTGATCCCACAAAAGCTCAACTGGGTTAAAATCCATAACACTCATTTCCAATGATCTGTTGTCCAATGTCTGTGTTTCTTTGCCCACTCTAACCTTCTTTTTGTTTTTCTGTTTCAAAAGTGGCCTTTTCTTTGCAATTCTTCCCATAAGGCCTGCACCCCTGAGTCTTCTCTTTACTCTTGTACATGAAACTGGTGTTGAGCGGGTAGAATTCAATGAAGCTGTCAGCTGAGGACATGTGAGGCGTCTATTTCTCAAACTAGAGACTCTGTTGTACTTATTCTCTTGTTTAGTTGTACATCTGGCCTTTCACACCTCTTTCTGTCCTTGTTAGAGTTAGTTGTCCTTTGTCTTTGAAGACTGTAGTGTACACCTTTGTATGAAACAATGATTGACTGACGAGTTTCTAGAGAAAGCTGTTTCTTTTTTTGCCATTTTTTACCTTATATTGACCTTAAGACATGCCAGTCTATTGCATACTGTGGCAACTCAAAAACAAACACAAGGACAATGTTAATTATCATTTAAAGAACCAAATAGCTTTCAGCAGTGTTTGATATAATGGCAAGTGATTTTCTAGTACCAAATTAGCAATTTAGCATGATTACACAAGGATAAGGTGTTGGAGTGATGGCTGCTGGAAATGGGGCCTGTCTAGATTTGATAAAAAATGACTTTTTTCAAATAGTGATGGTGATGTTTTTAAAACAGCAATGTCCTGACTATATTTTGTGTTCAGTTGAATGCCACTTTGGTGAATAAAATTACCAACTTCCTTCGGAATATATATATATATATATATATATATATATATATATATACATATGATGATAGCCTGTGATCTACCTACCAACAGTTGGACGTTAATGAATGGTGCCAATTATTCTACACGCTAACTGCAATACATTGCAGAATTCAACTTTGTAGTGTTTTTGAATCTGAGTTACAGTATATCCTGTCAGATTTTGTTTAATGTTAACCATGACATAATTCAGTGCATCTGTTCAAATTGAAATCTCTTTATGAGAAAATGAGAGATTTTCTGTAGCAGATAGAGGACTCACCTGATTTTTTTAAAATACTGAGTAGTTTTCCTTTTAAGGAGGCAGTGCCCCTGTTTTTCATGTTTTTTTTTTTCTTATAAACTAATAGCAACATTACTAATATCATCATTCAAACATGTTTTGTTTGCATCCAGAAGGCATAATTAAAAGTCTTCAAGATCATATTGATTTTCTCTTGACTTTATTCACATATGTGACCTTGAGGTAATCCAAAAGTAATTAAATGTCATTAGATTGCATTACATTGTTATTGTGGTAATTGGATTAAGTTACTGATTACATTTTTACTAAGTATTCCATATTTGTAACTGATTACGTTTTAAAAGTAACACTCCAAACCCTGGTCATATTGGTGCATATAAATAAATGTTATGCCTCCTCGTGTTCATTTAGTGAGAAACAGTGTTAAAAACTTGCCTTGGTTATTTTTACCTAGATTTTTACTTATTTGATGGTATGTCTTACTTTAAACATTTTAAATTTAGTACTTAGCAAATGGTTATTTAGTCGAAATTGTGATTCCTCTCATTTAAAAACATTGCCATTTAAGCCATTTATTTGAATATCATGAAAAGGCTGATTAAAACATTGAGATACAATTTGTGTTGCTATATTGCCCAGCTCTATGTAGAATACAGATCTTTTCTTTGATGCATGATGATGATATAAAATTGGTATCAACAGATTGGGAAAATGACCCTGATAACCTTCACTTCCCAGAAAAACTAGCTTATTCATATGGACACAAATTCACTATTTTCTCTGTGTCCTAGCACTGTAATGCTCAAGGGCTTTGTCCGAATCTATTAGTTGATTACATTAAGAGATGATGAGCATTTTTTATGGAAGGGCTTTTTTATGGAAACTGATCATTACAACATTCATCTGTTTTGACAGTTGAGGGCACCCTTACAGGTGATGTCATCATATTATGGATGACGTGTGTGATTGGATGAGATCCTGTGTGTGTGCGCGCGGAAGATAACAGTTGTCACATGACACATGGAGGGTCACACTTGATTAAAAGCGCTCCATGCAGCTTGGTCATAATGGGAGCGGGGCTGTGTTGGCTTCGCTCCATGTCAGCTTTTAGATGCTGTTCCAACAAAGCCCTGTCTTCCTGCAGCAACTTATCACAGGCCTGTGTGAAATAGTAAAGACTTCAGTATGATGAAAGCTTTAAAAAGGGTGTTAGTGCTACTTGTGAAGGACTTACGTTTGAAAGTGTTAAGACGTTGTTGAATTTGAAGTGTGCTTAATAAACAGCAATAAACAAAAATCCAACTTAATAAAAAAAAAAAAGTTTAATAGCTGACTTTCTAGTGAAAACAGCACTACCTATAATCCTGAAAATTGACCAATCAGAGCTCTGTTACCATGGAAACATACTGTATAGTGGCAAAAGAGGCCACTCACATGAAGCGCTACAAATTATGTAATCAAGTCGGTCTCCTTACACTTTCAAGCTACTTATATATTTGTATACACCTGAATATTTTGAAATAAACTTAAAATATATTGTTTTAAAATATATTCATACTTCTTATCAATGACTGTGGAACAGTAGTTTTATATAATTTGTATATCACTTTACGGTTATATAATTTGCGGTGCTTTATGGAAGGTTCATTACCTCATAAAAGAATTTAAGTAAACAGTTTTGTACATTTGTCTTTTTCCTGATTTTGACATACCCTTTTCTTCAAATGTTAAAATGTTATAATTCTGTATTCTATAAAATAAATGTTTATATCTATAAAAATTTAATAAATCTCGGAGCTGGATGGTTTGGCTCATGGCTTAGAACTCTTTATTGAAGAATTGCTTAAAATCACTATGGAGAAAATGAAAAACAAAAACAAAAAAAAAACTTCCGGAGTCAAGGCCACTGAAAAAATGGCCAGTTACTGTTGCGGCAAGATGATCACACAGTTGTTACTGAATGTTAAAGTACCCTGATAACGACCCCAGTCTGCTGAGTTAGTGAATACGTTTACAAGGACACCAGAAAGCGGGTTATTGTGAGAAAGCGGGTTATTGCAAGAAAGCAGTGTTCCAGTTTACGTGCACTGTTTAAGCGGTGTACTCTTTACTCTTGCATACATGCGACTCGGTCAGTAAGCAGCTTTCTCCACAGCAACATAATTTCTCCGCAACGCTTGTGTAAATAACAAACATGGTATCTGAGGAAGACTTCACTATTTTATTCTTTGTTGCAATGCTTTATTTCCAGAGTTCTTGCTGTGTTTGTTTCCTTAACTTTCTATCGCGACCTGCAGCAGAATTGCACTTCAGTAGTGGGGTTTCCCTTTACATAAAACTCTGAGATTCCCTCAATATACCAGCACATATACACGTACGTGAGGGACCGTCAGTATTTTACAGTGGTGTTTATAAATGGGTATAGTTTATAGTGTATGTGTTTTCCCACTGTACTCCTAGAAATGTTTTATTGACTTGTTTTGGGCTTCATCCTATGACGTTTGTTATTTGGTCTGTTCCATGCATATGCGCACTCTTTAAAAACCTGTTAGAACACTGCTTGTGTGTTTACAAGGCAACATAAGCAGCTTTCTCCAGGAGAAACCTAGGTATATTAAACCGCTTTCTCTTAATCCTTTAAACGGTGTAAGGAAATCTGCATTCTCATTTACATGATGTTTCAGAACGCCACTCTCTGCAAAAAAAAAAAAAACCTGGAATAACTCGCTTTCTTAAGTGCACGTGGTCACTGAAAAGTGGCATCTCCCATCAGACATTTTTGCATCAGTTCAAATGTGTTTACTTTTTCCTACAGCTTGACTGAGGGACCTGGGTTCTCGTTGAATGAGCACGATTAAAAGGTTGCATTTTTACTCCACGAACAGTTAGGTTTAGGGTTGTGGTTTAGGTAAGGGTGTATGTTAAATAAAATATGCATACCTCTTCACTGTATTACATAATTTACAACTAAAAACAACTAGCTTTTGGTGCCCCTGTTAGGATATTTCTCCTGGAAACTGGAGCTCATACATGCCATACATTAAACAACACTTCCTGTTTTGGCCACTGGGGGCATTGCTTTGAATTTCAATAAGCACAGATAGAGTTTAGCTGAAGAATTTTCGACCTACTTTGGCCGAATTCACTGATATCAGTGATTCAGTGATATCAGTCTGGTTGTGCTCTAAAATTTATATGGAACAAATCGTGTCTTAAACAATGGCCTTTCGTTAGAGATTTTCCAAATAATTTTTTATCTTAACAGGTTAACTTAATGTTTGCTAAGATTTTTCCTGATTTCTCCTTCCTTGATGGAACAGATACAAAGCCACACACTTTTACATTTATTTTTGAAGGCACCCAATTTTTTTTTCAATGGCTAATATGACAGTGGTCTAGTCTAGTACTTTATACTGACACCTATCAGCGTAGATGCAGCAAAACAAAGATTTTCAGTTACCGATTCCATTGTAGAAATTCCATATTCACAGTTGCATTTCTCTCTGTGTATATCAGTTCACACACTGCTGATGTACAGGTTAATCATTCTTTTAGTCTGTGATGCTGTAACAAACTGGAATTTCCATTGTCTTTATCTGCATTAAAATGAGATGTGAAGTCTTCAAATTGTTGATGCATTTACACCACTGCATAATATATTGCTCTATACTAAACATACAACGTCAGTTAACAGCACAAAATGAAGCTGTATATAATGGTACATAAAAAAGAAAACATACATAAGGGTGTTTCACACAGTCATAAGGGTCTTTCACACAGAAAGCTTTTATTCAAAAAGTGATTGATATTTGAAACAAGATGTGTTATTATTCTTTTATATAATGTCATTTTATTAACATATATCTTGTTTTTAGAGCTGATGCATTGCAGTTTTTTTGTGCCACTTGCAGCACCAAATAAATTTGCAAAACAAATGATTGTTGGTCCACCCCCCATTTTCCATTATTCGGACAGGTAGACTTGCCCCAGACACGTGGAAAAGATGCCTATGTCTTACTTATAATATATATATATATATATATATATATATATATATATATATATATATATATATATATATATATATATAAAATCTAAGAATTATAAGGCTGATATAGAAGAGAACAAAGATAATACAATTAATTGTTCATCTAAATATCTCAATTATGTATCTAAAATCTAAAACTTGGGACATGTGTAAGAAACAATCATGATTGTGAAGCCCATGAGTTCTGCATCTTCTTGGTGTCAACTGCAGTAACATGTGCATCAAAGGTGTGCTTGATTGCAACATCAACTGTTGCACAAAATGTGGTTTAAACCAAACTGTACAGGTCAGCCTGGTTTGTTTGTGTGACTAAGGATGTGGTCCACTGTAACAGTTAGGCTGATCCTTGATAGTGGCCCCCTAAAAGTGAGAGCAGCAAACCCAAGTCTCCTCAGCAGTGTCAAAGTTAGTTGTCTTATTTGGCAGAGTATGATTAACATACAATAAAAGAGTACAATTAAGTGTGCTCTCAGACCAGAGCTTTTGATGCAAACCTGAGGTGATCTGTCATTAGCATTGTGGTTGGTCTGGTTGCATACTGTATATTGCAGGTTACAGTAGCATTTGTGTAATCTTCATCAAAGAACATTAAAGCATTGGGCTCAGCATCTTCTTCTTCTTCTTTTTATTTATTTTTTTACTATTTGCATTGTACATGCATATCGCCACATACTGGGCTATTGTGCATTCATGGTTTATTTTCTGATTCTTTCTCCGCTGTTTCATCCTCTGTATTTCCTTTATAAATCAAATGGTAAGTGACTAGTCAACTACATTAACAGTCTGTGCAACCCCTAGTATCGACTAGTGTGCTCTTCTGGATTCGGTCCTTTGCATCACAAGTGCAACACAATATCACTTGAGCTACCGCGCAACTTGATTGTGCACAAATAAGCTTGTAAATTAAGTTAGTTAAATTGTAGCACTTTACAATGCATGCACTAAAGTAAACGTTTTTTGATGTTATAAGATAGCATTGTAGGAACAGGTAAGTTTGTATGAACTAATTGTTGTTGTAGTGCCTCTAGTGTTCATTTCAACAGGAAACTGCCATTATACATATAATTTATGGTTGCAAGTTAATGCCAGCGAACCGCAGCCAAGTTTACTTGAAAAGGTGGTCTGGGGGTACGGTTCATGTGAACTCCAGCATGGTTCTCAGTATGAAAGCATGGTCTAAATTGCAGAAGTGAACCGTTATACTTAAGACATATAATTTGCATCTTTGCATGCTCCTTGTTGCATTGATTATAGTATAATGCTAATCTTATTGCTTCTTTTCTCTGAATAAATTGCCTGCAGCTCAGATTGTTGATCTCTTGCAATGCATTTGCAGCAGACAAATGCAAGTGCCATCTATGCATGTAAAAATTTGGTGTAAATACAAAGGGACAAAAGCATGAATAAAGTGAAGTGAAGCTTCTCATCCTGAGTCGTTACCTAGCTAAAGTGGTGATCATCTGCAGCTAGTGCTCATGTTGATGATGCAAACGTACTACATTTCGGACCCAAAACTACAGTGTTAAAAGAGACTTGAACTCGGGTTTGGACAGAGCAATCAAAACGTGTAAAAACATACTAAATCTGCTTCTCTCAATAACTCTGATGAAGTCAACCCAGTGAATGAGAGAGATTTCAGGCAGCTAATCGTACACCCATCTTGTCCCAGAAAATTGTCATGCTTTGAGTCAAACCGGATTTAAGTGTGCCCTGCTGACTCTAGTTCAGCTTTCAAACACAAAACAGCACAGATGGCAGAGGAAGTGACACAAAGAGTTCTGATTAACCAGAATGTTTTGCTGTCACTCAATGCTCTCATGCATGGCTATATGAATGGATCGGGATGGCAATTCAACCCCATCTTCAGTGCTTTAACTCCTTTTTCAATACGTTTATTTGGATCTTGCGATCAGCACCCAATGGCTTCATTCAGAGGTGACGCACATGTCTTTTGCTGATCAATGCTCAGATTCTGTTAAAACACTGCATAATAGGCACTCTGCACCTTTTGGCCAGATAAATGTAGAAGGTTACGGTTGCAGCTTGGCTCATAAAGCGGAATGACTCTAATCAGCTTAATTGCTCCTCTGTCTTTAATCTGTCAGTCTTTATCTCTCCTTATTGCTCCATTTGTTTCCTGGCACTCCTGTCCTGCTCTCTTTCTTAGAGATATGTAATTTCCTTCCAGACAGACAATGCAATCACTCTTTATTTTGCTTGCTCATCCCAAAGTTTCAATAGAATGTAAGAGGCTGTCTCTGAAAGTCTTCTGTAAGTATTTTTTCTGCATTGATAACTTCGACCATTGTGCTAACTTCAGTAACACGCCCTCTCCCCAAAACCCCTAAGACATGTGAGCAAACCCGATGTTAGAAAACCTGAACGCGTAAATGGATTTACGGGCAGGAAGCATTTCTGATTTATGGTGCCCTTAAGAAGACAGGGATGGATGTATTTTCTGAAATAGATTAGCAATCTCTCACAATAGTTTTGCATTCTCAAAAAAGGTTCTGCGTTCCTTCGCAAAAGTACGTGTTACCTCACAATAAGTTTTGCTTTACCTCAAAATAACTTTTGCATTCCCTTGCAATAGCTTTATCCGTCCCTTGCGAAAATAAACCATGGTTTTACTACTGTAACAATAGCTTAACTATGATATTTTTTGTAAAACCATAATAACCAAAATTTAAAATGGTTTTACTACAGTAACAATAGTTGAACTATGATATTTGTGGTAAAACCATTATAACCAAAATTTAACATGGCTTTACTACAGGAAGCATAGTTGAACTATGTTATTTGTAGTAAAACCATAATAACTGAAATTTAACATGGTTTTACTACAGTAACCACATTTTAACCATTCTATTTGTAGTAAACCCATAGTAAATAATTCAGATAAAAATCATAACCTTTCTGCTACCCAAGCATAAACTGCAGTAACTATGACTGTAGTAACCATTTTTTTTTAAAGCATGGTAAATGTACCACAAAATAATCATGGTGTTACTGTAGTAAAACAGTAGTAACCATGTTTTTTACCAGAATGATTATGAATTTTATTACCGCAGTTTTGGTTTTCCTGTATTATTACTATGGTTTTATCACAAATGTAACAGTTAAATATAATTACTGTAGTAAAACCAAGGCAAATCTGGTTGTAACTATGGTTTTACTACAAATACCATGGTTGAACTATGGTTTTTGTAGTAAAACCATGGTGAATTTTCACAAGGGGTGGATAAAGCTTTTGTGAGGGAACACAAAAGTTATTATAAGAGAACTCAAATTATTGTGAGGAAAAATGCAAAACTTACTGTGAGAGAATGCAAAACTGTTGCCAGGAAAAGCAAAACTTTTTCAGAAAATAAACTTTATTTTTATTTATTTTTTTTTTTTTACTGTTTACAGATTTAAGGGCTGTCAAGGGCAGGTGTGGTTTCTCAGGACACCTATTTCAGTGATATCTGTAGGTGGTTAGTTCTCAAAGAAGAAATAGTTACCTTTTAAACATCTGTACCATTAAACCAGATGTGTTAATATTCAGGTGGCTAGCTGTAAATGGCAACAAACGTCAACAGTTTAACTTTATTAACTTGCTGAGCAAGATTTAAAATGTTGCTCCACCATGACAGCGTACTTGCGTTGCATTAAGAATTGTGCCCTGACTCATTTAGGATCAAAATGACGCATATTGGTGTCCAGTGTTGGGTAAATTACTTTCAAAAAAGAAATCCACTACTGATTACTGATTACTTCTACAAAATAAACCGTAATCTGTTTACTTTACTGATTACTTCATTGGGAAAGTAATCAGAGTACTAATTATTTCACTTTGAAGTTATTTTCTAAAACCAATCAAACCTGCGAAAAAACTAATGTGACACTAATAGCTCTTTTAGTACTTTAATATTGACTGAAAACAATAACAAAATTACAGCAATATGACAAAGACAGCAACTTGGCTAAAGAGATCCAATGCATTTCTAAATATGCAACTTAACTTTCTTTTCTCAAATATGCTGTAGTAGTATCTTCAGGTGTGTGTGTGCATGTGTGTGTGTGTGTCCGCTATCTACAACCTTCTTAACTGTGTATGGCATGTATGTATACAGTATGCTTGTTTACCTGTGTTTGTGTTGGTGTGAAAGACAGAAAAAGAATACTAATGAACTAAAACATTTGCAAACAGCTTTGATAGTAAATACATTATGTATTTGAATGCTTGTTGTTTCTTTTTGGTGTGAATATACAGGTTTGCATGTGTGTTGTACCATGCATGTGTATGTATGCATTTACAGTATATCTGTTTGTGTGTGTACAAGTGCAGCATGTGTGTGTTTACACAACTTTACAGAGAGTGGATTATTTTTACCTCCCTGCTTGTGCTCGGACGAATTGAGTATCCTTTATCACTTGCACATCTGTTACGCTATCGCATTGTGCCTGTGTTTAATTGTGTACAGTACATAAAGAACATAAAAGAGCCGTTTTTCAAGATGCCGTTCCGCAAATGTTTGCACCTTGTGAGCGATATATCCCTCTGTCAGACAGGAACGTGCGCTGTTTTCCATATACACCCGAAGCCGATCTCCTCTCCTCCTGTGACAGCTGCAGAGGAACACACGAGGGAGGCGCGTGAGGACGGGGTAGAACGCGGAGATTTGAGGAGGATTTGTTGCCAGCCCAGCCTTGTGTGCCTCTCTCCTCCAGCCAGGGCCATGAGCATGCTGACTATGAGCACTGCATCCATAGTAACACAGCTCACTCATCTGCCATCGCCTCGATACGTGTCCTCAATGCCATGGTGGTTTGTTAGAGCACATGCTCATTAGCTGACACAGCAACACACATAAAAGTACTAACATAGGAACGTAATACATAAAATGCATTCTACTTAATATTATTGTCTTAGCAATAAATGTGTAATCCAAGTAACGTAATTATATTCATGTCTGTAACTGTAATCAGATTACTTATTTTTTAAAGTAACACATTACATTACTGTGTTACCATGAAATGTAATTAGATTATAGTAACGCATTACTTTGTAATGTGTTACACCCAACACTGTTGGTGTCTGCTATTGCTATATGTTGTTGATATCTTTGTGAGGTCTCTTGAATGAATCTGGAGTGTACGTTTGTGAGTGGTTGTGTGAAGTTGTGGGGTTATCTGCACATGGAAAGCAACACAGCCGCTGGCCCTCAAACATCTCTGTTTTGACTATTGAGGTTTAAAGCGGATTGCAGTGGGACTTCAAGCATCTGCCCAAGATTGCCTTCAGGAGCCTGACACCCTCAGCCACAATGTTTAACTTCCTTTTTGCTTCACCCAGTGAACGTCTGCAGTCCCGGTTCTACAGGGGTGCTTGAGGGTGCTAAGCACCCTCAAACTAACCTTAGAGCACCCTCAATTGCAGACCAGAGCAAACTACTGCCCGCGGGTTGATTTATCATGAACTTTTTTTATTAGATCTTACATTTATCTGGCTTTGGGACCTATCGCACATCCAAAAGCTTTTAATATGCTCAGGGTTGCCAGATAATAGATGTATCACCCCAATCAGAGATTTATACTTGCACAAATAGGAAATATTTCGCCTTATGTCATACTTGATTTATGCAATCTGGCAACCATGCATGCGAGTGCGTGCGCTCTCTCCTCTTCGGAAAAAACCTTAAAGTGCTAAGTAGTGCAATATTATGCTCAAAGAAAAGTATGATGCAGTCACTCCATGTCCATTCGTGATGCTGCATGTGCTGTTTAGTGCCAAGTCTGCGAGCAAACCTTTTCAGTGATGAACTTTAGTAAAAATCATTTATCAGTGTCATGCAGCCTGTTTTATTCAGTTGTGTGCTGAATGGGATGCCAGTCAAACCATTGACGAGACTCATATCATGACCCATAAGCATGTAAACAGGTTGATAATGTTTTGAGAATAAAACAAATGTGTCCACTTTGCGGCCAACATTAAAATAAGATAAGATTTTATTAAGATAATTTCAGAATATTTAATTTTACTATTAAACCAGACTCCTGATGTAGAGTGTTAAACTGAATACTAAATTACCACTGCATTGAAGTATGGTAAAATAAACAATTAATAGTTATACTCAGTCTTAATTCAGTTTTACTAACACGTGATAGAAATGTAGCAGCAAAACTTCAAGCAATCGCAGAATGGTCCCATCAGAATACACTTCAGAAAATTGTGCATCATTCATTGAGTGCATGAGTGCACTACTACTTCTGGGATTAAAAGATACAACTATGTAAAACTTTTTATCTTCTCTCTTCCATGATCTACTTAACAACTGATGTAGCCCCTGTACCAAAATAATTGCAAACCTCGGCTCAATTGAAAATGTAAGTCTAATACTGTAAATTGGCAAGCAGATTTCTTTGAATCCCATCAAACACACAAAAATCCCTGCAGTTTGTGAACATACAATTGCTACATCAAAACGTATAAATGTGTATGTTTGTGCAAATCATTATGTGCTAATCTGTACACGCAGAATTTTGCTGTCATTTTCAACGGAAAAAAAAACAAAGCAATAAATGTTTTGTACATAAAAAAACTGTTATTTACGTTGTTTTAGTAGCATTTAAACATGATTTAAAAAATTTGTAATTACGATACATCTCCACTTTATACAGAGCACCCCCACTATTTTCAGAAGCACCCTCAGTGATTTTGATCTGGAACTGGGCCTGGACGTCTGGATTGTCTCAAGCAGGGAAGGTTGCATACTGCCTGTCATTAAAGAAATAGTTCACCTAACAAAAAAATTCTGTCATTCTTTACTCAACCTTATGATGTTCAAAATCTGCATGACTTCTTTCTTCCGTGTGTGAGGAGACAAAAGGACATGTTAGGCATAATGTCCAGTCTGCTGTTTTGCATATAAAAAAGTGAATGGTGATTTATACTGGCAAGCTCAGAACATTTGTGTGAAGGTAAATAAAAGTCATTGTTGTTGTAGTGCCGGTAGTGTTCATTGTACGAGGAAACTGCTGTAATATGTACAAGAGCCATGTAAAAATAATTTTGCAAAAACTGTCGGTATGGTAACATGATTTTTATGGGAGCAGGTTGCAACATTTGCATTTTTGGGTGACCTATTTTTGGGACTCCCTTTTTGGGACCCCCTTCTGTATACCAGACAGATGCTATGGAGGGCCCCAGATCTTTGGAAAGTGGTCCAGCTATGTGTGTTATAAAATAGTGTCCAAAGTGGATGTCTACAAACCCACATGGGCACGCAGTCTTTCAGGATGATATGTAAACAGTGAGCCATCTTAAGA
Source organism: Myxocyprinus asiaticus (assembly GCF_019703515.2). Lineage (NCBI taxonomy): Eukaryota > Metazoa > Chordata > Actinopteri > Cypriniformes > Catostomidae > Myxocyprinus > Myxocyprinus asiaticus. The sequence goes on from NC_059374.1 coordinate 9,375,379, forward strand.
CCAAACAGTTGCATGTAGAGACAGTGTGAAGTTTATTTTTCAAGACTTTCCATTGTCATAAACTGATGTCACTTATGTAAACAAAGAGATGTGACACCTGCTCAGCATGCAGGAACTAGCATTGCTGGCAGAGCTTCAATCAGTCATATCCACTTTTGTGCGTGTTTGTGTATATGTGTGTGTGTGTGTGTGTGAGGGAGGGAGTAAATGTCTGTGGGGTGCATGCAAAACATCTACTAGACATTTCTATTACAACAAGAGTGAAGGGGAAAGTCCAGTGATACAGATTTTAGCCACAAATCATTCTGTGTTCTTATGCAAAAAGAAATGGAAAAAAGGAACACACGAAGAAGAAATGAAAAGCAAAGAACAGAAACCTGTACTAATAAACCTGTACTAACTGTACTAATACTGCAAACATTTTCATGAGAATACAGATTTTGCACACATATTAACTTTTTTCCAAAATAGGGAATTATGGCATCACACTTATTCTAGAAAGGGGCCTGCCCTCTTCAGAGGATGATTGTTAGTTTAGCAACATGCTAATGCCAAACTCTATTGGAATCAACTGTGAAATGAGTCTCCTGTGCAGAGCGCAATTTGTGTATGACGTGCAAAGTTGCTGCCTATGTTTTCTGTTCCAAATCAGTCACATATGAGGTTTCATCTCTGTTAGGATACTGCCTTAGGAAGCATCAGCCTATGTAGGCAGCATAGGCAGCAATGAAGCTCATTACCCTGCTGAAAAGACCATTGCTGGTCACCAGTTTATGTTGTGTTTTGAGTGCTGGTTCCCCCTTTCAACCTGGGTGTGCTGGTGTCCCAAACAGGCTTTTAAACTAGCTTAACCAGCTTCATCAGACTATGCTGGTCAGCCAGCTAGACCACCGCCAAAGCAGCACTAGCCAGCATAAACCAGCCTAGATCAACAGGTGAATTGTATGCTGGTTAAACTGGTCTTTTTTTTTAGAAGGGCAGGTTTTGAAACATCTATTGTGATTTGTCATTAAATAATCTTCAAAGGGTTGTTTGAGAAAATCATAAATGGGATGCACTTTTAAGCTATTTTAGATATATATAATACAAGTTCTGCTGTTAAAAGGAGCATCACAGTGGACAGTTGTATCCTTTTAACAGCCTTTTAACAGCAGAACTTGTATTATATATATGTAAAATAGCTTAAAAATGAATTGCTAGCTGTTGCAAACCACGAGTCTTTGTTTTCACTCTATTATGTCTGAAAATTCCTTACAAGAAATTAAAATCGACACAAATGAGACTGTTATTTATTACAGTAATATTAATAATAATATTATTACATTAATTACAGTAAGTAATTGCAATTGAGATATTAAAGATATTTTTCATTCCTACAAGTTGACTTTGTCTGAAGTCTTGAAGTAGAAGAAAATGATAATGTCAGTTTTGCCAAATGTATTTGCCTTACTCTTTTGAAAATGTTTTTCACTAAGAATAGTCAATAGAGAATGAAAATAGAAATAAAAGAAAATATGATTAATTTCATTGTTTAAAAAATAAACCTCCTAAATTGAACTGTATTTCAAAATTACTTTTGCTTAAGAGCAACAATATACACAGTAGTCATGGTTTTAAAGGTACTGTTGGTGGGCATCCTGAATGATGCAAGACCAGTGCGAAACAATGCCATGCATAAATATAATCAAGTGCAGGATAGCTGTGGTTATCAGGCAGTGTGATTTTCTGTTAATTCACACTTAAGTGTCTGCTGTTCTCACTTCTGGGGGATACATTATCACTGGCCTCACAATTGCTGTTGCTTGCGCTGATATTTTCAAAAATGCTTTTAACAGCTTTGCATAATGTAGACAGACATAAAGTGCATGCTTGCTCTTTTTCTAGAGATGCTACGTGGGAGTACAGTGTAAGTCTTAGTTACACAAGACCCTTTTGCTTTTTGAAACTTTTTTTTCTCCCTCTTTCCCTAGAACTAAGAAATCAGGCTAGGTGAATGTATTTTGATCTGTTTCCTTACAGCTTGGTTGATGTAGTAATGAAAATGGTGAAACTGTGCTGTTCTAATTTTGTGCAGTCTTGTGCTGCGGTTATGAAAAAAAAGTGTATTATTTACACGAAAAGGTTGTGAAAGAGATTTTTGGTATGTTTTTGCTCAATATTATCTCAATTTACTGCCAGCACCTTTAAGACATTAAGTACAGTTCTATACTTTAACATTACACTGTAAAAATGTTTTGTCAGGTAACCTAAAACATGTGCTTTATGTTGTAACATCTAAATTATGTGGTTTTGTTCAAGTCAAAAATGTAATTTAATCTGACTAAATCAACCTAACAAATTAGGTTATACTAATGAGAGTTATGTTTATGGGTTAGATCAAGTAGAAATTGATCCTTGGGTTAATTTCTTAAATGTTCAAGGTTCTTTCAAAGTTATTTTCTTTGTGATCTTTTAATTTAAAACATGAATTTGGTGTATAAAAACCAATTCAACTCAAGTTTGTTTATCTTTCAGTCTGATTTGTAATGTAACACAAGACCACGTTAATGCCATATACCACGTTAAAAGCTTTAGCAGTTAACACGATGTATTCATTTTATACCAGCACATGCCAACATTGCGACAAGCTCAGTAAAATATAGAACCAAGATAGAGGACAAAACTATAAATGTTAATAATAAACATACATATACAGTTGAAGTCAGAAGTTTACGTACACCTTAGCCAAATACATTTAAACTCAGTTTTTCACAATTCTTGACATTTAATCATAGAAAACATTCCCTGTCTTAGGTCAGTTAGGATCACTACATTATTTTAAGAACGTGAAATATCAGAATAATAGTTTTATAGACTTATATAGATTTATTTCAGCTTTTATTTCTTCTATCACATTCCCAGTGGGTCAGAAGTTTACATACACTTTAGTTAGTATTTGGTAGCATTGCCTTTAAATTGTTTATCTTGGGTCAAACATTTTGGGTAGCCTTCCACAAGCTTCTAACAATAAGTTGCTGGAATTTGGTCCATTCCTCCAGACAGAATTGGTGTAACTGAGTCAGGTTTGTAGGCCTCCTTGCTCGTACACGCTTTTTCAGATCTGCCCACGAATTTTCTTTCAGATTGAGGTGAGGGCTTTGTGATGGCCACTCCAGTACCTTGACTTTGTAGTCCTTAAGCCATTTTGCCACAACTTTGGAGGTATGCTTGGTGTCATTGTCCATTTGGAAGACCCATTTGCGACTGAGCTTTAACTTCCTGGCTGATGTCTTGAGATGTTGCTTCAATATATCCACATAATTTTTCCTTCGTCATGATGCCATCTATTTTGTGAAGTGCTCCAGTCCCTCCTGCAGCAAAGCACCCCCACAACATGATACTGCCACCCCCATGCTTCACGGTTGGGATGGTGTTCTTCGGCTTGCAAGACTCACCCTTTTTCCTCCAAAAATAACGATGGTAATTATGGCCAAACAGTTAAATTTTTGTTTCATCAGACCAGAGGACGGTTTTCCAAAAAGTAAGATCTTTGTCCCCATGTGCACTTGCAAACTGTAGTCTGGCTTTTTTATGGAGGTTTTGGAGAAGTGGCTTCTTCCTTGCTGAGTAGCCTTTCCAGTTATGTCGATATAGGACTTGTTTTACTGTGGATATAGATACTTGTCTACCTGTTTCCTCCAGCATCTTCACAAGGTCCTTTGCTGTTGTTCTGGGATTCATTTGCACTTTTCGCACCAAAATACGTTCATCTTTAGGAGACAGAATGCGTCTCCTTCCTGCGTGGTATGATGGCTGCTTGGTCCCATGGTGTTTATACTTGCATACTATTGTTTGTACAGATGAACGTGGTACCTTCAGGCATTTGGAAATTGCTCCCAAGGATGAACCAGACTTGTGGAGGTCCACAATTTTTTTCTGAGGTCTTGGCTGATTTCTTTTGATTTTCCCATGATGAAAAGAGGCAAAGAGGCACTGAATTTGAAGGTAGGCCTTAAAATACATTCACAGGTACACCTCCAATTTAGTACACCTCCTATCAGAAGCTAATTGGCTAATTGTCTAAAGGTTTGACATAATTTCCTGGAATTTTCCAAGCTGTTTAAAGACACAGTTAACTTAGTGTATGTAAACTTCTGACCCACTGGAATTGTGATATAGTCAATTAAAATTGAAACAATCTGTCTGTAAGTTGATGCCCTAAACAGTTAAAAAGTGAGTTTTAAAGACTTCAGCCTAAGTGTATGTAAACTTCTGATTTCAACTGTAATATATATATATATATATATATATATATATATATATATATATATATATATATATATACACACACACTACCGTTCAAAAGTTTGGGGTCACTTGACTGAAATGATTCTCATGATCTTAAAAACCTTTTGATCTGAAGGCGTATGCTTAAATGTTTGAAATTAGTTTTGTAGACAAAAATATAATTGTGCCAACATATTAATTTATTTAATTATAAAATTAAAAACTAATTAAAAAAAAAAAAAAAATAAATATATATATATATATATATATATATATATATATATATATATATATATATATATATGTATATATTTTTATATTTTTTTTTAAATTGATGACTTGGACCAAATAATAAGGAAAAGCAGCCAATATGTGCCCAGCATATAAATGGGAACTCCTTCAATACTGTTTAAAATGCATCCCAGGGTGATACCTGTGGGTGAAAATGCCAAGAGTACATTTCTGAAAATTCTATGCAAAGGGTGATTACTTTGAATATGCTAAAATATAACACAGTTTTTATTTATTTTGGATTTTTTTTTTTTTTTTAGAAACCACACAATTCCTATAGTTCTATTTATGTTATTCCATAGTTTTGATGACATTCTATTATCCTTAAATGTGAAAAATAATAATAATAAAGACTGAGTAAGTGACCCTAAACTTTTGACCGGTAGTGTATATATATATATATATATATATATATATATATATATATATATATATATATATATATATATATATATATATATACATATATTTGTATATACACCGATCAACCACAACATTAAAACCACCTGCCTAAGTCCCCCTCATGCTGCCAAAACAGCGCCAACGTGCTTCACAGAATAGCATTCTGAGATTCTGTTCTTCTCACCACACTTGTACAGAGCAGTCATCTGAGTTACCGTAGACTTTGTCAGTTCGAACCAGTCTAGCCATTCTCTGTTGACCTCTCTTATCAACAAGGCATTTCCGTCCACAGAACTGCTGCTCACTGGATGGTTTTTGTTTTTGGCACCATTTGGAGTAAATTCTAGAGACTGTTGTGCATCCAAATCACTGAGATCACATTTTTTCCCCATTCTGATGGTTGATATGAACATTAACTGATCCTGACCCATATATGCATGATTTTATGCACTACACTGCTGCCACATGATTGGCTGATTAGATAATCGCATTGGATGATTGTTGGTGCCAGATGGGCTGGTTTGAGTATTTCTGTAACTGCTGATCTCTGGGATTTTCACACACAACAGTCTCTAGAATTTACTCAGAATGGTGCCAAAACCAAAAAACGTCCAGTGAGCGGCAGCTCTGCGGATGGAAACGCCTTGTTGATAAGAGAGTTCATCAGAGAATGGCCAGACTGGTTCAAACTGACAAAGTCTGCAGTAACTCAGATAACCACTCTGTACAATTGTGGTGAGAAGAATATCATCTCAGATTGCTATTTTGAGATGCAGGTTGGCACTGCTTTGGCGGCACGAGGTGGACCTACACAATGTTAGGTAGGTGGTTTTAATGTTATGGCTGATCGGTGTATATTAGGGCTGGAAAATGTAACACATTAATTGCTGCGATTAATAGTTTATTGTTTAAAGCTTTAAAAATTGTTTCTGCAATTAATGCAGTATCCATTAATGTTTTTCCCCACTTTCTCAGGCTAAAATCGGCATATATAAATTTCCAGGAGTTACATCCTAGCACAGAAACTGATTGTATGGAGCAGTGCATGCTTATTCATCATAATAATAATGGCATAATATACATGAGAGCAGATTTAATGTACAGAGAATTGAGACTTCACCCGCAAGCGGTGAGCCAGGTGTGGGAGAAAAACAGGGAAGCTGCCATACTGTATCTCTTCACATCACCCGAAAACACTCTCTCACTGTCATCTGAACCGGTGTCAAAAGAGAAACGCACAAGATAGACCTAGCTTATGTGCTAAAGAGGCTGAACTGCAGCCAGAGAAAATAATAGTTTTGAGATTTAAAATTTCAGCAGATTAAACTTCAGCATTCAATTTGGTTTGTATTAGTAAGTATAGTGTCTAATAATGCATTGGTAGTGTACACTTAAGTTTATCTTGCCAATAAAGCTTGATATGTATTGAATCTGCATTAGATCCTTTATTATTTTATCCTTGTTATTAAAAAAGTCCACTAGAAAATGGCAGAAGATTTTGCCAAACTTTTAACAGCATGTCCACTGATTTTAAACTTACTGTAATAAACGTAACATTTTAACATGTACATATTAAAATAATTAAAATAAATGATGGCTAAATTCTTTGAGACAACGTATAAAGTAAATAAATTTATGATTATATTTTAATGTTTGTTTTTATGTTTGATGTACCACGATTCATCGCGATTAATCACAGAACGCGATAAATTTTTTATTGCATTTTGAATCGATTCACAGCCCTAATATTTATTTACTAAATCAAACCTAATAAATTAGGTTACACTATTGAAAGTAATTTAATCTAGAATAATTGCATAATTGTTTTGTAGTTAATCCCAATTAACACAAATTTTGAAAGTGCTAAAATTTGACACTATATACAGTATATACTTCTTTTTTGCATTTATTTCCATCTTAGGAAAGAAAACAAACAATATGTAACAATAGAATGCTTTATTAACATTATCCAAACAAAGCCTTCCACAATATAGCAATAGAAATGCAATAAAATAGCAACAATTCAAATAACATTAAACTTTTCCCAAAGTCTAAGTGAGATATTTACTAATTGAAAGAACTAGTCTCCCCATAGGTTGCATTTTCATTGCAATGAGCAGTAAATCTCTTAAACTCTCATCCGCCACAATATTAATCAGCCGGCAGATTGTTGTTATCTGCTTTGCTACAGCAATCCTGAAGCCACGTACATGATGCACATCAGGGCGTCAATGCCAGCGTCAAGTGCTGCTTTGAACTCCACATGAAAAGTGCTTGCAAACAACAACGTCTCATTCTGCGTTTTAGTGATAGTTAAGACTTGGCGTGCTTCTGTGGTAATTAAAATGTGTCTTACATAGGCAGAGAAATAAGTGCATTAATTGCGATAAGGAAAAAGTTTGCGAAAATTAACCATTCTGACTGTTCTTGTAGAAATAGATCCTTGAGATAACAATTGCAGGTGTAACCAGTTATCTGATTTAGTCAGATTAAATAGCATTATTTTTTTTTTACAGCATTTACTGTAGTGTGTAACTTTTTGGATGTTAAAATTCTTACTCTTTTTTTATATGTAGATATTATAATAAAAAAACAACAACAACATACTGTTATGGATTACTTCTTGGAACAAAAAATTAATCATACACAAGGTCAGCCATATCACAATACAAAATAAAAAATCTTTTTGCAACTTTCAGACAAAGACTTTTTCAAGCCAACATCAAAGTTTGTCTTGACAAACTTTACCTATGTATCTAGTTTACTAGTTAATACATTTAATGTTTTTTTTTAGTTCCAGAAAGTTCAATCTTAGCTCTTACCGTACATGTCCACTGGTGCGTGGGGAGTGAAGCGAAGGGGGCGTTTTCAATTAATTCCAATGAGAATCCACCTTGCGAGCGTAGTGCTCGGCTCCCATCGGAATGAATTAAAAATACCCGCTAAGCTTCGCTCACCTTCACGCCAGTGGACACATACGGTTACACTTACAAATAAGTACTATGTGGTGCAGTGACGGTATCATGTGGCAATACCATGGTACTTTGATAAATCCCATGGTTCTAAATGAATACTGTATTCTCATAGCGTGGTAATTATGTTGTACCCCAAGGTACTGCAAAGAATACCATTGCATTACCATAGCATATGTCCAGAAAAATGTATACCATAAATATAAAAGTGTAGAGTTGATGTATAATAATTTTGTAGATTTGATTTTTCACAGCAAAATGTTCCAACCGAACATGTTTATTTACGTTATGCCATCTAGACTGCGAGAGCTACTGGAGACTGTGTGGCTAAATTTGAGAAATGTCAAGAGTTTCTGCTCGATCTGTTTGGAATTTCTTCAACACATCTCTCCTTTTTCTATCTCTCATTCCTGGAATGTGGGTTGTCATGTGACCCTGTTATCGATTAACCGTTGCCTCTGTCGTCACAGAGATTTACTTGCTGGGCAACAGCACATCAGCCTAAACATTCCATTGAATTATGGGTGGACCTCTGTACTTCTAGCTGTTTTGATTCAGAGCATACGCTTTAAAAAAGTTTTTGTTTGGTAACCTAAACATTGTGCTTTATGTAGTAATATCTAAATGACATCTAAATTTACTGGTTATATGACAATCAGCTTGACTCCATTAAGTTACACAAACAAAAGACATTTTTAAAAGAAAAGATCAGGGAGAAATAATTCATTAAGGTAACAACATTTACACTTTTTACAATATATTTATAGTACATGTCTATTTTCAAGTAGATATGGAAAATAACGATTTTTGCAAACGAACTATAAAATCACGTTAGCTACATTTAGATGTGAGTACTCAAACATGATCATAAATAAGGTTTACAATTTATTTAATAAAAAATAGTTAAGAACTAAGATAAAAAGTTATAATGTACTCGTGTAAAATAGCTAAAAGTTTTAAACCAACTATTTTTGCACCTGAATGTCTGATGTTATTTTTATTAGTTTTCTCTTTTATGGATATGTAATAGTAAAGTCTTAAGGCAATAGTTCACCCAAATATGCCAGTGCACAAGCTTCTCTCATAGCACTCATAAACGCGCAATGGAGATGTTGAGATGACAAAATTGTAAAAAATCAAGCTGGCTCGTACAAAAACTTTTACTCCCTTAGAGAAAAATAAACAAACCAACAAATGATGTTGTTAGGATTTTTCAGAAGTTTAACTCCAAATCTAAACATAATCATAAAGTCTAACCCCTTACCCAAACCCTAATGCTAACCATGATTTTAATTGGAAAATCACTGTTGTGTACCACGGAAGAAAGAGAAACAGCAGGGTTTTAACCAAGCGTTCTTACGAATTTCCCTTTGTTTAAACCCAAACCCCAAACCCTAAACCTAACCATGATTTTTAATATAGGAAATACATTTTTATAAAAAATATGGAATGAGTTATAAAATTTGTTCACAGAAATGTCCTTTCTTAACATAAAGTGTTGGATAGGAGGCTAGTTTATATTTGATGCCTGTATTGTGTCCATTTGAAATTATGTTTGTTGATTGGTTGGTCTCTGTGGGAATTAAAGTCGTACAATATCTTATGATTTTGTCATCTCATCATGAGTTTTCATGGGACCATGTTGGACGTAACATTTTTCTCTGAAAATTACTTACAGTATATTTTGGGTTGTATCTCACTTAAACCTATCGTGGATACCTTCAGAAGACTTGGAATATGATGCACAAGCTGCATGGACTACTTGATAGTTTCGAGGTCCTTTAAAGTGAGACCCTATCTACTGTCATTGGATAAAAAATGCACCCTTCGATATTTATTAAAACATATCCTTTTGTTTTTTGCATTAAAAAGAAATTCATGTGTGTTTACAACGACATGAGGCAGAGTAGATAAAGACGAACTATTTTGGTGAACTATTCCTTTAATTATTCAAAAATTAACATACCATGCAGTTTCTCTACTATAGACTGCTAAAAGAGACGACAAGACTTTATTACAATTCTGCCCGAGAGAGTTAAAACAAAGAGGAGAGAGAGTGAAAATGAGACAGAGAGAGAGAGATGCGATTTTGAAGTCAACAGAAACCTGCCCATGTGACCTATATAAAAGCAGCTGCTCGCCCCAAAGTTTGCCTGGCCAAACTGCCACGCTCTCTGCTTCAAAAACAAAGGCCTCAACTGTCTTACACACTACTAAGGCCTGACCTTTATGTACATCAGGGTCTGTCATAGAACAGGGATGATTGATAAACAGGAGTCTGGATGAGCGATGCAGACGTGTGTTTGCTCAGCTGTGAGTGTGTGTGTGTGCTTTGTTTTTATGGACAGAACAGGTACTACAGGTGGGCAGGTACTACACTGAGAGTAGATTTTTGTCACCATAATGGTTGTCACCACAATGTGGTTGACAACCGTGCCATTTAAAGGTGGTTGCATGGCCTTTTTGGTTAAGGCTTATTTGGTCCATAAACATGCAAAATCAAAAGCTGACTGATAGCTTTATTTGTTCTGGACTGTCACTTCAGTTTATGAGTTGGGGTAATATGGGGGACCAGGCACATTTTCATTTGGATGAGTGAAAGTCTAAGCCAAATACAATATGTATATTTTAATTACCCAAACAGTGCACTGTTGATCTGCATAAATGCACTTGATTCGTTTTCCATCCCTTGTGGAAGAACCTTGCTGAGTTCATCCTTCCTCTGTGGATGACCTGACAGAGTTTGTCTTATTTGTTTGTGTCTCCTCCAGTATTGTTTAGTGTCTCTAAAAATAGGGCTTTTGTGAGTTATAGGCCCAGAAGAGACAAAGGCCTTTGGCCAGAATATAAACAAAAGCGTTTTTTTGCATCTAATTTTAGAAGGTGACTTCCTACAAGCAGTTTGGTTTTTCCTTTTTACTTGGATGTTTGCTTTACACAAATCGGAAATAGATTTAGCTTTAACCTCTTTGTCAACTTCATTGAGCTGGTGGATGACTAAACCAAAGGCAATTCAAGCAAAAAGATAAACAATCCAGTTTTCCAATGATCCACAGATCAGCACATGATTAGACTTGCAGTCTTTCCATTTAGGCTCATTAGGTTGGCATGTGTGCTGGCAGTGCATCCTTGAGGAGTGCCCAATCAATATTAAGCCTCTGGATTCATGCCATTACATTTCCCATGGATCAACACTGTCATCTTCAGTAACATGCGAATTGTCAGTCATGATTTGAGAACTATATAATCATTGTTGATTTTATGATATCTTAATCCTCGTTTGTTATTCGGGTTTAAACCTGAGATCACGTTTCAGTTTCTCTTGAAAAGCTTTGTCTGTCCTATGATACTGTACACTCCCCGAAACCGAAAATGCATGCTTGCTGCCTACAGATGTTATATGACAGTTGTGCCACATTACCACAAAATAAAATGAAAACAGAGACAGGAATGTAGTAGATGATCTTGTGGGGAGTTCAAGGAATGTTTGTGATAGCGTCATTGGAATCTTGCAGAGCTCCACCTCACTAGGGGTGAGTCATGATGGTTGATTATTCGTCAGACAACTGACTTATCGATTAATGAGGTCAGTTAGTTTATCTAGATTTATTTCTTTTTTGCTTCTTTTTTTAAGGGGTGGTGCTTTAATTCTCAGAGACCCAAGAAATGCTATTGATGATATTTTTTTCTCTCCCCCTTGAAAGTGTTTTTAAGAAGCCACACATAAAAATGATGATTTTTGTGCATATTTTGTTGTGTGGTGAATTTTTGGAAAATGTTACAAAATTGCAACACTGGGCATTTAGGGTTGCAAAATTCTACCTCTGTAATTTTTAGACAGTAAGTGGAAGTTGGAATTACAACACACACAAGTAAAAGAAAAATTATTTATTATGAGCAGTGAGAGTAAATCCATTAGACAGTTAAGAAATGTGACTATTTAATTATGAGGACTATTTGCTGGTATAATCAAAATAATGAAAAATACCCATCTTGTAGTGTATATAATATACCACTAATACTATAAAACAAAGTTTTTTTTTTACATCACGGAACAGCACAGAAAGCATCTGAAAATCATCTGGAATCGTTTTTTTTTAATGATTTTCTAAATAGGCTCCATTGTGTGAATATAGAAAAAGTTTGAGCCCTAATGCCTAGTACTGCATTTTTGCTATCTTAGAATAAATCTTAATATTAAAGGGTTGTGATTTTGAGATGCAAAAATGTATGAACATTATACACATCACTGAAAGCAATGATAGCACTAATTATGTTTAATACTAAGGGGAACATGAAAAAAAATATAAATAAATAAATATATATATATATATATATATATATATATATATATATATATATATATATATATATATATATATATATATTAGTATTAAACATAATTAGTGCTATCATTGCTTTCAGTGATGTGCATAATATGCATACATTTCTGCATCTCAAAATCATGACCCTTTAATATTAAGATTTATTCTAAGATAGCAAAAATGCAGTACATATATATATTATATATATTTATTATTTATATATATATATATATATTTTAGTTTTATTTATTTTTTTGCCATTCTGCTCTTTCGGTTTACAAACACAAGTTGAAGCAACGTCACAAAATGTGAGGTATATGCATAAAATTATTAGATGTGCTTGGCTGGAGAATATATGTCTACTTCTTTAGTGTTTTAGCATTTCTCCACATTGTTTATGATAACGAATGCTTCCATTCAATTCAGTGTTCGAATTGTGTCAGAGTACTTGTTATTGGTCCCTTTGAAACAGACCCCACCCCAAAAATAATTACGTCAGACACACAAATCCTTACTGTATAGTACCAAAATTTAACAGAATAATTTGATACATAGCTTAAAATTAGTTATTTTGATATTTAATATATTATTTGATATATAAGTATATAAGACGAGAGTAGAGTCTTTAAATTATATATATATATATATATATATATATATATATATATATATATAATATATATAATATAGATATATAAATTATTCAGATAATTAAAATGCATTACATTATTGTGGCAGAGGAAAGACAATACAAAAAGTGGCTTTACAATCCAATGTATTATTTATTTGGATATTATTGATCCTACAGTTCACAGCAATCCTTTTTGCAATTTAATTTGTCAGTCAGTCTGAGATTTATTATGAGGGCTTGTCTAAGGATCCGTCGGATGCTTTTAGAGGGTCGCACTTTGTTTGCATTGCATCATAAACATACTATTTTTAGGTCGGTGTATCAAGTTAAACATAGTTTAATACTTAGAAAAACACATCTTGAGATCCCTAAGTTCAGATTTATGCTCTCTCAAGCTGTGCTTTGAACGCAAGAACGTGTCCTTCTGTTGTGCTGTCTGCTGAAGGGTTGGTTTGTTCTCTGTATAAACATTGCCTATACAAGCTGAAGTTTCACTCACTGCCCCCTGGAGAAAACAAGTGGTACTTCAAGCTTAAATTGCTCAGGAAGGCATCATGTTAAACAGGCGTCACATATATCATGATGGCGCCGCGGATGGCCGCCTCAGTGTGGAGTGCTCCTATTGTTTTGTTGTTTTTGTTTGTTTGTCCTGTGTTTAGTAATCTTTTTCCAGTCAGTTTTACCAGAGACGAACTGCTGAACATTCGACAGCATATACCAGTCAATCTTTCCCAGATTTTGAATATTCAGACGTTTTAATGGACATTTTATTCTGAGGCGCGGCTCTGTTGTTTGGGAGACGCAGGCGAGGGAGATGAGCAGGCGCACTGGTCAAGCTCCGTCAGCGCGGATTTCAAACAGCGCTGCCGAGCATTCATCTTGCGAATCTCCGCTCTCTTCCTAACAAAACGGACGAACTACATCTCCTCACCCGCACAAACAAGGACTTTTCAACCTCTGCTGCCTTGTGCTTCACAGAAACCTGGCTGAGTGAAGCCATTCCGGACAGCATGTTACATCTGCCGGTCTTTCAGCTGTTCAGAGCGGATCGCATTCCGGAGTTAACAGGGAAAACGAGAGGCGGTGGAACATGCTTTTGCATAAATTAAAGTTGGTGTACAGATGTAACAGCGTTAAAGAAGATGTGCTGTCCTAATTTGGAAGCGCTCTTTATTAACTGTAAGCCTTTCTACTCACCGCGGGAGTTTTCCTCGTTTATTCTGGTGAGTGTTTACATCCCGCCAAACACGTGTTTGAATGCCGCGCTGCAACAGCTGGCTGATCAGATCACAGACATGGAACAATAATACCCGGTCTCAGTTATTATTATTCTTGGGGATTTTAATGAAGCAAACCTCACACGTGAACTGCCCAAATACAAACAGCACATTACATGCCCAACCAGAGACAGAAATATACTGGATCACTGCTACACAACAATAAAGGATGCATATCACTCTGTCCCTAGAGCAGCTTTGGGACTCTCTGATCACTGTCTGGTTCATCGTCTTCCAACCTACAGACAGAAATTAAAATCTGCTAAGCCTGTAGTAAGGACTGTAAAAAGATGGACCAACGAAGCAGAGCTGGAACTACAAGCCTGCTTTGACTGCACTGATTGGAGTGTATTTGAAGCTGCAAACACAAATCTGGACGAGCTCACAGATACTGTAACATCATATATCAGTTTCTGTGAGGATATGTGCATTCCTACTAGGACTTATTTAACATTTAACAATGACAAACCATGGTTTACAGCAGAACTCAAGCAGCTTTGTCAGGCCAAAAAGGATGCTTACAGAGTTGGGGATAAAGTCTTGTACAATCAGGCCAGGAACAGACTGAATAAGGGAATCAGAGTGGCTAAAAGAAGATACTCTGAGAAGCTGAAAAACAAGTTTTCAGCTAACGACCCTGCATCAGTGTGGAGTGGCGTGAAACAACTTACGAATTACAGGACTCCTGCCCCCAACCCTGTGGTGGACCAACAATTGGCTGACGACCTGAATGTGTTCTACTGTAGATTTGAAAGGCCCAATCTCACACCCCACATCCGCTCTGACCTTCACTTCACACAAACACCAACATCTCCTGCAACCCCCCCTCCTCCACCCTCCTGTTACTTAACCTGCACTTAAGCTCTGTGAAGATGATGTGTGCCTTTCTTTCGAAAACAAAGGATAAGGAAAGCACAGGGCCCAGATGGCGTTTCACCTGCATGTTTTAGATCCTGTGCTAACCAGTTGGCCCCCATCTTCACACAGATCTTCAATAGATCACTGGAGCAGTGTGAAGTCCCATGCTGCTTCAAACGTTCCACTATCATCCCCATCCCAAAGAAACCAAAAATCACAGGACTTAATGGCTACAGAACTGTCGCCCTGACGTCTGTGGTCATGAAGTCATTTGAGAGACTGATGTTGGCCCACCTGAAGGACATCACTGGACCCTTTCTAGATCCCCTTCAATTTGCTTATTGAGCAAACAGGTCTGTGGATGATGCAGTCAACATGGGATTGCATCATATCCTGCAACATCTGGACAGGCCAGGGACATATGCAAGGATCCTTTTTGTGGACTTCAGTTCGGCTTTCAGCACCATCATCCTAGCTATTCTCCGGACTAAATTACACCAACTCTCTGTTCCTACGTCTATCTGTCAGTGGATTACCAGCTTTCTGATGGACAGGCAGCAGCTTGTGAGACAGGGGAAATTCACTTCCAGCACCTGTAGAATCAGCACTGGTAACCCCCCAGGGATGTGTGCTCTCCCCACTACTCTTCTACCTCTACACCAATGACTGCATCGCCAAGGACCCCTCTGTTAAGCTCCTGAAGTTTGCAGACGACACCACTGTCATCGGCCTCATCCGAGATGACAATGAGTCTGCATACAGAAGGGAGGTTAAACAGTTGGCTGTCTGGTGCAGTCAAAACAACCTTGAGCTGAACATGCTCAAAACGGTAGAGATGATTGTGGACTTCAGGAGGAACCCCCCAACACTGTCCCCCCTCACCATTCTAAACAGCACTGTGGCAGCATTCAGGTTCCTGGGCACTCTCACAGGACCTGAAGAGGGAGACCAACATTGACTCCATTGTGAAAAAGGCCCAGCAGGGGTTGTACTTCCTTCGCCAGTTGAGGAAGTTCAACCTGCCACAGGCGGTGCTGATACAGTTCTACTCAGCAGTCATTGAGTCTGCCCTCTGCACTTCAATAACTGTCTGGTTTGGTTCAGCTACGACATTGGATATCAGAAAACTACAAAGGACAGTTCGGACTGCTGAGAGGATTATTGGTTGCCCCCCGACCCTCGCGGCTCGATGATTGGTTCCACACCCCGCTTCAGTGCCTTTCTTCCCGGAAGTGCACGAGGAGCTGACAAAATCGTGGGGGGCACCTTTTACTGCCTGGTCCCCCGCCCTCGCTATCTTCGATGGCAGGGCGGCCAGGGGCTATACGGCGATTCCCCCGGTGGATAAGGCACTCGCGGTGCACCTATGCCCGCAGAGCGCCACCATCTGGTGCAGATGGCCAAAGCTCCCGTCCAAGCCCTGTAGGTTCACGTCGTCCCTGACAGCTAAAGCCTACAGCGCTGCTGGACAAGCCGCCTCTGCCCTGCATGCCATGGCTCTCCTGCAGGTCCACCAAGCCAAGGCGCTAAAAGAACTGCATGAGGGTAGTTCCACCCCAGATCTGATGCACGAACTGCGCTCGCCGACCAACCTCGCTCTCCGAGCGATGAAGGTCACAGCGAGGTCTCTCGGGTGGACGATGTCCACATTAGTGGTCCAGGAGCGCCACCTTTGGATCAACCTGGTTGAGATGGGTGAGGCCAACAAGACACGGTTCCTTGCTGCCCCATTTCCCAGGCTGGCCTTTTTGGCGACACCGTCGAGGACTTTGCCCAGCTGTTCTCGACGGTGAAGCAGCAGATGGAGGCTATCCGGCATATCCTGCCCCGGTGCGGCTCAAGATCCCGCACCCCGTCTGCTCGTCGCCAAGGGCGTCCCCCTGCGGTGACTGCACCGGCTCCGCCACAGCCCGCCCCTTCGGCCCGGCCCCGGCATGGAGCCCACCGCAGGAAGCAGACGCCACCCGTCTCACAGTCAGCGGCTAAGTACCCACGGAGGTCGTCAAAGCGCCCCTGAGACGGGTGAGCCAGTGTCGAAGAAACCCACTCATCTGGAGCTGGTAAGAAGACCACTCAATCCCCCGGTGGAGGGCTGGGTGGAGAATCTTTTGTTGCTATTTTGTTTGATTTCGCCACATGACCAAGTGACTGAGGTACCCAACAGTTCAGCAAAAGAGCGGTTTCCTCCTTCCCTGGGTCATATACCCAGTGTGCACAGTTGTCATCACTGACTACCGTCCACGGGTTTTTCCTTGCAGGATTGGCGCTCCAGCAGTGGTCTTCTCACCCCTGAGCGCCCAGCTGTGGCACACATCTGCCCCTGATGTGACAGTCTCCATGGGTCACGAGGACAGGCCTCTTCCTCCCCCATCCCAGGCTGTTCCGGGGGTGGTCACAAGGAGCCAGGTAAGTGCTTCGATGTCCCTAGACTTAGCACGGCCACGACGTGGTGTGGCACCTCGAGCTCCACCCTGCCGCGAGGCCCCACCTGCCGATACGTCCGATGACATTGTCCCCTTGGTCCCCCTTGCACGGAACTTGGATGCGTGGCTTGCGCTTTCCAATCCGTCGCGATGGCTGGTCCGGACCGTCCGACTCTGCTACGTGATTCAGTTCGCCAGGCGCCCGCCCAGGTTCAGC
Organism: Myxocyprinus asiaticus; assembly: GCF_019703515.2. Taxonomy (NCBI): domain Eukaryota; kingdom Metazoa; phylum Chordata; class Actinopteri; order Cypriniformes; family Catostomidae; genus Myxocyprinus; species Myxocyprinus asiaticus. The sequence continues at coordinate 9,393,041 of NC_059374.1, forward strand.
GGTATCCACTTCACCTCGGTGAAGGACGAAAATGCTGCTACCTTGTGCGCGGAGATCGCTACCCTCCTACGGAAGGGCGTGATAGAACCTGTCCCTCCAGCCGAGATGAAGAAGGGGTTTTACAGCCCCTACTTCATCGTACCGAAAAAAGGCGGTGGGTTGCGGCCAATCTTGGACTTGCGAGTACTGAACCGGGCTTTACACAGACACGTCTCGATTCTGCCTCGACACAGACCCTTCCTGCGGTTTGCATTTGAGGGTCAGGCGTATCAGTACAAGGTCCTCCCTTTCGGCCTGTCCTTGTCTCCTCGCGTCTTCACGTTAGTTAGTTTTGTATAGGGACCCCTAGTATCACTACATCGACACAATGTCGAGTGAGTGACAGATAGGGAACATCCTGGTTACTTGCTTAACCTCCGTCCCCTGATGGAGGGAACAAGACGTTTTGTCCCTCCTGCCACAACGCTGAACTACCCGCTGAAATGGCCGGACCTTGTCTCGGCTCCTCAGCATAAAACCTGAATGAGTGGTTGCATACCAGCTCCTTTTATACCCGTATGTCCAGGGGATTGGCATGCAAATACCACTCGCCAATTTTCACTGGCCTTTTATCAAAGACCAGAGGTGTCTCGGGCTCCCAATAGTGACCCCTTGTGTCACTACATCGACACAACGTCTCGTTCCCTCCACGAGGAACGGAGGTTACGCAAGTATCCAGGATGTTTTGTCTACAGAACTAATTTCAAACATTTAAGCATACGCCTTCAGATCAAAAGATTTTTAAGATCATGAGAAACATTTCAGTCAAGTGTTTCAAAACTTTTGACCGGTAGTGTATAAATGTGTATATATATGTATATGTATATGTATATGTGTGTGTATATATATATATATATATATATGTGTCTATTGTGTATTCTATATATACTTTTTTCTTTTCAATACTTATCTATGTTTTATTCAATTTTAATTATTTTTGAAAAGTCTTGTTGCTGTTTTTGTATTGTTGTTTACTGGAAGCTCCTGTCACCAAAACAAATTCCTTGTATGTGTAAGCATACTTGGCAATAAAGCTAATTCTGATTCTGATTCTGAGTCTTCCTTATAACGGTCCGGGGACATGATTAACCTTGTGCGACCCCACGGCCTCATGCGAGGACTCGCTATTTTGGATTCGCTATATGCAATGCATAAGTTAAATGAATAAAAACTGACTGAATACTGTTCACAAGAATCTAGACTGTCATTTAAAGGTTAAACTTCTGCCGCACCAAGTCACATGACACAACAGCATGCCATCGATTTCCTTGAGTGCTCCTACGGACACAGTGCCAACAAAAGCGCCTCAGGTAAGAATATCTTTAAGTTTTTTCATTGAAACCTGTTTGGTTGTAAAGAGTAGCGTCTCTAGTTTCGTTTGAAATGCTGCTTTAAAAAATCTGTTAATTTTTCGCTCGTTACCACGTTGATAAACATGATGTCTGTTGTCTACTGTAGGGCTTTACTGGTTGTTTAGATCAGTGTTACTATCAGAAATAATTAATAATTATTTCTGTAGTTATTAATTAATATTTAAATTAATCAATTGAATCTAACTCATTAAAACCTCATATGGGGCTCCAGTAAATGTAGTGTGCTATGTTTAGGAGCAAGTTTGGTTATTAGCAATAATTAATAATTATCAAAGATAATTATTAATTATTAAAATCAATAGAACATTGATGAGAATCAATGTTAGCTTTTTAAAATCCTTTAAATCAACAGTTATCAAAGATAATCGTTAATTGTTAACATCGATGAAACATTAATTAAAATTAACACTAGCTTATTGATCATTCAAATTCAACAATCATCAAAGATAATTATCAATTATCAAAAATCAATAGAATATTAATAAGAATTAACATTGACGGGGCACCACCCTGAAATCAGGGACTAATAACCAAATAGTAAAACAGTCTCAATATTAGATTGTTTTCTTAGGAAAATCAACATCCGAAGAATATCGATTTTCCGGAAAAAACAATTTGAATCCGAGCACTGACATCCCGTCAGCATGACACAGGCGTATGCAAAACAAACCAAAACACTTCTCTTTGTAATATAAACAAAAGTTTATTTATGCAGTAATATCAATTAATAATTAATACAATGCAGTCAATAAACTTCCGACTTACAACTACAAACTAAACAGTGATATGATTAGATATGGAAATAGAATATAATCCTATAACACATAAGGTGTGTGTGTGTGTGTGTGTGTGTGTGTGTGTGTGTTAGTACGAGAGAGAGAGAGAGAGAGAAAGAAGTGACAGCCCTAAAGCCGATTTCGTGATAGTGGGAGAGAAAGCAGCTCTCAGTTTATCACTTTGAGACGCGGTTTTACAAGCGGGTCTCGTAAAAGTCCCGTGTTATTTGACTCTTTAATGGATGAACTCAGTTGCTGTCTCACCCGCGATGGCGAAATTGCACAACAATCCAATTTGGTTGGACCACAATACAGCAAAACAAATTTGTGATAATTAATACCCTGAGTATTAATAATGAGCGGACATGGCGGTCCGTAAACTATACAAGCAAAAACCTTGAAACACAAGAATAACACACTATAATATTCTATCTCTGCCAAGACGTAAACCTCTTACTTGAATCGCATGAGGACACAGGTAGAATGTGTTTTCCTCCGTCCTTTAACTCTGACCCGGTTCCTTGAGGCTCAGGTGATGACGGGAGGCCGTTTCCTCGCTCTGTCAGCGGGCGGTACGGCTGTTGATTCTCGGCGGGCTGGCGGAGAACTCAGAAATGTCGACTTGATTGAAGATGGAAGAGAAATCTTTAATCTCTTCACTTCTGTAGGCAAATGGATGAAGATGCGAATTGCTTGGCGGTCTCCTTCGGATCCGTTAGAGTGTTCGGTTGAACACAGAGTAATCTCAACTCGTCCAGCGAGATGGAGATTGTATGGCCACAGTTTCAAGTCAGATGTTACTTCCTTGTGCCACGAGGTTGCACCTGAGAGCAGCGAAGAGCTGCGTCCACACGCTGCAAACTCTGGAAGCAAATTCTGGAAGCATTTCAGAGGTATTTCAACTCCTGATGATGTCATGTTTGAGGGACGTTCTGTTGTGTGCCTCATCCAATAGGAGTTAAGAGTTCAATCCTTTAGTGAGCAAGGCTTCATGGATTTGTAGTCTGTTTTGGACTCCCTTTGTTTGATTTTGGCGCGATTTTTATCAGTAAGATTTATGACTTGGAAGGTGGGGGCTTGAGTTAGGTTTTTACGACTGTATTAGGCCTGCCTTTGTCTTCTATCTGAATACATGAGGCCCAACACTACATATGTGGATACTCGCACCACATTTCCCCAAAAGTACGTGTTAGTTATTTTGAATAACCTTCAACTCTAACACATTTGTGGGTCATTTCGCTTCATTTTAATATACATTTTGTTATGTTTAATTTTGTTATCTCTGTGCAATATGATCTATTCATTAACATTAGTAAATGCATTCCTATATATTTCCTGAGCATTTTCACATTGAGAATAAATGGGTGAAAAATGTTGCTTTCAGAGGCTTTATATGGAGTTAATATGAAAATAAGGTGCATTTGAAACTGTTCTCAGACCAGTGCAGACAGACAGCACACTGGAGGTTAAGTCATTCACTAAATAGTGAGCAAGGGAGCACCCTATAGCTTTCTATGCAACTAATGCATTCAATCCTAAAATCCGGCCAAAAGTTCAGTTTCAGACATTCAGACATGTTTGGCAGACATGGGACAATAGTAATCAGTACATAGATTCAGAATTTTATAAAGATACATTTTATTTTAATATGTTTGACAGTGATTGGATGATGCTTATAATTACAATTATTTATTCAGCTTTACAGAAAATCAGCTGTAATGTCTGTAACGTCTCAAAAACATGAATAACCAACACTATTGGACACATAATAAACTATTTGATGAAAAAATCTGACTTTCTATTGCTTGATATTATTTAAAATTTCAAAACTTAGTCCCGCTGTCCATATATGTGGACATACATTTTTAGGAAAACTATTTGCTCTGGAGGAAATTTATTTTTTATTTTTGCTTGTTAATTAGGTGCTACTAGTTACAAATCATAAAGGGAAATGGAAAATGCACACAGCAGTCACGCAGGGGTTCATTAATTAGGAGGTTAATTACATAAAAGTTTAAACATGTTTAAAATTAATCTCACTGAATCAACAGCCCTAATTAATATTTTTTAGAATTTTTAATAGTGGACACCTTGGATGAGATGCATAGTGTATGGTTAAGCTATTAATAATAAGGTGTAGCTCAGCAGGAATGATTATAATATTGTAGAAAGTATTGTTTTATCTTTTATCACTATCATTTATGGCTTGAGTATTTAAAGATATTGAGGTCCTGCTCATCACAGGAACAACATAATAGATGGACAGCAATATCTCTCCACATAGAATCCATATAATAAATGTACAGCTGTTTGATTGTGTTGCATTAGATAAATAATGGCAAAACTACATGCATATTAACAGCATGCATATCAATGAACCTAGTAACTGTTCAGTTCTAAAATAAATGATTATTTAATGTTAGTAAATTAGGTTTACCAGCCATCATAAATCAACTAAGAATTATATCTCACCAGGTGAAAATGAGGATCCACTCTGGATCCAGTTCCTCTGCCTGTCTCAGTCACGTCTTTAAATTCCTTAAAAAAACAGATGGCAAAAGTCGAATTTCAATTACTCATGAAAACTGGGACAGATAATGGACAATGTTGCGTTGCAACGACAGTAAATAAGTTCAAATTAGATCGGAAAATTTAGCATCTGGCATACGCCAGTGTTTCCCAACACACTAGTGTGCCGTGAAAGAATGTCAGTTGTGCTGTGGAAAATTATCAAATTCCACAAAATAAATAAATGCATAAATACAAAATGCAAAATTAATTCAGGGATGCAAACTCCTCACCTTTCGCTGAAATTCGCCATTTTGAAACCATAATCGGTCACTTTCGTGATTGTGAAGAGCTATGATTAATGTGCAAAAGTGACTGATATTTATACATGTTAAGGGGCTTTCATGTGACTTGCTGCAGAATCCAATGAAGTCTAGGAGGTGATGCCACTTTACAACAAAATGTTTTTCACATGTCTTTGCTTCACAAACAAAGTCTTTGAGAGTTTAAAGCAAAAAGAAATATCTAAAAACTGTCCAAATTTGTGAAGAGATATTGAATGTCTCATAATTTCTTTTAATTAAATAATACCTTATCATTTCCGAGTCTCAGAGACCCCAGTTATTGAACTACTTTAAATTCACCAAGAAAATGCTAAGACCTAAACATAAACGAGCCCTATTATTACTTTCTGCTCTCAAAATTATTATTAATAGGCTATTATTGTTGTCGTCTTTTCTGATAAAAGTCATGATCAGCAGTTTAAATCTGAAGGAAAATAATACCTTAGATCTGCCTTGTGTTTGTAATTCTTAAACATTCTACTGAAGTCAGAAGATTTGTAGTCATGGCAGGGCTGTAACCACAATATACATTGAGGGGGACAAGTCCCCCCCAATAATTAGATATGGCCAGAATGTCCCCCCCAGTAATTGATGTCCTTGTTGCTGTTGTGCTGCAGTTCATTATGCACCGCTGTCTAATTGACATTAAGCTGTTGCAGGGATAACATAATGATTTAAAAAATTACATTTTTAGCGTGCACAGTAGTCTAACGCCGCTCGTCAGTGTCATTTGAGATAACCAATCAAATCAATGAAGTCGGGACTCAAATATTAGAAACTAAGCGGGAACCTCGTGGATTATTCCAGCGCCACGCAGCATGCATGCATCAGTGTCAGCAGTTCAGGTTAAGAGTCTTAGTGTCATGTAAAATGTTAGTATATAACTAAACATGCAATATATGCCCACTATTTTATGATTGAAATGTTGTACAGACCAACAGTAATTTCCAGTAGTGCAAACTATTCACCATTTGGCGTAATTTGCCGTTTTGAATTTAAAAAATGTACAGTGATTCGTGTCATTCATAATTTTGAATGTGAAAACATTAACGGAGCAGTTTTCAGCATAGCAGGCTTAAGACAAAGAGGGAATGTGTGTATATTGTAAAGGAATTTAATGAATGTGGTTAAGTACCTTTTTAGAAAATTCACTTGATACTGTCTTAGAAAATAATCTATAACACAAAGTAGAGTGTTTTCACCCTCAGATTAAAACTAGAACATGGTAAGACCTGTGACTTGTGGCTTCTATTGTGCTTTTAGGTTTTGGCAAAGGCAGTGTCATATTTTTTTTTTTTAATGGAAATATTATTAGGTAATAATTTAAAATCAATTTAAGATCTCCTACTGTAAGTGTCTTCTTTTAAAAGAGACCATTTTATTTTGAGGATGAGCCACCAGTTAAAGGAGTAGTTCACCTTAAAATGGAAATTGTACTTTTACTCACTCATTTATTCACCCTTATGTTGTTCAAAATCCACATGCTGTTATTTTTTCTTGGAATATAAAAATAGATATTTTAAGCAGCTCTATTAACAGTATAGTGAGCAGGAGCTGTCGAGCTTCATAAAGCACAAATACTATAAAGCACTATTAAAGGTTCAGTATAAAGACATCATGTCAGTATGACAAGTCCACTATATTACAAGCTTTCTGGGGCCACACAATAGCTTTGTGTTGTATGGACTACTTTTATGGAATATTAATTATGATTTTTTTTTTCTTTTGACCTTGACAGTAGTGCTCAATATGAACTGTTTTTGTATGGAAAAGAACAGCGTTTGGGTTATCGAAGAAAAGATTGTGTTAAGATTCTACTGGAGAAAAAAAGTCAATGAGGGACAACTTGAGGGCAGTAAATAATTTTGTGTATTTTCTTTTTGCTAGCCAGCTGACACAGTCATGTCATTTTACAGATACATCAATGATGAAAAGAAATTCAAATTATATTCATGTTTTCTTTGATACAGCACAAAAAAATAAAGACAATATGACTAAAACAGGCAAATTGCTAGCAATGTAGGCACAGTGGTAGTCTTGTACTCTGTGAACTTCTGTGTGAAAAAACACATTTTTAAACCAAAAATTATATAGTTTTAGGTCTTTATCACATTTAAAGCCTTTATTCAGAAAATTATTGCATTCAGAGCCTTTACTATTTTAAAGGACCAAAGAGGACCATTATATTTGTGACCTCAACACCCCCCACCCCCAAAATGGTTTGGTCCCCCCCAGTGTTCAAGACATGGTTACAGCCTTGAGTCATGCAAGTTTTAATGTAGGAGAAGGTAAGGACGTTATTGAAACTCACTATTATTAGACTATTAGGCCAATTGTTGTCTTTTTGGATGAAAAATCATGCTCAAACTGAAGAAAAATTATAGATCTTCTTTGTTCTTTCAGTGCTTAAACACTATAAAGTCTCTTGGTAGATTTCAGTCGTGAACATCTCAAAATGATTTAGTGACTCGCTCATAGCACATAAGATGCTCATTTGTCACCATCTAGTGACATCTCCAGAAGGGGTCACTGAACTAATCAGTTAATAAAATTTAACAAATTTATGACACAGAAGCAAGCCACACCAAAATACCCTTTATTTTTGCAGCTAATTCTGCACAGTTGTGTAGTTAATTTGCTATACTTGAATTGCTAAAATCAGTGGAAATTGTGCTTTTAGCTAATTCTTAAAAAAAAAAAAACAATATCCCTAGAAATTGTTTTTCATGCTGTGGTATTTTTATTCATAAAAAGTGTGCCATGGCAGAAAAAAGGTTGGGAAACACTGCCCTACGCAGCCCCTGTGCAACTCTCCATTTGAAACGAGGGTGTATGACTCCAATGAACGACTTACGGTCTATCGCCTATAGTTTGTCGGATTCAGTAAAAAGGCGGCTTATCATGACGGCTTGTTCAAAAACAGAACACAGTGATGAAAACCAAAAACACAAAGTCTTTTTGGTATCCTTTACATTGTGTGAAATTTGAAGGAATTTAGGCCTACATGGTTTACCAGAATAACATCTTCATTAAATGAAGTCTTAAATGAAGCTTATAAGGCTGCATTTTCCAAAAGCATCGCAAGCTTAAGTTGGTCGTAGAGACTGGTGCCAATGGTTTCTACTATCTACTTAGGCTTATGATGCTTTTGGGAAACGCTGCCAAGGTTAGTAAGTGATTTTATCATGTTAATATGTATTATGTTTAGTAATGTGGTTTAGAAAAAGGGGGATGGTTAAAAAAAAACAAAATTATGTGGAAATCAACATTATGCTACAAATGCTTTCAGTAGTTTAACTCGTATTAAACCCGAAACATTCCTTGTAAGAATTAATAACTATGAAATAACGTTAAGTCTCAATGCAGTCCTTGTTTTGGTTTTAATGTCTAATCTGAGTGCTGTTCTCATTCTCAAAGGTTTGAAAAAAAAAATTGCAAACTGTTCTATCGTCTTCACTCATCACGTTCACACTTTTGTCCCATGATTGATATACAACAAAGTGCCCCAAAACTCTTTTGTTTTATCTCCACTCACATGTTGATGTTCATCCATCTCTTTTGTGAATGTTTTGTGGAAAATCACACTCACCTTTTTTACATCTTTTAACACCCATTTAATGCATCTTTTGTTATGTCTGAGGTGTAAATGACTGGTGCTGACTGGTGCATGAAACTTTAAGTTGATATTTTTGGGGAATGTCATCTCCCCATGTCTGAGCTTCAGATTCTGATGGCAAAGTTGCAAAGCAAGTTGGTTTTTGTTGTATATGATGAAATACAGTCAACAGGATAAAACATATTTGTAATAACCATAAACCCTTACCAGTACCCAAACCCCAACACTGAACCTAACCATCAGTGGAGTAAAAATGTAATCTTAGAGTGAAACTGCAACTTCTTAATCGCGCTTATCATTGATTATGTGAACGTGATTACTTCCTGGTTTCTATGAGACCAGAATCTGTTTCTACCCTGTTTCTAAGGCTGCATGCGCAATGTGCTATATTTAATGCCACAGGAAAAGGTGAATACAGTTGAATTGATTCAAGTATGTCTGATGGGAGATGGCACTTGACAGTAACTCTGCAAAATGGGGTCGATGTCACAGTATCAGAACATTCAGTAACAACATGTTGAGTTTATGTTGTGATTCTGTTGCACTGTAGACTAATTATCAAGTAGTCATTCAAGAAACCTCTTGAGTTTTAAAAATATTTAGTTTTGCATATCTCCACACCCCACTATGGTCAACTTTCTCCACAGGTTTAAAATCTCCTCTAGTTAGGCAGCTTCCAGTGTCAGTATCACCGACTGCACTCCTATGGGCCACCCCCCTGGAGGAGGGAATGGAGAGTAAACATAAGTTTAGATATTTATGTAGAAGAGTGTTTTTTGTTTGTTTGTTTTTTTGCCAGTAACACTTAAAATGATGGCCATTGATTAAGAAAAAAGTTTAGGTTCTTTTTTTTTTTTTTTTGTTAAATGATGGCACCTCTTCCAACAGGTGCTTCAGTTGCAATTCCATCTTCAATTATATTTAAAATTATTTTTGACAAAAATTATGCTGTAGAATGGTGTAGTTTGGTATGATGTACATAAATGCTTGTATATTTTTTAGTTTGTTTCAGATCAAAGTCACTTGCGAAAGAAAACTATGTAGGTAATGGTTAAAAACTAAACAAATCTCCATTCATTTAAAGCCCTGTAAAATACGTAATAGGCTCTACTGATCTAAGAGCAGGCGTGACATATGTGCTATGTGTTATAGTAGTGAATTAGATGGGTCATTTTGCCCTCCTTCAACTGATCTGGGCTTTGTTCCAAATCTCATTTAGTCGTGTTACAGCCATGAGAGTGGCATACATTCAAATGAGAGATGGGCGAGAGTGACTGCATTTTTTTTCTTTCTCTCTGCCCCCCTCTTTTTCTTTCTTATCTTTATTTCTTTATTCTCTTTTACTCACTTGCTTGTAAAATGACAGCACCAGCTGACAAAACAATTATATAGTTTACAGAAATTAATTTAATGTTAAGGAGCAGCTCTCCGTATGTGTATATGTGTCATCAGGCAGATGTTACATCATGTCTGGGTGTGACCTAAGATGCTTTTGAGGGTGGAGCTTCTGGTACAATAGCTGCCACACCAAAAACCACAAACAAGGATCTACTATACGGATGTGTTCTGGAAACAACAAAAGCCCATCACTAATCTACTGAATTCAGTTAAACTGAAGTTATTTAGAGAAAAAGCTGACTAAAATTGAATTGTTTGTATTGAATCTCAACCCACGACTGACTACTCTGAAAGTAAAATTATGAAGATTAGTTCTTTACTTTATTGATACAGTTACTGTATCAAGGACTAATCTTCATCATACTTGTATATACAGCATCCTATTAACTGGTCTGTTCTTTAGTATATTAATATTCAGTCAAAAATTTTTTATTTGAAATACCTAAACCATGTCAAATTTGTTGTTTAGCCAATAAATGCTAATTCTATTAACACTTTTTTTTTCCTGTAAAGATTTATATTTATCATCATGGTGGTCACCAGAAATTAGTATTACTATGAAATCTCATATATGTGTAATATCAAAGCTGTCAAAAATGCTACACTATAATCTGTACTGTAATGATGGCAGACTGGAGAAGGCAGGATCCAATTGCAGTTTTTAAAACGAGTTAAAAAAACAAAACAAACAAACACACAAAACACTCAAGATAATACAAAACTAGAACACAAAGCACATTACAGACTGAATAGACAGAACAAGAACCGACAATGAACAGAGGAAAACACAGGGATAAAATACACAGAGACTAATGATGAAACGAGGGACACCTGACACTAATGAACACAAGGACCAATGAACAAAGACCATGAAAAAGAACTACAAAACCCATAAACAATTGAAAGACATGAAATGAACAATAAACATACATAGCAAACCCTGGTGGTCACCTGGGTAATCCTTACAGAGCCCCCCATCTAAGGGGTGGCTCCAGAAGCTCCTTAACACGTTAAAACAAAAAAAATGTTCATGGGAGGAGCAGGAGGTGGAGGCTCATGGGGCGGAGACTCAGGGGCGAGCTGCAAGAGGCAGAGGCTCAGAGGGCGGAGCCGCAAGAGGTGGGGGCTCTGGGGGTGGAGCCTGAGGAGGTGTAGCCACAGGAGGCTCAGGAGATGGAGCTACAGGAGGCAAGGGCTCAGAGGTTATGGCATCTGGGGATTCAGAGGGCTCAGAGGTCAAGTCAACATGAAACTCAAAGGGTTCAGCATTCAGAGTGGCTGGGGACTCAGAGAGCAAGGCACCAGGGAACTTAGAGAGCAAGGCACATACTTGCCGACGGCCTCAGGGAACTGGACAGGCTTGCCGACGGCCTCCGTGGCTGGGAGCGCTGGCATCGACTGGGGAACGGCCTCTGTGGCTGTGAGCACTGGCAACAGCAGGGGAATGACTTCCATGGCCGTGAGCGCTGGCAGCAGCAGGGGAACGACTTCCGTGGTTGTGAGCGCTGGCAGCGACAAGGGAACAGCCTCCATGAGCGCTGGCAGTGACCGGTGAGCAAGAGCCCTTCTCCTCCTCTTCCGAATGGCTGGGAGTACTGCTGTGGGAATGGTCTTCGTGGCCGAGGCCGCTGGCTCTGGGATGGACGAGGACTCAGGCGCTGGCTCTGGGACGGACGAGGCCTCAGGCGCTGGCTCGTTGACCGTGGCAGGCGTGGTCAGCTGGACCACCGAGTTGGGGACCACTGGGACCTCCATTATGGGAATCTCTGAGGAGGAAGCCTTGAGAGCCGCATGGGGACTGGAGCAGTACCCCACTGTGTAGGGGGAGGGACTTAGTAGTAGAGCATCATTTATGTACTGTTTCAAAGTACAGTTAAAGCCTCCTGGCATCCATGACTTGATGGGCTCGTTGAGCCCAAATCGAAATAGGTCCTTTAACACGAGTTCTCCCCAGTTTACACAATCTGCAAGGGCACAAAAAAGCTCAGTGAACTCTTCAATTGTGTCACCCTCCTGCTTCAGAGATATCAGTTCCACTGCTGGATCCATTTCTTAGTTCGGTTCTTCTGTAATGATGGCAGAGTGGAGAAGGCAGGATCCAATTGCAGCTTTTAATAAAAACTCAGAAAAAAAAACAAACACTCGAGATAATGCAAAATTAGAACACAAAGCACATTACAGATTGAATAGACAGAACAAGAACCGACAATGAACAGAGGAAATCACAGGGATTAAATACACAGAGACTAAAGATGAAATGAGGGACACCTGACACTAATGAACACAAGGATCAGTGAACAAAGACCATGAAAAAGAACTACAAAACCATAAACAAATGAAAGACACAAAATGAACAATAAACATACATAGTGACCCCTTGTGGTTGCCCGGGTAATCCTTACATGTACTTAATACACCGATTAGCCCAACATGAAAACCACCTGCCTAATATTGTATAGGTCCCCCTCGTGCCAACAAAACAGTGCCAGCCCGCATCTCAGAATAGCATTCTGTGATGCTATTCTTCTTACCACAATTTTACAGAGCGGTTATCTGAGTTACCGTACTGAATTTTTACTGACTTTTGTCAGTTCAAACCAGTCTGGCCATTCTCTGTTGAATTCTCTCTTTAACAAGGCATTTCCGTCCACAGAAAAAATTGTGATCTAGTCCAAATAACATTTAGCTATTACTGATATAGCAAAGCTGTCAAACTGCTACACAATATTCAGTTTAAACAGAGTTTTCTATTTCCAGATCCAATGTGTTTTTCTTGTCTTAACCATCTTGAGCTTTGTTGATATTAACTCACTGTTGATAAAATGCTGCCTCACGCATCAATTCCAGTCAGCAATCTGTCTGAAGACAGTGACATTTTTGGTGTTTGTCATTTATCTCTCTGAAATAAATGAACAGAAAGGACATGGACAGTCTATATTTGTCTTTGCAAGAAGATTCCCATTGATCTAGCCAGTGTTTCTAAAACGTTTTCTAAAACCAAATACTGGTAGTACCACCTTTGATCAAATCAGATCATTCAAGAACCACCTAGACGGTATTGTACTCAAGTCATGTTGTCATGACAATTTCTATTGGCTGTTCATGAGAATCAATAAGCAGTCTACAGATGGCAACATTTTATGTGATACATTGTTTTTTGTGATTGTGATTCCTATGTAAATACAGAACTACAATAGAATTGTAAATAGAACATCAGTATTAATCAGAATTAGAATTGGTACATGTGGTTAATGTTAAGTGTCAATTTACATTAAAAAAAAAAAGGGACATTCCCAACTAAATACACATGAAACACCTGTGTGTGTGTGTGTGTGTGTGTGTGTGTGTTTGTACGTGAGTGGGAATCCTTGTGTATATATTTGCTAAGGTTGTGTGCATGTGTAAGCATTACATAGAGCTTCACATAGACTGTCAACAAGTAGACTCACAAGTGCGTATATAGTCGTCATTCTGGAGTTGACACATTGGATTTGTGTGCATTTGTAGACAGTGATGTCTGTGGTATTTGTCAAAGACATGGATAAACTGTTGCAGCATTTGCTCTTACTATATGATGGTAAATTAGAATTTGAGAATTAGAGAATATTTTGAGAGTACAAAATCTACAATATCTCAATTGTTAGTTCTAGAGAATGAGAGAAAATTTAGAACAAATGGAGATTTTTGCTCAAGTCACCAGCTCTCAGATTTTTCTCCTGAGAAAAACACCCCAGTAATCACAACTGTTTCTCCACTACATTTTATACTATAGAGGTGTTCAGCCGTGACATCAATTTGTTGGCGAACCTTGAAGTCTAATTGGCCATGGGTTCCCTCAGGATTTTCCTATAGGTTTTTGTAATGAGGTCATTGGCTGGAAATAAGGTCTGTGGTAAACATTACCTGACGATACGTGGACATTTTGTTCTACAACATAAATTACACACTTTCATACTTCAAATGTGAATTTTGAAGCCGTCATGTGTTTTAAAAAAAAGAAGTATAAAATCACTTCAAAATTCACATTTGAGGTATGACTGTGTGTAATTTATGTTGTAGAACAAAACGTCCTCGTATTGTCAAGTAATGTTTACCACAGACCTTATTTTACTCATAAATAAAAACCCATAGAAAAAAACCTGAGGACCCATGGTGAATTCTATTCCAGGTGTGTGGACTACAACTTGATCATCGAACAGCTCAATAGATTCTCCTCAAGGGATCTCAGCAGTGTCTCAAACTGTGCTCAGACTTGCCAAGACGCAAAATTGTGTGATCAAATGTTAGAGATTCCAATATTAACACATTTCTCATCACTTTCTTCCAAGACCAGCTAATTTGAGTTATCCATGCTGAAACCAGTATAACCTGCTTTGCTGGTCTTAGCTGGTCTCCTAGCCTGACAAGTGCCACAAACCCATGTAAAACCAGCCAAACAGACCAGTCAGCAGGGAAAATCGTCCACATTAAGTTTGTAGCGCTATACTCTTATGTTGGGGCTTCGTTCAGGAGCCGGTTTGGTTATTATCAATAATGAATAATTATCAAAGGTAACTATTAATTATCAAATCAATAGAGTATTAATAAGAATTAATATCGCTGGGGCACCACACTGGAATCAGGGACTAATAACCAGACAGTATAGCAGTCTCAATATAGGATTGTTCTCTTAGGAAAGTCGACGTCCGGAGAACATGGACAGTCAAAACAATGAAGGCTTGAATCTGAGCACTGACATCCCCTGCCAGCCCTTGGCACAGGTGCATGCAGAACAATACCAAAACACTTCTCTTTAAAGTATAACGAAGTTTATTGATGCAGTAACATTAATTAATAATCAATACAATGCAGTCGATAAACTTCTGACTTCCAACTACAAACTAAACAGTAACATGATTAGATATGGTAACAGATAAGCCTACAATACATGAGAGGAGTGTAGATGTGTGTGTGCGTGTGTGAAGAGGAGTATGTGTGTGTGGGTGTGTTTGTAAGGAGAGAAGGAGTGCACAAAATGGCGGGCGTGGCTCTCGTGGAGAGAGCGTCACGTGAGGTTTCCGGCCAGAGAATGTGGCCGCGAATGTGGGCGGAGAGACTGGTTAATGGTGTCTGCCAATTTAACACGTGTCTCCGCTGGTACGATAACTTAGGGACAAAGCTGGGCTCTATCGCCAAGTTATCTGTTTGCCAAATGTGTGCGCGGGTATGTTTGTGAGGGGTCGTGTGTGTGTGTGGTTAGTACGAGAGAGAGAGAACGGTGATGGCATCGAAGCCGGTTCAGTGATTGTGGGAGAGATGGTAACCGTTAGTTTTATCACTCAGAGATGCTAAACTCAGTGTGCCGGTCTCACCCGCGATGGCGGAAATGCACAAACAGCCCAACGTGGTTGGATGACAACACAGCAAATCTCATTTGTGGTAACAGTAAGTTACAGTAATATCTTGAGTACTATTAGCAGCAATAAGCTGACTCGGCGGTCCGTAAACTGTACAAGCAATAACCTTGATACACAAGAATGACACACTATAATAACCTATCTCTGCCCAGACGTAAACCTCTTACTTGAGTCATGTGGTAACAGTAAATTACAGTAATACCTTGAGTTCTATTAGCAGCAATAAGCGGACTCGGCGGTCCGTAAACTGTACAGGCAATAACCTTGATACACAAGAATAACTCTGCCCAGACGTACTCTGCCCAGACGTAAACCTTTTTGCTTGAGTCGCATGAGGACGTGGGTAGAATGTGTGTTCATCTGTCGTTTGACTCTGACTCAGTTCCTCGAAGCTCCTGTGATGACGGGAGGCCGTTTCCTCGCTCTTTCAGCAGGCGGTACGGCTGCTGATTCTCGGCGGGTTGAATTCAGCGAAGTCGACTCGGTTGAAGAAGGAAGAGAAATATTCTTTCTTCACTTCTGCAGGCAAAAGGGTGAGATGCAGATTGCTCAGCGGTCTCCTTCGGATCCATTAGCATGCCCGGTGGAACACGGAGAATATTCGCTCATCCAGCGAGATGGTGATTGTACGGCCAAAGTTCAGGAACTTACGTTACTTCCTTGGGCAGGGAGACTACACCTGGGAGCAGCAGGGCTGCAAATAGATGCAGCAAATACTGTCGCTGGAAGCAAGCTTAGGAGGATTCTCTGGGGTTTTATACTCTCGATGACATCATGGTTGAGGGACACGTTCTGTCGTGAGTTTCATCCAATAGGAGTTGAGAGTTTGATCCTTCTGAATTTCACACCTAGGTGTAAAGTGAGCAAGACTTGATGGATCTGCAGTCTGTTTGGACTCCCTTTGTTTGATTTTGGCACCATTTTTGTGTTATCAGTCTTTGAGTGTTCCTACAGGCCTACAGGCTTTATGACTGTGTGTAGGCCTGCCTTTGTCTCCTATCTGAGCACATGAGGCCCAACACTTCATATATTTTAACATTCATCTTATTTTAATTTTATTTATTTTTTTTAAGAGAAACATCATAAACTGAGGACTTTACTAAGTCTGCTAAACAATGATAGAGCATCCTATGAGCAATTACATGTTTTGTGAAAATATGCTTCCGCTAAACTGCATTTAAATTCGGAGACTCTTTAATTTCCTGGTTTGCTCGGCATATGATAGAAAAATCCCAGGTCAGGACTTGATTCTATACATTTGGAATTGATTGGAAAAGCGGAGCCAGGTGGAGTAAAAAATGAAAAAAATTACCATGTTGTTATATAATTCTACTGGATCTATTCCGTTGTCCTTTCAGCATTTGATTCGCTGCTCTCCCCACTCTGTCCATGTATGGATGAGCGGGGAGTTTGCCCAAAATAGAACCAAACTGCCAACCCCAACAGATTGCTTCAAGTTGTCTAAGTCAATAAAATTATTCATGTGATGGAGATAATCCTGACTGAAATTAGGTTATGTGACAACATGACAAATGCAATGAGGTGATGTGACAACAATGTAGCAAACTACTGTTTGTCATTGTGTAATGCTGTACATACTGTTTCACACTTAAAAAAAAAAAATATATACTGTATATTAGGCAGTGTGCTATGTAAATATTTATTACAAGTTTGTCTGTTGTATTTCTGTGTGTCACATTACACATTTGTAACTGTGAGAGTGTGAAGTTGAGAGTGAAGATTTAAAATTTTATGTAAAATTACAAGTACAAGTTCTCAGATTCACTTTAACCTCCATGCAATGCAATGTATGCTGTGTAGTATGTTGTATGCTAGTATTCTGTTCTGAACACAGCCAGTAAGTGTAGAGGCAGAATGGAGTGAGAGCAGTGATGTGAGGGGCAGGTCAACAGCAGGCTTGAGAAAACACAGGATGTGTAGTGGGATCCATTTTCCGCTTCCTGCTGGACAGTGAGGCTGGATGCAGGACGGGAAAAAGGGGGGGGTTCAGTGCTTAGTGGAAATAATGTCCTTGGTTCCCTGGTTTGGTGGCGGAGGTGGCGTGAGAGTGTGTCAGTGTTTATGGAAGAAAGACAGCCTGTGGGATCCTGTGTGTCAGTAAGAGCCGCTCAGAGAAAGAAAGAGAAATGGAGCGAAAGTGAATTTTTGGCAATGGGCCACAGAACCTCTTTCCATCATCTACTGCATTTTTTCAGTCTCAGAAGTCTTTATACTGGATTTAAAGGTTTACATATATTTAAAATGTTGTTAACTCATATGGGATTAAGACTGCAGATAAATCACCCACCCCTAAGTCTTTATGGCCACATTTACACTGTCCACCAATTTGTTTCACAGATATAGCACAGACCGGATCTTGTTGCATGTGTGTTTACAGCAAAAACACCAAAGAGATTGAAATTATTTTGTATCCGATCACTTCCAAACGTGGTTTTAAATCAGATACATATCCAATATCTGGACATCTGACCTGAGTCTAAACACTCGTATCCGATTCTTCTCATATTTCTGACAGTAAAATCCACTCAAACTGAATTTTAGTTTCTATCTTTGCTTGTATAACAACATTATTCTGGAGATATGAGATGTCAAGCAACATGAAATGTCAAGCATGCATTTGCAGTGAGGAGACATTTTAAACTTGAATAGAAATTATCATAAATCAAAATTAGGGATGTGCCAGGGTGGTCATATACAAACATTCATATTTTTTGTGGTGATGGTTTTAATGGGAGATGAAATTCTCAAATGTGAGACAACTTCTTTGGGAGTGTTTTTTTTTTTTTATTTATTTTTTTTTTTGCCGTGATGATAACTTGCTGTGCTTAACAGTGAATAGCAGTCAGCATGGCAAAACCATCTGCAAGAAGTTTTGTCTCTTTAATTTTTTAGGCTTAGGGCTATTTTCGTGACCACGCTAGTTGCAGTGACATGCTCAATGACATTGTGCTACGTATTATCCAATTTTCGTGAGATCACAAATTCTAAGCACAATTTTCACGCAAGCTTAAAGGGTTAGTTCACCCAAAAATGAAAATACTCTCATGATTTACTTACCTTTAAGCCATCCCAGATGTATATGGCTTTCCTTCTTCAGCAGAACGGAAGTGAAGATTTGTAACTCTGTTTGTACAAACAATGCAAGTAAAAAGGTGCCATCAGGCTGCTGGCTGTTTGACAGTCCAAAAGGCATATATAGGCAGCATAAAAGTAATTCACATGACTGTAGTTGATCAGTTAATGTCTTCAGAAGCAAATCGATAGGTTTGTGTAAAAAATAAATAGATAATTAATACTTTATTAACTTTACAATATTGCTTCCTGCCAGCAGACACATCACGTTGCTGTTGCATGACGTAAGCGCAATGGCGCGTCCACGCAAGAAGTCGGAAGAGCGCGCTTTGAATACAACAGAGGAACGAACTTCGTGCGAGAGTTAGGTAATTTCAAACAGCAATCCAGCGCTGGCTGGAAGCAAAGATTTAAAGTTAAAAATGTTTTAATTATCGATTTGTTTCTTATACCAACCTATTAGTTTGCTTCAGAAGACATTTATTATGCTATAAATGTGGTTTATGAGGATATTTCTAGTGTCCCCATAATTCAAATTGCTTAAAAAAACATATTAAACAATGTTTTTTTGAAAATGTAAAAATGCCAAAAGGTTTCTATGAGGGTTAGGTTTAGGGGTAGGGGTAGAGTTAAGGGATATAATATATAGTTTGTACATTATAAAAATCATTATGTCCATGGATAGTCCTTGTAATGATAGGAGTACCAACATGGTGTGTGTGTGGTTTGGGTGGTTTATGAGGACTTTTTTTTAGGTTACAAACTGGTAATTACTAGGGTACTATGCCATAAATGTGGTTTATGAGGACACTTCTAGTATCTCCATAAATCAAATCGCTTAAAAAACATACTAAACCATGTTTTTTGAAAATGTAAAAATACAGAAAGTTTTTGTGAGGGTTAGGTTTAGGGGTAGGGTTAGGGGATAGAACCTATAATTCGTACAGTATAAAAATAATTATGTCTATGGAGAGTCCTCATAAAGATAGCCGCACCAACATGTGTGTGTGTGTGTGTGTGTGTGTGTGTATGTATGTTTGCCTGCTCCTCAAAGCTCTATCTGAGCAGGAAACTGTGTGTGGGAGTAGCACCTGCTTCAAATAAGCCACACACACACACACACACACACACACACACACACACACACATACACACACACACACACACACACACGTTGGTGCAGCTATCATTATGAGGACCCTCCATAGACATAATGATTTTTATACTGTATAAACTATAGATTCTATCCCCTAACCCTAACCCTACCCCTAAACCTAACCTTCACAGAAACCTTTTTGCATTTTTACATTTTCAATGAAACATCATTTACTGTGTTTTTTAAGCAATTTAAATTATGGGGACACTAGAAATGTCAACCATATTTACAGCATAATACCCTTGTAATTACCAGTTTGTAGCCTAAAAAAATGTCCTCATAAACCACTTAAACAAGCCCCCCCCACACACACACACACAATATGGAACATACTGTACACACATAGATACACTTTTCTTAGAGCCCAATCTTGGTTTTGATCAGTAGAAACTGAAGATGTTCTATTTTTAAGAGGCTGTTGAACAGTTTGTGTTATTTTTGTTAGCTGTTAGTCAAGTAATGTATAATTTGCCATATTTACATTTTACATTCATGGGACTAATGCTAACACTAATACACTGTAGGCCTATGTGTTCATAGTGTGCACTGGTTAGCCTCTGATTTTGTATTTTATGATGAATTTTGTTGATGAATATCTTGTTAAAGACTTTGATACTACTGCAAAGATATGTATAAAATGGTGGCAACTCTGCACTCCAGCGTGTTCATGTTGACTGATGTCAAATGAGTGAAGAAATTAACCAGAAAAAGATGTTGGTGTGAAAGTAGGTGGGGCACCAGGTAACACCCACAGATGACATGGACCAATGGCAGTGAGGTGTAGAACAGCCAGCATGAAGTTTTCCTGAAGTTTTCCTGTTTCGAACCAAAACAACAAACTCAAAAATACCTTGTTTTTGGACAAATTTAGTTTGCAGTGGCTTCACACCCATTCTTTCTCCGATTTCGTAATATAATATTGTAGTATATTGGTGCCTTAAGTATGAGGAAGTAGCACAAATAAAACAAAACGTGTCTATTAGAACATTAAAACACCCTTCTGTTATCTCTATCACACTCTATTAAGTGAAATATAACATGCAGTTCCAATTAAACATTGAAATCTATCTATCTATCTATCTATCTAGGAAATAAAGTATTGACATTGTTAGTCAAGTACAAATAGTTTTTTAAAGAAGTCTATCATTGTTGTTTTTATAGGCTTGGAAGAAGCGCTGGTTTATTCTGCGCAGCGGCCGCATGAGCGGTGATCCGGACGTGCTGGAGTACTACAAGAGTGATCATGCCAAAAAGCCCATTCGCATCATAGACCTGCACTGCTGCGAGCAGGTGGACGCAGGCCTCACCTTTAAACGTAAAGAGTTTCAGGACAGCTTTGTGTTTGACATCAAGACAGCCGAGAGAACATTCTACCTGGTTGCAGAGACAGAGGAGGAGATGAACCGCTGGGTGCGTTCAATATGCCAGCTCTGTGGATTCAACCAGTCGGAGGCCAATCACCATGGTAAAACAGTCAAGTCTACATTCAGTAGTGTCACCAAACGGAATTGCAAAAATAACACCCTGACTCATGACAAGACGTAATAATAGTATGAGATGGTGAAATCATATGAAATGAAATGAGTTGGCTCGTATAAAAATTGTATCTACTTTTACTCCCATAGAGAAAAATAAATGAACCATTAACAATGTTATTATGCTCCCCCCCCCCATTATAAAGTTTGACCTGTAACACAAACCTTAAGCTGACCATAAAGTCTAACCACCCAAACAGTAAACCTAACCATGATTTTAATAGTAAAATCACTGTTGTGTACTTCAGAAGAAAGAAAACATTGGGGTTTTGCATGAGCATTCTTATGATTTTTCCTAAGTTTAAAATCTAACCCAAACCTTAAACCTAACCATAAAGTCTAACTCTTTACCCAAACTTTAAACCAAACCATGATTTTAATAAGAAAATAACTTTTGTGTACCATGAAAGAAAGAAAACATTGGGGTTTGGAATACAGCTGCAAGAACTAATCGATAAAATCGACAATTATAATTTCATTATTGATTAGAGGGATTTAAGCGGCGAGTACAGAGAAGCTCCATCAGTGACATCACTTTACAGCCCAGTGAAAATGTGTTGCATGACGAAACTTGTTTGAAAAATGACAGACAAATTGAAGTGGAAAAAACACAACCCAAGATGTCCAGCGCACAAGAGCACTTAATAAACACTTCAAGGAAGATCATAGTAAGCATACAGTTTAATGTTGAGCGATTGCAGCATCAGGTACATTGAAAGAGTGATTGTGCTCCAACGCATAATTTACATTTTACTGCTATTTTCTATGTTTTATAATGTATATACTATATGTTATGAATTCCAAATCAGGTGCGTATTACCGCTTGTTTTTACCACATGCGAGTCTCCGTTAAACTTCACTGAGCAAACGAGCGCTCATCTGCTTCAATCAAACCGATAGCAATGGAGAAAGGGAACGTGATCATTAAACTCGTGCAACATCATACCGCACTTTCAGTTTCAATGTAATCAATCATGCAGCTTTCATGTATGTCATGGTCATGTGTGCAGTTTTTGGAAGTGTTTTAGATTGTTTCTCATCACGTAACCAGATGTAATACAATGAGCACCATGATGAGACTTTTCAGCACGAGACTGAATTTGCACTGCATTTGCTGATGATTGTACTATCTTAAACTGTATATAATACTGAATATAATGTATAATAATGCTAAGGGTCCTGATATTTGATAGTCCTGATAGTGCCAAATGTAATGTCTGATTTCACCAGTAAATGTATACTATGGCAAATATTATTTTACTGGATAAGCATGCACTACCCGTAAACATTTATTTTTGAAAAGAATACTTTAGAAACAGTGACAATATGGTTTTAAAACTTACAATATTAATTTTAAATACTTAACATGTATGTAATCAGTGACTGTGTGACAATCATATGTATCTAACATAATTACCTGTATGTATTTTTCAGCTGGGCAGAATTATACATATTTCTATTCTGGTGTCACCATTTCCCTCTGCTGGACTGATTTTTTGTCCCACTCCATCCCTGATGAATAATTTTACAAGTAAATGAACTGTTTTGTATATTTCCTGAATGTAATAATAATAATGATAATAATAATAATAATAATAATAAAAAATTTAAATACAGGAAATGTCATTATTTATCCGATTAATCAAATAAATATTAGAAGATTAATCGATTATCAAAATAATCGTTAGTTGCAGCCCTAGTTTGGAATGAGACGAGGGAAGCATACAGTTGCAATCAAAATTATTCAACCCCCCTGACCAACAATACATTCTGGTGATGTGAATTAAAACACAACTAAAACCTCAGTAAACAGTCGAAGTAAGTTTTTAATACACATTTGAGTGATTTTGAGAACAAAGAGTTCAGTTTACCCAAATTTTAAAATAAAAAATAACGAATTCTCTCCACAAATGTCGTCAAAAATATTCAACCCCCAAACTCAATCATTTGTGGAGCATTCTTTATCCTTAATAACAGCAAATAAATGTTTCAGGTAAGTGTTCTCAGGCTTCAGACACCTCTGTATTAGAATTTTTACACATTTCTCATGAGCAAAAGCTTCCAGCTCATTGACATTCTTTGGTTTCTGTGCTGCCACTGCATCCTTGATATCCCAACAAAGGTTTGCAATGGGATTTTAATGATGGACTGAAAGGGCCATTTAAGGACATTCCACGACCTATCTCTGAACCAGATTGTGGATAACTTAGATGTATCCTTGGTGTTATTATCTTGCTGGAAAGTCCAGTGATCACCAAGCTTCAATTTACACACTGAAGGCATCACATTTTTCATGCCAAAATGGCCTGATACCTGAAAGAATCTATGGTGTCAGTCACATAGTCAGGATAGCCGTTTCCTGCAGCCGCAAAACACCCCCATAACAGGACTGACCCACCTCCATGCTTGACTGTGGGGATGGTGTCGTTCTTGTCATCACCTTGTCATCTTACTCCAGACGTACTGCTGACCCATGGGTCTAAAACGCATTTTCAGTTTAGTGTCATACGTCTATAAAACCTTCTTCAAGGACTCCACAGGTCTTTCCTAATTACTTCTTGAATATTCAAGTCAACATTTCCCTTGGTGAAGTTTTGCTTTCTTCCACACCCCAAGAAGGTTGCTGTTGTACCATATTTAAAAAATTTATGAATGGTGCTGCCAACTTTGTCTATTGGAAATTGAAGTGCCTTGGAAATGTACTTTTAGCCATGACCTTTCTTGTGTAATGAAATAATCTCCTCTATTAGCTTTTGAGACAGCTTATTTTTAATTGCATTTTTTGCATATAAATACATTTTTGCTTACAACGCTAAACTTAAATTTTAAAACATAAATAAGTGCCATTGCAGACTGATGATTTAATTTTGTTTTAAAACAATTACTTGTGTAGCCTTACATATTTAAGAAACAGCTACATGCAATAGGGGTTGAATAATTATGACATGGCTGTATTTTTAAAAAATCCTGCTATTTAGAAATATTAGGTTATATATTCACACTATGACTTTGAATGTGTCACTCAACTGATATAGATCTGATATAGATAAATTCTGGGTCATCAGAAAATCTTACTTTTGTAAATCCTTATTGTCTTGGGGGGGTTGAATAATTTTGATTGCAACTGTATTACAGGTTATTGACAAACATGAATAATTTCTATTGCATAAATAAATATGGAATGAGTAACTACATTTGTTCACAGACTTTTCCTTTCTTAAAAAAAAAAAAAAAAAAGAATTGTTGGACAGGAGGCTAGCTAAAATTTGATGCCTGTATTGTACAGATTTGATATTCTGCATGTTGATTGGTTGATTCAAATGCTTGTTGAAAAGTTGTAGATTTTCATAAGCCAAATCGTACAATATCTTACGATTTCTCCATCTCATACAAATTATTATGAGTCATCATGAGACTATGTTTTAATGTTAATCGGTAAAAAACAAACAGAAAAGAGTTTTATTACCATACTGTTTTAGATATGGACATTGAAACATAGTACACTAGTTTTTATGTTTCATGATAATTTCAGGGGCTGTAAAGTTTTGGTTTTGAATCTATGTTAGCCTATAGGTAGTGTTACAGTAGTAATGAAATTCAATATATTAATGACATTATTTTGGTTCCCTATCTGTCACTCACTCGATGTTGTGTCGATGTAGTGACACTAGGGGTCACTCTTGGGAGCCCGAGACACCTCTGGTCTTTGATAAAAGGCCAATGAAAATTGGCGAGTGGTATTTGCATGCCACTCCCCCGCACATACAGGTATAAAAGGAGCTGGTATGCAACCACTCATTCAGATTTTCTCTTCGGAGCTGAACGGTCATGCTCATTGAGCTGAATTCTTACTGTTCATTCACCTCTGCTGGATCTGACAGTGCATTTCAGCGGCTTCTCCCTCCTCTGCACTGGTGCACTGCAGAGAACGCCCCTGGGCACTTCGGCAGAAAAAAGAGAGTACATTTTCTGAAAGAGTATATTTCTCTAAAAGAGTATATTTCTCTAAAAGAGTGGCACACACGGAACGTCTTTTTAAAGACGCGTCTTTTTAAAGATGCCTTTCCGATTGTGTGTTATTCCTGGTTGCGGTCGTTACCTCTCAACTTCAGATGGTCATGATCGCTGTCTTTCGTGTCTGGGCGCGACCCACACGGAGGCAGCATTCGTGGATGGCTCATGTTCTCACTGCGAGAACATGACCATGGCAACGTTGCGGTCGTGGCTTGCTTTCGTAAGCGGCTCCCCGCCTCGGTCCTTCTACCTATGGGTTTGCGGCCAGCGCGGCTAGCACTGGGGAAGATTTGGGCGACCCCAATGGGATCGCCTCCGCCGGGTATCCCCCCGCGGACCGCCCATTCCCAGCACGCCAGCTCGTCTCAAGGTGGCGGCGCTCTGCGGGAATAGGTGCACTGTGAGCGCCTTATCCACCGGGGGAATCACCGAATAGCCCCTGGCCGCCCCGCCGTTGAGGGTAGTGAGGGCGGGGGAACTGAGGAATCGGGACTGGGCAGTAAAAGGTGCCCCCCACGATTTCGTCAGCTCCTCGTGCACTTCCAGGAAGAAAGGCACTGGAGCGGGGTGTGGCTGCTTTGAGTGGTGCCACGAGCCCAGGAACCAATCATTGAGCCGCGAGGGTTCAGGGGAGAGCGGAGGGTTCCACTCTACTCCGACACTCGCGGCCGCCCGGGAAAGCATGTCCGTCATCTCTGCATCAGCCTGTGACTGGGCAATCGTCCCTGAAGGGGGAGCCCAGCTGAGGCTTCTGCGTCCGACTGGACAAGCCACTTTCCGATGCTGCGCTTGAGAACTCATCAGCTTCGCGGGCTCCAAACAAGAGGCCAGGCAGACTCATCCAGAAGCCCGATCAGGGCAGACGAGCATGCTGGGAATGGGAGGTCCGCAGGGGGATACCCGGCGGAGGCGATCCCATTGGGGTCCCCAAATCGCCCCCATTGCTGGCCACGCTGGCCTCAAACCCGTAGGTAGAAGGACCGAGGCGGGGAGCCGCTGGAGTGGCTTGCTTTCTTACGAAAGCAAGCCGCGACCGCAACATTGCCATGGTCATGTTCTTGCAGTGAGAACATGAACCATCCACGAATGCTGCCTCCGTGTGGGTCGTGCCCAGACATGAAAGACAGTGATCATGACCATCTGAAGTTGAGAGGTAACGACCGCAACCAGGAATAACACACAATCGGAAAGGCATCTTTAAAAAGACGCATCTTTAAAAAGACATTCCGTGTGTGCCGCTCTTTTAGAGAAATATACTCTTTCAGAAAATATACTCTCTTTTTTCTGCTGAAGTGCCTTGGGGCGTTCTCTGCAGTGGACCAGTGCAGAGGAAGCCACTGAAATGTGCCATCAGATCCAGCAGAGGTGAATGAACAGTAAGTATTCAGCCCAATGAGCATGACCGTTCGGCTCCGAAGAGAAAATCTGAATGAGTGGTTGCATACCAGCTCCTTTTATACCCGTATGTCCGGGGGAGTGGCATGCAAATACCACTCGCCAATTTTTATTGGCCTTTTATCAAAGACCAGAGGTGTCTCGGGCTCCCAAGAGTGACCCCTAGTGTCACTACATCGACACAACGTCTAGTTCCCTCCATCAGGGAACGGAGGTTATGCAAGTAACCAGGATGTTTTACAGTAGTAGTAGTCTCATCTGGAGCAATGTGCAATTTTTTTCTCTATACTGCTGATACGATCAATTACATGTTACCTTATAGCATGTCTAATATCTTCATGTCCTCCTTTCTACCCTCCACCTCTTCTCTGAGTCATTTGAGAAAGTTGGGTTGAAGCAGCCCTGCCAAATGGATGCAGTGTCTGAAAGTTTAATAGATTTTTTTCTTTTGTTTTGTTAAAGAACAGGGAGTGATTTTTGTGTTTGAGGTATGTGGCAGCTTGTGAGTTATTGTAACATTGGTTCTTGGTGTGGAAGAGGGGAGACGCAGGAGTAGATTCTTTCAATATTTTAATTATAAATGCTGGAGTGGAACAAACTCACAAAGCTAAACATCACAAAATAACAAAACGAAACACTTCAAGGACTGACAACTAAATGGGCAAAACAAGAGGATTTATATTTATACAAAAGGAACTGAGTGAATGTAATACAGGTGAGGATAATAAGAAACAGATGGAAGTGAACAATGGGAGATGTAGTCCAGGGGAAAACTTCAAAACAAGAATCCTTGAAGAAAATGAGGGAGACAGACTGTGACATTAAACCCCCCCACCTTTAAAGGGCGACTCCTGGTGCCCAAAGACGGATTAGGAGGGTAGGGTGACACAGAAGGTGAAGGTTCAGGAGGCCTAGGGGCAGCTTCAGGGCTGGGAATGGATCCGGGGGCCTGGGGGGCAGCTTCAGGGCTAGGAATGGATCCAGGGGCCGAACCGCTGGAGGAGGACAGTCAAGGGAAGAGGGCAGAGCCGTGGAAGACTCTGAGTGCAGAGCCAGAGAGGCTCGACAAAGGCAGGCAGAGCCATGGAAGGCTCTAAGGGCGGAGCCATGGGAGGCTCGAGAGGTGGAGCCGTGGGAGGCAGAGTCATGGAAGGCGGAGCAGTGAGAGACCCGAGGGGCGGAGCCAGGGAACTTGGTGCCCAGAGAGTAGCCGACGGCTCGAAGGGCCAGGGTGGAGCCGAAGGTTCTGAGGACAGAGGCGGAGCCGGGGGGATCTGAGGACAGAGGCAGAGCCATAGGTCCCCAGTGAAGCCGGAGGCTTGGAGTGACGAAGCATAGCTGAGGGACCGGAGAGCCGAGGCGGAGCCAGGTGACCAACTGACCAAGGCGGAGCTGGTGGGACGAGGGACCCTGGAGAAGCCGATTGGCTGAAGGACCACGGTGGAGCCAAAGGGACATAGAGCTGAGGTGGGGCTGAGGGAACGAAGGGCCAAGGCGGAGTCCAGGGCTCGGAGGGTCTAGGCGGAGTAGGAGGGTTTGAGGTTCCCCTTGACCATGGTATCGCAGGGAGCGAAGGTCGAACCGGTGACGTGGGAGGAGCTGGCTGACCAGGAGGAGGAGGTAGTATCCTGATTGGAGCCAGCGGAGGAGGAAGGACCAGGGTACTGGACAGAACTAGTGTGTCCATGATGTTGGGTAGATCCAGCGGAGGAGGAGAACTCTGGGTGGGCATACGGGTGGGAATGGAATCTAGGACAATAAGCTCAGTGAAAGCAGGCTCTGGGACAGATGGGGCTACAGGTACTGGCTCTGGGATGGTCGAGGCTACAGGGCAAGGACTGGATCTTCCTTGTGGGTTGGTAGAGGTGAGAGGAGATGTAGGGACAGCGTGGCTGGGATATATTCTTAAAAGAGAAGATTCTCCACTTGCGGAAGGGCTGTGGGATGATGGAAGTTTAAGCCTATTCCATAAATGGCACAGAGGTAGGGGTCCAAGACAGTGGTGGGAGAGATGAGTTGGCAGAACTTGGTGTAATCCAGGAGAGGAAGGTCTTGTTTGAATAGATCCATTAAAGAACCGGTCAGCTCCATGACTTTTGTCGGTCTGGGCTTGTAGGAGAAGAGGATTAGATTAATCGCAGAGAGTCTTGTGAGGAGGACGTTGGGAGGAACAGGTAAGTGAATCTGTATTCTTGGATCGGTCAGTCCTTCTGTAGCATTGGTTCTTGGAGTGGAATAGAGGAGACTAGAATAGATACTTTCAGTATTTTAATTATAAATGCTGGAGTGGAACAAATGATTAAGCTAAACATCACAAAATAACAAAACAAAATACTTCATTAACACAACGTAACACTTCAAGGACTGACAACTGAAAGCGCAAAACAAGAGGATATTTATACAAAAGGAACTAATGAGGGAATGGAATACATGTGAGGATGATAAGAAACAGATGGAAGTGAACTATGGGAGATGTAGTCCAAGGGAAAACTTCAAAACAAGAGTCCTTGAAGAAAATGAGGGAGACCGACTGTAACAGTTATGTTCTGATGTACAGGTAGTTTATATCACTTTCTACTGTAAAATACAAGATAGATTTTCAAATAAAAAAATAAACTGTCTGTATTTAGCAAAACTTGGCATAATACAGTGTGGATTACAGTAGGAAAGAACAAATTTCAATTATAACCTCAATTGTCTCTAAATAGGAATTAGAAGAAATGCAGATAAAATAGAGTATTTTGCTGATGTCTCCTGCTTCTTTCTCAAACTTAAGCAAAGCATTGTGCAATTTGATGGCAAGCTGGACATGTGTTATTTAATGCCAGGTTGAACATGGCAAATCCAGATGTTTTAAGCACACGTGCATCTTGAGCTCATGTTTATGATATTTTCTTTGGAAATCCTTGTTTTGTGAAAGTCAGCTGCTTGTTATGTTACCTAATAAATCCGGACACTACTAGATATTATCCCTTAGATCTGGAGTGTGACATTTTGCTTAAGCACCTTACAGACTCTTTCGTATAGAAAAAATAAATAAACCAAGAGGCTGAAATGAGACATAGATTCCATGTTTTGAAGCTTGATCTTTGGTAACAGTAAACATGGTTCCCACTGTCATAGAAAACCTGGAAATATTAGTAAGTTTTAACATTGTGATTTAAATGCCTGGAAAAGGGAAACATTTTTTATGGTGAACACATACTTTTTCTAATTATGCTTAGCTCTAAAGTATTTCATTTCTAAGTGCTCTTTTTGCAATCTCTATAAAATGGATTGAAAGAAATAATTATGAACAACTCAAAAAGTCATTAAGTCATGGAAATTCTTTGGTCAAAAGGAATAGGAACCTTGAGTACACTAACATTCAGGTCTCTGGTGCAGCCACCTTTGCGGTGCTTGTTAAAAGCGTCATGTCACAAAGAGCACTACAGACACCAAGATCTCTGTCCAGGAAATTGGCAGGTCTATGGGCGGCCTGGTGTTAGTGGAATGACAGCACTGGCTAAAAATTGTCAGCAATTCACTTCTCGCTTTCCCCGCCATTGTGTGCAAGGAATGAAATCTCCCCTGTAACACAAGATGGTTTAGCCCTATTTTTACTATTGTTGATGTCATTTCGCAACACAGAGATTTTAGGCGCCTCCATGTCGCCTAAGCAGCCATCTCGTTTTCCCTGCTGTTGCAAACCGGGAACCAGTTGGTGGCGGAACACAGGTCACTTCATTGCCTGTTTTCAAAATCGTTGGTGACGTGCCTGGAATACTGCCATATCACAACATGAACTTAAGACCTCATTGCATATACAAGAGGCATGCATGTTGGATAAACCCTGTGGAGTGGTTTCTTCTACATTACCAGGACAGTGCTCTCGCTTTCCCAGCTGTTGTATGCCAGGAACGAGAAAACTATTCCAGTCTTTGCTGCTGACAGTATGCCAGAAGTCTGCCGTGCCCTAGCACAACTGACAGATCTCATAGCTGCTGTCAAAGGAGCAAACATGTTCACAAAAGTAGATTTGCTCTCATGTCATTGTGCCAGGATGGGGGAATGGAGATGCCACCCTCAGTCAGTTCAGAGGGTTTGGAGGTATTCAGGGAAGCCAAGGTAGACCTGTTTGCCTCCCCGTAGACCATGCATTGTCACCTCTGGTACTCCATTACAACAAGCTTCACTAGGCTTGGATGCTTTAACTTACAGATGGCCAGCTAATCGCAATATGCATATGCAATATGCAAAGTGGCAGAGCTGTTGAATGCTCCCCCCTGGGAAATTTCTTTAAGGATCTGCACTTGCAAGCTCGAGGCACAATCTGGCATCCTCAGCCAGACCTGTAGAGACTGCATGTCTAGACTTTGAACGGGGTTCGTCTGACACAATAGGGTTGTCGCAGCTGGTGCTAGGCCCTGTACTACAGGCCAGGGCACCTTCAACCAGGCGGCTGTATGCCATAAAGTGGCGTAAATCTTTTCGCCCCAATACCATCCCAGTCTGGGACATATCTCTGGTGTTAAACTCTTTTACGAGTTCCACATTTGAGACACTAGAGGCCGTAAGTTCATGCCTACTCTCTTTTTGGTCAGCATCTCTTGTTAGGGCCTGTCAAAATACATTCTCAAGCCCAGAGGGAGTTATGCACCCAATGTGCTGGCAACCCCCTTTAGGGCTCAAATTGTTAACCTGCAAGTGGTCTCTCCTCCTCCCCTTGAGTCAAATGAGGCTAATAGACTGCACATGCCCTGTGAGGGCATAATTCTTGTACATTGACCAAAGAGTCTATTCAGGGGGTCTGAACAAAACTTTGTTTACTTTGGAGGCCGTTCACAGTAGCCGTCTTTAAGTAAAGAATTTCTCACTGGGTCGTGGATGCCAATGATTTCGCTTATGATTAGCAAGGCATACAATGTCCCATGGGTATTAACCTGTTTAAGCTCATTCCACTGGGAGTATGGCCTTCTCCTGGGCATAGGGAAAGGGCATGTCACTAAAATATATATGTCTGGCTGCAGATTGGGCTTCCCCTAACAGTTTTGCCAGGCTTTATACTTTGCATGTATCTTCCCTCTCTTCCCAGATTTTCACAGAAGAAGAGGGTTGATTATCCAATGATCACTGACCAGTTGGTTAGTTTTGTTGTATTGGGTGTTAAATCAAAAACTGTGTTCTTTCTATTCCCACTAGTGTGGATGAAAACATGCAAGCAATGTTTCACTACCCTGTTGGCTAGTGTCATTGTACCAAAGCTTTTGGCCAGGCAACCGCCCTGCTCTCCAAAAAGTCTTCTCACTAAGTAAGAAGATATGTTGAGACATTGCACCACTACGCGATGGTCAAAGAAGCTAGTGTTACTGTCTTGGCATCGAACCGTATGGTTTATTGTTCCTCCCCTTTACTTACTATTTTTCAAAATGAATGGGTGGTTATAGCAATGCCTTTTGCTACCCTGTTGGCAAGTGGGCATTGCCCTATCAGTAGCAGGGCATTATGGTATATGGTACCCACAGTGTCAGCTACTCACGCAGTGTCAAAGTTACTCACATGAAAGGGAAAATCTCAGTTACTGATGTAAACTTGGTTCTCTATAGGGTGGAGCGAGATGCTGCTTAGCTGTGCCGCACTACTTATTTCTTGCTGTTAAAGGACTGAGAGATGCGCTCTTCTACCTTCAGTCAAAAAGATTGATGTACTTACAGTCGGTTACAACTGTAACCTTGGAGGGAACGAATTCAGAACGATCAATGATTGATTTTGCGGACATAAGTATAATTGATTATTTATGTTTATTGTAACTACTAAAGTGCATGTATCCGTCATGACAACTTTACATCTGGCCACCTGGCCGAGTACAACGTCATTTTGGTAGAATGTAGGCATTTTCCAAATATGTAGCACGGCTAGTCAGCAGCCCATCACTACAAAATGTAAGCGACCATGTCACCGTAAATGATAAGGCAATCTTGGCTTAAACAAGCAGTTAAGAGGCCTCATATATAACAAGCCCAATGGAGTGACTGTGGCTGTTGTGGCCATCAACTCGAAGGCCCACTGAAACTGTTTCAGTAGCAAAGCTCTCCTTAGCTTGAAGCTTGTCAAACATTGGAGAAAATACTGACTGCATTTGTCGGTCAGACGTACCAACATGGTCACATAGTCGAGTTCCTTCCCCAGGAAGGAACTTGCAAACTGCACACCAAAAGACTCTACATCCAACTGACTTTGAGACCCAGAAGCTCCAAATGCGCAAGCAACTGGTCCCTGTGCTGAAAGCAACCAGCGGAGTGTGCGTTGCATCGATACATTTTGTGAATGTGTGAGGAGCTAGGGACAAGCCGAAGGGCAGGATTTTGAACTGGTACGCAATCCCCTCGAAGGCGAATCTCACGTATTGCCTGTGACGAGGGGCAATTTGCATGTAAAAGAATGTGTATTTCAGGTCGATTGACACAAACTAGTCCAGATGATGGATATGATATAAGATCTGTCTCTATTAACCATATTGAACAAAGACTTTGCAAGGTTCTGTTTCAAGTGTCGGCCAGAAGACACAGGGGTCTGAACGCCACCCTCCCTCGGGGAGCGGTCGTGCAGTACTAGCTTAGCAAGCTACAGTTTCAAAGTAGCTTCTCCAACACTGCAATTCTGTTTGTGGAGACAGTATCTAGTTTACTTGCTACTAGGTGCCTAAAACAAAACTCCAGATGTCTTTCAAAAATGTCTTTCCAATAACCTGGAGAACAAATTCAGTGAATATTTAATCCCCAAAAGTACTTTTGTACCCAGTACTTTTCAAACACAACTTTGTTTTGAAGGGGATTGATAAAATAAACCTGTGAGAACTTAATACTGAACTCAGATTACAGTTTGCCAAATTGAAAAAGTGCTTTCCAGTTTTCTGTGCAATATGCATCAGATGGTCAGTGAAAGCACTGTGGGCAGTCTGTGGGACTACATACAAACTCACACAAACACACACTTAACTTTTCATAAAACTGACACCCAATTTTTTGTACACAAATGTTTTCTTGGAACTAGGCACAAAAACCCCTAGCGCACATACACACACACACACACACACACTGCCTCTAATGTTGTGGTCACATCCATATACTTCCTCAGGCAAAACGGTAAAAGGCTGATTTGAAACAGAGACATTTTTTATGAGATACAGCCGCAGTCTCTTAGATAATCAAACATGCACTGCAACTGCAATGTAAATCAGAGTGACTCTCCTTTTCTCCCTAGAAGAACGTAGCACTCAACCTCTCTTTTCCCCAAGCAAGTATCAAGTTGTCATCTGCACTGTGAGCATGAAAAATGGGAGAACCCAGTTTGCCTGAGAGGAACTTAGCATTGATAGTCGCTCGGCAGCACATTATCTCTGTCTGCAAGAGCTTTGGGTACGTGTCTTGCACATGTGTTGTTTCAGGGGGACAAAACATAAGTGTGTCAAGTTTATGTTTGTGTTGGATTGCATTAAAGGAATAGTTCACCCAAAAATGAAAATTTGCTGATAATTTACTCACACTCAGGCCATCCAAGATATATCTGAGTTTCTTTCTTCACCAAAACAGAATTTAAGATTTTTAGGATTTCATTTCAGGCCTCCTCATTTAAACAATGCAAGTGAATGTACTTGTCCAAAATGTACTGGTCCAAAATGCATGTTTAGGGTGCATCAAAATAATCCACACGACTCCAGTCGACAAATAAAGTTCTTCTGAACCCAAACGATTGATTATTTGTAGAAACAAAACAATACTTATATACTTTTTAAATAAAATTTTTCGCTTCCGTACATCTCTGTGATGCACGCTCATAAGAGGGATGACGTAAGCTCGTTGGTAAGGTCACGTGTCATGTGGAGGAGGAGGCAGGAAGCGCGTCATTGTTTACAAGAGAAACTTGCACAGACCACAGACCAAGCACCGTTCACAAACCAAAACAGGCCAAAACAATTTCAAAACAATATAAATATATATATCATTTCCAAATAATAATAAAAAATAAAAAAAACATTACTGCAGTTATGGAGCTGTCAGGAATTCAAGACACACAAGTTGTAGTTTTTGAAACCAAGTGCGAGAGCGTTTACTGAGATTCACAGGATTTACAGGGTTTACACAGTGAGATCAATGGTACAGGTGATATCACACAGATTTTGCATTTTTCAGAAGCTTCACAAATTGAAGAAGAGGTAACAGGCGAAACAACAGGGTAAACACTAAACAGATATCGACAAAGATCAAGAGCAAACAGGTAAATAAACACTGCATTAAAGCAGCACGCGGTCAAACTAGCGTCCTTTGTGTGAGACTTGACAGTGAAGTGGCGTGAAGGTGAGTTATTTATGCAGGCAGTGATGAGCGAGTGAATTGAGTGCAGGTGCTGTGAATTAGAAATCGAGTGATGAGGAGCGGAGCGCTGAGGGAGGTGCAGAGACTGAGGGAGGCGTGACAATGACAAAGTATTCACACATACCTGAGTTCGCTGGAAAAACAGCACGGGCACAGCCGATGAATTCAGATATCGACCCTTTGTTTCTTTCGATGGTCTGAAATCCTCAGGGGAAAATGTTCACACTCATCACACTGAGCTTTTTAGATACCGATTTCAACAGTATTTAAAAGTTTACTGGGAAAAGTCAATACTGAACAGTACTGTAGTACACAGAATAAGGATATGAACATTTGTATGTTTACAGTAAATTTATTTTTGTAGCAATGTGTTACATGTAAACAGAAAATTCACATTTGCATGTACATTTTTACACATTTTTTACATGTAAAGTCATACATAATGAACAGAAACTTGCCACAAAATAACATCCATGCAAATAAATAAATAAATAAATGCAACAATGGAAAAAACTTGCTTCTGTAAAAAAACAATAAATTGTACCTCCTCACAGTACATAACACTACAAGTTCCCATCTTCTTGGTGGACATCCTGTCGCTCTTGTTGGTCTGGCCAGAGATTTTCATCAACATCACATCTGATGTTTTCCCTTGCAATGCATCGAGGGGAAAACCTCTTGCGGGGCGCAACCATCCCCTACAATGATTGCCTGTGATGTCCTCACAAGCTGCATTCATAGCATCTAACAGAGAAATCTGATCTTGTTTCCAATAGTCATATGCTTTCCACCTCCATGCAGAAAAACACTCTTCTATCGGATTCAGGAATGGGGAGTATGGTGGAAGGAACTCCATTGTTATCCTTTCATGTGCAGCAAACCATTCCCTAAAATGTTGGTTCGGTGGAAGCTGACATTATCCCACATAATTACATAATTTGGCAAATCTGGTCTAACTAAACCTCTTTCGTGTTCTGGTATTAGGTCTCTGTAAAGTGTATTTAGGAAGGCCAGGAGAAGTTGGGTGTTATATGTGGAATATGTGTGCTCACACCATTCTCAGAAATGGCAGCACACATTGTAATATTGTCCCCACGTTGGTCTGGTGTGCCAATTGTGGCTCGGTGTCCAATGAGATTGCGGCCACGTCTCCTGATTGAACCTAGCCTCGTCCACAAAAACAGAAATGTGGGTCATTTCATGTCCTTCCAGCTCCTTTATTCTCTATATAGTAACACAGAAACAAAATATAAAGTTAGTTTTACATAGCCTATTCTAGAATCAGAAAGTTTAGTCAAGTAGAAATGTTTTCTGTTCTTATGGGTATCTACAACTTCAGGAAGTATATACAGGCATCACTGAAGTACAGTAAAACTCCCTGTACAATATACCATGTGCACTCCAGTGGTTTACCTGGACATACTGGTACCGCAGCTCCTTCACTCTGTCACTATTCCTCTCAAATGGCACCTTGTAGAGTTGTTTCGTAGTCATTAGATTTTTTCTTTTCAAAACTGTCTGTAGTGGAAATGCTGACAGAATTGATATTTGCGAAGATATTGTTGTCATTTACGATTGCACTTTGGATCTCTCTTAGCCTGTTGGAATTGCTGGCTATGACCATGTTGCAAATTTCTTGTTCTTGCCGATGGCTGAATACTGCTGCTCTGCAACCAGCATGAGGTCGTTGTGCAGTCCTGTATATGACATGTAGAATTCACAAGTAGATCATGTTACAGATAGTGTATTGTATTAAAATTGTGCTGTATTACTGTATATTTCTCACACATATCATATGATACATTGTGATTTTCAGACTTGCATTTACCTTTACAATGTTTGGTGTATTGTTGTGAATGAAATGCTGTAACAAAAGTAAAGAATGAGTACATATTTACCTGTTTTCCCTACGGAATGTTTGCACAATTAATAACACTGTGGACCTGTTTACATTAGGCTGTATTCTCCGACCAGCCTCTTCCACTGTAAGACCATGGTTTATGACATGGTCCACAATTGTTTCTCTGATTTCATCAGGGAGTCTTATTCTTTGACTTCTACCTCTTCCTCTATTATATCTTCCCCTAACGCCACCACCATGCATTCTTACACATCTTCTTATTTCTCTTCCACGAGCATGTAGCTGCTGTTTAAGGTTGTGATGTTCCTCCAAACTTGACTGGCTGATTGGCACGATTGTGTTTCATTACTATGTTGTCTGTCAGGTAATTTGCCAATTTAGCAGACATCACAAAAATTCCATGTCATAGATATTTATACATGTATGTCTGGTAGATTTTGATAACTGAATGGATCATTTTGCATGTGATGGCTCACACGATGAAAGAATGTTCAGAATTTGTGAAGAGTATGACAATTTCACTGAGAATCAAGTTTTGATCAGCAAGCCATGGGCATTTAGTTATTGTGCAAATTGTAGACAATTGTCCTTACTCTTTTGCACACATGTGGCAATCTTTAATAATTTGCCAACATTTGCTTAAATTAATACAAAATTCAAATCTGGTGTGAACAAGAAACTAATTGTTCAGAGATCTAAACTAATTGTTTTGAAAAAAATAATTCTCATTCGAGAATTGAGCCAAAGCGATTGAGAAAAACTGAAATATAAACACAAAGCGAACTGTAGCAGAATTATATAATCCTCCTTTTAATCTTACTATAATAGTCTATTTTGATGCATTGTGACATAAATCACGAATTAGGTCCTTTTACGTTTTTGATTTAAACAAGTATGAATAACTGTATTTATTAAGCATTTATAACATATAGTTTAAAATGCTCACTATTTAGCAAGTATTGCATGAAAATTATGCATGTTGTTATAACTGCATTTATATGATTTATAATGCATTTGTAAATTACTTCTTCGTCATTAATGAACCCCTTTATAAACCCTGAACAATGGACACATTAATGTAAATTGTTATCTTATTTCTCCCCACCTTTGAAATTACTTTTCTTTTCAGCTGACGTCACCAAGCCTGGCTTCATTCTCCACTGTCCAATCAACTCCTGCTGGAATAAATCAAGTCCCTCCCAACTTTTCTTTTCATTGATTATCCTTCACTCAGAAATATGTTGATGGTATTTCAAGTAAAATGGGTTGCGAGGTGAAACTGACTTCAACAATGGATATACTGTTCGAAATTGGGACAAACAGTATTTTCACACTTTCTGGTTGTTGCATGTTAGTGGAACATATTCTTTTTACATTTAATTATGTGCTGGATATGCGAATGGATATTTACAATTCAGTTTGTCACTAGTTAAAATGCTAATTCTAGATATTAGCAATGGAATTGCAACTAGTGAAAATGCTAATTCTTGATATCAGTAATTTCATTTGTACTAGAAAAAAAAGCAAATTCTTGATATAAAAAATTATGTCATGACTCATGGAAATACAAATTTTTCATATCAATGGAATTTCAACTAGTAAAAAACACAATTCTTGATATCTAGAATGAGTTTTTCCACGAGTAATGACATCATTTCTAAATCAAGAATTAATGTTTGTACTAATGCAAATGTAATTACTGATATCAAAACTTTTGAAAGCATTTTCACTAGTTGTAATTCTGTCACTGATCTCAAGAATTAACATTTTAACTAATGAAAATGTAATTGCGGATATATATACAATATTCTGCATGTGATTAAATGTTGAAAATGCTTGTGAGCTACCTGTAGTTACTCTGTTAGGACACCTCTGAGATCTTGAGGGGAAATTACTAAAAAAGAGCTTGGGACCAGTTGATTAAAACTGCAAAAATGGCAAAGTGAAGTTTGTTCTTAGAAAAGGTAAATAATTTATTGGCACTTTTTAATTTTATAATTTGTTTTCTAATGCATTGAACTTCATACAGTTTTTAGTGTTCTTAAGTGTCCACTGCACATAAAACCAAGGCTTTTGTTGGTCGTTTGAAGTTTAAAATTTTGTTACAGTATGTCTCTAGTTTTTTTTAATCAAGATACACACAGCATAAACATAAACAAAACTATCTGATTGTCTGGGGGGAAAAAATAAGTGCCTGCTTGACAAAGAAAAGTCAGTGAACAAATAACAACAAATGTTTTTAGTTTTTCCACCCATTTCTTTTTTTCTTTTTTTTTTTTTTTTTTTTTTGATTACATTAAATAAAAGACAACACAAGAAACAGACTTAGCTGACTTAACTGTAACTTTCCAGACCCCATCTGTTGGGAATCTTTGGGGATTTCCTGGATGAAGAGGCTGGTAAATAATTTTGTCTGTGGATCTCCAAGCAGACATAGACAGTTGAAGAGGAGGACTGCAGTGCATTGCCTTCAGCCTAGTCAAAACAATGATTCAGCGCATACATAAGCCTGACTTGACTCTTATCTGTCTGCTGGAGTGTCTGCCTTCAGGTTTCATTTTCTCACTAAGTGTTTACTAAGGAACTTTGTAATGCTTTCAGTAATGTGGGGCAAGCTAAGCTCTCCCCATGCTGACTCAAAGATGGGTATGTCTCTTTATTTCTGTATGTCTAAAAAAGGGCTACATTTCTCAAAAGCACTGTAAGCCTAAGTTGATTGGGAAATGAGCAACATGATCACTCAGGAATTTGACGTTGCAACTAGGGATGCACTGATCCGATACCTGGATCAGTATCAGCACCGATACTGACATTTTTAACCGGATAGGATATCGGTCCATCGAGACCGATATCCTATCCGATACCATCCGATACTGATCATAAATGACATAAAATAACCATTAAAGTAACATTAAATTAGTCCACATGACACTTAAATTTTATTCAGTCTCTTGAAGACATCCAATAGTTTTGTTTATCGCAAAATGATGTGTTTAATAAATAAAAATACAGTCTGCATGTGCACTGAATGAGCAATGCTCTGTTCTCACACACTCAGAGACCCACGGTGCTCGTGATGCACTACTGTTTTCAGCTCTCAGAGCAGTGTGCATTATGAGAGCGCTCCAGACAAACTCCATCTCAGATGTAGTTTGGTTCGCTTATAACATCTTATGAGAACAGCAGCGGAGGAGAATTTGACCAGATTTTTAATGAGAAGCAAATTAAACTACTGTGAACTTGCCTACAAACAATCACCTAAAAGTATTTCTAGAGTGTTCCACCAAAATAAAAGCCTGAGGGTTTTAAAGTTAAGAAATCATGACTGAAATATATTGTTTTTGTATAATACAATTCTAATGTTTAGTTGTAATAATAATCATTACTTTTTTTTATTTATTTTTTTTATATTTTACAAATGAAAATAATTTAATTTAACTGGGTTCCAAAAAATAAATAAATGTGTGATTGAAAAGTGGACTGATATCCTATTAAAACTAAAGTGAACACAAAAGAGATCTGAAGTCCAGATCCAAGCTAAAAAAAATTGTAAAGAGAACTGGCTTCTTTTCTACTGAAGGTTTTTACTGAATTGACTCTTAATTCTGCTGCTGTATTATCCAGTATAGTTAGCTACATGTTTTTATCTAGTTGTTCTTTTGTTTTGTTTTTTTAGATATTTTATAAAGAAATAATGTAGTTAGAGCTTTATTTTTCTTTACACATAAAAGAGTACTCCCAATCAGTTCCACACAGTAAAGTATATATATTCTAAACTGATTAAGGAAAATACAACTCTGGTATCAGATCGGGAGTTCAGGTAACGGAATCGGATTAGGAGAGAAAAAAACCCTAGTTGCTACCGAATGTTCCAGTACCCTAGCATCGACCCCGTTCTGCCGAGTTACTGACAAGCACCATCTCCCATTACCAGATTTGTATATTAACTTAGTACAAATACTTCGTTACTAATTTGTGAAAAAAAAAAAATAATAATAATAATAATAATTTGGTCAATGCGATTCTTTTGAATCTGTAAAATCAGAAACCCCGAACAGCATGTGTTGTGTCTCACACTACAATTTTTGATTATAACATAATTTGGGCTTAAACATTAATAGTGTTGTGAAATATTAAGTTATGTGCCTTAACATTTGTTCAGGTCTCACGCCTTTCCTGGAGAAGTGTTTATGTGTGTTATATTTAATGGTTTGACTTTGTAAGTTAATAAAAAGTGGTTACCATTTACATTAAACCGATATACGATGTTTATGAATCAACAATGACCAGCTATGCCATTTTTATGCCAATTATTTAATACTTAAGTACATTATATTCAGTACAGTTACTGTAATACTTGGATATTTTTCTCATGACCTACTTTAAATTTGACTTGAGTCAATTTCCATAAAGGTATATTTACTTTTACTTGAGTATGATAATTTAGTTCTTTATACAGCACTGCCCATCACACATTTTTGCATCAGATCAAGCAAGTTTACCTTTTACCTTTTACCTTACCTTCTGTGGCACGACTGATGTGCATTGAATTAGCAGTCTCAGAGGCCTGGATTCTTGTCCTGTGCTAAATCCAGGAAGTAATTTCCAGGATAAGTTAAGGATTGGGGTTTGGGTGTTGTTAACCCTTTCGCAATTATGATCAAACCGGTGTGATTACACTAGGTTGGGCTCAGACACATACGATCAAACTGGTGTGATCTGCATTTGTGTTGCTGTTTACCAGCAAAAGAAGGACTGAAGTGGTTGTCATAATTAACCAGCAGCTCAAATATTATTTTCAACATCATAATATCTTTATTTTAATGTGTTACAAACATTTAAACAATCACTAAACAAAAGTTTAAAGCCGTTACGGTGCGTCCATGTTTTCTGACGTCAAACAAAGAATATACAAACTAGTCAATCCACTCGAGCCTTCTCCCATTTCATCCATCACTTATTCTAACCACTTTCGGTGCTGGGAAAGTGGAAGGGCTAGGCTTTTAGAACCTTCCATGCTTCTATCACAAACTCAGAATCCCATGTTGCATTGCATGTAAACAATATGGCTGAGCGTATAGCCGGTAAGTGCATTAAAGAACTCACGCTGGGGGTTCCATCAGTACAGAAGAAACTCATGTGCGAAATATTAATAAAATATGCATTTCTCTACTCTGTATTCCATAATTTACAACTAAAAACAACATGCTTTTTGTGCCCTTTTGTGGAATTTCACCAAAACACAAGTTTCAAGTTCCAAAACACTACCCGCTTCCGCCACTGAGGGCAGTGATTGGAATTTCAGTAAGCACAGACCGAGTTTTGCTCAAGAACAGTCAACCTACTGTTGCCGAATTCACTGTAAGATAAGTCTTTAATGATCATAAAAATCAATTGTTGCAGTTACAAACCTTTTCCCAAAAGCATTGTAACCTAAGTAGTATACTTAAAAAGTGTTGTATATCTTGAATTTGTGTAAACTACACATTGCAAAATCACATCAGATTAAGCAGGTGGTTGTGTAAAAATGAATATTTAAGAAAATAACTTTAACATTTCATTAGCAAAGTAAATTTCAAGTACTTCTGAAGTTATGCAAAATTATGTAATGATGCTACAATGATGTGCTGTGAGGTGACAATTTAGTACTTTACAAACAGACAGTGACCCTTAAGTAGCACGTAAATGTAGCATGAAATGAGAGACTTTCAATTGTAAAATAATTAATTCACTGCATTATCCAAAAATGAGAAATACCATATGGTTAATTAATATTAAAATTTTATATATATATATATTTTTTTTTTTTTTTTTTTTTTTTTTTTTGATATTCATGCATTCAAGCTATGCATTTTTCAGTATGTGCATTTTCTGGGAATTTAAACCATGACCTTATTGTTGCCTGCACCATTCTCTACCAATGAGCTACATAATTGTGACTAACAATAGTGTGATATGTACCATTATTTTGAATAAAATTACTTATACCATGACGTAAGATTTTGGTCCGACCACTCTACTTTTGAACACCATTGTTGATGCATTTGTGTTCAGATGCATTTGTGTGTCGTTGATTATGCATGGTGGAGACCACAGGGCCTTTTAGATGGACAGAAGTTTGTGTGTGTGTTTAAAAGGCTCTTTGCTCCAGTGGGGGATGGTTTGGCCCCAGCAGGCTGTTATCGATGCTCTGATATGTCTGTCAGGGTTTGGCTGGGGTGCATGGGGATGGGATGGCAATCTGCTCATGGGACAAACCCCAAGGTTAGACAAGGGTAGCCCAGCCCAGTGCCGCATTAAGATGGCCCCTCCCAAATGCACACACACACAAAATGTCCTTCAATCTTATCGATTTCCATTGTAATAACGAGACGCCATGACGCTTTGGGGTCAGATTGCTGATGCCACTCAGCTCTCGGCCCGGAACTGCTGCTCAGTATCCCAGAATACTCAAACTCATTGCCATAGCAGCATACTAGAAGTCTGCTACCTGACCTGAGCATGATGGGACCCAACAAACTCTCAGGTTTCAGGCCGGGTTCAGGTCAGTTTTTCAAGCAGAACATAGGGTATGTGTGGGGTTCGAGTTTGCAGTTAATGGAAAGATAAATTATTGTTAAAGGGATATTTTATCTTTAAAATTTACACTTAAAAGCATGATAAAACACCACAGAAGTTGTCCATATGACTCTATATTCCTCAGACAAACCTGTCGTATGGCTTCAGAAGACTTGGACACAACCACTGTGAACTTTCATTGTATGGAAAAGAGTTGCATGAAGATTCTTTAAAATTTTCCTATTATGTTCCACAAAAAAAATAAAAAAATAAAAAAATATGTGTGTGTATATATATATCGGCCACATAAGTACATGTAAAAATAAAACTGCGGGAGCAGAGATAGTGGGGGGAATCTAACTCGGGTTTGGACAATGCAGACCTTTACAGCATACAGTACACATTTTGGCCATGGTTGTGTACTTAAAGTCAATCACCTAACTAAAAAATCTATTAGTCTGATAGGAACAGTTGAAAAATCCCCACACTTAGAAAGTAACATGAAGCAGTTTTGAGGCATTTTTAGAATTTGTTAATTCAAACAAACTTCCGACTTTTTTAAGTAGAGGTCACATTCTCAGGGATATCACCATTGGCCATTAATGCCCGATGAGATCATGTGTTCAAAAATAGCACAGTTATATCACATTTATGTCACTGATGTAATGAAAAGACGGATGTAATTTGTTCTGTGCACAGTGTGCTCATAGATCTCTATGTAAATCTGTCTTAGTGACCTGGAGTGGATGAAAGCAAGTCAAAATTAAAATGGAAAGAGCAGAGGTTCTATAAATCATGGTGGCGTTTACACCAGCAGGCTCTAAATAATTCCAGCTATTACCTACCCCAGTGAACAAGACACCTGGCCCCACATTAAAGATTGAATAGATGGGAAAACGGCAACATCATTTATACTTTATCATGTATGTTTATCAAAAGATGTTCAGACAGTTATCCCATCAACCTGCACTACCTGGCTGGGCACTACCTGGACGGCTTTCGCGGTTGCACGCTGTCTCTCTGTTTATATCTGCGTCTCCCACTGAACGCGTTTGGATGCACTCTACAATATCAAATAGCCTTTCTGTGGACC
The DNA here is from genome assembly GCF_019703515.2 of Myxocyprinus asiaticus. Taxonomy (NCBI): domain Eukaryota; kingdom Metazoa; phylum Chordata; class Actinopteri; order Cypriniformes; family Catostomidae; genus Myxocyprinus; species Myxocyprinus asiaticus. The sequence goes on from NC_059374.1 coordinate 9,437,550, forward strand.
CTCCTCTACTCCAAGCTCCTCTCAAACCCGGGCCCGGGACAAAATTCCAGTTGTACCCCCTTATCGGTGCCCCTGGCCCAAAGTATACTTAGATTTTGACATGAACGCTCAGTGTCTGTGTATTGTCGCACGCATGTCTGTCAAAGTATACTCCATATTACTACTATGTGCACATACACAGGCGGTTGGTGCGTGCACGCTACGACTGCTATGAGACACTGGACTGTTTCTCTTCAGGAGTTTAGACTCATAAAGATGTCTTTTATAATGCTTCAGACTCAAGTTATACAAATGTAAAAATCTCCTGACCTCCTCAAACACGCGCTCTTGACGTGTACATCTATTGTTGTTGTTTTTACCTTTGTCTCCTGATGTTTATCAGCGATTACATCTTCTTCTAGCATTTCTTCCTGATGGCAATGGCTCAAATGTGAGTGTTGCCACCTTGTGGACCCCCTAATTAGTGCAAATAATTCCAGGCGCATGCACATTCTGCGCATTGAAAGACACACTGTTAGAAAAATTGGGCTGGGCGCATTCAGTACTCAAGCACTCTGCTAATGATGAGATTTGCATCACGCGTTCTGTGTGTTTGCATCTGACCGAAGTATATTTTGGGCTTTAGCCTTCCCTGTTATCTAGAGAAAGGTCAGGAGTAGGGCTACAACTAACAATTATTTGATAATCGATTAATCTAACGATTATTTGAATGATTATTTGAACGATTATTCGACTATTTGGCGATTATTGCACCGATTAATCATTAGTTCTTAACCGATTATTCAGCTTGTGCCCCGACTTAAAAGGTTGTATTAAACGTGCTTACTAACAATAAAGAGGACAAAATCATCTTTTAAAAAGACCTCTAAATGATATTCACTGAATTAAAGGAAAAAAAAAAACTTAAAAAGTTAAATTCAGCAAAGAAATTCACGGCAAATAATCCTATTGTTATCAAGTGGTTTTGTCTTGTTTTCCATTTAAAATTGTCTAAAAATCCTTAAAACAAGATACATTTACTTGAGAAACAACATATAACTTATTTAGACATGCTTTAAGACAGTGTTTCCCAACCACGGCACAGATTGTCAGGTGTGCCGTGGAAAATTATCAAATTCCACAAAATAAATATATGCATGAAAAAAAAATATATAATTTCAGGGAATCAAACTCCTCACCTTTCAGAGAAATTCACTGTTTTGAAACCATAATCGGTCACTTTTGTGATTGTGAAGAGCAATGATTAATGTGCAAAAGTGACTGATATTTATACGCATTAAAGGTCTTTCACATGACTCGTGTCAGCGCTGCAGAATACATTGAAGTCTATGAAGACTTTACACCAAAGTGTTTTTCACACACATGTTTTTGCTTCACCAATAATGTCTTTGAGAGTACTAAGCAACAAAAAATATTTAAAAACTGTCCAAATTTGTGAAGAGACATTGAATGTCTCAATTTCTTTTCATTAAATATTACCTTATCGTTTACGAATATCAGAGACCCCAGTTATTGAACTAATTTAAATTCACCAAGAAAACGCTTAGACCTAAACATAAACTGAGTCCTTTTATTACTTTTTGCTATCAAAGCAACTGCAAACTTTTTTCTCTCTTCCAAATACATGCTTTCAATGTTTATTGACGCTTTCTGCAACTCTTGTCATGTGGAGGGCAATGCGGTGCTTGACGCTGGCGTTGAACGGAGCGTTGACGCCTTGACTCAACTCATGTGAAATGCACTTTACAATGACGAAAGAACATTATTGAAACTCAAAATTATTATTATTTGTCTATTATTGTGGTCTTTTCTGATAAAAGCCATGCTCAGCAGTTTAAATAGGCTACTGTAGGAAAATGATACTGTAGATCTGCTTTGTGTTTATAATTCTTATACTGAAGTCAGTAGATTTGTAGCCATGCAAGTTTTAATAAAGGAAAAGATAAGGACGTTATTGAAACTCACTATTATTAGACTATTGTTGTCTTTTTGGATGAAAAATAATGCTCAGACTGAAGGAAGACTATAGATCTGCTTTGTTCTTTTAATGCTTAAACACTATAAAGTCTTTTGGTAGATTTTGGTCATGAACGACTCAAAATGATTCACTGACTCACTCATAGCACATAAAATCAGTTAATAAAATTGAACAAATTTGTGAAACAGAAGCAAGCTTCACCAAAATACTCTTTATTTTTCAGCTAATTCTGCACAATTGTAAACTTGAATAAACTTGAATGACTAAAATAGCTGGAATTGGTGCTTTTAGCTTATTCTTTAAAACAAATATCCCCAGAAAAAATGTTCGTGGACCAGTGATTGTCTTACCTTTTTCACCCCTCATGAGTTTGCATCCCTGTAATTTGTTGTGGCATTGCAAGAACAAATCTACAAATTAGAAAAGCAGAAAAAATTTTGTTTTTTCATTACCCATTTAGTGCTCCTGCCACCTGTGACCTCACATGGCATAGCCTACCTATGTGATTTTTTTTTTTTTTTTTGCATAGCCGAATTTCAAACATTACAAGTAAACACACTACTAAGATGGACAGAAAACATGGACAAGTTCTTGAAAAGGAAAAATATTGACGATGGTTCGCCTATGTGGGATAGTGGTGTGCCGTAGAATTTTTTAGTCGTAGAAAGAGTGCCATGGCAGAAAAAAGGTGGGAAACACTGCTTTAAGAGAATGTATCTTAAATATAAGTGTATTTTTTCACTTGGTTATAGTTCTGCGAGTGCAGTAAAGACTAAATATACTTATATTCAAGATCCATTCTCTAGGCCTGGGTAGCTCAGTGAGTATTGATGCTGACTACCACCCCTGGAGTCACAAGTTCGAATCCAGGGTGTGCTAAGTGACTCCAGCCAGGTTTCCTAAGCAACCAAGTTGGCCATGTAAGGTCCACCTATTGGTCCAATGGCGGTATCCAGTGCTGTAGCTGAAGGTCTCCTGCATGTTCTGTCTTATCGTGCGCATTAAATAATACTTTATTTGATTTGAGTTCCATGTTTTATTACTCTTATCATTAATTATTTTCTTTATTTCATCAGACTCCAATTATGAAAAACCTCGTTGATGTATCTAAGCTCTGAATTTAAGTTTTGTATCTTATTATTTTTAATAATTCTCTTTTCTAGAATGCATTTGTTATTTCAATGTTATTTGGGTCCTGTGCCAGCCGGACACAGGTCCTTTGACTACAAATTCATCAGTTTCAGATATTAGTAAGTTTTAGACTAAGTCCTTATAGGTTCTCGGCTTTATCCGTTTAGTCTTATTTGGCTAAGTTCAGTATAGATTCTCGACTCACCGTTTAGCCCCAGTGAATTAAGTTCTGTTTTACAGATTCTCGGTCCTACTCTTAGTATTCCTGTTTAATTATACTTGGCTAAGTTCTATCATAGATTCTCGGTTCGCCATTTAGCCTTTTAATACATACTTAACTAATGTGTTACTTCTGAAATAGCTTAGTTAAGCCAACTCTGACCATAGATTTGTTGTTAAGAAGAAATATACTAGAAAACAGTCCTTCAGAATGAATCATAATAACAATTTATTTTACCAGGTAATAGTAATACATTCAAACAATCCAATTAGAATAATAAATCAAACTCAAAGCTATCAATGAACCAAGCATAATAATATAATTAAAGTTGCATTCCATTAAAACATTTACTAAACATAAGAAATTCAAATTGCATACCTGGTAGATTTAAAAATGACACGCAATGTTTTCTGTGTGGGTCTTCTGGCTACAGAGACCCTGATTCCTTCGTCATCTCTTCTTAAATACCAAACAATTCTATTGTTATTTCAGATGTGTGTGATGTTATTCAGGATTTGGTTTACAATTTAAGGGTTTGAAGGTAGACCTTTAAAACTTGTGATTGAGTAGGTCGTTTGATGTTTGCAAAGAATGTACCTAATCTGCATACAGCATCTGGTCCCTGTGAGAGACTTGGGGGGGGCATGTCCCGGATAGAATACAGTATTTTACTAAGTTCTTAAATCTTACTTGTGATTTGACTTTGCAGAAAGGGAATGAGACCGTTTTACCAGTTGCACTGCGACCTCTTGAATGATACCAAACATGTATGATCAGAAAACCTTTTACATTACAGAACAGGATAAGTTATAACTTAGTTTTTGGTGTCCTTAAAGTGACCTGAGGTGAGAGAGAGAAGAGGGGGCAGCATGGTGGTTTGCAATTTATTACACTGTGGTGATATTCAGGTGAAGATTTCAGCTTTGTAAAACAATGCAAAGGCGATTTGCAATTTATCACATGTGGCGATATTCAGGTGTAGATTTCAGCTTTGGTGAGAGAGTTCTATGACGTTGGTTCTCACAGAGTACTTTGACTTTTACCGGAAATGTGCCTTTTGGGCATAGACATCCCAGTGCCAGCGTTACATCCCGGTTGCTAGGGAAGGTAGAGTCATATAGGTAACCTCCTCGTGGTCGCATTTAGTGGTTCTCACTCTCAATGGGGTGCGTGGTAAGTTGTGCGTGGATCGTGGAGAGTAGCATTAGCCTCCACATGCAGAGTCTCCGCGGTGTCATGCACGACACGCTACGTGATAAGATGCGTTGATTGACAGTCTCAGAAGTGGAGGCAACTGAGTCTTGTCCTCCGCCACCTGGATTGAGGTGAGTAACCGCGCCACCACGAGGACCTATGAAGTAGTGGGCATTGGGCATTCCAAATTGGGAGAAAAGGGGATAAAAATGTAATCTAAAAGCAAGTCTAAATATCTTATATGCTGCTTCTCAGGTGAATGGATCTTTTTTTAAATGATTTTTAGATATTTTAAAATAATTGTATTTTTAATATTATATTCAATATTCTCAGATAACAATTTTTTCTTCTGCAGTATAGCTGCTAAAGACAATGTATGTTGTTTTAAAGGAGTTTTGGATATTTATATTGGAAAACAAGCCAAAACAAAAACATATCAAAAACGTATTTTGTTGCAGTGTAAAATGGGGCGAAGACTACCCTTTCTCACCTTTCTGTTCACTTCAATCCATCTTTAACTCACAAAAAAAAACAAAAAAAAAACACTCTTCTCTTATATTGACAATTTTCTTCATGTTAAGAAATGCACAGTAACACATATACTGTATTGTGATTCAATAAGTCGTGAGCCACCATGTTATAATCTAGCTGCATTAAGTGTGCGCACTCGAGGGATGAGCATCCCCGTGACAGAGTGTGCCTCAGCCAGTGCAGTTTCAATCTCTGCCTCTTAGATCGGGTCATTCACGCAACTCATAGAAGAGGTGCTGACTGCACAGAGAAATGCCAGTTTCGGAGTTTGTAGTTATTTACATGACCTGCTTCTGTATTATTTGAACTTTAATAAAGCTATAACGCATTAAATATAACTGCATTAAAGATGTAATGCTGGTGTGTTTCCTTTAAAGATGCTCGACACGCAAGTTTTGCTTCAATGGAACGCCAGCTCCGGCTCTGCTTATTCCACAACGATTGTGCTTCTTTATTTACTTATTTTGTATTTTTGTATAATTCCCACCTGAAGCTGTTTGGAAAGTTTAGAGTGCATCTGGACTGTGAGCTATGTTTTCTTCCTCTCCTCAGTCATCAGGGTTGGGGAGTAACGGAATACATGTAACGGGATTAAGCATTTAAAATACGTTCGAGCAGACAGAGAAGTAAGTCTGAAGTAAGTTTGGAGCAGAAGAAATAGAAATAAACCTTGTGTAAATTGTCAGCTTTATGCTAAGCTAAAATGCTATTTCTACCCATTTTACATGCACATGTTACCAGGCACAATCATATTTTTTTTATCAAGAAAATTCACGTTGGATCATAATTTCTTATTTTTTAGTAAGACCTTTGATATTAGGGCAAAAATCATATTCTTGATAATTTTTGTATTGTTTTCCTCTAAAAATATCTAAAAATCCTTAAAACAAGATCATTTTGATTTATCTTGTTTTAGAAACAACACTGCATAAGATATTTAGGTTTTTCAGAGAATGTATTTTTAACATGTGTATGTTGTCTTAATATACTGGCAGAGTTTTTATAGTCAAAACAAGTGAAAAAGTGCTGAAGAAGTAATCCAAAGTATTTAGAATACGTTACTGACCTTGAGTAATCTAATGGAATACATTACAAATTATATTTTACAGCATGTATTCTGTAATCTGTAGTGGAATACATTTCAAAAGTTACCCTCCCAACCCTGTCAATCAGGCGCAAGCTGCAGTGCTGCTCTCTTGCTTCATCATTAGAGTTTAATGTGATCTCATGTTACGACTATTCGACAACGAAAATTTTTGTCTACAATTTTGTATTGTCGATGTTGTTGATAACGTCGACTAATCATTTCAACCCTCATCAGAAGATGAGACTAAGCAACCCAAAATTATCAAGTACACACTGAGAATGCTCTTTTTCCATTACACTATTTCCTCTAAAGGCAAATTGTGTCAGAATCTGCTCTCTCATTTTACACTGTTTACCTTTTCATTTATGAGCTTACGCTCAGTCAAAACACACTGTGTGTGGCACTGTATGACTTTCCTGTCTGTTAATACTCCTACATAAACAAATGCCTTTTTTAGTTGCTAAGTGTCACGATAGGCATTTGTGTTCTAGCAGCATAATCTTGCTTTGTGTTATAGTAATTTCCTACCTTTCATGTTATTTTTTTCTCTTTTCCATTTTGTTCGTGTTGATTAATTACCCCATGGCTGTATAGCTGGCAAATGGAAAAGTCAAAGAGAATCCAAATAAATCTGTCTAAAGTCGCCATCTCAGCACTTTGCACAACACAAATTTCTTGACCAAACAAAAGGAGAAATATGAGATGAAAGCAGGCTATTTCAAACAATAACTATTAAAACAAAATGCATGTCCTTTGATGACGTTGGTCCAATTAGGCTTATAACATCTGTTTAAAAGCTCACTTGCAATAGTCATAGTCATTGGTTGACTCATATGTTAACATGCTGTTATGCTGAAGAAGAGCTTATGGTTTTCCTATTTGAAGATGTTATGCCAGGTGTTAACAGGCAAAACACTCCCACTCAAGATTATACTTTAGGGAAGACTAAACATACTGTACAGTCTAGTGACTGTTAAAAGAATGTTCCATTGACTGCTTCTAATTCTCTGTTTTAAGAATATACTGTAGCTCATGTTGTCTGTAACGTCAGATTGCTAGGCTGTACTGCATGCTGCTGAGAACATACGATGAGATCATCAAGACCAAGCCAAATGTGCATTGATTTTGAAATAAGAGACTATATGTCCTCCAGCAAAGATTATTGCTCAGTTCGGCATGATGAGTGTAATTTCTGCGCCACTAGCGTTACCAAATGGAATTGCAAAACTAATGGTTGGTTTCTCAAATCCTCCTAATCTGCCATTGGTCACACAAACAAATAGTCCTGCCTCAAACTCATGCCATTGGTTTTGCCAATTGCTGTGTTGGGTTGTTTAGAATGCTCAAACAAACAGAGAAATGTCTTGAAGCTACAGTATTTGCACTTTCTGGGGTAATCTTTAGGAATTCACACTTTACGAATGCCTTACTTACAGTTGACTGTAATGTGCAGATTAAGCTGAAATAGTAGAAAGTATTTTAACTCTAACAAATTACAAATTACTTGTAGAGTCAGCATAAAACAGAGTTTACAACGCATTTTACTTCTGTAATGTATCGTGTTTCTTAGTAAAACAAGATATTCAACAAGAACCATTTAGGGCAGGACTTTGTTTTATCCATTGAAAACTTTGGGATCCATCAGGAATTGGATTATTTATTCATCAAGAATTGAATTGGGGGTCCATCAGGAATTGGATTGAGGATCCATCAGGAACTGGATTGTGAAAAGTGGTCTCAGCAGTCGTTTCATAAGCAGAGCAATTTATTACATTTTCTTTGTAAAAAAAAAAAAGAAAAAAAGTGCACCAATTAATTGTGCAAAATAACACTAGGTACGTGCATGAAGAAAGTAAATAGCTTCAATTTCATGCTGTCTTTGATTTAGTCCAATTCAAGGTGGCACCAATCAAGCAAATCGGATCTTATTTTTATGCATCCTGATCTGACACCTGTATGATCCCAGTGTTTCCACTTTGTACTTTGCTCATTCTAGGTATAAATTATTTTTTCCCACCAGGAGAATGAAGTGCTATGAAATGCTATCCCACTGCATTGAATTTGAGAGTCAATGTACACTCTCCCTCTCATTTCTGTTTATCTCTTAGCTTTAGCATGTGCTGCTAACCACGTCTGCTGCAATGCAACACAGGCTAAAGCAGCAAAGAAAACCCTGCCCTACCCCAGGCAGCAGCTCCTGCAGGAATGAAATGACCCTAAACCAGATTATTGGGCCTGACAAAGCACTGCTGTGACGCTAATTGATCAGTCAGAGCTGCTGTGGCTAATTGATGTTGCTGTGTGTCAGAGGCACTGCTCACATGATACATGCTGCAGTGGAGGGGGTTGAGGGCAATGTGATCAAGAGGTTATTCCTGGAGCACGGCCCTCATCTTGCAGGGGTCACTCCGCCAGATATCTTACCTATATTTTTTTCTTTTGCTGTAGTTCAAGGGTCTTCAACAGGGTAGTCCAGAACCCTTAGGTGTTCCATAGCAGTACAGCACAAGGTCTGACAATTATTTTTTAATCTAAAAATAAATAAATAAATAAAATAATAATAATCTGTTACAAAGTACAATAATAAAGAAATATTCCAGGTTCAATACAATTTAAGCACAATCAACAGCATTTGTGGCATAATGTTGATAAATATTTATTTCAACACTCATCCCTTGTTTTCTTTAAAAAAACAAACAAAAAAAAAGAAAATCTGGGTTACAGTGAGGCTCTTACAATGGAAGTGAATACTGTCAATCATTTTACAAAAGTTTCAAAAGTACAGCCACAAGACATAAACAATATACGTATTAACAATATTTTAGTGTGATAAAATCACTTACTAACCATGGCTGCATTTCCCAAATGTATCGCAAACTTAAATTGATCGTAGAGACCATTGGCGCCAATGTTTCATCTACTTCTGCTTACAATGCTTTTGGGAAACGCTGCCCTTTTCGGTGTCAAAATAAATCCAATTTTACAACTTGGTTGCCATGAATATTTAATGCTGTAAACCCTAAACCTTTAAATGACTGTAAAAACGACAATTTAAAAACCTTACAGCTTAAATAAACGTTTTTGCAGACGAATTTATGAAATGCTAATATAATATTATCCACTTCACAATCCTCCAAAACTGGCCCCATTCACTTTCATTGTAAGTGCTGCACTATAGCCTCAGTTTGTGTTTTTTTAAAGAAAAGGAGGGAGGAGTCAAATTTTTATTTATTTTTTAGTAATCAAAATTATGCCACAGATACTGTCAATTGAGCTTAACTTGTTTTAATTTTAAGTTATTTTCAACTAAAGCTAAAGTTTAGGCAAAGTTCAGCTAAATGTTGCAGTTTCTCTATCACATTAAAATGTTAAAATGTATTAGCCTTAGTAAAATTAAAATGTAATGTACAAGTATATGACTCGATACATCAATAATAGATAATAGTTATTTTAATGGATTTGCAATGCATGCATCATAGCAATATATGTAAAAAAAAAAAAAATACTAGGTAACAATTTATTTTAAGGGTCCACAATAATTCTGTATTTAACATGAATAAATTAGTAAATAATAATAATAAAAAAAAACATAATGTAAACTGTGGTTATCTTAGCACCTGCCACTTTCACTCACACCTGCCTCCAATCATCGTGTCAATCAGCTCCTCTATTTAAACCTCACTCCTCTTCCATTCTGTGTCTGGTCTCAACTTTGTGTACAGACTCACTTACCTGTATCTCCAGTGTTTATGCCAATACAATTCCTCTCCTCTCCACTCCAGCGACTCCTCTACTCCAAACGATTCCTATCCAGCGACTCCTGTTTCCCTTCTCCTCAACGTAAGCATCGTTATTGTATATCCACCACCTCAAGGAAAATCTGTACTTCAAGTTTACTAAACAATATTAAACCAGTATATAAGACTAAATAGTACTGACTTTATAAAACTGTTACTAATAAATTATTTAAATCTTTTAATAAAGACAACTCAACCCCATATAAGTGAACGTTTGATCTCCTCAAGTTATTGGTTTGTATTGCACATTTTCAATTACAGAAAAACTCAGATTTTTTTTGTTTAATGCAAATACTGTAAACAATAAATGTCAGACTAATTATTAACTTGTGTAAGTAAATGTTTCACTTTAGAAAAGGGAGTCACATGTCTTTTTTATGATTTTAGCTATTAATTAGTAACAATTTTAATTAGTCATAGTCTTAATATAGTTTAATAAACTTAAAATACCAACTAATCGGTGCTAAAACCAATAACTTGAGTAGGTTAAACTTTCACTCTGCTCTACTTATTTCTTATATTCTTATTTCTCTTAGACAGCAATGAGAATAAATGCAGAGCAATTTTTCCCCCAATTTGGAATGCCCAATGTGCTCTAAGTCCTCATGGTGGCGTAGTGACTCGCCTTAATCCAGGAGGCAGAGGACGAATCTCAGTTGCCTCCAGGTCTGAGACCGTCAATCCGCGCATCTTATCATGTGGATTGTTGAATGTGTTACCGCAGAGACCTAGCGCGTGTGGAGGCTTCACGCTGTTCTCCGCGGCATCCACGCACAACTCATCACGCGCCCCACCGAGAGCAAGAACCACACATTATAGTGACCATGAGGAGGTTACCCCATATGACTCTACCCTAATCTACCCATGTGACTCTACCGGGCTAATTTGGTTGCTTGGTAGACCTGGGTGGAGTCACTCAGCACGCCCTGGATTTGAACTCGCGACTCCAGGGGTGGTAGTCAACGTCAATACTCGCTGAGCTACCCAGGCCCCAAATGGAGGGATTCTTAAGTCTCCTGCTTCTCAGATGTTTGAGAAAAAGACCCTAGTAATATCATATGTGCATCAACAATGTTTCAAACTGTGCTCAGATTTGCCAAGATACCAAAGTCTGCAATCCGAGCTATGCTATCCACATTCATTTTGTACTTCTATACTCAGCAATTGTCTCATTTGTGTCAGTTTCTATTTCTTCTAAGTTAAACATCTGAAACAAAGTTAAAATTCAGTGAAACTCCATTATGTCTCATGAGCTATGAAAGAGCAACCTCCAAACTCAAACTACAGCTTCCATATGTTCCCATGCAGTCATGGTGTTCTGGGTGGTTGCTATGTGGTTGCCTAATGGTCGAAAAAGCCAACCTCCCAAGCCTTTGTGATATTCTAGACACTACATATGGCTTGAGTCCTAAAAATTTTTAACCTAAAATGTTCTTTGTGTGATATCTAAATTAACTGGTTTGATTCAAATAAAAAATAAAATTTAACATGTCTGAATCAACCAGATTACATTATGTTACACACAATTTTTAAGGGTTAGGTCTGGTCAAAGTAGTTCTAAAGTTAACAATTGCACTTTACCACTTTTTACAGTGCAATTAGAAAAGTAATAACACACAATAACACACTAAAGCTATAGTTATAGTGATGCTTACCGTACCAAGTTCCATTAATAGCATTAGTTTGCAAAGCACTTATAAAGTGGAAAGTGGTGTAGCAGATTTGTTTTATGTTTTTTCTGTTCATTGTTAAATGGATTAAGTTGTCAGTGAGATTACTATGATGGGCACTAATATACTAGAAGACTGAACTTATAACCACTTATGGCCTCTAACATAACCACTGTTGTTGCTCACTGATAAGCTATTCCATTATGCTGGAGAGTAACCCCAAAATGACCAGAGATGCTATTATGTGCTGACGTCAGTCTCATTAAGGAAAATGTATTCTCCCAATTTAAGGAATGCAAATGGTTCCTGGCATGTAATTTGGGGTTTGACATATTGTTGTCTGAGTGTTCATGGTGAGAGCATGGGACCCAAGAGACAATAGCAGCCTGTCTTGTCTGGTTGTAGGTTGTGGTAGAGAAGTCATATCTGAAGTCAATTTTCTAGACTCTGTCCTCTAGCCCTGAAGGCATGTTTCCGTAAAGGGAAGAACAGTCTTCATCTGTAGCTTTTAGGGAAATTGCTTTTCACGTTTAACCAGTCAGGCATAAAACTAGCTGTAGGAGAGAAAAAAAAGCCAGGTTACTTCGTCCTAAGGGCCATTAATATCACATTCGGAGAGATAGTCAAAACAAGCTAGTACAACCCCAACCCCCCACCCGCCCCCGCCCTTGGAGATAAGCATTTTTTGTTGATAATAATGTGTGTGGTTATATGGAGCACAGATATCATGCCAAATAGTCCCAGCAAATTTTAACCATAAACAAACTCTAGTATCTGTGTTGCTGAATTTGTTTCCCTTTTCCACATTTTCTCTACATTTCTCCTTCATTTTGATCAGATTTTATCATTTGGCCATACCTAATTTTGTATTCAATGTATATCACATTATCCTCTGTCCTTGGATGCCTTTTGCAGGGATGCAATACGAGGAGGAAATGAGATCTAGATAAAGGCTGCCTTGTCCCTCTCTCTACACCGGGCCTACTAATTTTGGACTCTTGAGACCCTGTAAGCTAATTGTATTAGATGGTGACTGCCTTTCCAATGAGGCAGATCATGCAATTATAAATCATAGTGTGAACATGACAACATGGAAAACAGTAGGTTTTGCTTTGATAAATGTCTGAATGTGTCTGAATTTCCCCAAAATCTCTAGTCATATCATATTACATAATGTGTTTTTGCTTTTTGTCTGAATATTGGCATTGTCATTAGCATTAGCAAAAGGTTTTTTCTAGCAAACAGTTTTTAACGTTTATTCAAAACCTAGCACTTTTTGTACATTTTTATTGTTCGGTAACTAAAGGAATCATACTTATTTACACTTTTACTCTAGTTATGTTCAAATAAATGCTAATAAACTACACTCATTTCTTTAGGAAAACATTAGTGGTGCTTGCCGTTCCAAATACTAGGGTAGGGTGGTTATAGAGCATTGCTATGTGGTTGCTAGGGTGTTCTGGGTGGTTGCATGGTATGCATTGCTAGGTGGTCAATCTGTAACGTTTAGATCCCTTATCAAAAGAGAAGGTTCCTTGGTCTTATATGCCTTGGTCAAACACTATGAATTCACTGGTCAGAGTTCACTAAACTTGAACTTTTGCACGCAGTGAAAGAAATTCCTGCACACACTCTTGCATTATTGCTCTTCTGCATTTGCATGCGTGTGAATGGAAGTGAATGGAAAACAAAGTCAAGTCACCATACCTTCAGAGTATGGAATTTTTTGCCTACACTGTAAAAAAAAATAAAAAATGAAAGGTTAATTTACAGTAAATTACTAGCAGCACAGATGCCAGTACATTACTGTAAAAAAAAAATCATATGGTACCATAATTCTAATTTACAACAACTTAGAGTATACCAAATACATTATGCTTACTGCATTTTCTCTAATACACTGTAGTACTGTTTTATATAGAGTACTGTATTTTACAGGTAGCTCCTGTTTAAATACTATTTTACTGTAATTTTCACCTGAGTGTTTTACCTCACCCGTTTCCCCGGAATGCACGTTGCACACATGCACGATTATGGTCAAAATAACGAGCGACACCTCTCTCCTAATTATGCTTCCAGACACCTGTGTGCCCCGCTGGCTGTGCCGCCACACCTCTTAAAAAGCCAGTACCATTTTCAGGAGGGATTGGTGTTAATAAATTATCAAAATTGTCAAAAGTCCTCAGAAATTTTACCTGAAATGCTTTTTTCCCTCCTTGATTTGTGAAAGCAAAATGCAGACAGTAGTCAAACCTATCTTTGTTATTCATTGAGACAAATTATACTACGATTGTTATTTTATCCTTACGCTATACATGTATATGGATGGGCTGGCAAAAAAAAAAACAAAAGAAAACTCTCGACTTAAAAAGTAAATTAAATAAAAGAGAATCCTATCACATATCATATTATTATTATACAAATCGTGAAATTAAACATTTCTTTGTTCAGTTTTCTCCATTTAGCTCAGAAGCTAGCCAATTAGCCTGGTAGTGGATGTGTTGTGTAGTGGGAGTGCCTTGTAGTAGGCATGTCTTGTAGTAGTCTTGCAGGACGCAGACAGACCCTTCTCGTTGCAGCAGGATAGGATATGTTTGCGTTACAGCCGGTAGAGTTTCTGGTGCCCAGACTGCGTAATATATGTATAGGGAATGCATATTTCTCCACCATAAAAAAAAATTGCTTATAGTACTGATTTATATATATATATATATATATATATATATATATATATATATATATATATATATATACAGGGTTGGGGAGTAACGGAATACATGTAATGGGTTTATGTATTTAAAATACAAAATATAACTGTATTCCACTACAGTTACAATTTAAATCATTGGTAATTAGAATACAGTTACATTCAAAAAGTATTTTGATTACTGAAGAGATTACTTTGCATTTTATTGTCATTTGTTTCATTTAATATTTAGTCCTTTCATATGGAAAACATTTATACATATAAATGATAAGATCCATCCAAAGTGCATTTGAACAGCAGTGAAGCACATTCTTATGATGTGTTGTGATACGAGCAGACAGAGAAGTAAGTTTGAAGTAAGTTTGGAGCAGAAGAAATAGAAATAAACCTTGTGTAAATTGTCAGCTTTATGCTAAAATGCTCTTTCTAGCCATTTTACATGCACATTACCAGGCACGATCATATTTTTTCACCAAGAAAATTCACGTTGGATCATAATTTCTTTTTTTTCTAGTAAGACCTTTGATAATAGGGCAAAAACTGTATTCTTGATAATAATTTTTTTATTGATTTCCTGTAAAAATATCTAAAAATCTTTAAAAAAGAATTTTTTTAAGGAAAAAAATTTGGCATTCCAAATTGGGAGAAAAGGGGATAAAAATTTAATCTAAAAGCAAGTCTAAATATCTTATATGCTGCTTCTCAGGTGAATGGATCATTTTTAAAAGATTTTTAGATATTTTAAAATAATTGTATTTTTAATATTATATTCAATATTCTCAGATAACAATTTTTTCTTCTGCAGTATAGCTGCTAAAGACAATGTATGTTGTTTTAAAGGAGTTTTGGATATTTATATTGGAAAACAAGCCAAAACAAAAACATATCAAAAACGTATTTTGTTGCAGTGTAAAATGGGGCAAAGACTACCCTCTCTCACCTTTCTGTTCACTTCAATCCATCTTTAACTCACAAAAAAAAACAAAAAAAACACTCTCTCTTATATTGACAATTTTCTTCATGTTAAGAAAAGCACAGTAACACATATACTGTATTATGATTCAATAAGTCGTGAGCCACCATGTTATAATCTAGCTGCATTAAGTGTGCGCACTCGAGGGATGAGCATCCCTGCGACAGAGTGTGCCTCAGCCAGTGCAGTTTCAATCTCTCCCTCTTAGATCGGGACATTAACGCAACTCATAGAAGAGGTGCTGACTGCACAGAGAAATGCCAGTTTCGGCGTTTGTAGTTATTTACTTGACCTGCTTCTGTATTATTTGAACTTTAATAAAGCTATAACGCATTAAATATAACTGCATTAAAGATGTAATGCTGGGGTGTTTCCTTTAAAGATGCTCGACACGCAAGTTTTGCTTCAGTGGAACGCCAGCTCCGGCTCTGCTTATTCCACAACGATTGTGCTTCTTTATTTACTTATTTTGTATTTATGTATAATTCCCACCTGAAGCTGTTTGGAAAGTTTAGAGTGCATCTGGACTGTGAGCTATGTTTTCTTCCTCTCCTCAGTCATCAGGGTTGGGGAGTAACGGAATATATGTAACGGGATTACGCATTTAAAATACGATCGAGCAGACAGAGAAGTAAGTTTGAAGTAAGTTTGGAGCAGAAGAAATAGAAATAAACCTTGTGTAAATTGTCAGCTTTATGCTAAGCTAAAATGCTATTTCTACCCATTTTACATGCACATGTTACCAGGCACAATCATATTTTTTTATTAAGAAAATTCACGTTGGATCTTAATTTCTTATTTTCTAGTAAGACCTTTGATATTAGGGCAAAAATCATATTCTTGACAATAATTTTTGTATTGTTTTCCTCTAAAAATATCTAAAAATCCTTAAAACAAGATCATTTTGATTTATCTTGTTTTAGAAACAACACTGCATAAGATATTTAGGTTTTTCAGAGAATGTATTTTTAACATGTGTTTTACTGTACTGGCAGAGTTTTTATAGTCAAAACAAGTGAAAAGATCTACCAGTGCTGAAGAAGTAATCCAAAGTATTTAGAATGCGTTACTGACCTTGAGTAATCTAACAGAATATGTTACAAATTATATTTTACAGCATGTATTCTGTAATGTGTAGTGGAATATATTCAAAAGTAACCCTCCCAACCCTATATACAGGTGCATCTCAATAAATTAGAATGTCGTGGAAAAGTTCATTTATTTCAGTAATTCAACTCAAATTGTGAAACTCGTGTATTAAATAAATTCAATGCACACAGACTGAAGTAGTTTAAGTCTTTGGTTCTTTTAATTGTGATGATTTTGGCTCACATTTAACAAAAACCCACCAATTCACTATCTCAAAAAATTAGAATACATCATAAGACCAATAAAAAAAACATTTTTAGTGAATTGTTGGCCTTCTGGAAAGTATGTTCATTTACTGTATATGTACTCAATACTTGGTAGGGGCTCCTTTTGCTTTAATTACTGCCTCAATTCGGCGTGGCATGGAGGTGATCAGTTTGTGGCACTGCTGTGGTGGTATGGAAGCCCAGGTTTCTTTGACAGTGGCCTTCAGCTCATCTGCATTTTTTGGTCTCTTGTTTCTCATTTTCCTCTTGACAATACCCCATAGATTCTCTATGTGGTTCAGGTCTGGTGAGTTTGCTGGCCAGTCAAGCACACCAACACCATGGTCATTTAACCAACTTTTGGTGCTTTTGGCAGTGTGGGCAGGTGCCAAATCATGCTGGAAAATGTAATCAGCATCTTTAAAAAGCTGGTCAGCAGAAGGAAGCATGAAGTGCTCCAAAATTTCTTGGTAAATGGGTGCAGTGACTTTGGTTTTCAAAAAACACAATGGACCAACACCAGCAGATGACATTGCACCCCAAATCATCACAGACTGTGGAAACTTAACACTTGACTTCAAGCAACTTGGGCTATGAGCTTCTCCACCCTTCCTCCAGACTCTAGGACCTTGGTTTCCAAATGAAATACAAAACTTGCTCTCATCTGAAAAGAGGACTTTGGACCACTGGGCAACAGTCCAGTTCTTCTCCTTAGCCCAGGTAAGATGCCTCTGACGTTATCTGTGGTTCAGGATTGGCTTAACAAGAGGAATACGACAACTGTAGCCAAATTCCTTGACACGTCTGTGTGTGGTGGCTCTTGATGCCTTGACCCCAGCCTCAGTCCATTCCTTGTGAAGTTCACCCAAATTCTTGAATCGATTTTGCTGGACAATCATAAGGCTGCGGTTCTCTCGGTTGGTTGTGCATCTTTTTCTTCAACACTTTTTCCTTCCACTCAACTTTCTGTTAACATGCTTGGATACAGCACTCTGTGAACAGCCAGCTTCTTTGGCAATGAATGTTTGTGGCTTACCCTCCTTGTGAAGGGTGTCAATGATTGTCTTCTGGACAACTGTCAGATCAGCAGTCTTCCCCATGATTGTGTAGCCTAGTGAACCAAACTGAGAGACCATTTTGAAGGCTCAGGAAACCTTTGCAGGTGTTTTGAGTTGATTAGCTGATTGGCATGTCAAAATATTCTAATTTTTTGAGATAGTGAATTGGTGGGTTTTTGTTAAATGTGAGCCAAAATCATCACAATTAAAAGAACCAAAGACTTAAACTACTTCAGTCTCTGTGCATTGAATTTATTTAATACACGAGTTTCACAATTTGAGTTGAATTACTGAAATAAATTAACTTTTCCACGACATTCTAATTTATTGAGATGCACCTGTATATATATATATATATATATATATATATATATATATATATATATATATATATATATATATACTGTATATATAATAACAGTAAAATACTGCAGAGTGCATCTGAACATCATATATCCCATAATGCATTGTTTAATACTGTAAAATACTGTAAAACTTAATTACAGTACTTTTGCTGTGTAAGAAATTGCTGTAAATATACAAGTATTTTATCATCTGCCTGGTGTAAATTGTGTGTCTGACCACTTATAATAGTATATGCATACATTTTCTTAACAAGCTGCATGATTTTAGGTATCAATAAACCCAAAAAAAAAAAAAAACACCCAAAAAACATGCAAATGTATGTGATTTTCTGAAGTATGAGTACACTTGTGAGAGCATCTTAAGTGCTTTAATGAAAGAAAACCTGTCCTTTTCTACAAAATGATTTAACACATTTAATGTCACAAATTTGCTTAGTTGATTTCTGATCACGGAATTGTGTGGAACATTTCTTATATTATGTCATACATTTTTCAAAATCACACAGAGGGATAATCACTAGCACGCAAGCAACAGTGAGAGAGGAGCAGGCTATTTTATTTAGATTATGTTTTTCACACATGCATTCCAATGTACATCTTTTTTGTGATTAACATTTTTATTGATTTTGCAAAGCAAACAAAACAAACATATATCAACATTAATTCCCACTAATACCCCTCCCCAATCAAGAACGATACCCGACCCCAAATGAACATCCCAGTGGTCTTACCTAAGTACACACATATACAGAGAATAAAATAATAATAATAATGAATATATATATATATATATATATATATATATATATATATATATATATATACACACATACATACACACAAATATGTATATACGCATAAACACACACATTCTCATACACTTATATACATACACATATAATAAACATACAACTATAAACTATATTCCTCTTTCCACAGACCTACTCCGAGAGTCCCCCAAAAACATCAAATATTTACCCCATTTCCCATTAAAAGAATCCCATATCCCCAGCCTTCTCCATATTACCTCTTCGAAGGCTGCCACCCTTCCCATCTCCTCGCACCACTCCCGAATTGAGGGTGCTCCCACCGACTTCCAACCCCTTAAAACAATCTGCCTGCCTATCATCACACTGGTGAGGACCCAATCTTTTATGTATTTATTGCCTACGTTCATGACCGCCCCATCACCCAAGACACAGAGTCTGGGGCAAAACGAAATCCGAATGCCCAACACGTCACATACAAAACTCTGTACCTTCAACTAAAATTCCTGAATCTCAGCGCACCACCAAAAAACATGGGCCATGTCTCCATCCTCCGACTGGCAATGCCAGCAGGTGGGTGTGTCTTTAAGACCAAGCCTATACAGTCTAGAGGGGGTCCAATATAATCTATGTAGGATCTTGAATTGTATAAGTTGCACCCTTGCATCTCTAGATGCAGTCTTGACTTTTTTTTGAATCCCAGCCCACATTCCATCCTCCAATACCAAATTAAAATCTTTCTCCCATAATCTCTTGATAGAGGTTAAAGTTCCGTCCCCCAGACTCTGAACTAGCAGAGAGTAATACACTGATGCCTCATGACCTTTTCCAAAAGCAGCAATCACCTCCCCCAAGGTATCTGCCACTTTAACGTTCTCATATAGATCACCAAGTGCAGCAACCCCCCTGACAATCCACTCTGATTGCAGAAGAAGGGGGACTTATCAATCCATCATTTTGGGTTCAACCATATGCTCGAAGCAGCATTCAAATAAATGTCTGAATTAAACACTCTGGACACTTTTGTCCATACCAAATTAAAATGCGAGATGACTGGGTGTAACTTAATTTCACCGGTTATTTTGACAGACAGGCCCTGCAATGGTGAAATAGGGGCAAGAACTTCTTGTTCAATACAAAACCAAGGAGGGGCCCTATCAGGTGGAAGCGACCAATGAGCCAAATGTCTGAGACCGAAAGCATAATAATAATAAAACAAAATCTTGGGTAGGCCTAGTCCACCTTTGTCAATCGGCCTATGTAATTTGTTGAAGTGCAATCTGGGACGCTTACCATTCCAAATGAAGGACTTCGCTATACTTTCAAATTGCTTAAAATAAGAGAGGGGGACATCTATAGGGAGTGACTGTAGCAGGTAGTTGAATTTTGGAATACAATTCATTTTAATTACATTAACCTTCCCAATCATCGATAAATGTAGTGAAGCCCACCTGTCCACATCGCTCAGATCTTTTTATTAGAGGGTCAAAATTAATTCTAACTAAGTCAGACAAATTTGGTGGAATTAAAATACCTAAATATTTGTATCCTGAGAACTTGGAGAAGGAATTAATAATTCTGTGGAGGCAAGGCATAGATCTAGAAGGGTCGGAGACAAATAATAATATATCATCTGCATAAAGCAAAAGCTTATGCGCCACACCTCCCGCAATCACCACTGGAAAATCAACCTCTTTTCTTATCGCGGCTGCTAATGGTTCCAGGGCAAGACAGAACAATAATGGGGAAAGTGGGCAACCCTGCCGGGTGCGCCTGTTCAGAGTAAAATAATCTGAAATTAATCAGTTTGTTTGTACTACAGGGTGTCTATAAAGTAACTTAATCCAACCAATAAATGTACTCCCGAACCCATACATTTCCAAAATCTTAAAAAGATAATCCCATTCAACCATATCAAATGCCTTTTCAGCGTTGAGTGAGATGGCAGCGACCGGAGACTGATCATTCGCTACTGACCACGTGATATTGATGAAACGCCTAATATTATCAGAAGAGCTATGGCCCCGAATAAACCCCACCTGATCTATATGTACAAGAGATGTCATAACTTTACTTAATCGGTTAGCCAGAATTTTTGACAAAATTTTTACATCTAACTGGATCAGGGAAATTGGGTGGTAACTTTTACACTCGCTTGGATCTTTGTCCTTTTTAAGAAATTCTTTAATGCTTCTATATAAACTTCTAGCAAAAGTGGAGCCAATTCTGTTGTACAAGATCTAAAAAATTCAGCGGCAAATCCATCTGCCGGAGCTTTGCCTGTAGGCAGGGACTTAATTACCTCGTCAAGCTCCTCCAAGGTTATCTCAGAATCAAAAGAGTTTTTTTGCTCGGCCATCAGTTTAGGGAGTTCTAATGGATCCACAAATTTTTCAATATCTTCATCAGTAGATGAAGACTTGGAACTATAGAGATCAAAATAGAACTCCGTAAAAGCATTATTAATATCACTGGTCAAGGTAAATATTTCACCTGCAGAAGATTTTGAGGGAATGGTAGAAAAAGACTCTCTCTGTGTTATATATCTAGCTAAAAGCTTCCCTGCTTTGTCCCCCGACACAAAGTATGACTGTCTTGCCCTGAACAACCAAAACTCCACTTTCCGTGACAAAATAGCATTATATCTATATTTCAATCGGGTCAATTCTCTGAGGCCATCAGACATATGACATTTCAGCTCTGCCTCTGCCCTTTTAATATTCACTTCTAGTTCCACAAGTTCTTGTGCTTTGGATTTTTTGAGGAATGAGGCATACTGTATGATCCGACCCCTAAGAACCGCCTTAAGTGCCTCCCAAGCCATGCCTGCAGAGGATACCGAGGACCAGTTGGTCTCCATATAAACACTGATTTCAGCCTTTAACATTTGTTGGAAATCAGGATTTTGCAAAAGGGATACATTAAAGCGGCAACTATACGATTTATTTTTCTCCGTATGTGGCAACATCTCTAAACTCACCAGGGTGTGATCTGAGACTAAGATGTTTCCAACTGAGCAATCGACTACAGATGAAATGAGGGACTAAGATATATAAAAAAAATCTATTCTAGAATAGATTTTATGAACTGATGAAAAAGATTTATAGTCCCTACCAGATGGGTTCAAAAGTCGCCAGATATCTGCAAGACCAAGATTTTTACACATCCTGTGAAGTGTCACTGTTGCTCTAGGGGGCTTACACACTTTTGCTTCACTATGATCAAGAACTGAGTCCATCAAAAGATTAAAGTCTCCTCCCAATATTATATCATAAGGGGTACCAGTGGTTTGCAACATTCCTTCAAGATCTATAAAAAAGCCCTGGTCATCAGCATTAGATGCATAAATATTAGCCAAAATCAGCCTTTGTCCCTGAATTTCAACTAAAACAATAATGACTCTTCTTAATTTATCCTTAATCTGTTTGAGATATTTGAATTATAATAACATCCCCTGCTCATACTTGAGCCAGCACAAAAAAAAACATGTCCACCCCATATCTTCACAAATTTTTCAGCTTCCTGTGAGGAAAGATGTGTTTATTGAAGAAACACTATATCATATTTCTTATGCTTAAGAAAAGTAACAACCTTTCTTCTTTTTATGGGGTGCCCCAACCCATTCACATTCCATGTGGAGAGGGATAATCCATTCATATTAACGATTGACATCTTGATATAATAGAAAGAAAAAAAAAGGTGTGTCAAAAACAAGATTATACAGACCACAATCCCCATTAGTGCAACATTCAAACCCCGAACTCCCTCCCGAACCAAAAAAAAAAGAAAACGTGCGCATTAACCCTGCGCACGAGAGCGCCAACCGGCATCAATCCCACCAAACTCAAAAGGTCCATGCACACTTGCAAGAGCCCCCACGACAACTTTGCCATCGGATTGTTCAAATTTGCCTCACAAATTTGTAAGGCAAAATTACATAACAGAAAATACTTTGTAAAACAAACCTCTGCCAGTAGGCATCATAAACACATGTAACGAATAGATTCATTCACAGAACTGACTCAAAGATGTGTTCTTCCACAGAACAAAATTCCAGCCGCTATAAACCGTTCAGTGTCCTTGAACAGTCAAACAGATGAACGGTGAACCGGTTGCTTATGAATGCAGCGGCTGACATAATCATTCCAATGTCCCGCAAAAAAACAAACCCCAGCCAACAGGAGGCATAAGAACAAAGAACATGCAGGTTCATCCACAAAACTGTCCCAAAGCAGTGTTACTCCACAAAGCCAACTCCAGCCGCTAGGCGGAACCATCATAAACAGCAGCAAAACAGGAATCCCGGTTCCTCGGGTGATCAAGTGTCAAGTTCACTCAGAGGGCACATGAAAATAATACACCATGACTTACTCAGACCACCAACTGTAAAAAAGACATCCTTTGTATGGGCATGTAAACATTTTGCGGTCATCCATAGTGTCTAATCTCAATCTGGCCAGGAACTTCAGTGCAGAAGCAATCTTCCGTCAATGCAAAAGATTCTTTAAGGAAAAGTGTTATTTCATCAAACAGACTCCAGCCACCAGGCGGAGTCAACGCAAAGAGAAACAAAAATGACAATGCCGATGACGCCCAACTTCCTCCAACAGTAGAGTCAATGAACAGCAAGTCGATCCACTTACAACAGAAAAACCCCAGTGGTTTACTCACTCATAGATTGTATAAAAGACAGTGCTTGTTTCGGACACGTGAATACTTTGAGACCGTCCTTCATCTCTATTCTCAGTCTGGCCGGAAACATCAGTGCAAAAACGATATTTCTTTGATGCAAGAGTTTCTTACACTCCTTGAATCGCTCACGTTTCTCTCTTGTCGAATTCGCAAAGTCCGGGAACAAGAAAATACTGTGATTCTTCCAAGAAAGCCCACCCCTGTTCCTTGCCTGGTGCAACACAAGATCTTTATCAGATGATCTCAGAAATTTGACCAAAATCAATCTGGGCCTGTTTCCCTCAGTAGATCTACCTGCCGGAACTCTGTGAGCTCGCTCGATTTCCAGCCTGCGGCCCGTTATGTCGAGCAGACTCGGGAAGAGTTCATCCAAGAATTTCACCATATCTCTGCCCTCCTCATGCTCAGGAATTCCAACAATTCGGACGTTATTCCTGCAATTTCTATTCTCAAGATCTTCAATTTTTCCAAGAACACATTCCAAATCAACTTTTGTCACGGATGGATTAGCAGGTAATTCCCTCTCTGATGACTCAAGACAGTCGATTCGTCTCTCAACAGCCGTCACTCTTGTGACTAACTCAGAGAATTTTATTTCCATCGCCGTAATCGAGCGACGTATAACAGCGAGATCCTCCAAGTCAGCAAGAATCCTCGTCAGCATCACCGACATGTTGGACAGTTGACACTGGATCTCCTCTCTCATCGCACAAAGCAAATCGAGTCCCCGTTGTGTAGGCCTGATGCCCCGTCAGTGTCAACTGTCCAACATGTCGGTGATGCTGACGAGGATTCTTGCTGACTTGGAGGATCGTACGTAAGAGTTAGTCATCCTGAGCACGTAAGTGTCTTTTAATGTCTCCAGAGCCTGAAGATTTTGACTTCTTTGCCATATTTTACCTCAAAGAGGAAATGTGTAACTGACTGTATCGAATTTCACCAGGTTATCACATAAAAATAATAAAAAATGTAGCTAAGTGCACAGTGCTTGTTGCTCACACGTCTGCTCCCTGCATGGCATCACGTGACCTCCTCCAATGTACATCTAGATGTAATCCTTCCTCATGATCATGCAGCATGTTTTCATCAGATGAATGGGAGGCTAAACACTATTAAAGTGTGACGAGACTTGCACTGTACGCACAAGCCATTCGCACATCACAAGCCGATCAACTATTTAGCACTTTTCGGAGAATCGCACCTGCAAAATCCTAAAACTTTATTTTCAGGGGTTTAATTTATATTTTGAATAGACTTGAAAAGATTTTTGAACCCCATGATGTGGGTTTATGTTTTCTCTTTTAATCGTTTAATGTAATTTTGAGTGTGACCATGGTTTAAGGAGTATGTTGGGTTGGAAATCTGAAGGATTAATAGTGGTATTTTCCTTATTACATCACGTGTTGTTCTGAAAGCAAAAAGAAACAAATGAAACATGCAGGCTGTCATCTGCGCAGCCTGACCGAAGCAAAGCGGATGCGTTTACTCGCGCGATTAACTGAATGTGAAGTGCTGCCGGCTCATGATGCATGAATGGCTTGCACACGCTGCACGAGTCTGTTGGGTGTACTGCACTCTCGTCACATTTTAACTTTTTGTTTAGCCTCCCATTCTGCTCATGAAAACATGCTGCATGATCATGAGGAAAGATTACATCAAGATGTAGATAGGAAAGCAGGTGCTGAATTTATATAAATAAAATAGTCTACTCCTCTTTCACAATTGCTGGCATGCCAGTGATTACCCCTCCGCGTGCCAATGCTGGCGTGCGTGCCATAGGTTGCCGACCCCTGTACTAGAGGTAGCAAGCACCACTAAATTTATAAAAATCTGTTTACATTTTAGAGATGCTAGGTTTCCTTTCCTTAATTCAAGAACAGAGAAAGTACAGTTTGCATTATCACGAACCAATCATCTCAACTAAATAGGAATTTTCTTTTAATAGAAACCAACAACCCAACAATGGAGGACTTATTTCCCTGAAATTATTAAGTCCATTTAATTTAGAAGGACTATTACTCATCCTATTTATGTCAATAAGCCATCTTGACTATTTCCTGGGTTGGCTTCACTTATTCTTTGCCATTCTATTTTCATTAGCATAAACAGAACACAGGCACATAGTCACAAGTTCTTCTGCTACCATTCTATGTGCTAAAGAGCTTTTACCTTACTGCATTAGCCTATATTACTCAATGCAAACCATGTCTCAATCTGAGCACATCACTCCCCCATCTCACTTTTCTCCTCTCTAAGCGGAGGGGCACAGAGTGCTCTCCTTTTACAAATCAATACACAAATGGTGGTTAGTGGACTGAGCTCCCTGTCATGGTTAAGTGCATGTACAGAGCTCTATGAAGCCACTGGAGGAGTGCTGCCCTATTTAGCCTTGGGAGCTTTGAGCTCCTGATGAACAATGGACTAATTGAAGACCTACAGTGGACCCTTGACACTGTGGCAGGGTCCTGGTCATGTTCTGTTGTTCAGAAGCCAGGAAAAGACAAGAGTTATCTCTATATTCTCTCTCTATCATCTCTCTGTGCATTGCTCCTGCTATCCCTGCCCCAGGCAGCAATATGACCTTATTTATGACACAAAATCACTCCCAAGTGTGGAATTTCTGCGCCACTAGTCACCAAATGGAATTGCAAAAATAATCAGTTTCAAACAGCATTTCCCCACCTGGCATTGGTCGAACAAAGAGATAGTCCAGCCCCAAACACACACCATTGGTTGAGTCAATGTTGCTGTGCCGGGCTGGACAGGCCGCTCAAACACAGAGTGTTTACAGTCTTCAAGGCATTCAACTTTCGAAAAGTTTACTCATAGTTGTCTCTGCATATTAAGCTGGGATAAGAGAAAGTATTTTAATATTGAAAAAGTTCACATTTCAGCTTTAAGGTTCAGCAATGAACTACCCACCAATTCCCATGATGTGTGGATAGAAGTTCTGCTCACAACAGCAAGTATGCAACACAACATTGCAAGTCTCATGAAGCAGTGAACTAGACCTACATTTCCACCCACTCTACTCCTCAATCTCTGTGTTTTTTCTCTCTTCCCTCTTACTCTCTGGCCTTCTCATTAAACATGAGGGGTGAGATTGGGGTGGTAGGAGTAGGAGGAGGGTCATATGTACTTCCTGGTTTTGGCTCACCGCCTGGTCTATTTTGAGTTCAGAGGCCTGAGATTTTTCTTCGGAAAACCCATGCAGTACAAATCAGCAATGTCACAGGGAAACAGCCCAAAGCAAAGGCCATAATGTTCACATAGCACTACGCTGAGATAGAAAAACAGATAGCAACCAACAAGAGAGGGTGACATGACCAAAATGTTATATGAGTTGTATGAGTAATTTTACATAGCAATAACAGTATATATTGTGAAACTGTTACTTTTGCTGGATATTCAATGAAAAAAAAAGAAAGAATGTTTTTATAATAATAATAATGTTATTTAATGTGCACTGTATTTAGAAAAAATGCCTTACACCACAGCAGACATAATGGAGGGAGGAATTTAATATTACTAAGCATATAGGGCTCTATTTTCGTGACTGCGCTAGGCGCAGTGCAACGTACTATGACCGTGTGCAACATTTTATCAAATTTTCATGAGAGCGCTAATTATAAGCGCAATTTTCACTCCAGCGCAAAGCGCAAGTGGGCTTGGGTGGGAGTGTTTGCTCTATCTATGGGTGTATGCACGCAAACTGTGGTGAATTGCATGTTAATGAATTTGCGCAAAGCACAGTTTGCTAATTTTCTGAGAAATAGGTCATTGCGCTAAGACGTTTCAGTACCACGTCTGTTTTCAGAGTAAAGTTTAAAATCAGTGAATTTTTTTATTTGTGTGTCACTTGATCAATATGATTAATAATACTTACATGCTCTATAATTTAACGGAGACTACATCCAAATCCTGACAAGAACCACATTTTCCATGCGTATAAAAGAGCGTGTCACTGTCATAGAAATCTATAGTTTTGGCAAGTCGTTCAGGACATCTGCTTTGTGCATGACACGAGAAGTTTTTCCAACAATTGTTTACAGACAGATTGTTTCATTTTTAATTGACAATATCACAATTCCAGTGGGTCAGAAGTTTACACAGCTGCGCACGTCACTCAAGCCTAGTCCATCACTGCTGCAGCATCAAACTCTTAAAACTAAGTGAAACACTTTCTTCACTCCGCACAGTGAAAAAATAATCGTTTCGTCAAGCCAAGCAGATATTTCAAGATTAAAATTGCAGCTCCAATGTTGATTTAAGTTGTGGCTCTAATGACAATGCAGGCATTTCTGTGACATGGTGATGGTCGTTTTCAGGGTGATTATGTAAATATGGGTTCTTATGACATTTTTAAGTTTTTAAGTGTACATTTTAAAATCTGCAGCAATATATCATTGCACTTTGTCCCGCGTCCCGCATGTCATGAGCAGTTACGCATTTACCCTGCGCCCTCGCTGGGGTACTGGAACCTATCGCAGCTGCTTCAGGCGGATTAGTGCAGGGAAACATCCTTAACATGTGGATTAAACTGTCTACTGTATAAATCCGTGTAAATATCCAAGTTAAGTTTAAATGCCTTTTACACTGCCGATCACATGATTGACAACTGGAGCGCGAGCAGACAGCATTTCTGCGCGTGCTGCACAGCGAGATGTGTGAGGCAATCGTATGGTGAAGAGAGTGTTCCACGACCGGGGTTGATGCCCTACAGGCTGTGTACGTCTTGGTTACTTTCGTAACTTCCATTCCCTGATCGATGTAGTGACACTAGGGGTCACTCTTGGGAGCCCGAGACACCTCTGGTCTTGATAAAAGGCCAATGAAAATTGGCGAGTGGTATTTGCATGCCACTCCCCCGAACATACGGGTATAAAAGGAGCTGGTATGCAACCACTCATTCAGGTTTTACGCCGAGGAGCCGATATAAGTTCCGGCCATTTCAGCGGGTAGTTCAGCATTGTGGCAGGAGGGACCAACGTCTCGTTCCCTCCATCAGGGAACGGAGGTTACACCAGTAACCATGACGTTCCCTATCTGTCACTCACTCCACGTTGGTGTCGATGTAGTGACACTAGGGGTCCCTATACAAAACGCCACAAGGCTGAACTGTGTTACGTGAACTGGCGGTGTGTGGTGGGCAGACTTGCTATGTGCCTCATAGCCAGCACACCAGGTCGACACGTAACTTCCCCCAACACAGTTATGAGTGTCGAAATGCCCTTTTTGGGGACAAGTCGACTACCCAAGAGATAGAGACAGGCTTAACCCAGTCGTGGCCTCTTTCCCTTTTCCACTCCCTAAAAAAGAAGGGGGATTATCCGACTGGGCCGCCAGGTCTAGTCGGGGGTGTCCCTCCCAAGGGGAGGACACCACGGAGACCACACCTCGCCCCAAGAGAGGGGGGATATTTATGTGGAAGAATACATCACATGGTCTTTCCAACCATGTGGAGAGCCTTCAAGGTAGATCCTGCCCAATGGGGGAGGAGTTACTACAACATGGAGACTGGGGCAGAGGGGCTCTGACCACGGAAGACGCAATTTGCCAGCAGGGAAATGAATTAGCGGAAGATATAGATCGCATGGGGTTAGCCTTACAGGGAACCGCCACATGCGGAGCACCTACCCCAGAACCGGGCTCTTAGTTAGCACGTGTACTGGGCTGGCAGCAAGTCTCTCCGAAAACTCGACTGCCGCAGGGCTCGGAGGAAGTCAACCAGGGAACAACTTTTGTGAACACTACTGGGAATTAACAGCACACGTCTTCAGCTCAAAAGGAGGTGGAAGGCGCTATGTGCAAGCGATACACCCGGCCGGCTATCCCGGGCTTATCTGCTTGTGTTGCGTGCCACTACCTGGGACGAAACCGGTTCCACCCGGAGGTTGTAGAACCTTGCAAAGGTGTTGGGTGTTGCCCAGCCCGCTGCTCTGCAAATGTCTGTTAGAGAGGCACCTCTGGCCAGGGCCCAAGAAGCCGCTACACCACGGGTAGAATGGGCTCGTAGCCCTACCGGGGGCGGCATGTTTTGGGCGAGATATGCCATAGTTATGGCATCAATGAGCCAGTGGGCAATCCTCTGCTTGGAGACAGTGCTTCCTTTCGGCTGTGCACCAAAGCAGACAAAGAGCTGCTCAGAGACTCTAAAGTTCTGCGTGCGATCCAAATAGATGCGTAAAGCGCGCACCGGACACAGCAACGACAGGGCTGGGTCTGCATCCTCCTGGGGCAGCGCTTGCAGGTTCACCACCTGGTCCCTAAAAGGAGTGGTGGGAACCTTGGGCACATAGCCCGGTCAGGGTCTCAGGATCACGTGAGAATAGCCCGGACCGAACTCCGGGCACATTTCGCTGACAGAGAACGCTTGCAGGTCACCTACCCTCTTGATGGAAGTGAGTGAAGTCAGGAGGGCAGTCTTCAAGGAGAGTGCCTTAAGCTCGGCTTACTGCAAATCTCAAAGGGGGCTCTCTGTAGACCCTGAAAAACTACAGAGGTCCGATGAGGGAACGAGGCACGGCCTGGAGGGATTCAGCCTCCTGGCATCTCTTAGGAACCTGATGATCAGATCATGCTTCCCTAAGGACTTACTGTCGACTGCGTCGTGGTGTGCTGCTATGGCAGCAACGTACACCTTCAAGGTGGAAGGGGACAGCCTCCCTTCCAACCTCTCTTGCAGGAAGGAAAGCACTGATCTGACTGCGCATCTCTGGGGGTCTTCCCGACGGGAAGAACACCACTTAGCGAACAGATGCCACTTAAAGGCATACAGGCGCCTCGTAGAGGGAGCCCTAGCCTGAGTGAACGTGTCTACCATCGCAGGTGGGAGACAGCTTAGGTCTTCCACGTCCCGTCCAGGGGCCAGACATGGAGATTCCAGAGGTCTGGGCGCGGGTGCCGGATGGTGCCCCTTCCCTGAGAAAGAAGGTCCTACCTCAGGGGAATTTGCCCGGGGGGAGCTGTCGCGAGGAGCATGAGGTCCGAGCACCACGTCTGGGCGGGCCAGTAGGGTGTTTACCAGGACGACCTTCTCCTCGTCCTCCCTGACCTTGCACAGAGTCTGTGCAAGCAGGCTCACTGGGGGAAAACGCATATTTGCGAATGCCAGAGGACCAGCTGTGTGCCAGCGCATCTACGCCTAGGAAGGCCTCAGTCAGGGCATACCAGAGCGGGCAGTGGGAGGATTCTTGGGAGGCGAACAGGTCCACCTGTGCCCATCCAAATCGACTCCAAATCAGCTGGACCACCTGAGGGTGGAGTCTCCACTCTCCCCTGAGGGTAACATGCCATGACAGCACGTCCGATATAGTGTTGAGGTTGCCCGGGATGTGAGTGGCTCGCAGCGACTTGAAGTGCTGCTGACTCCAGAGAAGGAGACGGATATGCTGCAAGATATGCTACCGTTGCCATGTTGTCTGTCCGAACTAACACGTGCTTGCCCTGGATCAACGGCCGAAACCTCCGCAGGGCGAGCAGAATTACCAACAACTCGAGGCAGTTGATATGCCAATGCAGTCGCGGGCCTGTGCCCGTTGCAAACAGCGCCCTAGCCCGTTTTAGAGGCATCTGTCACGACCACGACGCGCCTGGAGACCAGTTCTAGAGGAACACATGCCCGTAGAAATGAGAGGTCGGTCCAAGGGCTGAAAAGACGATGACAGACCGGCGTGATGACCACACGATGTGTCCCGTGGCACCATGCCCATCTCGGGACTCGAGTCTGAAGCCAGTGCTGAAGCGGTCTCATATGCATCAACCCGAGAGGGGTGGCTACCGCCGAGGATGCCATATGCCCCAGGAGCCTCTGAAAAAGCTTCAGTGGAACCACTGTTTTCTGTTTGAACGCCTTCAAACAGGCCAGCACCGACTGGGCGCGCTCGTTCATAAGGCACGCCATCAAAGAGACTGAGTCCAGCTCCAAAAAAGAGATGCTCTGAACCGGGAGGAGCTTGCTCTTTTCCCAGTTAACCCGAAGCCCTAGTTGGCTGAGGTGTGAGAGCACCAAGTCCCTGTGTGCACACAACATGTCTCAAGAGTGAGCTAGGATTAGCCAGTCGTCGAGATAGTTGAGAATGCAAATGCCCACCTCCCTTAACGGGGCAAGGGCAGCCTCTGCGACCTTCGTGAAGACACGAGGAGACAGGGACAAGCCGAAAGGGAGGACCTTGTACTGAGTCATGCAGTCCATGAGGAGGAGATGCACTGAAGTACTTAATGCAGCTGGTGGCCACACCAGATACTGACTGTTCCTTTTGATTTTGAACCCCCCCACCCCCCACATCACTGTATACTTTCCTCTCCACCAATAACTGGTGTGTGGTTGGCATTCTTGTGCACTATAGCTTCCGTCGCATCATCCAGGTGAATGCTGCACACTGGTGGTGGTTGAGGAGATTCCCCCAATGCTATGTAAAGAGCTTTAAGTACCTAGAAAAGCACTATATAAATGTGAGGAATTAACTAATGTAGTGCATAATTTACTAATTAAGCTCCTAAGTTTTAAGAGCGGTCTGAGCCAGAACCTAAAATACGTGTGAAAGGCCTTACCAGAAACAATTTACATCGAAGACAAAGCAGTCCCGTTCCTCGTTTGACCACATGCAGAAATAACTTTCAAAGAGCCACAGGATATAACTGAGCAATTCAATCTTTGACTTAGGAAAAGACTCCAAATCCAATCTTAAGCATTGAGGTTCTGTATATTAGAGTATCTGTATTCCCTAAATGACAACCATTCTTTTAAAATACAAGCATGTTCTCGTTGTCTTTTATCATGATTAACATTAATTTTATGATCCTTTAAGCACCTTTTTTTACTCAGAAATTGACTGCAAGCTTCCGTTGGATTTTTTTTATTTTTTTTTGTTAAAGTGTTCATTGGTTCTTAATATATTTAAAATAAATGATTAGGATTATCAAAATATGCAATGGGTAATCCAAAAGTAATCAGATTAGATTACACTTTAGGTAATCTAAAAATTATGTAAAAGACTATATTTAAATTGTTTAATTTGTTATCAGTGCCCGATTACATTTTTGTAATCTACGCAGCACTTTAAGAACATTCTGATACTAATCAGAATGTGGTCATATTTGGATAATATAAGCATTACGTAAAAACATTAACCCGATTGACAATTAAATTAAGCCAATGTTTCTGTTTCAAGAAATTTGAATAAGACAGCTGTCATTTACCTGCATCAATCAGACCCATCAATTTTGGGTCATGTATACACCATGTGTAACAAATGCAGGAAGAGTCAAGAGAGCAAGATCTAAGTGCAGCTTTACTTTAAAAAGAAAATAAGTACAGATACAAAATTTGGAAACATAGGAACAGAACAAAACCTTGGGAACAGAACAAATATTACATCAATGGGGATAACAGGAAACAACAACTGACAAAGACACAAACAAATACAAGGACATTAAATATATTGAGACGAACAAGGTAAACAAGAAACAGCTGGGAACAATCAGGGCAGGAACCAGGAACAGAGAAACAAGAAGGTAAACAAAACACCTTGCGAAATCTGGTGGCCGCTAGGACAAAAGTCTTAGGTGTGACACCTTGTTCGGATTGTCTACTCTAATAGCATATTCATGAACATATCTTAAAAGTGAGGATCTCCAGTATCTTCAGACGAGAATGGCAGGAAAATAATATGCATGTCTTAGTTTAATCAGAATATGCTTATTACATGTATAGGAATCTATACATATATACAGGAATATTCCAATAACTGTGGATGTAAATGTCTTTTTCAGAATAAAGACTGAACCAGAATATAGACCTTAATCAGAAAATTATGTCTATGCAACGTCATTGTTGAGTGTTTACTTCTAGTTTTCACAGGAGGTGCACAAGGGTTATAAGACGAGTCAGAGTTCATTTTAGCAGTAGCAGATTTAGGCATGGGTGATATGTGCAGTTGCGCAGGGCGGCATCTTGCGGGGGGCACCTCCCCCAATTTCAACAACTTTGGGGCGTGTTGAAGCGGGTTTGCCCAGGGCGCCATACGAGCTAGAACCACCACTGCATTTTAGTGTCGTAATATGAAAACGAAACTGGTTGTTCAAACTCTACTGGTTGTGTCAAATTCCTGAAGGTTTGTTTTTTGTTGTTTCTTCTTATAGATGAGAGATCTACTGCCTCCCACATTTCCCGTTCCTTGGCTAATGATCTGAGCAGCTCTCTGGCTCCTCTGATTGGTGAACGTAAAACCTCTGTCCCTGCACATTCCAGCCAGCCAATGCTGTTTACGTTCGACATACCTGTGCGCCACTCCCACAGTCCTTTGTCTAACAGTGCTCCTCAGGACTACCTCCTCCTCCATCAGTGCATGAGCCGCAAGAGTGAGAGCACACGGTAAGGGCCAGTATCTCTGGGCCTTTTCTTACGGGCCCCCTGTGGTGATATAACACCCTATAGCATATAGGCCAATATTCTTAGTAAAGATATTATCCTCAATGTTTATATGAAATTAAGCTATAATGTTTATAAAGTTGCAAGTCAAAAAATAACCTATATGATCACTTGACAAGATCCACAGGATAAAATGCATGATATAATGGTCAAGTCAATTCATTTTTATTTGTACAGTGCTTTTCACAACACACAGTTTCAAAGCAGCTTTACAGAAAATGAAACTGTAATATCTATAAAATCTTAGAGTCAGCATTGTGTAGTTTGATTAAATACGATTGTAAATTGTGTATAAAAATAATTGTATTTAGAACCTCAGTGAGCAAAACAAAGGCAACTGTGGCAAGGAACACAAAACTATATAAGATGTTGGTTAATGAAGAAAAACAACCTTGGGAGAAACCAGGCTCACTGTGGGGGCCAGTTCCCCTTTGGCTAAACAGCATGAAATATAATGCCAGTATTGGTTATTTATGTGTAGTGCAATATTGCATTTATAATGGTGCTTAAAGGTTTGGTATAAAGTTAATTCAAACAAAAAAAAATCAGGACACTGGTGAGTCATTAACATTTCTTGATTTACTAGAATGAATGACATGAAAAACATAATAGGTTAACAATAAATGAAATAAAAGGGACACTTTAAAATAGACATATATCATTTTAACCCTGTAAAGCCTTTAGCCAACTTTATGTATCATATTTGATACATTAGGCTTTAAAGGTCATTACGCTCCTGAGGTCCAGCAATTCATTTTTGTGTAGGACATTAAGTTTTTCTTAGCCCATACTTGCTACAGTGGTAAATCTTGGGGTATTATCAGAGGAATCCCTGGGATTTTCAGAAATACCAAATGTTTGAGAATTTGGCCATGACAACTTCCTCTCCTTGGTCTATAAATATGGGTTGAAATGCATCAGTTCAATTCAGCACAAATACAATATGAATAAAATAATCTTTTTTTCAATAAACAATTTCCAAATGTACTTTAGGCACCAAACACTATATTGACATTTAAAAAAGGGAAATTGTACAGTCATGGGATAAGTCAGGAATGAGGACTCAACTGCAGGAAAAAAAAAAACATTAATTCATGCAAAGAAGCAATGTTCAAGACCTAAATATAAGCTATTTATACTAAATATATCATATAGATTTAAATAAACTCAGCAAAAAAAGAAACGTCCATTTTTCTGGACACTGTAAAAATCCAAATAACTTTACAGATCTTTATTGTAAAGGGTTTAAAAAAAGTTTTCCATGCTTGTTCAATGAACCATAAACAATTAATGAACATGCACCTGTGGAACGGTCAGTAAGACACTAACAGCTTACAGATGGTAGGCAATTAAGGTCACAGTTATAAAAACTTAGGACACTAAGTAGACCTTTCTACTGACACTAAAAAACACCAAAAGAAAGATGCTCAGGGTCCCTGCTCATCTGCGAGAACGTGCCTTAGGCATACTGCATGGAGGCATGAGGACTGCAGATGTGGCCAGGGCAATAAATTGCAATGTCCGTACTGTGAGATGCCTAAGACTGCGCGACAGGGAGACAGGAAGGACAGCTGATCATCCTCGCAGTGGCAGACCATGTGTAGAAACACTTGCACAGGATCGGTACATCAGAATATCACACTTGCGGGACAGGTGCAGGATGGCAACAACAACTACCCGAGTTACACCAGGAATGCACAATCCCTCCATCAGTGCTCAGACTGTCCACAATAGGCTGTGAGAGGCTGGACTGAGGGCTTGTAGGCCTGTTGTAAGGCAGGTCCTTACCAAACATCACTGGCAACAGCGTCACCTATGGGCACAAACCCACCTTCGCTGGAACAGACAGGACTGGCCAAAAGTGCTCTCTACTGACGAGTCACGGTTTTGTCTCACCAGGGGTGATGGTCGGGACTCTCGTTTATCGTCGAAGGAATGAGCATTACACCTGTACTCTGCAGCGGGATCGATTTGGAGGTGGAGGGTCTGTCATGGTCTGGGGCGGTGTGTCACAGCATCATCAGACTGAGCTTGTCATTGCAGGCAATCTCAACACTGTGCGTTACAGGGAAGACATCCTCCTCCCTCATGTGGTACCCTTCTTGCAGGCTCATCCTGACATGACCCTCCAGCATGACAATGCCACCAGCCATACTGCTCGTTCTGTGCATGATTTCCTGCAAGACAGGAAGGTCAGTGTTTTGCCACGGATCTCAATCCCATTGAGCACGTCTAGGACCTGTTGGATCGGAGGGTGAGGGCTAGGGCCATTCCTCCCAGAAATGTCTGAAACTTGCAAGTGCCTTGGTGGAAGAGTGGGGTAACATCTCACAGCAAGAACTGGCAGATCTGGTGCAGTCCATGAGGAGGAGATGCACTGCAGTACATAATGCAGCTGGTGGCCACACCAGATACTGACTGTTACTTTTGGTTTTTACACATTTATCCATTGTAAAATCACTGTATACTGTCTCTTGTGGCTGTCGCAGCAGTAATAATATCTTAAAAGACAATGTTCAATAAATATTATAATGGAATATATAATAATACAATATGAACAGTATGAGGGATTAGTAAATGACAGCAGAATTTTCTTTTTACAGTTAACTTACCCTTTAAAGAATGTACTGCTTATCCAGACAAACTCTGGAAGCACTTGTTCAGACAGTCCCAGTGAAAGCTATAAATAAGTTTATGATGAGGTCGGAACTGCAGTCCATCAACTCTGTAGTATCATATGATTCAGAAACGCCCCTATCAGACTCACCTAACCATCTCAGCTGATGGATCTAGTAGTTCATTCTCACACATTTTCATCTTTACAGAGTGCTTTCTTTAATCAAGATACTGGCATCTAGAGACAAATAATTTTTCATATGAAAACCTGTCATGCACTGATGAATGATCCCCAGAGATTAACACTTCGATCAAAAATCGTGTAATGAAAATTGTGCTGGATATTGATTAACCATTATGACAGAAAATAGTTGCTGATTTCACTGGATTGGAAGCCGGTGTTGTGGTGTGTGAACAGCAGACAGCATACACTGTTCTGAATGTGCAATATCTTGGTGAATCTCACAAAACTGTCCAGAAATGTTATATTTTACCTTAAATTTGCATTAATAAAATGAAGCCTATTATAGGATCATAAAGATTTGTTGCATTGTGGCATAATTTTAATGACAATTAAGCACATTTCCCTCCCCAATTCTCAGTAATTTACTGTAATGTGAAAATTATTCTCATTACTGTAATGAGAAAATACTTTTCAGCTATTTAAATTGAAAAGTACATTTGTAAATTACAATTGTAAGCATATATAATTAAACAAAAAAGAAAAATGTCCAGGCAAGGCCACTAACACTGGTCCCTGGTCCTAAAAATAGCTCTCATTTTCTTTGTGAAAAATATTTCTTTTTTTTATTAATATTATTATAGAACTGAGGATGAAATATCACCTGGGCATTTCTTTGTTACTTTAACCATCTAGCCGATCATCTTACAGAGATATTAATCTTGCTAGGTTAAAAGTTAAATAGTATACAACCTTAACAAACAACAAAGAGACCTTCCGAAATATTCAGGAGCAAATGGTTACGCATAATAGTGTTTGCAGACGGATTCACTTACAGGATGTGTTAATCAGTCATTTCACCTTGATGTCTTTAATCCCTCACTTCCTTTTATTCACATTTCCAGGAAATAATGCCATGGAATTGAGTTTCATTTCATTCATTTTATGCTCAAACTGTTGGTCAACACTAATGTTTGACCTATCCTGTCAGTTCAAGACCTGCAGAATGTAAACAAACCCAGTTTTGTCCCCTGGGTCCCAGCCAGGCTAGTTTTACTGTGAGAATGTCCATTTATTTAATCCCCAATTGAGAACCAGTTTTGACTCCCTGCAACATGTGTCATACACATTGTCCATATGTCCTAACAGTCTGCCTGGTCAATAGATTCACACAGCAGAGCATTTGAAAATATCCCTCTGTAAGCAGAAGCAGGGCACACTACAGTATATAGCAGTATATAATGAGGTGCCAGATAAGGAGAAACAGTGCCCCCAGTGGTTTAAACTAAATAGGCTGTTACACTCTCTCTCTCTCTCTCTCTCTCTCTCTCTCTCTCTCTCTCTCTCTCTCTCTCTCACACACACACACACACACACACACACACACAACACACACACACACACACACACACACACAACTCTGGGTATGTCGGGAATTGCATACTCACATACTACTCTTTTTACGATTCTACAACCTCTTTCTTGACTCAATATTTGATCAAGACATTTTTACACAGACTTGGGTTAAAAATTATAAATACAAATTTTTATTTCCAAGAGGACACTACACACTGAAAATGTTTATTGTGGAATAATGATGAATAATACTGTTTCACTTACTATTTTAAAAATAGTAGGCAGTATACGGTGTATACTGTGTAGTGTTTATTAAGACGTAAGCTAGTATTCCATTCCAAACATAGCCTATGTTTTGTTTTGTGTACTTTAATTGTTAAAGGTCCAATTAATTGTTTTGTTTACCACTATTTTCTTTCCTGTGCTTCTGTATTTCCTATTGAAACATGAATTAAGTATCGGACATATTGAAGGGTTTTTCCTTTTTCTCTCTCTCTCTCTCTCTCTCTCTCTCTCTCTCTCTCTCTCTCTCTCTCTTTTTAAATAGCCAGTAGGCTTTTGTTTAAGACACGATGCCAATCCATTATATTTTACTTGCTATTACTATTTAGTGGCAAGTAGTGTTAAGGTCATAGACAAATAAGTTTGTCCAGGATGATAAAAAAGAGAAGTCTAGTTTAAAGCACGTCAGGTTTGTAGAAATGAAATGTCTGTGTCCTTGTTGGTTTCATAAATTTGTAAAAAATATTTATAGCATTTTCTACAAAAAATAAAATGGAGGATAGATGACTTTAAAAATATTGAGTGATGTAACCATCAAGTAAAAGGTATTAAAATGTCCCTCCACCTTGAATAATTGAGGTAATACATAACTTAATTATTAATTTAAAAAATGTTTATATATTACACCACCTACCTGCTTGTTGGTCACACTTTGATTTGGTGGACAAAAGTTTTTCAAATATAAATAATATAAAAAAAAATTGCCTTCTATTTTTTTATAGAAATAATAATAAAAGATTATTCCAAACTACTTATGTCCTCATTTCATTTTGAAGAATTTCAGCTTTGAATTAAAGTTTTACCTTTTTTACTGTCTCCAGATGGTTACAACCCTTCGATTTATTTATTTATTTATTTTTTACTTTAAATTCCAGAAAATGTATTTAATAACTTTGATTTCAGAAATTAAAAACATGTTCATCATAGCAGAGGTGATTTCAAGTAATTGTTTTGTGTGAATTGCATTTTTAATGTATTTTTTTAAATAACTTAATAGATCCAGACAAAAAATAAAAAAATAAAAAAATACATTTGTTGTCACTGACCCATTAATAACAACGGGAATGGCACATTCTCTTTCTAGAGGGCACTTTATTTTATATTTATAAATATGTCCACACCCCTGAGCAGGAGGTGATGTAATCAATATTTTGGGTTAATTTTGGAAGAGTTTACGTTTTAAATGTGTATATCTCTGTATAGTATCACTGTATGGCCTATAAGTTGTAAAACTCCAAATTTCTTTAATTATGTACATTTGTGCTAAACTTGATTAGATTTTTGA
The DNA here is from genome assembly GCF_019703515.2 of Myxocyprinus asiaticus. Classification (NCBI taxonomy): domain Eukaryota; kingdom Metazoa; phylum Chordata; class Actinopteri; order Cypriniformes; family Catostomidae; genus Myxocyprinus; species Myxocyprinus asiaticus. The sequence goes on from NC_059374.1 coordinate 9,477,227, forward strand.
CATAGATGTTAGATTATTGTTGATATTAAACATATTTAACCTAAAGCCAGTTACCTTAAACAGTTTTTTTTTTGTTGTTGTTGTTTTGTTTTTTAGCATTTTAGAAGTTGATTAGTGTCATTGATAAAGTCATTTGCTTAAAATATTTATTTCCACTATAACATAAGTTATTGCCATGTGTGAGTGAAACAATGCTCATGAAAGAAACATTCTTTAGCCTGTAAACAATCATAAATCATCATTAAAGCTAACCTGTATATCATCTTCCTCCCAAAGGAGTGCCAGTTTCTCACAAGCCTCACGCAGCAGTCTTTTGGTGGGCAGTGATTCTGCGGTTCAAAGACTCACTCATGGTTTCTCTCACTGTCTGAATGGTATGGGCACCCAGCTTCACGGTTTCTATAGCTTACCCAAACCCAGCAAGCATCAACAGCCCCCCTCACGGACAGACTCTCGTGATGCTTTCTATGTGCTGCCCAGTGGTTACAGCTCCGAAGGGCCCTTGGAGCTTGAATCAGAAGATGTCTACACCTATAAGACTCCCAGTAACACTCTAGCAGCCCCACATGCCAATGAACAGCGACCCCTCGATAACTATGATATACCTAGCATTCCTGGCTCTGTGTACCAGATCCCTCGCACATTTGATAAGAACCACAATGCCCTGATGCCATCCAGTGCTGACTCCTCAAATGCGCCCCCTCCCAGACCACCCAAACCCAGCCAAGGCTCGGAGACACGGTGGGGCAGCCCGCTGTCCACGGGGGCTCAAAACGGCGACATAACCACAGTGTCAGTCATCCCCAGGAGAAACACATTGCCAGCGGTGGAGAACGTCAAGCTTCACAGAGGTATTACAGTCATTATCTGAATGTACTGAATGAAACCTGTTTATTTTAAGGTCCTGTCTCATCTCTGCTCTAGACTTCTCTTTTTTTCGTCGGATGAGGTCAGTGCTGTGTGATGACCACTCCAATACCTTGACTTTGTTGTCCTTAAGCCATTTTGCCACAATTTTGGAGGTATGCTTGGGGTCATTGTCCATTTGGAAGACCCATTTGCGACCGAGCTTTAACTTTATGGCTGATGTCTTGAGATGTTGCTTCAATATATTCACATAATTTTCCTTCCTCACGATGCCATCTATTTTGTGAAGTGCACCAGTCCCTCCTGCAGCAAAGCACCCCCACAACATGATGCTGCCACCCCCATGCTTCACAGCTGGGATGGTGTACTTTGGCTTGCAAGCCTCACCCTTTTTCCTCCAAACATAACGATGGTCATTATGGCCAAACAGTTCACTATTTGTTTCATTGACATTTCTCCAAAAAGTAAGATCTTTGTCCCCATGTGCACTTGCAAACTGTAGTCTGGCTTTTTTAAGGCGGTTTTGGAGCCTTGGTTCTTCCTTGCTGAACAGCCTTTCAGGTTATGTCGATATAGGACTTGTTTTACTGTGGGTATAGATCCTTGTTTACCTGTTTCCTCCAACATCTTCACAAGGTCCTTTGTTGTTGTTCTGGGATTGATTTGCACTTTTTGCACCAAACTACGTTCATCTCTAGGAGACAGAATGCCTTTCCTTCCTGAGCGGTATGATGGCTGCGTGGTCCCATGGTGTTTATACTTGCATACTATTGTTTGTACAGATGAACGTGGTACCTTCAGGCATTTGTAAATTGCTCCAAAGGATGAACCAGACTTGTGGAGGTCCACAATTTTTTTTTCTGAAGTCTTCTTTTCTTTTGATTTTTCCATGATGTCAAGCAAAGAGGTACTGAGTTTGAAGGTAGGCCTTAAAATACATCCACAGGTACACCTCCAATTCAGTACACCTCCTATCAGAAGCTAATTGGCTAATTGTCTAAAGGCTTGAGATCATATTCTGGAATTTTCCAAGCTGCTTAAAGGCACAGTTAACTTAGTGTATGTAAACTTCTTACCCACTGGAATTGTGATATCGTTAATTAAAAGTGAAACAATCTGTCTGTAAAAAAATGTTGGAAAAATTACTTCTGTCATGCACAAAGTAGATGTCCTAAACGACTTGCCAAAACTATAGTTTGCTAATATGAAATCTGTGGAGTGGTTAAAAAATTTGTTTTAATGACTTCTACCTAAGTGTCTGTAAACTTCTGACTTCAACTGTATAGCAGTTCTCTCTCTCTCTTGACAAGAGAAATCTATGCAGAAATGACAGCTCTTTCCCTCTTTTCACACAACAAGACTTACTTCAGTGTCACATGCCCTCATACAAATAAAAAGCTTTATTTTTTTTACCTCTTCCAGAATTAATCATGAATAACTTGACTGGCTTGTTTTGATGTAACATGTTTTTTCTTCCTCATATCCTCTCCTGTGTTTTAGGATCCTCTTTTGAGACTAGCAGTCACCAGCGGCCAATCTATTTCAATAACTCTGGTCAGTCAGTGGAGTCTGTCAATGATGGCTTCAGCTCTTACCTGGTAAAGCAGCTTCAACATTTTAACGTTTCTGCATAGGGTCATTCTCAGTAAATGGAGCCATTTGTGCTTACAAATTTTATATCATATTTGCATCTGAGGCCAGTGGGCCATGTTTTAATTCTACAGAGAATGTTGTACTTAAAAGTGCAATAAATGAAGTCAAACCTTTCAAACTGCTAGAGAGCCCCAACATTATAGACAGCACTAACAAGGTAAAGAGGAGGGAGAACTGCCCTTTAGGGGGCTGCTTCATTGATGTCTTATAACCGTGTGCTTGTATCATCTCCTCAAAATTTTGCCAAGGGGCATGAGCACCCAGGCAGCAATAAGGAAGTGTGACAAAGCTATGCAGCATCTTGTTCCCTTATTCAGGGAGCCAAAGTTAAATACGTACAAAGACATTCTCTTTCATAGGTTCATTCGATGTTGCAGCAGTTGCTGATGCTATGGGAATAGTATACCATCTCTCCACACTGCTGAATCACATGCCACCTGTGGCAACCCGTGTAGCAAGCACAAAGCAGCCCAAGAGTCTGTCACAAACATCTAACTCTCCTCAAACAGAAAGAACCTGAGAAGCAGGAGTTAGACCACCATCTAGCTTTTAAAATTAAACAAAGGTATGTGGTAAGGGCCAGCCAGCCGCATACAAATGTCCTTCACACCCTTAACCAGCTCCCATGAGAAAGACATGCTCCTCGACCTGACACCCATAGTCACAAGAAAATTGCAAGACTCATAAGCTTGCAAGATTACATTCACCACCCAATGAGACAGCTTCTGTTTGATGATGGCCAAACCCCTGTGATGACCACCAAAACTGATAAGTGTATTCATAATGGTATCTACCACAAAGGGATTCAACAACAAACTCGAGAGGGCAGGTCTTTCCTTTACATAATCTCCCAAGGCTCTCAGAAGAAGAAAGATCAGATCTGAAAACCACAAGTGGTTGGGCCAGAATGGTGCAACCAACAGCAACTGAAACTTCTTGTCCTATACTCTAAGCAGGACTGCATGGAGCATCCTGACTGGGTAAAAAACCTGTACAACCACAGATGATCCAATGGATCCAACACCAGAGGAGCTGGATTCAGAATGGAGAAACACTCCAAGCAGTGGGCTGTTTCAGCCAGACTGAACAGATCCACATCGGCCCTGCAAATCCTGATCAGTTATGATCTGCCTCACAAGTTAAGGGTATAAACTCCACTCATCGGGTCTTGAGAGAAGGTCCGCCCTGTAACTCAGATGACCCGTAAAATGAATTGCTCACAGTGAGGGAAGATGTTTGTGAGGCCACACCAGAGTGCGCCTTGTCAGCTTTAGCATGGAACAGGATTGCAACCAACTGTTGCAAGAAGCCTTCAAATTTATCAAAAAATTCCAAGATTGGCATTGCTTTAACCGATTCCCAGGGCATTAATAAAGCTATCCCATGACTAATCTTCCTATCCAGCATCACCACACAATAGGGAGTACAATCTTGCTGTGACACGAGCCGATTCTGACACAGAACTCCGATAATAAGAATACTCCAACTAGCTACACAGATACATGAGCCTGAAGAGCAGAAATGATGCGACACAAATGATGTGCTTATAAGGAACCAATGACATGGTCCCCTGAGGGGTGGTGCTTCGTGTCATCTGCCACTGAATTGGCTTCAAGTATCGTCACACCTGGGAGGTGGTTCCCATAGCGTCAGCTACTGATGCAGCATTGAGAGAACGTATGAAAGGAAATTCTGATTAGTGATCAAACATAGGTTTTACCCACAATTTGATATACTGTATGTGGTTACAGCCTTGCTAAGTAGCAGTAGTTATTTATCATTACCAACCCTAAGCTCTAAAATCAATACATTATTTCAACCCTGTCACAATAAGTCTGGAATTAATAAACTTATCATTTGAATAGAGTAAATTATGGTAGTATCATTCAGTTTGGAAAAAAGACTGTAGATATAATAACACATGACATTTCTCTTTTAAAACATGTTTTATGCCAACCCTGTAACATTTCAAATGTTTTGGGGTTGAACATTACAGGGTTGAAGATCTGTGCAAAAAAAAAAAAAAAAAGAAAAAAAAAGCATATAACTATGGGATCAAAATCCCGTCAAATGTATTGCGGTCACGGATCCAAAAATAATAAGCGTGAATCAAAAAAATAATAAGTGCAGATAGAAAAATAATAAGCGCAAAAATAAATAAAAGACACAGATCAAAATGATAAGCACAAATCAAAATAATTAGTGCAGATCAAAAAATAACACAACAAAAATATATAAACATTTAAAATATGCTGCAAAAAAACAACAACAGAAAAATTAAAGCAAAGTCATCAGAATTGCAAACAAAATCATGTTTTCCTTGGTTATATTACAGTTTTTTTTTTCTTTTTTTTTTTTTGCTCTCTGACAATTTTGCTCATATTTTCATTTTTTGTATGCTTACTCTGTATTTTTCTTTGATTTTGTTTCCAAGTTCTGCGCTTGGATTTTCCAAAACTTGCAAGTAGAGTTTCATGTAAATCAGGGGGCGTTTTGCATCCCTATTGGTCTACTAGTTCTTGATCGACAGCTCCTCCTCTAACCAATAATTCGAAGAGGGGAGGTGACGTCACTCCAATGCGACTCCGATGGCTACTGCTCAATATTATATTGTTTGTACGCTGCTTGTGTCTGTTTGAGTATTTTCTGCCAGCTCTAGGAAACGTCATAGTTACTGGTGTAACCTCCGTTCCCTGATGGAGGGAACGAGACTTTGGTGTCGATGTAGTGACACTAGGTGTCACTCTTGGGAGCCTGAGACACCTCTGGTCTTGATAAAAGGCCAATGAAAATTGGCGAGTGGTATTTGCATGCCACTGCCCCGAACATATGGGTATAAAAGGAGCTGGTATGCAACCACTCATTCAGGTTCTACACTGAGGAGCCGATATAAGGTCCGGACAATTCAGCAGGTAGTTCAGTGTTGTGGCAGGAGGGACCATCGTCTTTTTCCCTCCATCAGGGAACGGAGGTTACACCAGTAACCATGACATTCCCTATCTGTCACTCACTCGACGTTGGTGTCGATGTAGTGACACTAGGGGTCCCTATACAAAATGCCACAAGGCTGAACTGTGTTACGTGAACTGGCGGTGTGTGGTGGGCCTCATAGCCAGCACACCAGGTCGACACGTAACCTCCCCCAACACAGTTATGAGTGTCGAATGGCCCTTTTTGGGGACAAGTCGACTACCCAAAGATAGAGACAGGCTTAACCCAGTCGTGGCCTCTTTTCCCCTTCTCTTTTTCCACTCCCTAAAAAAGAAGGGGGATTATCCGACTGGGCCGCTAGGTCTAGTCGGGGGTGTCCCTCCCAAGGGGAGGTGACCACACCTCACTCCAAGAGGGGGGGGATATTTATGTGGAAGAATACTTCACATGGTCTTTCCAACCATGTGGAGAGCCTTCAAGGTAGATCCTGCCCAATGGGGGAGGAGATACTACAACATGGAGACTGGGGCAGAGGGGCTCTGCCCAAGGAAGATGCAGTTTGCCAGCAGGGAAACGAATTAGTGGAAGATATAGATCGCATGGGGTTAGCCTTACAGGGAACCGCCACATGCGGAGCACCTACCCCAGAACCGGGCTCTTAGTTAGTGCATGTACTGGGCCAGCAGCGAGTCTCTCCGAAAACTCGACTGCCACAGGGCTCGGAGGAAGTCAACCAGGGAACAAATTTTGTGAACACTACTGGGAATTAACAGCGCACATCTTCAGCTCAAAATGAGGTGGAAGGCGCTATGTGCAAGCGATACACCCGGCCGGCTATCCCAGGCTTATCCGCTTGTTGCGTGCCACTACCTAGGACGAAACCGGTTCCACCCGGAGGTTGTAGAACCTTGCAAAGGTGTTGGGTGTTGCCCAGCCCGCTGCTCTGCAAATGTCTGTTAGAGAGGCACCTCTGGCCAAGGCCCAAGAAGCCGCTACACCACGGGTAGAATGGGCTCGTAGCCCTACCGGGGGCGGCATGTTTTGGGCAAGATATGCCATAGTTATGGCGTCAACGAGCCAGTGGGCGATCCTCTGCTTGGAGACAGTGCTTCCTTCCCGCTGTGCACCAAAAGCAGACAAAGAGCTGCTCAGAGATCCTAAAGCTCTGCGTGCAATCCAAATAGATGTGTAAAGCACGCACCGGACACAGCGATGACAGGGTTGGGTCTGCCTCCTCCTGGGGCAGCACTTGCCAGGTTCACCACCTAGTCCCTAAAGGGGTGGTGGGAACCTTGGGCACATAGCCCGGTCAGGGTCTCAGGATCATGTGAGAGTAACCTAGACTGAACTCCAGGCACGTTTCACTGACAGAGAACGCTTGCAGGTCACCTACCCTCTTGATGGAAGTGAGCGCAGTCAGGAGGGCAGTCTTCAAGGAGAGTGCCTTAAGCTCGGCTGACTGCAAAGGCTCAAAGGGGGCTCTCTGTAGACCCTGAAGAACTACAGAGGTCTGCTGAGGGAACGAGGCACGGCCTGGAGGGATTCAGCCTCCTGGCGCCTCTTAGGAACCTGATGATCAGATCATGCTTCCCTAAGGACTTACTGTCGACTGCATCGTGGTGTGCTGCTATGGCAGCAATGTACACCTTCAAGGTGGAAGAGGACAGCCTCCCTTCCAACCTCTCTTGCAGGAAGGAAAGCACTGATATGACTGCGCATCTCTGGGGGTCTTCCCGATGGGAAGAACACCACTTAGTGAACAGACGCCACTAAAAGGCATACAGGCACCTCGTAGAGGGAGCCCTAGCGTGAGTGATCGTGTCTATCATCGCAGGTGGGAGAAAGCTTAGGTCTTCCGCACCCCGTCCAGGTGCCAGACACCAGGAGATTCCAGAGGTCTGGGCGCGGGTGCCGGATGGTGCCCCTTCCCTGAGAAAGAAGGTCCTTCCTCAGGGGAATTTTGCCAGGGGGGAGCTGTCGCGAGGAGCATGAGGTCCGAGCACCACGTCTGGGCGAGCCAGTAGGGTGCTTACCAGGACGACCTTCTCCTCGTCCTCCCTGACCTTGCACAGGGTCTGTGCAAGCAGGCTCACTGGGGGAAAACGCATATTTGCGAATGCCAGGGGACCAGCTGTGTGCCAGCACGTCTATGCCGAGGGAGGCCTCGGACAGGGCATACCAGAGCGGGCAGTGGGGAGGATTCTTGGGAGGCGAACAGGTGCACCTGTGCCTGTCGAATCGACTCCAAATCAGCTGGACTACCTGAAGGTGGAGTCTCCACTCTCCCCTGAGGGTAACCTGTTGTAACGGCGCGTCCGCCGTAGTGTTGAGGTTGCCCGGGATGTGAGTGGCTTGCAGCGACTTGAGGTGCTGCTGACTCCAGAGGAGGAGACGGCGGGTGAGTTGTGACATACAACGAGAGCGCAAACCACCTTGGCGGTTGACATATGCTACCAATGTCGTGTTGTCCGTCTGAACTAACACGTGCTTGCCCTGGATCAACGGCTGAAACCTCCGCAGGGCGAGCAGAATTGCCAACAACTCGAGGCAGTTGATGTGCCAACGCAGCCGCGGACCCGTCCAGAGGCCGGTGGCTGCGTGCCCATTGCAAACAGTGCCCCAGCCCATTTTGGAGGCGTCTGTCGTGACCACGGCCTCATATGCATCAACCCGAGTGGGGTGGCCACCGCCGAGGATGCCATATGCCCCAGGAGCCTCTGAAAAAGTTTCAGTGGAACCGCTGTTTTCTGTTTGAACGCCTTCAAACAGGCCAGCACCGACTGGGCGCGATCGTTCGTAAGGACTGGGCGCGATCGTTCGTAAGGCGTGCCGTCAAGGAGACTGAGTCCAACTCCAAAACCGAGAAAAGAGATGCTCTGAACCGGGAGGAGCTTGCTCTTTTCCCAGTTGACCCGAAGCCCTAGTCAGCTGAGGTGTGAGAGCACCAGGTCCCTGTGTGCACACAACACGTCTCGAGAGCGAGCTAAGATTAGCCAGTCGTCGAGATAGTTGAGATTGCGAATGCCCACCTCCCTTAACGGGGCAAGGGCAGCCTCTGCGATCTTCGTAAAGACGTGAGGAGACAGGGACAGGCCGAAAGGGAGGTCTTTGTACTGATACGCCTGACCCTCGAACGCAAACCGCAGGAAGGGTGTGTGTCGAGGAAGGATCGAGATGTGAAAGTATGCATCCTTCATGTCTACCGCCACGAACCAATCTTGATACCGGACGCTCGCTAGAATGCGTCTTTGCGTCAGCATCTTGAACGGGAGTCTGTCTAAAGCCCGGTTCAGTACTCGCAGGTCCAAGATTGGCCGCAACCCACCGCCTGTTTTCGGTACAATGAAGTAGGGGCTGTAAAACCCTTTCTTCATCTTGGCTGGAGGGACAGGTTCTATCGCGTCCTTCCGTAGGAGGGTAGCGATCTCTGCGCAAGGTAGCAGCGTTTTCGTCTTTCACCAAGGTGAAGTGGACACCGCTGAACCTGGGCGGATGTCCGGCGAAGTGAATCACGCAGCCGTGTCGGACGGTCCAGACCAGCCCTCGTGATGGATTGGAAGGTGCAAGCCATGCGTCCAAGTTCCGCGCAAGGGGGACCAAAGGGACAACGTCATCGGATGTACCGGCAGGTGGGGCCTCGCGGCGGGAGACCGCCGCTGGAGCATCAACCTTCCAAATGGAGTGGTGGATGGTGGTCGTGATGCCAGCCGTACACACCGGATACGTGACCCAGTGAACAAGGAAACCACTCTTGCTGAGCTCTTGAGTACTGCAGCCACTTGGGTATGCAGCGCAATTAAATGCAAAAGGTAACAAAAAGATGAAGATCTGCTTACCAGCTCCAGAGCAGCGGGTTTTGTTGTCCCTGGGTCACCCGTCTCAAGGGCGCTTTGAAGCCTTTCACGGGTTCTGGGCGGCCGCGAGACGGGTGGCGTCTGCTTCCTGCGGTGGGCTCCACGCCGGGGCCGGGCTGAAGGGGCGATGAGTAGATGGGGTGCGGGATCTTGAGCCGTGCTGGGGCAGGATATACCGGCTAGCATCCATCTACTGCTCTACCATCGAGAACTGCTGGGCAAAGTCCTCGACGGTGTCGCCGAATAGGCCCGCCTGGGAAATGGGGGCAGCAAGGAATCGTGTCTTGTCGGCCTCACCCATCTCGACCAGGTTGAGCCAAAGGTGGCGCTCCTGGACCACTAGTGTGGCCATCGTCCGCCCGAGAGACCGCGCCATGACCTCCGTCGCTCGGAGAGCGAGGTCGGTCGCCGAGCGCAGTTCCTGCATCAATCCTGGGGCGGAACTACCCTCGTGCAGTTCCTTTAGTGCCTTGGCGGACTTGCAGGAAAGCCATGGCGTGCAGGTCGGAGGCGGCTTGTCCAGCGGCACCGTAGGCCTTGGCCGTCAGAGACGACGTAAACCTACAGGCCTTGGACGGGGGCTTTGGGCACCCGCGCCAGGTGGTGGCGCTCTGCGGGCATAGATGCACCGCGAGCGCCTTTATCCACCGGGGGATTGCCGAATAACCCTTGGCCGCCCCACCATCGAGGGTAGTGAGAGCGGGGAAGCTGAAAAGATCGGGACCGGGCAGTAAAAAGTTCCTCCCGTGACCTTGTCAGCTCTTCATGCACTTCCGGGAAGAAAGGAATGGGGGCGGGCGTGGCTTTGAACGGCGCCGCGAGCCCAGGAACCAATCACCGAGCCGCGAGGGTTCAGGGAAGAGCGGGAAATCCACTCTAACCGACGCTCGCGGCTGCCCGGGAAAGCATGTCGTCATCTCTGTGTCAGCCTGTGACTGGGCGATCGACCCCGAAGGGAGGAGCCCAGCTGAGGCTTCCGACTGGACGAGCCCGCTCTCCAATGCTGCGCTCGAGAGCTCATCACTTTCGCGGGCTCCGAATAAGAGGTCGAACTCACCGTGAGACGAGTCAGCGGACTCACCCGGAAGCCCGATCGGGGCAGACGAGTGTGCTGGGGAATGTGAGGTCTGCGGGGGATACCCGGCGGAGGCGGTCCCATTGGGGTCCCCAAATCGCCCCCAGTGCTAGCTGCGCTGGCCTCAAACCCGTGGGTAAAAGGACCGAGGCGGGAGCCTCTGGGGTGGCTCGCTTTCTTACGAAGGCGAGCCGCGACCACAACGTTGCCATGGACATATTCTCACAATGAGAACATGACCATTCACGAACGCTGTCTCCGCGTGAGCAGTGCCCAGACACGAAACACAGTGATCGTGACCGTTAGAAGGCGAGAGATAACGAGCACAACCAGGAATAACACACAATTGAAAAATCATCTTTAAAAAGACGTGTCTTTAAAAAGACGTTCCGTGTGTGCGCTCTTTTAGAGAAATATATACTCTTTTAGAGGGGAAAAATGCTCTTTCAGAAAATATACTCTCTAGTTTTTCTGCCGAAGCGCCCAGGGGCGTTCTCTGCAGTGCACCAGTGCGGAGGAGGGAGAAGCCGCTGAAATGCGCCGTCAGATCCAGCAGAGGTGAATGAACAGTAGTATTCAGCTCAGTGAGCATGACCGTTCGGCTCCGAAGAGAAAATCTGAATGAGTGGTTGCATACCAGCTCCTTTTATACCCGTATGTTCGGGGGAGTGGCATGCAAATACCACTCGCCAATTTTCATTGGCCTTTTATCAAGACCAGAGGTGTCTCGGGCTCCCAAGAGTGACCCCTAGTGTCACTACATTGACACCAACGTCGAGTGAGTGACAGATAGGGAACAATGTGTTGTCCGAGTAGGCCATTATCATAGTCAGTTAACACATGTATCAAGTCAGCTGAGTCTTTAGTTTAGGCATTATTTAAGACTTCCTTTTTTGTAGGTTATTGGCTGCATATCTAAAAAAAAAAAAAAACACAAGGCTGGGTTGGTGTGGATGTTTGATGCATGTTTTTACTAGCTGTACCAATGTAGTCGTGAGTTCAGAACCCAACTTGATCCACTTTTCCATTAAATAAAATCCATATCCCGACACCAAGGACTATTACAATACCGATGAATATAGAAATGCTTACATATAATTTGACTTTTTTTTAATCATTATATCAAAAATCTAAAAGGTGTGCATTATTGCTTACACCCACATGCACACTTTGGAGTTGGTTGTATGACTGTAAGTCATTTGCTTCAAATGTTATTGAAGTTGTATACTCTGTTATGGAAATGTTTGTAAATGTTTTGGATATGTATGCGCCAATGTTGCCTGTATCTTTAGAGATTGCAACTATTTGTGAATAAAGAACGTCCAACGTTAAGCCAACTTTATTGCATTATTTATTGATATAGGGACGCTTGGTCACTTGTTTCTGATTTTGCTGAAGTATCGTGGAAAAAGAAACTACATGTAGCCATGCCAATGTAGGATCAGTATATAATGGCACATTCAGCAACATGGAAAATCGGATCAAGTTGGGTTCTGAACTCGTGACTACATTGGTACAGCTAGTTAAAACATGCATCAAACATCCACACTAACCCAGCCTTGTTTTTTTAGATATGCAGCCAATAACCTACAAACAAGGAAGTCTTAAATAATGCCTAAACTAAAGACTCTGCTAACTAAATTCAGCTGACTCGATACGTGTTAACGGACTATGATAATGGCCTACTCAGACAACACATTGTTTCCTAGAGCTGGCAGAAAATACTAAAAACAGACACAAGCAGCGTATCTATCAACCACAAATAATATAATATTGAGCAGCAGCCGTCGGAGTTGCATTGGAGTGACGTCACCTCCCTTCTTCGAATGATTGGCTAGAGGAGAGACTGTCGATCAAGAACTAGTGGACCAATAAGGATGCAAAACATCCCCTGATTTACATGTAACTCTGCTCACAAGTTTTGGAAAACCAAGCGCAGAACTTGGAAACAAAAGCAAAGAAAAATACAGCGTAAGCATACAAAAAAATTAAAATATGAGCAAAATTGTCAGAGAGCACAAAAAACAGTAATATATCCAAGGAAAACATGATTTTGTTTGCAATTCTGATGACTTTGCTTAAATTTTTTTTTTTTTTTTTTGCAGCATATTTTAAATGTGCTTATATATTTTTGATTCATGCTTGTTATTTTTTGATCTGCGCTAATTATTTTGATCTGCGCTTTTTATTTATTATCGCGCTTATTATTTTTTATCTGCGCTTATTATTTTTTGATTCACGCTTATTATTTTGATTCACGCTTATTATTTTTGGATCCGTGACCGCAATACTTTTGACAGGATTTTGATACCATATATAACAGCCTTAACTATAGCTTAACTTAAATATCATTGAACCACACCACATTATTTAGAGTCTATATTCTTGTGCTTTGTTGCTTTGTGCCAAGAGCAATATTTTTTTCTGTATAAACCATGTTTTGTTTTTTTTTCATAATTGAATTATTGAGCTAGAGTAACTTACGCGTAGCTTAAGTGCAAACATAATGAACTGCTGATAATGCCTCTAAGACTTGTACTGTATTTTAACCATGTAGTAAAAAAAGATTATGTCACAAAATAAATGCATTTTTTAAAGGGGGAAATGTCAACAGAAACATGATAAACAGAAAGTGCAGGAGAAAATTCATAAAGCATTTTAGAAAAAAAATACAAAGACACTGAAAACAGGATATTTTAATTTCAATTAAAGCTAAATTTAAATTGTATTCTATTTAACCCATTAAATTAAATGGAGGAATACAGATTGGCTGATAATTTAATAAAAGGCAAGTATTTAAAATAAAATTTGTTTTTACACATTAAACAGAGCCTGTCAAATAACATGATTAAGTTCAGTATACTGTTTATTAAATCAGTAGTGAGTCATGGGGGCACATATGGCATACAAATGGCATCGTTTCCTAAAAAAAAGATCCCATAACTAACAGAGCCACAGACTGACAATATCAAGTCTGTTTCAAACTATGATATAACAAATTGTGTATGTCACAGTGGTTTTCAACACTGATCTGAAAACTGTGTAACCTGGATTTTTCTTCTCTCTTTTACAGAGAACTAAGGCCCCATTGACCCGCTCCGACAGTGCTGGTTCTGAGGATAACTATGTGCCCATGAATCCTGGCTCATCCTCATCTCCTCTCAGTGCCGCCCTTGCTGACAGTCCCAAAAATAATTACATTCCCATGAGCCCAGGTCCTCACCATTTTGATTTCCCAGGATTCTCTGCAACGTTGCCCGCCAGGAAGGGCAGTACAGCGTCATTATGTCTCCGACCTGGCCGACTGAGTGACGTCACACCACCACCAATCAATCGCAACCTTAAACCCAACAGGACAGGTGGGAGGACATTGTCACAAAAGTTTGTGTTTACAGTGGCACTAAAAAGCATTTAGAATGTCACTGAATTAGATAACAAAATAAAAGCAAGTGGCACTTATATGAAAATAAGATTATATGAAAATCAAGTAAGGTTGTCAGATATAAAATGATAAAGCAATAGATATACTGTTTAAAATGAAGACAAAAAGAGTGTTGTGACATTTTGTGGTTGTCAAACGTTATATGTCCATAGTTAATGTGATGAACTACACCTGTAGTTACTATGCTAGGACACCTGTGTGAACTTGAAGGGAACTGACTTAACCTTGACAAAAGTTGTTTAAAAGTAATTGCAAAAATTGCTAAGAAAAGTAAAGATAGTTTTAAGAAAAGCTGTAGCATCATTTGCCTGTAGATACCACTTGCTTTGATATTTTGTTATCAAATGCAATGACATTCATACAAGTGTGGCTGAAGTGTCATAGAATTTATCTTTGGCTTAATTCTGGCATAATCTTTCCTGCGGTGTTGGATGGAATGAAAACTCAATGTAGATTATAGAATTTAATAGTTAAGCCAATTGTGTCTCTGTTTTCAGCAAAACCAACACCTCTTGACTTGAGGAACAATGGCATTATTGATGAACTTCCCTTCAAGAGCCCCATCACCATGTCTTGGACCAGACCAATGTGAGTGCTTGCACATCTCCCCATTTAGAAAAGGACAGTTTTGTGATATGATCGTTCAAAGCTACTTTATTAATTTATAAAACAGTACAACTAAAACCCAATCTACACCAAAGGTGAGAGACAAATTGCAATGCAACAAATGTAGATAACTCCCATTACACAGAACAAAAGCAACAAAGCTTGTCTTCTATGCAAGCGTAGCAACATTGGGCACTTGCAGTGTGTACTCCAATGGATCAAGGTTTGGCTGGTTAGTATTGCCCAGTTTGCCCCTGCTGTAGATGCTGTAACTACACCATCTGGACCCAAAAGCAATCTCTAAAGACTGCCATTCAAAAGTCAGCTTATATTCTGACAAAATACATCTTTTGGATGGGTTGGACTTATACTGCATATTTACTTACATATTTTTTTTCCCTGTCTGCTGCCTTTAACGTCACAGCTCAAGATAGTTGCTAAGAATGGGAATGTTGCTGGATAGCTATGGAATATATAATCAGGTTACCGTGTAAAAAAAAATTATAATTTTTTTTTAATCAATGTGTTCAGATGTTCTTCTAATTACTATTAATATCTTAATCATTGTGAAATAAAATTAAAAAGCCTAATGTTCTTTTAAGTTAACTATATCTCAGTTAAGTATTTGTATAATTTGTGGATCACAGTGTGCTCTGTTCTCTTTGTTTTCCTACTATACAAATAGACATTGAAATTATCTGATATATCAAGAGAGAAAATCACCATTGATACATGTGATATGTGTGATATAGTTACAGGACAACTGGGTTACCTTGTCCAGCACAGGTGAAGTCATTTTTATTTGTATAGCGCTTTTCACAACACACATCGTTTCAAAGCAGCTTTACAGAAAATCATGCATTAACAAAAAATTAAACTGTAATATCTATAAAGTCTTAGAGTGATCATTGTGTAGTTTTATTAAATATGATTGTAAATTGTGTATAAAAAATTAAATAATTAAATAATAATTGTATTTAGAACCCCTGTGAGCAAGCTGAAGGCAACAGTGGCAAGGAATACAAAACTCCATAAGATGTTGGTTAATGGAGAAAAATAACCTTGGGAGAAACCAGGCTCACTCTGGGGGCCAGTTCCCCTCTGGCTAAACAACATGAATATAATGCCAATATTAGTTATTTGTGTGCAGTGCAAGTCATGGTTTAATATTTGTAAACTAAAAAAATCTGTTAAGGTCCAGTGTTTAAAAAAACATTTTTTATGAAGTGTAAGATTAATGACTAATGTCTTTGAAGTCCATCCTGGATTAACTGCATACATTCACATAGATGCATTGTCCTTTGTTAGTTGGCTGATGAGGGCTTTTGTTGGCAATTAAATGATAGTCTTTGTATTCCATTTCAAGAATGTAGTCCATCAATAGACAAAGGTGATGCAGTCAGAGATCAATGAGGTGCATCGCAGTTCAACCGGCAGGTCATTTCGGTGAGGTTTGGAGGGGTCCATCTTAAGTCCAAGGTTCAGGCAGTGGCATATGAAATATCCGATGTCTTACAGTTGGAGTTGGCATCAGTTCATCCTCTGATGTCCATCGTAAAAGACTGAAGTGATGTCTGGCTAGTACCGGCTGTAGTTTGTCATCATCACTCAGCGACACATAGAAGTGGAGTCCAACACCAAGCAGAAACGGAGCTGGATCTGGCCGGCTCTGGTAACCTTGGGATATGAGACATGGAAACAAATAGAATAATATTAGCGTAGATGCTTTTCAATTTTATGTAGAGTTATAGATCATGATAGATGTTTCTGGTTCCGGCAGACCTAACTAAAGTAGCCTAATTGTGAGTTGATGGATAAATTAGGTGTATGCCTGGCTAAATAGATGAGTCTTTAGTCTAGGCATAAACTGAGTGAGTCTGTCTGTGTCGCAAACAGTGTTAGGGAGACTGTTTCATAGTTTAGGAGCCAAATAGGAAAAGGATCTACCTCCTTTTGTGGATTTTGATATTCTAGGAACTATTAACAAGCCAGAATTTTGTGATCATAATGAACGTGATGGAATATAGCTTTAAAAGCTTTTTATGTAGTTAACAGAATTTTTAAATTAATACGAAGTTTAACAGGTAGCCAATGTAACGACGATAAAATGGGGCTAATATGATCATATTTCTTGGTTCTAGTCAGCACTCCGGCAGCTGCATTTTGAACCAACTGAGGTTTATTTATTGAACTTGCAGTACATCCTCCCAGTAATGCATTACAATAATCTAGTTTTAAGGTCATGAACGCATTCATTAGTTTTTCAGCATCAGCAGCAATGTGTCGTAACTTAGCAATATTTCTGAGGTGGAAGAATGCAGTTCTACAAACATTGGATGGATTTTCAAAGGACAGATTGGTATCAAATATAACACCTAAGTACTTCGCTGTAGAAGACAACTTAACAGTACATCCATCGAGAGTCAAATTATATTTTAGCGGCTTATTTTTAGAAGTTTTTGGTCCAATAATTAGTACCTCTGTTTTGTCGGAATTGAGTAGAAGGACATTTCTGGCCATCCAATCTTTGATTTCATTGATACACTCTGCTAATTTGGATAATTGTGAATTTTCGTTGGGTTTAGAAGAAATATAAAGTTGGGTATCGTCGGCATAACAGTGGAAACTTATTCCATGATTCCTGATAATATCTCTGACGGGAAGCATGTATAAGGAGAAAAGCAGAGGCCCTAAAACTGATCCCTGTGGCACTTCATTCTTAACTTTTGTTTGATTTTACAATTCCTAGTTTACACATACAAAGTGGTAGTGGTCTGATAAATAGCACCATGCTAAAACAAGTCCACGAATGCCAACATAATTCTCCAGCCTATTCAAGAGAATGATCGTGATCTATCGTTTCGAAGGCAGCACTAAGATCTAAAAGCACTAGAAGAGAATTGCAGCCACGATCAGATGATAAGAGCAAGTCATTTGTAACTCTTATAAGTGCAGTCTCTGTACTGTGATGAGGCCTAAATCTTGACTGAAATTGTTAATATATATACAATTTCTCTGTAGACATGAACATAGTTGGGAGGACACTACCTTTTCTAGTATTTTCGACATACATGGTAGATTTGAAATCGGTCTGTAATTAGCCAATTCTCCAGGATCAAGCTGTGGCTTCTTAATAAGCAGTTTCATAACTGCCATTTTAAAGTTTCTTGGGACATATCCTATGGATAGCGAAGAGTTAATAATATTAAGAAGAGGTTCTGAGATTACAAGGAATACCTCTTTTAAGAGCTTAGTTGGTATTGGATCTAACATATGTGTTGTGGCTTTTGATTTTTTGATAAGTTTGTTAGCTCTTCATGACCTATGACAGTGATGGATTGAAGTTGCTCGTGAGGAACATATGACAAGACAAATTCCTTGTGTGTATATGCATACTTGGCAATTAGGCTCATTATGATTCTGTTTTAATAGCATAAGTTGTCTTTAAATGCATAAATAATATGACAAATATGTTCGCTTTTGGCAGCAAAGTATATTTACGGTACATATCAATGAATTGCACTCTTCGTATGTCAGCATTTCACTATGAATACTAGAAATGTCCCTCCCCCAGTCCTGAAATGGAGAATATGATCTAATTGGTTGAAAAATATCACATCCCAGCTGAAACGAATGTTCTGATTGGTTGTTCAGCTGAATCAGACAGTCTGTCTTCCCCATGCCATCAGGTCAGCACTCCTGCCTCTCTGTGCGCTTAATGAGAATCTCTTAAATAAATCAAATCCACAATTTATTTAAAGGTGCTGTGGCATTGCTTCAGTAGCTTGAAAAGTTATGGATCAAAAGCCAGCTTGTTATTATGGTGGCCTTTGATACGTATCATTACTCATTTTAGGTGAAAATACACAAAATCCTTTTGAATAAAAATAGGTGGGCATATGGCGTATGCTTGTGAACAGTATGTGTTAGATTACACTACTGTTTCTCTGTGTAGTCAGCTTTTTTGATTACAATGGGAATGATCTAGTTTTCTTGGGTCACGTCAGCTCCTTTCCATGTAGATTGGGAGGAAGAGCAAAACCATGACAAAATAAAGGAAGCTTATTTTCACCTTATCTATTTTTGGTCAACTACACCAGGCTTTGGAGAATGTGTTTAGTGATTAGCTTTGCTTTATTGTACAGGCCTATGAATTCCATCTCATCACAGCACTGTCGGCCCATCTCCACCCAGAGCATCACCAGCACTGATTCTGCAGACAGTGAGGAGAACTATGTGGCAATGGTGAGGGCAAGACTTCAAGCTTAGTACTTTGACCATTCATGATGTGTGAACCTGGCTTGAATGTGACAATTGCAATTATTTTAATACACACTATCAGAAGAAGTGTGCAAAAATGGTACCTTTAGGTATACAACAGCTTGTCACTGGGGCAATACCGTAGAGGATACACCTACTGTATAGTCTGCATGTCAGTTGGAATGTATTTGTACCTTATCTGTCATAAAATGGTACATATTATTACCTTAACCCTAGTCTTTGCAGAACTTTCGGACCCATTTAGAACCATTTTAAAAACGGGTCAAAATGACTCGAAAGACCAAGGTAGGGTTAAAGTGTAAAGAAGGTACTGTGGGTGTACTTTTGAAGGTACTGCCCTAGTGACAAGCTGTTGTATCCCTAAAGGTTACATTTTTGCACTTTTTTTCTGACAATTTAATGAGTTTTAAGAGACCAGTTTCAGGCAGTAGTGGTGATAAAACATATGAGTAGGGGATGGAACCCTAATATTCTAGTTAGCAACCAATAACCTCAAATACGAGACTACCTTTCTATACTGTACATAGTTACCAAGTTCCTCAACAAGGCTATCTTTCTCTACTTATGCCATTCTTCCAGAGGGTATAGTTTAGTATATCAGTAATTTCTAAATTAACATGCTATTTTTGTCTTCCATTTAACTTTCAACAGCAAAACCCAGCATCTACCTCCCCAGCAATGAGTGGTACCAACAGTCCTGCTCCCAGGAATTGTGGTAATGTGGACTATTTGGCTCTGGACTTTCAGCCTGGCTCCCCTGGTCCACACAGAAAGGTATGCCTGGTACACTGTAATTAAAGTCATCACACCCACTGCTGAAAAGACCAGTTAAGACCAGCATGAATTTCCATTTGGACCAACATAGCCATTCCAAAACATAGCAGGTGAAGCTGATCCACCAGCATTATCTTTCTCATGAAGCTGGTTGACCAAGATCTTGCTGGTTAACTTCCTGAGACCCGAGCGTGACTGCTGTGTGTATTTTCCATTTCCCTTTTTGATTTGTAACTAGTAGCACCTAATAAACATGCAAAAAACAAAACAAAAAATTCTAGAGCAAATATTTTTCCTAAAACTTTATGGAAACATATGTGGACAGTGGGACTACGTTGTGAAATTTTAAATAATTCCAAGCTATAGAAAGTCAGATTTTTTTTTAAATCAAATAGTTTATTATGTTACCAGGACTGTTGGTTATTCATGTTTTGAGACGTTACAGACATTACATCAGAAATTAGCATAATTAATTCTGATTCAAAGTAATGGCCAGCATCATCCAATCACTGCCAACCATGTTAAAATTAAATTATAAGTTCTGAATCTATGTACTAATTACCATTATCCCATGTCTGCCAAACATGTTGAGTGGTCCAAACATCATCTGCAGCCTAAAACTGAACTTTTGGTCTGATTTTAGGAGTGAATGCACTTAGCTGCATAGAGAGCTACGGTATAGGATGCTCCCTTGCTTCCTGTTTAGTGAATGACTTAACCTTGAGTGTGCTGTCTGTCTGCACTGGTCCCAGAACAGTTCGAAATGCAACTTATTTTCATCCCAGAGATGGGCACTCCAGTTAGAGACTCGGACTCGAGTTGCATTTTTACGGACTTCAGACTCGACTCGGACTCGACCTCAAAATACTTCAGACTTGACTCGGACTTGAGGAAAATGATTCGTGAACATGATGAGTCTTTCGTATACAGACAATATTGAGATAAAAAAAAAAGAAAAAATAATTTTTTTTAACTTGGAATGCGTTGATAAAAACAGTTGATGCATTTATTCATTCAGATGATGATGATGTTTTCGTTCTGTTCTCAAAGCTGATTATAAATGAATGGGGCCATGCAGCTCTCAACCGTGCTACATCTTTACTTTATTTACACATTTGCATTATTCCAAATACAAGTAAATGAAAAACAAGATGATAATGCTTTTATAAGCCGTGGTCTTCAGACAAATTAAATAAAAACTCAGCCTTGCAATGCGCGTGGAAGTGATGAAATCAGGGACAGAAATATATATTTCTATTTCTTGGAAAATGATAATTTGCAATATATTATGACTACTACTACTACTAATAATAATAATAATAATTATATTAATTATAATAATACAAGGTGCAACGGAATTATATTAATAGGGTACTAGTAAGAATAACAAGCTTAAAATTAATAAATAGTAATAAATAGAATGATATTAGAAGTCAGTAGTGCTGTTGTAAGGTTACTTAATGTGAATCATGTATAATCCCTGAATCACTTTGATTTATTATTCCTGATGCATAGTCCTATTTAAAAAAAAAAAGGATTCAGACTCACAGACAATCAATTTTACTGGTCAGAAACACAATTACCTATAAAAGCCCTTCTTGTTATTTACAATGATGCTACCAGTGGATTATTGGTAGAATTATTGTGGAAGTTTCTAAGAAATTCCAGTATTTACTCTTGGCTGTGCAGTGCATTTTTGCAAATAGGATTTTTATGTGAAATAAAATAAATAAATAAATAAAAATGTAAAAAAAAAAAAAAAAACATTTAATGAAAGATGTAATGTTTGGTGACTCGAGACTCAACTCGGACTCTAGCCTAAAGACTTCAGACTTGACTCAGACTTCAGATGAAAGACTCGCGAACATCTCTGTTTCATCTCCATATACAGCCTCTGAAAGCAAATTTTTCAGCTTTTGGATGAACCCAGTGATTCTCAGTGTGATAATGCACAGTAAAAATAGGATTTATAAGGGAAAAAATGTGTTAAAGTTCACATTAGTGTACATTGTGTTTAGCAGCGTGGCGTTTCGCAATAAATTGCTCAAAAAAACAAAAAAACAAATGGAATATCGGATGAAACTCAAACAGGTTTCAAAATAAAACCTAATTAGGTTTCTTACCAGATGTAGTTTTATTGGTGTTTTTCCCAAAGACAAACACCACTGTGGTTGGAGCCATGTTCTTTTGTCACATGACGTGCATCGAAAGTTTAACCCTTTACTGACAGCACAGAGTCTCCTGAACTGAGATCAGTCAGTTTTAATGAATTAATTTATGCGTTGCATATAGCGAATCCAAAATACAATGTCCACGCATGTGTTCGCAGGGGTTGCACAAGGCCTGGTGGGAACACCAGCATCCCACACTAAGGACCAGCATCCAAAACATAACATATGCTAGTCTTTTCAACAGGAAAAAATATCTAGCTTCACTGCTTGGACCCCTAACTAACAGATACAATAATAGGTGCTTGGGCCCCTAATAAAGTGCATATTCCTTTGCAACATAGCAGTCAAATGTTCTAACAAAATGGTTATTGCAGTTTTTCTGTAACCTCACATTCTTGCACAATCTTTACATCTCTTTATCTTTCCTACAGCCATCAACCTCTTCAGTGACATCAGATGAAAAAGTGGACTATGTCCAAGTGGACAAAGAGAAGACACAGGCCCTTCAGAACACCATGCAGGAGTGGACAGATGTGCGACAGTCAAGCGAGCCGGTGAAAGGCATCAAGTCTTGATGTTCAAATGGTCATACACTGGCAAAGAGTGGGCACACTGAAAGTGTTCCTTCATGTCATCCAAAATGCTCTCATACTGTTACACCCTTATTTGGAGAATATTTTCATCCAAACTGATCCCATTCATTTGGTCTTTGGAGGACAAAACCCCCACTGAACCTCCTGGACTGTCAAGCAAAGCATGTTAGACCTCTTTAACTTTTT
Organism: Myxocyprinus asiaticus; assembly: GCF_019703515.2. Lineage (NCBI taxonomy): Eukaryota > Metazoa > Chordata > Actinopteri > Cypriniformes > Catostomidae > Myxocyprinus > Myxocyprinus asiaticus. The sequence goes on from NC_059374.1 coordinate 9,499,660, forward strand.
AAAAGTTCTGTGCAACCTAACTTTAGCTACTTGCTCTCTATGATTGTGAGTCAAGAACCATAAGGGTTCAATGTGAAATGGTGCAGTTACATTCTTTTGGCTTTAGTGAAAACTTGAGTCATTTAAGAAATATTTGACCTGTTAAAAATCATATTTAGAGCAGTCTTGTGAACATTGGTCAGAACAGCACATTAACAAGTCTATGCGTTTAGTCGCTTTGGATATTATAAATTAAAAAATAGACAGGCCATTATCACTCATTTCCTGCTGGCTCGACACCAGATATGCATTTCAAAGTATCCAGTGGACAATCCCTTACTTTGCATGCAGTCTGAATGGGCATAATGTGGCTAAATTGAATCAGTTGGAGTTGTCTGTATAACACATTTCCCTCAAACACAAAGCTTTCCTGGATGTCACTACAAAATAGGCTAGAGCAAACAGACAACAATGCGCTAGTCATATAATACAGCACATCCGATTTGTTGATATCCTTCAAGCCAATGTTTTTTTTTAATTTTTTTATTGTGTTGTGTTTTATTTCAGGTTTTATAGCAAATGGCTTTCTAATTTAAATATTTTCTCAATCACTGTCAGTGAGAGAGGTCAAAATAAACCCATGCTAACCTCACTTCCTTTCAATCAATCATCTGGCTCCAGCAAAATGTAGGGGGAATGCAAGCAGCTGAAGCTATAAATTATTACAGCCATGCTTTATGTCTATGGAGATTACTGGAAGGTCAATACACTTTAGAGGGTGCATGTTTATAATAATACCTTAAACATTAAAGAATAATCCAATGCTCAGTCAAGATTGTTTTAACAGATTTGCATATAGCAGGGATTTGAAGTTAATTTAAGGTGTTTTTTTTTTGTTTGTTTTTTTAATGGTAAAATACATTCTTCTATCCCAGTTTAATGTGCAGAGACAACTTAAGTAAGCTATTTGTTGACTTGCCTGAAGAGTGTGAACACAGTGGCTCTCTGATTCTTTGAACAATGTGGTTTGTTTGAGCAGCCTGAAATGTAAACTAGTGGCTCAACCAATGGCACAAGTCTTGGGCAGGACTATCTGTTTGACTGAACCATAGCAAATGAGCCCAGGATGCAAGGGTAACCGGGTTGGCAGAAAATATGGACAACAGTGCCAATTATGTAGAAATGAGTTTGATGACATTTCTTCCTTTGAAAGCCTAAATTTGTGAGAATACTGTAATATTAGCATTATTAAAAGTTAAGGAGATACCATACAAACATAACTGAATTTAAAAAATATGTGCTTGCTCAAGTTTAGGGACAAGCAAAACCATCAAGAATTGTCTTTTATAAATGTTCAATCATTCGAGAAAGACTGTGGGGAATTTGTCATTTCATTCAGTATTTTATGGTGGGCTGGGACCTCCAAATTCAAGATTTCTATCAGTTTGGGAGACAAATTTTTTACTTTGAATCATTTCATATTCCTAAACCACTTTGTATTTAGTGTAAACTTTACTTACGAGATTGTGAGTGATGTGTACTCATTGCTAAATAAACCTTACATAGATTGTCTGTAAGGCCGAAACATACTTCTAGCTACGCAAGTTTGATTTCATGCGTTGTTGCATTCCAAAATTTGTTAGACCGCAATTCATAACACAATGCAAATGTTGCTTTCTCAACATTAATATCAAAAAAAGATCTTGCACCTTAGTCAAAAATTGTGTGATGTGACTGCAAATGCTTCAATCTCAATACAATCCAAATGGAAAAAATGCAACTCACTTTTATTTATCCACAAAAAGAGGGATTGTGAGCCGAAATATCCAATGCTCTTCTTTTATTATTCCATCAATACAAAAATGTGCAGTTAAAGTGCTCCGTGTGTATTAAAAAACACACAAATGTTTCGGTCCCACTGGACCTTCTTCAGTGTTTGTCTTAATCTACAAACAATGAACACACTTATATACTTCAATTATCCAATACACGTGATCAATTAGTCTAATACAAACACATAGTGATCATATGATCCAAAAGCCCATATCACGTGTTGGCACAGCTATCATCATCTGGAGAGCAAAAAAACAAACAAACAAAACAAACTAGAATTATAGAAAACATGACAAATTAAATTCATCATTAAGACCATGTGGTTGAACCATATCCAATCGGAAAATCCACTTACACTCGGATTGTAACAATTTCTGTTCAACACTGGTATATCGATGCATGGGATGTACCATATCGATTCCACAAAATGACAGTAGCTCTACAAAGTATCGCGCAACAGGTGATTTATTATCAGCTCTACTAATTGCGCTTCTGTGTTCATTAATGTGAAATCGGAGTTGACGATTAGTTTTTTTCAACATACTGAAAGCCACAGGGGCAAGATAGTAAATATATAACATTGACTGAATGACATGAAATAAACTGTCTAATTTTGAATTCTTTCTTTGTAGAATGACTCACAAATTTATTAACCTTTACATTTCGACAGGCTAAACAATGTTGGCATGGAAATAATCCAGTTGGACCTTTTTATTAGCCTGAAACTCCTATCTGAGGTGGCTGTGTCAGCTTCCTCAACATTGCCACAAGGGGTGCTATATTGAGATTTGTGTGAAGCTCTGGTCACACTACACTTCACGCTCCGTTTACTCCCATTCAAACGCATCCAAATGCGAGAGACTAGAAACGCAAGCTCATGCTAAGAAATATTGTATTACACAGCAGATGAAAGTTTAAGTTTGGTCAAATCTGACCTGCAAATCCATATGACAAGAGGACGCATGACCAAGAAGATCGAAACGTCACACGCTGACCACTTGGCCCTATACAAATTATACTTATTTCAAAGCTGCATGTTTTATTATTGTAGTAAATTGAGTAGACTCAATATTTTAACATTTTGAATATAATATTATTTGTTATCTGTGATGTATTATTTACTAAAACCAGAAGCCCTCCCACATGACATCATATCCTGGTCCGTTGCGCTGTCTGAAAAAATTGTGTGTGCTCAAAGCCTAGTGTTACTGCCCCTTGAACTGTCCACTTCTACATTGATTTTTCACTTTCAAGCCAACTACTGTCATGGCGATGCAACAGTTTGAAGAGAAAATTGCTGTGTGAGTAAGTTAAAATCAGTATATGTATAGCAACTTACCAGAATAATAACAAATCCAGTTTAATGGCACAGACGTTTGAAGGTAACTCTATCGCCCCCTTGAGTACTGAAGTTTGTTCCTGCCATGGTAATGCAAGAACGCACGTTAAGCATGTTCAGACCGCAAATATGTTTCGGCCTTTAGATTCAGATCCCTTCATACTCAGTGGTTTATTAAAAAGAAAAAAAAACTGCATTACAAGACTGCCATTATTTTATGATGTTAAACTTTGTGGAACACAAATTCTGTTACGACTTAACTCTGGCATTGGCCTTAGCAGTTAATTACCATGCTTATGTGAACAGTTGAGTGTCTGAAATAGGTTTCTTAATGTCTTTTTCTATTCTGAAAAAAATGTAATGTATTGTAATGGGAGAGTACAAGTGAATATAATACTTGTGTGTGAGCTGTAGTAGTTTTTTTTTTTTTATTGTAGTTTGTTAAGGGGTCTTGTGAAATCAGGGCATGAGAGAAAAAACTACTTTGACAAAATGTCAGAATTTTTTTTTTGTTTTGTTTTCTGTATAGCATTTCTGTTCAACTCTTGGTCGCTTGTGAATTAATTTATTAATTTATTGTGTTTTGCAGGTGGACAAAATATGTACAAAGTATGCATTTGTGGCTCTACTAACATTAATTTATGCTATGTGTCTTGATTTTGTGAAGCAATATTCCAAGCAAAGCCATTAAAAGTTTAAATGTGGTACATTTGAGATGTTTTTCCTTTGTTGGTGTTGGTGTTATTGTTGTTCCATGATATTGTACTTAAAACTTTGAACTAAATAAATTGCAGTGCAACCAAACCACTTTTATCCATAAAACATAGTGCAAACCATTAAATTGTATATTATTATAATACAGGTTGAAATACTAGACCCACTGTCTGGCAATAGCCTGTGTTATACATTCATCAATTAGACAAATGGTTAAAAGCAGGGACATTCACAGAAAACAAAAGTTGTGTCTTGTACATTTGTACATTAGTTTATGCACAATCTAAAAAATTGCAGTCGTACAAGACAAAACATTTGTTTTCTAAATGTCCATGCTTGTAACCATCTGAAAGCTGAAAAATTTGCTTTCAGAGGCTGTATATGGAGTTAGGATGAAACAGAGATGTTCACGAGTCTTTCATCTGAAGTCTGAGTCAAGTCTGAAGTCTTAAGGCTAGAGTCCGAGTTGAGTCTCGAGTCACCAAACATTACATCTTTCATTAAATGTTTTTTTAATTTTTTATTTATTTTTTTTTTTAACATTTTTATTTATTCATTTATCTGAACCATCTGATGAATGAAAAATACAGGCTATTGCCAGACAGTAGGTCTAGGTTTTCAAATTACATTATAATAATATACAATGTAATGGTTTACTCTGTTTCAAAAATAGAACTAGATTTAAAAAATTTGAGTGGTGAGGTTAGGGCCCACTTTATACTAGGTGTCTTTAACTACTATGTACTTAAGGATTTGATACAATGTACTTATTATGTACATATGTATTGTTGCATTGTATTTACATTTAAAGTACCTGTATTTAATTACATCTGTAGTTACACTGTTAGCCTGTTAATCCCTAACTGAAAACCTAACCCTTCTCTAATCCTTACTCTAAAACGGACCCCTACCCCTATTCCTATACCTACCCGTACCTCAACAAATGTGAATCTTGTGAGAATTTTGCAGAACAACATGTGGTTTTACAATAAATAGTATTGTATGTATTTAATGTTAGTACATGGTAGTTAAATACACCTAATATAAAGTGGGACCGAGTTTTATAGCTCATTTTACAGTTCACTAGCTTGGCGAAAATTGTGTGTCTGGTCACTTAAAAAAGTAATAACACACCTTTCCTTAACAAGTCCTATGATTTGAGGTATTATTCATGTCTATAGCACAAGTTACATGCCGATGTTTAAGAAGTATGAGATTTTTGCATTAATTTTTTTAACACACACACACAGTGGGTATGCTGGGTGGTTGTTTACTGGCCCAAATCAAGTCTCATGTTCTCTAATAATAATATTATTATTTTGTAATATGTGCATTTAATGATCATACACAAAGCACAGTAGTGACTTGAGGTATGGATTATTAAAATACAGGAATGGATCCTCCATTGCCGTTGTTGTCTCTTGGGTCTCGTGGGTTTAGCACCATGTAGAGATGCCATGACTGACAAAAGCAAAGGCAAGTTTTCCATTTTTCTGTTGGTTCATTCCATACTGACAAGTGTTAAAGCAAAATACAATATATGTTTCAAACATTCAATGTCACAAACCTGACAAACTTCATCAAATCCAGTAACCAGCATTAATTGTGGCAGCCAGGTCCCTTGCAAATTATACTTTGTTTACTAGTGAACTTATAAATACTTATGCACACCGACTTCCAGAAATTGTGTGAAGTCAGCTAATCAAATTGAAGCTTAGAATTTTGGAAAGGTTTTGCTATTTCTGTGGGTCATTCGTCTGTCTAGCACCATGCAATCTAAGGCTAATTCTACTTTCAAGTCCTCTTGGGAATGCACATCACATCAGGATTACAAATGCTGAACTCATAAGTAAGAACTTTGTACGGTGAATTGAGGGAAACATACTGTATGCAGTATATACTACATTGCTAAAAGTATGTGGAGACCCAAATACTACTACACCAATATGTTCTTTTTGAACATTTAATTTAAAAACCGTGGGCATTGGTCATGGGCAGCCATGAGTGTTGGTCCTCCCGTTGCAGCCTCCACTCATCTGGAAAAGCTCTCTGGGTGCTGAACATGATTTAACAGTGCTTAAACATTAACTTAAACCTAAAAAATAGAAAATGAAGAGAAAAAAGAACAAATAATAACAAACTGTGAAAACAATTAATTAACATGATCAAAGACAACCTGGTTGAGGAAATCCTGGAATGTCATCCTGGATGAAAAGACCACTTCATGTTGTGTTTATATATATATATATATATATATATATATATATATAGATAGACAGACAGACAGACAGACAGATCCCACCTTGCAGCTTACAGGATTTAAAGGATCTGCTGCTAACGTCTTGGTGCCAGATACCACAGGACACCTTCAGAGGTCTTGTGGAGTCCATGCCTCGATGGAGCTGTTTTGGCGGCACGAGGGGGACCTATACAATATCAGGCAGGTGGTTTAAATGTTGTGGCTGATCGGTGTATGTTGCTGATGAGTAACAGGCTGGTGTGAGTTGTTTTCCCATGCCTTGACAGTGCAGATAACAGAGCCACTCCTTGATACTTCTGCATTCTGAAAATCCCCAACCCCCCACTGACCCCTTCTGGCAACAGCTAGAATGGCTCACTGTATGTTAGCCACATACTGCGGCTCAGAGCCTCAATGATTCATCATGTTTTGAGCACAATACTTTAGTACACGGATTAAACTGTTTCATTAAACTGAAACGTTTTTAAGACAATGCTTTTGCACTGTATGTATTTTTACTTAGTAATGTTGCTTTTGGGAAAACATTGTACTGTAGTGTACTTAAAAGTCAATGTTGAAAATGTACAGGCAATATGTTATTGTTTAACCATACTAGAAGGCAAGGAAGGAAACTATTCTCATCATATTCTACAGCAGGGCTCTCAAACTACCGGCCCGTGGACCAAATTTGGCTCGCAAGGTAGTAATAGTCCTAAAATCAGCCCTTAAATGTACACATTCTGTATTTTGGTTTGGCCTTTCAAGGGGTAATGACATACTCTTTTTTTTATTATTATTATTTTATTATCTTCCCTGAGGTTTTTATGCACCAACAATAGTCTGAATTTAGTTATATATGTCCATTTTCCACCCTGTCTCTCTGTCTGAAAGGCTCGGTTTTCAAGGCTTCAGTGTAAACGGCCAATGTTATGATTGGCTAACATCGTGCAGCCCCTCAAATACAGCCATATATATTTGAAACTCAATCGGAAGAAAATGAACAAGCTCCACAACATAACGCACACCCAACACATTGCATCCGAATGTATCAAACTGTTCACTCAAGTGCAGCAATACCATAAACTATCAAACAGTCATGACATTTGAAACATTCAGGAATTAAACTGGTTACTTAAGGATTTGCAGTCAGGTCCAAGTCAGGTGTTTTTATAATCCAACTGGCTAACCGTCAATAACAGTTCATTTACAAAGCTTGAATCATATTGTGACTGGTTCACAAGCAATCCACCATGCTGATACGAGGCGAAAACACATACAATCCATGCTGAAATGTTCTGAACACAAACGTAATACAATCCATGTTGAAACAAAGTTGAGTTGCTCTTTTCCCATTGTTGGGGTGCTTCAATAGGCCAAAGCAGAGATGCTGATCTTCACAGGCATGGCATCTTACATCTCCAGTGTCTGTTTACATACAGTATGGAATGCCGTTCTCCCGGCCAGTATGGACAGAATGGGGGTCCCCTTTTAAAAAAAAAAAAAAAATTATTTGCTTTGGTTCTATTTTACATGCATGTTTAAATTTTCAAAACTCTTTGTACAAAACACCAAACTGATCACACTTGTAACAAAGTCAGTCATTCTTTCAAAACCTGCTAACATGCTTTCTTCAGGGTTGTACATCTTTCATATAATCACTTTTTCAGAACACAAGATTATTGTGATGTGTAATGAAAATATTTGGTTTAATCAACCTAACACAACAGAATGATCTTCTTTCAATTTGGTCATTTTATCAATCTGTTCATTCTGTAGCAAACAATGCAAGATACATGTTTCAAATTAATCTTAAAGATGTTTGTGATGAGGAGGAGGTGTGAGGATGCACACCCGGTGCTGAGTTGCCTAATCAGCAGGAGGGAGATAAGGGAAGAGCCGGGGATGCCAGAGAGAGAGTGAGAGAGAGAGAGAGAGAGAGAGAGAGAGACAGACAGACAGACATGCTGTGTGCGTTCGTCAGTGTGTTGTTATGTTTCAGTTCAGTGTTTTATGTGTTAATTAAAGTCTTGTTGAAGTCTTGTCCTCCTTTCCCAGACAAACAGAGATCTTTTACACTGGTGCCGAAACCCAGGAAAAGTAGAAAGGGCATGCTGTCTGGGAGAACTCGCCACTGCAGTCCACCAGGAGAAGGAAGAGCTGTTGCCATCCGCCAGGGAACAGAGTAGCCGCTGCCATCCGCCAGGGGACAGAGGACCTGCTGCCATCTGCCGGGAGGTGGAGGAACCGCTGCCGTCCACCAGGGCATGGAGGAGTGGCTGTCATCCGCCAGGGGGCGGAGGAGCGACTGAGGACCGGGTGGGTGGCATGCCCGCGGGAGCCAAAGAAGAGCATTTTCTTCTCTCTCGCTCTCTCTCTCCTCTCTGCCTCTCCCCCCCTCCCCTCATCTTTCTCAGATTCACAGGAGGTGGGGAGGACCATTGGGTGGCAGAATGGCTGGAAGGGCAGCGTCTCCCCTCCAGAGATGAGGGAGGAGTAAGCCAGTCTGGATGGCGCCCCGGCCTGAATTGGGCGGTGGAGGAGTGTGACGAGAAAGAGGTCGTGGCCGGGCCATGAGGATGCACACACAACACTGAGTTGCCTAATCAGTGGGAGGGAGATTAGGGAAGAGCTGGGGATGCCAGAGAGAGAGAGAGAGACACACACACACACACACGCGTGTGTTCGTCAGTGTGTTGTTATGTTTCAGTTCAGCATTTTATGTGTTAATTAAAGTCTTGTTGAATGTGGATCTGGCTCCCACTTCCTCCTTTCCCAAAGGAACAGAGATCATTTACAATGTTAAATAAATTTGTTTACAATTGTAAAGTCACATTAGGAAATACAATTAAATTGCCTTACCAAATTTACATTACTGTAAATTCATAATGCCTTTAACATCAACCCAATGTGTGATCAAAAGATGTGATCAATGAAGATACAGTATGATGCTGGACTGACGTTCTTTGTCTATTCTGGCAGCACAAAGTATGTTCTCAATATGTGATACTGTAAGAATTGTGTAACAAGTACTGTAATGTACACTGAAATGCCATTTATTGTACCATACTATACTGTACTCTTACAGTCCATTATGAATGAATTGACAGTTTACCTTTTCAGATTGGGGTGAGTAATTACATTTACTTTTAGTCATTTACCAGACGCTTTTATGACTTACAAATGAGAGAGAAGTCCTGTAATTTGCTTTACAGTAGTTAGGCTTTTGTTTACTGAATCACACAGTGGACATTGATGGCCCAGATGTCATTGGGCTCACCAGTTCCTGCTCTCTTCCTCCCTCTGATGCCCATGTCTGTGACCTCTCTGACTGGCCTTCAGTATACAAATTCATTGTTTGGTACCTCTTCCTTACAATATATCCTGCACTATGTTGACAAACTGCAAATGCTCTGAATGCATATAGTACATACTGTAAACAATAGTGGTTATGTATGATATACTGTAAATTGGCAATATTATAACAAATTCATAATGTTTTCCTGTTCTGAACATGTGATTTACTGTAAATGTTGATATTTTACAAACACATAAAATAGTCAAACCAGTTGAAAATCTATAGATATACCAAATGATTAATTGATTAATCATTAAGATTTGGATCAAATGATAAACAAATGTATTAAACTGAACGAGAACAGATGCAAATGAAAAGTTTGATGGTAATAGCATTATGAAAGGCAATTACCTGAAATGAAAGTTATATATAGAGGAAACACTTATTTGGTGTGGTGTAAACGTTTGTTTGTCATTTTGTATTTTGTACTTAGTCAAAATATGCTGAAATGTTTGAAAAAAATGATATGTTGTGACATCAGTAATTAGAGTTTTGAAAATTTACTTCAACAAAATAGTAAAAATAGTACCAAAGCAAAAAAAAAAAAAAAAAAAAAAAAAGGCATTTTTATTTGTATAGCGCTTTTCACAACACACATTGTTTCAAAGCAGCTTTACAGAAAATCATGCATTAACAGAAAATGAAACTGTAATATCTATAAAGTCTTAGAGTCATCATTGTGCAGTTTGATTAAATATGATTGAAAATTGTTTATAAAAATAAATAATTAAATAATAATTGTATTTAGAACTCCAGTGAGCAAGCCGAAGGCAACTGTGGCAAGGAACACAAAACTCCATAAGATATTGGTTAATGGAGAAAAATAACCTTGGCAGAAACCAGCCTCACTGTGGGGGCCAGTTCCCCTCTAGCTAAACAGAATGAATATAATGCCAATATTAGTTATTTATGTGCAGTGCAAGTCATGGTTGAAAATTATTAAACTAAGTAAGTGTTAAGGGCCAGTGTTTAAACAAAGATTTTGTATGAACTGTAAGATTAATGACTAATGCAGTGGCGTGCAGTCAGCCCCTTCAAACCCTTCAGAGGGTGACATAAATGGAGACGGAAAATGTATTTAAATTATGAAACATTCTTTCCTCCATTTATTAAAAAATATATATGCATTTAGGAAATAAATGTATTAAAATACAATAATATACAATTATAAATATATAATATATAAAAACAAATAAAAAAACTGTAACTGTAGAAATAACTGTAGACTACCTCAAATATCTTCTCATTAAGTTGTGACAGCCAATCAAAACTGCTTATTATTATGTCACAGGAGATTCTGAAGGGTTCTCTGATTCATTTGTATTAGCAGAGTGACAGAAAATCTGACCAAGCAAATGCATTATTTTCACCTTGGGGGTTGACCATCAGCAGTCTGTACCTTTACAGCTCCAAATAGAAGGGCTTATGCATTGAACGTAAATGAGGAAAGTTTTCCTTCCTGCAGTAGCATTTGCGTCTCTATGAGGGGGTGCATGTTTATGTAGAAAAACATTTAAAAAAGGTGTCCTGTGTGAGTCCCCTTTTGTGTAAACTAGAGGAATGGTAGGTCCATCTGTGTTGTGCTCACCTCTTCACCTTTCTGTCTGAGCGCAGGTGGGTGGGTTGTAAAAGTGGCTGTTGATGTCTTGCTGTAGAGGCAGTCATTTGCTTATGTATTGGTCCTTGTGATGTCACAAAATCTAAACGAGCTGTTTTTGCAGCTATGTTTAAAAAAAGTTTTCGTTTTCAAACTTACACTGTTTTTAAAGTAGAATGACCTCTTATATGTCAAAAGATCAAGGAAAATTCCTCATGTCATGACCACTTTAATGTGTTTTTTATTTGGTCACTTGATTTCCTAAAGAGCGCATCATTGGACTAATTTCACTATACTTCAGGGCTGCACAATTACTCAAAATAACCTAAAATTGTGATATAGCAATATATGATTATTAAACTGCAAAAGGCTGTGATTAAATTACATTAATAGAACAATGTGCTGTTCTGCGTGCAAAAATAAGAATACATCATACTACTAGTAACAATAATAATAATAATAAAATAAATAATTATATGTATTATACAAGGCATATTTGCATGCAAACAATAAATAGAATAGTTACCTTTAAAAATTTTATTTTCATTTGGTTTTGACGCACTTCTGTGTTAAGCCCCGCCTATATCTGGTTATATCCAAATACAGATAGACAATAGATCATTTTGCCTTGCAACAGATACAGATACAGATAGTGGCTTCACTGCTAACCCCTAATTATTTGTGAAGCTATCTTAAGTGGTCGAAAGAATAGTTCTACCAGATCGATAACGTGGTGTTTGAGTGACCTTAAAGAGCAACATGCGAGAATTGCTATGCTATCAACATCAACTCCATATGACATAATTAAATCTAGCATATGATTATGGCAGTTAGTTAGGCATGTCACATTTTGTCTGAACCCAAAAGAGTGGAGAATGTCAATAAATGCTAATCCCAATATTTCATTTTCATTATCTATGTGAATGTTGAAGTCACCAACAATCCCCAGTAACTGCTAGATCTGACAGAAAATTTTGGAAATTCGCAGTGTGAAGGTAAATGTGACCGCACCTTTGGGAAGTCTGTATTGGGCCCTGTGGGTCTGTATATAGTAGCAAGAACAAAAGATGACAGAGATTCTTAACCTACAGTATATCTGACAATCAGGGGTTGTTCTAGACCCTTTTTAGGTGGGCTTCAGCCCTCCTGTCTGTCATCTCAGCCCCCTAAAACTATCAACTATCAATTAAAAACTTATTTGAAATGTACAATTTTTACTTTTGAAAACAAAACAAAAAATAACCCAAAAATGCAGGACATGTCGATAAGAAAAATAACAATTGACTAACAGGCAGTTTGATCCGAGTTTTTTAAAGTTTTTATTCTCCTTGCTATTCTGCACATGCATTGTAACCCTTTGTATGTGCGTTGCCTAATGTTGCAAGACTGGGCGGGTTCCTGCCCAGTTGGGCTACTTTCAATAGATTTGAGTGGGGGAAAATGTGTTTGGGCGGGTGGTCAAAATTCGGGCGGCTTTGGAATGATTTTGGTGGATTTTTAAAATTATAAAATTAAGAATTTCTATTGCCCATGCAACTAAAATAAAAAATAAAAACATTTCCACACACATTCAATCAATTAGCCAGACCACTGATTGACAGAAAATGTGTTTAATCCTGTTCAGAGGAGCTACGAGTTGCCACACCCACCAGTAAGTTCTGAATGTGCTTGCTTGTTGATTTTTGTGATAGAAATCTTATCAATGACAAAGCGGTAAAAATGTAAGAGAACATATCGAAAATGGGGAAATGACCCTGATATCAAGTGGTGGTTAATGCCAGGACTTATCTGTGGAGTTTTTCTTGGAGAAATTGCACCTTTGAGTTTCTCCCATGACCAGGCCACTGATGCCATTTGGCTAGAAGTTTAATGCTGTTGAGAACACTGTGGGATATATCGTGAAGTTGGCACTCATGGTGATCATAGTAGTATCATAAATTAACACGAAGTTACTTTTGAATTTGCTGCTTTTCCTTGACTCATGGATGTGTGCACAAGAACACGGAATGATTGAAAATCAGCTGCATTACATCCACGATGACAGCTGACTTGAAACTTTGACTGTTCTGTGTGTTAGCAGATTCACCTTTTACCATTTACAGATTTCTTGGAATTTGTAATGAGCCATAACAGCATAAAAAGTTGCAGATTATACATAATCTTTATATGACATATTAATTCAAAAATAGGCCTATTGAATGGGAAAAACTTAACTGCAATCATACCACAATGGCATACTTTCATTATTTGGCTTCTTGAAATCCCAGGGCAGCATATTTGTTCCTTTTCTGTGCCTGTGTGTTTGTTTATATGTGTGAATAAAGAAAAATGGGTAAATGGAAAGGTTTTTGGAAACTTTATCTTTGTGTCGCTTAATTGTGTTGTAAAGGTTGTAAAGGCAATGCTGTAGTATTATGTTTAATGTACATTTCATTTTCATATACACTATTTTGGCGGTTTTTTATGTATTCGGGCGGGTTTTGAGCAATCACTGGGCTGGAAAATGTCAAACTGCCATGGTTCCGGTATGTGTGCCGGCACACGTGATCAGCATTTCCATGGGAACACTGATCGATCCCGTGGAGACGCTGATCACAGTGATGAGTTTTATGCCTGCTGCCACCTGCTTTCTCCTAATTGCACTCCCTTCTTATTCCTTGTGTTTCCTCTCCTTCTGGGTCAGTTTATTGTTCCCTGTTACTGTTGTCATGTGTGCTTGTAACACATCAATGGAAAGGAGGAGGCGAGAACCGGCTTAACAATATAAATAATATTTGAATACTGAACTTAAACCAAAAGACACAAACACACACAGGTGTCAGACAGCTGTCTGTAACTCTCTCTCTGCCGCACTGCCGTCTCCAGTCGGCCCTTATCCCTCTCGGTCAAATCAGCCCAATTAGGTGTGCGGAATCACGACCCGGCCCCGCCCTCCGCCCTGCCACAGTGCTATTAATGGTGGACTCTAAATTCTCTCTCTTGTGTAGTTGGAATGAGCTTGAGTATCTGTTGGTTGCCTGTTTGTTGAGGTGTGGTTACCTGTCTTCTTGCTTTCACTCTAACCAGTGCGTTTGCTTGCATTCGCCCCCGTCACTTGTTGCCCAAGACTGTGGAGGAGGATTCCTCGATTTCTGCCCGTGTCTCGGGAAGATTTGTCTGGGCTTCATTTGCACCTCAATAGCTTCAATGGACTCTCATCCGACTGCTCCTGACTTCCACACGCACACACTCCCCTCATGAACACACTCTCCTCTAGCCTGGACCAGCTTTGCTTCTCTGCCTGCCTCAGCTGGCGCTGGCGTGCCTAGACTTGACTGCTTGAATTATTATTAATAAAGTTGAACTCTCTCTCCCTCTCTCTCTCTCTCTCTGCTTTTGGGTCCTTCATCCACCACCATCCCCCAACCATGACAGAATAAACTGGCCAACATGGACCCAGCGGAGGAGACGATGCTACGCTCCACCCTCTCTCAGCAAGGAGCTTTGCTTGGACAACAACAAGACCAGATATCTGCTTCTAACTGGGCTCTAGAGGTAAAGGCTTCTCAGCTCGCGGATCTGACCGCGATGGTTCAGCAGCTTCACTCTCCCTCTGAATCAAATCCAGCGCAAGACACACACCCCACTCCTCTGGTGGCTTCTCAAGGCTCCCTTGCGACCAGAGGCATGCGCCATTCCCCCACCGCCATTTTCAGGTGAGGGGTCTGTTAGGGCTTTCCTCTCACGTTGTTCACTGTTCTTATCCTTGCAGCCCTGCATGTACTCCTCAGGCACTATGAAGATTGTGTGTATCATCACACTTCTCTCCGGAAGAGCTGGAGAATGGGGAATGGTGATGTGGGATAACCGTGATGTGGGATAATGTTGCTCCTCTTATGAAGCTTTCTCCTCTGAACTTCGCAGAGTGTTTGACCGGGCAGCTCAAGGTCGGGAGGCTGGGAGGATATTATCTGGACTGGCTCAGGAAAATCGTTCAGTTGCCAATTATGCCATTGAGTTCCGCACCCTGGCTGCTTCCAGCGATTGGAATGGTTTCACTATGTGGAATTTGTTCTTGCAAGGACTCTCAGAATCTATTCAAGATGAAATCTACTCTCTTGATCTTCCCCCGTGGTACGACGATTTGGTGGACTTAGCCATCCAGGTGGATCACCGCTTGACTCAATGCAATGAACATCGTCGCCGCTGACAGTTAAACCTCACTCACAGCCCGCACCTACTTCTAGACGTTCCGATTCCCCTCCTGATTTTGAACCCATGCAGGTGGGAAGACATCCCATGTCCCGTAAGGAGAGGCAACGACGAATTCTAAGGAGCTTGTGTTTCGTCTGTGGCCGATCAGGCCACCTTGTTGCCTCCTGTCCATTAAAATAAAACGCTCATCAGTAGTTAAGGGATTACTGGCGAGCACTACACCCTTGGACAATGCCCTTGCATATCGCACGCTCCTCTAGGCTAGGCTGTTGTTTGGCACAGATAGTCATGTTGTCTCGGCCCTGGGGGATTCTGGCGCCAAAGGGAATTTCATTGACTTTAACTTGGCTTCCAAATGTAGGATTTCTAGGATCCCTTTGGATGAGCCCATCACTGCTCGCTCACTTAACAGTACCCCCTTTGCAGCCATAACCCATACTAAGCCAGTCACTTTGATCTTAAGAAACCACATTGAACTGCGGTTCTTCTACCTCATCCGATCCCCATTGTCCCATGTAGTGCTGGGACACCCTTGGTTGGTTACACACAACCCACATATAGATTGGGCAACCAACACTATACTTGCTTGGAGCTCTTTTTGTTCTTCACATTGTCTTAACTCTGCTGTCTCCCCTGTCCAGTCTTATGTTTCATTACAGTATGAGCTGGCTGAT
Organism: Myxocyprinus asiaticus; assembly: GCF_019703515.2. Taxonomy (NCBI): domain Eukaryota; kingdom Metazoa; phylum Chordata; class Actinopteri; order Cypriniformes; family Catostomidae; genus Myxocyprinus; species Myxocyprinus asiaticus. The sequence goes on from NC_059374.1 coordinate 9,515,584, forward strand.
ATTTTAGGAGTGCCACTGGCATACCACGATCTGAAGGTGGTGTTCAGCAAGTCCCATGCTGCTACACATCCTCCTCTTTGCCTGTACAACTGTGTGATTGAACTGCTTCCTGGCACTCTCAGCTCCTGAGAGGGAGGCCACGAACAGGTACATTACTGATTCTTTGGCAGCCAGTCTCATCCTCCCTTCCTCATCACCCGCAGGGGAAGGGTTCTTCTTTGTGGAGAGGAAAGACGGTTCACTCAGACCCTGCATATGTTATCGGGGTCTGAATGATATCACGATAAAAAAATCTTTATCCTTTGCCATTGATGTCTTCAGCCTTCGAGCTCTTGCAGGGGGCGTCCGTCTTTATGAAGTTGGACTTACGTAACACTTATCACCTGGTTCGTATCAGGAAAGTGGATGAGTGGAAGACGGCATTTAACACACATAGGGGGCACTTTGAATACTTGGTAATGCCTTTCAGATTGGTCAACACCCCCGCCATCTTCCAGGGTCTCGTGAATGATGTGCTTAGGGACATGGTTAATCGTTTTGTCTTTGTTTGTCTTGATGACATTCAGATCTTCTCCCAGAATATGAAGGACCATGTGCAGCACGTCAGACAGGTGCTTCAATGGCTGTTAGAGAACTGGCTGTTTGTCAAGGCAGAGAAGTGTGCTTTCACACACAGTCGGTTCCATTCCTAGGGTTCATCGTTTCATCCGAGGGAATACGCATGGACCCGGCTAAGGTAAAATCTGTCTCTGAGTGGCCAACCCCAGATTCTCACAAGGCATTGCAGAGGTTTCTGGGGTTCACCAATTTTTATCGGAGATTTATCCATAACTATAGTCAACTCGCTGCGCCTCTGACAGATCTCACCTCCACGCGCACTGACTTTAGTTGGTCCCCGTGGGTTGAAGCCACATTTTCTAAACTCAAGAAGCGGTTTTCCACTGCACCTATTTTAATTACCCCCGACCCTGCTAGTCAGTTTGTTGTGGAGGCTTCCAAGATCGGTGCTGGAGCAGTCCTGACACAGTGCTCTCCCTCGGAAGGAAGGATGCATCCGTGTGCATTATTTTCACACCGGCTGGCCCCCACAGAACAGAATTACAATGTTAGTAACTGGGAATTACTGGCTGTCCAGTTGGCTCTGGGTGAGTGGCGTCATTGGTTAGAGCGTTCGGGCACACCTTTTGTTGTTTGGACTGATCACGAGAACCTAGAGAACATTCGTAGTGCTAAACGTTTAAACTCTAGGCAGGCTCGCTGGGCCTTACTTTACACTCACTTTAATTTCACCCCCTCGTATCATCCAGACTCCAAGAACATCAAGCCTGATTCATTATCTCGATGTTTCAAAATTGAGACCTCCACCGCCCCAGCGGATACCATCCTCCCTGCTCTTCGAGTGGTGGGCATGGTATCCTGGGAGGCGGAGGCTAAAGTCCGCACTGTGCTACAACATACCACATCTCCCGCTGCCTGCCCAGTGGGCAAACAGTTTTTTCCGCGATCAGTTCGAATGCACGTCCTTCAGTGGGGCCATTGGTCTAGGGTCGCCTGCCACCCAGGAGCTACTCATACTCAAACGCTCATTAGACAGCGTTTCTGGTGGCCATCGCTTGCGTGGGACATTTGCCGATTCGTTGCCGCTTGCCCTATTTGTGCGACCAATAAAACTTCCTGCAACCTCCCAGCCGTGCTCCTCCAACTGCTGTTGGTACCATCGAGACCCTGGTTGCACATCGCCATGAATTTTGTAACTGCTCTCCCCCCTCCTGTGGCAAAACATTTGTTTTGACTGTAGTGGACCAGTTCTCAAAGGGCTCACTTCATTCCCCTCCCCAAATTACCTTCAGCGAGGGAGACAGCGGTAGTGGTCATTAATCACGTCTTCCGTATTCATGGCCTCCCGGTCGATGTGGTTTCTGACAGAGGCCCCCAGTTTGTGTCTCATTTTTGGGCAAAGTTCTACTGACAGCTGGGGTGACAGTTAGTTTGTCGTCTGGGTTTCATCCCCAGACAAATGGACAAGCGGAATGAGCGAACCAAGAACTACAGAAGACCCTGCGGTGTATGGCCTCCGGTAACCCGTCTTCTTGGAGCAAGAATTCGGTTTGGGTTGAGTATGCTCATAACTTGTTGCCATCGGCATCTACAGGGTTGTCACCCTTCCAGTGAAGCATCGGCTACCAGCCCCCTCTGTTCCCCACTCAAGAGCCCGATGCTCAGGTTCCGTCCGTCCATGCTTTTTTGCAGAGCTGCCGGCGCACCTGGAAAGTCACCAGAGAAGCCTTATTATGGACTGGCGCTCGGGTTAAGAGGTCTGCGGACCGACACCGGTTTAGGCCCCCAACTTATGTGAGCGGGCAGAAAGTTTGGTTGTCCTCTCAGGACATCTCACTCCGTCTCCCCTCATGTAAGCTTGGCCCCAAATTCATCGGACCGTTTCCCATCACCAAGGTCATTAGTCCGCCTCAGATTACCTCCTCACCATCATCATGTTCACCCCATGTTTCACGTATCTAAAATGAAGCCTGTTTTATGTTCCAGTTTGCACCCCATCACTCCCGTTTACCATGGAAATGCTGATCGATCACGTGCAGATACTGATCACAGTGATGAGTTTCATGCCCACTGCCACCTGCTTTCTCCTAATTGCACTCCCTTCTTATTCCTCATGTTTACTCTCCTTCTGGGCCAGTTTATTGTTCCCTGTTACTGTTGTCATGTGTGCTGTTTACAGTGAAGTCTAACTTCTCTCTCTTGTGTAGTTGGGATGAGCTTGAGTATCTGTTGGTTGCCTGTCTATTGAGGTGCGGTTACCTGTCTGCTTGCATTCAATCTCACCAGCTGGTGCCCAGGACTGTGGAGGAGGATTCCTCGATTTCTGCCCACGTCTCGGAAGATTCGTCTGGGCTTCGCTTGTACCTCACCGGCCTCTATGGACTAGGGGTGTAAATTGGACGTTTCATCACAATACGATCTTATATCGATTCTCTTGGCCTGCGATCTGATATTTGCTGATACTTCAAAGTCTGCCACGATACGATTTCGATTTGTTCAATTCAGGGCCCTGTGATTGATATTCTGATATTATGTGCCTATTTTACACAATAAATTAAATTTTCATTTTCATTTTAAAATGTATTGAGCTCTCTGAAAAGTGCAAATTTAGAATCCACATTGGGACATCCACAACAAAATAAGGTCATTGTGTTGAAAAAAAAAGATGTGGAAAAAATTAAACAGATAATAATATAAAAAATAAGGTCACACACAAGTGATCATCAATCATTTGATTACAGCTTATTTTTCAGTTTAATCCAATTCAAAGTACTTACATACCCATAACTTGTTTCCAACTATCCGTGCTATCTGTGGTTTTCTTGGCTACAACTTCCACAGTTGTAATGAAAATTCTGTTACAGTTAACTGGGATAAATGTTTCTAAGGGCATTAATGTGTAGATGTGTAAAGTCTTATAACTGATGCTAGTGCTGGGCAGCAGGTGATTTCTCTTTCCCTCGTTAGTGCTGTTCAGAATGTCGGCGTTGTCTTGTTTCACATGGTTGAACTTCTCCATGGTACTTTAAAATAGCAAATTCTCATGTAAAATTCAAATGGGTCACATGCGCAATGATGAGCCGATCTGCATTTGTCACGAGAGCTCGCATTTTTCAGGAGTGCCCGGTTGACAGGCTCGCACTGATCCTGTCACTGGAGCTCGCATTTCACGTGAAGCCCTGGTTGACTCGTGTGCATGCCACACAGATAGCAGAGCACAGTTTGGCTTCAAAGACCCCGCGCACTAATAAAGTGAATTTAATGTAATAAGGTTGCTTCATCGCCTGACAGAAATGTGTATGGATGTGGCTGACATGAGAGTATTTTATATATTGTGTTGTCACAATACCAAAATTTCAGTAGTCATACTAATACTATACATTTATATATATATATATATATATATATATATATATATATATATATATATATATATATATATATATATATATATATAAATGCAAATAAATAATTAATTCATAAATTAATTAATTAATAAATTATAAAAACAATGGCATTGGTTTTAAAAAACAAGTAAATATCAGTCAGTAATACAATGAAGAAAAAAGAAACACATACAAGCAATAAAGCAGAGTGCTAAGTTTTTCATCTATAGGGTTTATTGAAGCTAAAGTAATCCAGCCATGAGCACCGATTTTGTCTTTATCTTGTGAATATTGCTTTATTAATAACTGCATTCATACTGTAACTGCAACATATAATGCACAGAGATTATGTTGGTTTTTCACATATGTGATTGTTTGCATTTATATTTGTGCTATCGACATGCTGCAATATACGTCCACAACACTAGTTGGCAGTATCGGCAACAGTAGCGAAGCAACCGCAGCGCAGAGCATGCACACACCATTCAGAGAGAATGCACACACTAGGGATGGGCGATACCACTTATTTTCTTTTCAATCCAATAGCAAGTAGTTTTAGGCCAATATCACTGATATCGATACAAATATCGATACCTCTATTAAATTTTTTTGAATTTTTTGGATAAAATGACTTTAAATTAACTTTAAATATTGCTTACATTTTTTATTTTTTCAGCAAAAGAAAAAAAAATTCTGGTGCCATGCAACTATTTGCTAATATGATTCTTTTTTTTTTTTTCACTTCAAAGTTAATGAGATGGATTAATATTCATGACATCTATATAAGATCACTAGTTTAAAAAAACAACAACTTCAGAATCAATATATTATGTGAGGATCGATATTTTTGATACCACATCAGTATCGGAAGTATCAGTACTTTAGTATCGATCCGCCCATCCCAAGCACACACATATAGACAGTCATCTGTCAGTCAAACAGTACATGTGTACCGATTTGAGCCGCTACTGCAGAAAGACTAGTATTATTACATTTATAAAATTTTTGTATCAACTTGGTACCAAAGTACCAGTACTTTTGACATCACTATATTATATAGTAATATGGTGGTCCCGATTTACAAAGAGGCACCACTTAGGAAATGATCGCTTGCTTCACATCCTCTATGAGGGCTAAGCCCCTCTAAGGATGAAATCCTAGAACTGCCCCTGCTGACAATGTCACACTATCACTTCAAAATAATTTAACTTGTATCCTGACCTCTGAGTAACACCAAGAACACTGTGTATTGTAGTAACACCTCTTAATGCGGGGCTCATGTTTCTAACAATAACCTGGAGTAGTAGACTAATTTAAACTAATATAGTCATCTGATTTAAGCCAGGTTTCTGTCTAACAGAGTGCATCAAAACTATGATGATCAACACATATGTCACAGAACTGAAAAATAAAGCCAAAGACTGTGAGTTTGGTGACTTACACAACTCATTAATTGCAACATGATTGTGACATAAAAGACAATTATCTAAGAGGCAGACTGTTGAGAGACATGGACCTCTCACTCAAGAAATCCATTGATACCTGCATTGCCAGCGAGGTTACATCAAGCTAAATGAAAGCACTGAACGACAAGGTGGATGCAGTGCCGCCCCCGCGGCCACCAGGAGCCCCCCTACCACCGTTCAGTATAGCCAAATAATTATTTGCAATAAGTGTAAAAAGCACTGGGCACACAGCCCGGATATATGCACGCCAATAGTCCAATGGAACCTTTCAAAACTATTACAAATATTGCATATGCTTTGAAGAAATGACATACAGAGATAAGTATGTGAATTTCATATTAGTTAGTCTGAAATCTGATGTGGTGAATTTAGTAAAACAGCTAATTAGTTGCATAGGCGATCTGGGTTTGAGTCCACCTTTTGCCAGTTTTACTGTTCTCCCCTTTATCATTCCATGTATGTGAAGACAGACAGTGGCTGTACATGCCATCAGAAAGTCATTTATTTTAAATAAAAATGAACACAGACAGTGTAAATAAAGCTCTAAGGAGAGCGTGATATCATTGAAAGTAAACGCGGTGTTCTCAACATGATCGGGGGCTCACTAAAGGTTGGGCAGTGCAGAGAAGGGGGTGACGGGCGGGCACACGCACGCCTTTCCCGGTCTGGAACTCGTGGTTGGCGGCTTTTTTCAGCAGCAATTGGCATATCATGGGCCGACAGAAAGCGAGGGTCATTCCGGTGACCTGTTTCCTGTACCTGAGGAGACTGCAATAAAGCCGTAATCTTTTTATTTTGAAAATCTGCTTAGGGCCCCCAAAATGCTAGGGCCAGCCCTAGGTGGATGTACATAGAGTCAAAGCAGAGAAGCCAAAGAAATGGGACAGTAAATCAGACCTTCAGTGACAAGAAAGGAATGCAGCAGATGAGACAACAAGCATGAGCACAGAAAATGTCCTGCTTTTGTAAAAACATAATATATATATATATATATATATATATATATATATTTTGCTAAAATGTGCAATTATTAGAGCTAGAAGAAGCAGAATAAAAATATGCACATAACTGAACAGAGCAAGGACATGTTCATTGGAATTATACATGTAGAGCAGGACGAAAGCATAACGTCTGTCACATTTTACATTGATAATGAAGAAAAATGGACTGAAACAATCATAATACTCCAGAGAAGTGTGAAATTCAAGCTTGATACAGGAGCTGAATATAATTTGTTGTCTGAGAAAACATACAGAATACATTTTCACACATTTCTCAATACTGAGAACACATTTTCAAAACTCTTCACACAGTCATCTCTACCAACATTTATACTAGCACAACAGTTAATCTTTCATCCAACATGCCCTACAACCATCATAACACTTCATACATCTCTCAAAATCAATTAATTTTACCAAAACACTGGCAAACTCTTTCTTCCAACAGAAATACTGTCACTCAAAAACACATGACCTAATAAACACAGATGACAGGAATCATTACAAAATGTTTAATTTTGGATTAAGGTGTGCTTGATTTTTACATATGTAAACCAATATTATGTTACAAACAAACAAAAAAGGCACTTCACTATGTAGAATGGAGGCTACTCCATTCTACACTAACAGTATGGAATGAATCTCAAATGCTGCAATTTTCTTTAGTGTGCTTTACTGTATTTTCACATATACTGTACGTACATGTGGCACAATAATTCCAAAATAACAAAAAAGCTCAAAATGATAAAAAGTTACAAAGTCACAGTCAGAAAAATACATGTAAGTAGTTCTGTAATCTCAATTTACAGTACATCATGCTGTCCACTATAATGTAGGTCAGTTATGTTCACTTGCAGAATGCATATCTTACCTGTTGAAATATTTACACAATGCACTGTTGAGCATTGGAGATTTGGCTGCACTCTCAGATCAGCCTCTCTCAAAGACAGACCATGGTTTATCACATGATCAGTGCAGTAATAGTAGCCCTTATCTCATCAGAGACTACAGTTCTTAGTCTTCCCCTCATTGGTCTTTTACCACACATTTGCACTTCTCTCCTTCTCCTGCCAACTCCTCTTTCTCTGTTACCTACTTGTTATTCCATGTTTGCAAAAGGAACCGTTTAAAAATGTTTTTTCTTTTTGTTTTTTAGAGATGGTAATGGCATAGAAAACAAAACACCTGGGTAGGTCTTCAGTTAAAATGGAAATCAGCTGCTTCGGTATCTGGTTCAAAAGAAGCAAATTCCAGTACAAGTTTGAACCCAATACAGTCACATAAGCACATTTAAGCAACTTCCATTTTAATAAAATGTTAGTCCATCCCACAAGCATATTTATTTTACAATCTACATGTTAATAATCGGTTATTCATTTACATAGACATTGTTTTTTTTTTTTTTAACAGAACACAGTAACTTCTTAATTCATATAAGAAGCCTTTGAGCCTTGAGCAATGTTATTGCTTCAAAACGTTGACAGCCACAGCGGCACTGATGTGCACAGAACGGGAGCTAAAGGGGTGCAAGCCCCTGCCCCTTTTGTTCACAAATCTAAAGGTGCCCTTCACAAAAGTAAAGGTGCCCTTTTAAGCGGAGGTGTCTTTACTACAGCACAACCCAACGAAATATTGCCGCTCTCAGGAGCACACTGGCACACACATTTTTGATACTGTCAGTTTAAGCAAGTGCCGATGATAGGAAATATTGGGAGGGAGGTCACTCACATAGGACACTAAACAATCAAGCCAACAGTTTTATCTGTATAATACATATAAATGGAGAAAAAAGGAGAAGTTTGTAACCACTAAATTTTCATTCATTTGCATATAGCTTAAAATAGTTTTTTTGAATATTAAAAATGTACTGAGGTCTGGACCTCAATGACCTCATAGCTGGTTACTGTAATGTTTACGGTTATACAAATAAAACCTAAAAATAACCATTAGGGAATATTCTGTGTAGGTTCTTATTACTTTGTCATGCAAAAACTTCCCTACAGTGTTCTGCGGATGTTAGTTTATGGTTACAAAAAATAGAACCTAAAGAGAATGTTCCCGAACGTTAGGAATTGGTTCCCCAAAAAACACAAAAGGGAGCCAAATTATAACTTTAGGGGAACGTTCTGTGTTTGCTGGGCACTGCTGGGCAGGGTGGAGCTTACCTGCCTGGATATAGGTAAAAGGGGTGGTGTAAGAGGCAACTCCCTACCAAGAGAGTGTGTGGGTGGAAAAGTGCCCGTAGAGCGAGTGTGCTAGTGTGGAACTGTGGAAAGAAGCTAGCCTGCGAAAGAGATGCGGGGAAGGTCGGATACGTTTGGCGGTGAAACACGCTGGGTGGATGTTGAACTGCGCGTCAGGTCATTGTTTTAGTTTTTTGGGCTGTGTGTACCTTTTTAAAATGCTTTCTGGAGGTAAACTCTGCCAGTACTTCACGACGGAGCTGGCCAGGTGTCCCGGAGCATGGAGAGCTCACTGCCCCTCAGCGACACACACACACACACACACACACACACACACACACACACACACACACACACACACACACACACACACACACACACACACACACACACACACACACACACACAGAGACAGAAGAAGAATACACAAACGCGAACACTTAGATTCGAATGGGACTAGCGGTAGTGTATGGATCCCTAGGACAAAAGATAGGCAGACAGGTGGAATAGACTGCGGTAAAGTTTGTGTCATATTCACACATTCGGACTTCTTTTGTCAATAGTTTTCAAATAATGGATGCAATACGATCGGTGTTTGTAAACTGTTATAACTGGCATTATAACAGTGAGCTCTAACTAATTTAATAAAACAGAATACGCGATCATTGATTTGATGTCATATTTTTAGGGACCGTCTATAAAGTGTGCATTTTTTTACATTTGTTTGCGACCAGCATAAAACCACCTTTGATTACGGACGCTGATCAGCGTGCGTTATTTCTTTATCTTATGCCTTTCCTGTACTGTCAATCGGTACATTTCTATTCTTGTAACAGATACTGTTTATATTAAAACATGTTTTTCATGCAACCTTAATGCACTTTTCGATTATTTCAACAAATGTATTAGATGAGTGGATGTTGAATATTGAATATGTGGATGTTGAATACAAACCTTTATATAAATATAAACCTTTATTGATTTTGATTTACATCTTTTAATAAATAAAAAGTGAGTAGCTTCTCCATTGTTGTACAGGTTAATTGGTAGCTACTAATACTAGTGTAAAAAAAAAAAAATCTATTCCACCTCATACTACATTTTTGGATATTTAAACAAATTTTTGTATAATTATAATTGCAATACTTTTTTAAAAATTGTCATAACTTAAAAACATGTAAAACCACTGTAAATGTGATAAGTGGATTTTTTAGAGAAAGCACTAAAATAAGCACTTTATAGCTCAGACAAATAATGTCCGAAAACTTTTTCCCCTACATACATTACAGATATAGGTTAAAATGTACATGAAAGGACAAGGGAAAGTGTATATTTAAGGTGCTGTGACAAGTCAGCATTTCTTCAAAATTTTTAAAGATCTTAATCACCTTTCAACTTTTTTCTAGAAGTGCAAATAAACTTGTCTTAGCTAATATGAGGTTGTGGAAATAACAAGATTAATAATAATATAATATATATGTAGATATAGCTATACAAGATCATAAAAAGTTGTTTAAAATAGTTAGATGAAGAGCAGGTAGTCTCAGCCTCAGAGGGCACGCCCACAGTCTTTCTCTTTTTTTATTTTTTTTATTTTAATAAAGATAAAGATAACAGCACTGCACATACATACAAGAGGACTTAACAAAGGGAAAAAGAAAAGAAAGATACAAAATATACAAACAGATCAACAAGGGGAACTTCAGTAAATAAAATAAAAATCTTCGTATACTTTAAGAAATCTGTTATTCTTGTTGTTATTTATACGTTTTTTTTTTTTACCATAAGAGACATGTCAGCAAGAAATGCTTCAAATCTAGGCACAGTATTGAGAAACTTGCTTTTGTGGATAAAATATTTGCATTGCAAAATAAAGAAATTGACAATAAGTTCGACCGCATGGTTACCGCCAGAAAAATAAAGAAACACATCTTTCAATGAAAAACATAAATCACATTTTAGAAAAGGTGATGGATAGCTACTTAAACTCTCCCAAAAATGATGTATCTGATTACATTGATAAAATAAGTGAAGCAAGGTTTCTTCTTCTATCTTACAGAAGACACATAAATTAGAAATACAAAGACAGAGACCTGGGAGTTTGTTGGATAGATATTATGTAATATTTTAAAATGTATTTCTCTTATTTTATTGGAGATGCATTATTTTTCTGGAAGTAACCATGTTCTTTTCCAGTGAATATTATCAAAAAGATTATACCAATAAAATGTACATCTAGCGGGTGTATGAGTTCTATTATGTCATATTTGCTTTACATGTTTATTATGACATTTTTTGTCAAGAAGGTTAACACCATCCAGTAAAAGTTTGGGCATAATTGTTTTTCTCTCATTTAAGCAAAGGTATGTTTTAAATAACTGGATGTAGCTTGGTGACAAGGCTTTGATGACAGAATTAAAAGTCTTTGCTGGCAGAGGAAAATTAAACAAAGTCATAAATTCTTCAAATTCAAGTATATTGCCATTATTTTTTAAATAAATACAAAACAAAAACAATACCTCTATCAAACCATTTGTCCATGAAAAGGGATTTGTTTTGGATTACAATATTCAAGTTATTCCATATAATTTCTTTGTGGGGAGAAAAGTTGTGCACGTAACATAATTTCCAAGCAAGCAGAGCTTGTTGGTGAAATTTAGAGAGAGACACTGGTAATTTAGATGGAGTAAAATTGCATTTAAAAAAGTCTAAGCCTCCATATCTACTGAATATGGAGTTGGGGATAAAATACCACATTGAGATGCAGTTACTTAAGCATTTTTTTAACCAGTTAATTCTGATGGAGCTAACTAGTTCACTGAAATCTAAGACTTCAAGCCCACCTTCAGAAAATTTTTATATAAGACGGATTTTCTAATTTTGTGGGATATATTTTTCCAAATAAAATGCAATAATATTTTGTTAATGTCTACGCAAATTTTGTCACTGACAAATAAAGATAGTGAAGGATAGACACAATGAGATAAGCCTTCGAATTTAGAGAGAAGAACTCTGCCATAAATCGATAGGTCACGCTGTAGCAATTGTTAATAATAGTTTTGGAAAATTATGTTGTTGGCGCATTAATCTATCTTGGGTGAGAAAGATCCCTAAGTACTTGACACAATCTTTCACAGGTAAGTGTTGTATAAATGATTGCTGAGTATCATAAAGACAAAATAGTTAACATTTTGATAAGTTTAAATATAATCCTGATGCTTCCGAGAAGAACTTAATAATATTAATACACAGGGGAATTTGACTTATCTCTAAGGAATAAGGTAGTATCATCAGCTAGTTGAGATATTTAATTTCTTTACCAAATATAGAGATACCTCTTATGTTGGGATTTTGTAAAATATTAATTGACAATAAGTTCACAGCTAAAAGAAAAAGAAAAGGGGAAATGTGGCAACCTTGACGCACACCTCTGTCACAATTAAAGCGTTTAATTGTTGACAAGCCAACCAAAACTGAACTATTAATGTCTTTATAAAGCATTTCCACCATGTTAATAAAAGGCCGCCCAAAACTAAAAAAGTCAAGAGATTTTATCAAGAACTGGTGTTCTAACGAGATAATGCTTTATAAAAATCTAAGAACAACATAATAGCGTCTGAATCAATATATTCAAAATAGTCAATTAAGTCAAGAACTAATCGTATATTGCAACTAATGAGTCTATTTTTCATAAATCCGTTTTGTGTTTCACCAATTATATTATCAAGGCCCAATTTTGAGCAAATAACAAGTATTGAAGCAAGTAATTTATAATCTATATTTAACAGTGTTATTGGTCTCCAATTCTCAATTAATTGGGTCTTTATCAGGTTTGGGGATCAAAGAGATATGTCCCTGCATCATTGTAGACATCATTTCTCCTTTTTTTATACAGTCTTTAAACAGCTTAAATAAAGGATCCTTTAAAAGATCCCAAAAATGTAAATAAAATTCAGTCAATAAGCTATCAGTACCTGGGGATTTTCCTTTCTTCATAGATTTTAATACGTCCTCGCATTCTGTAATGGAGATATCAGAATCACATATTAACTTAAAGTCATCGTTAATAGAAGGAATCTTGTCATGAATATGTGAGAAAAAATCATCACATTTTTCTTGAGAAAATTGAGAAGTATACAGTTTTTTATAAAATAAGTATACAAAATTGGAGATCGTTTTTGGATGTGTACATAAATCCCCATTAATGTTTAAGGCAGATAGAGAAGTTTTTTTTACAATTCTTTTTCTGATGATTTACAGAATTAACGTCTTTCAAAATAGCGTGAGAAACAAGAAATAAATAAATTCTGGCTTTAAGAGAACCAGATTTGTTAGACCACGTGAAATCTCTACAGCCACTATTAAAGAAGCGCCAAGCATCAACAACTGATAGATTATCACATAACCATAGAATAATTTTATCATGTAAATTAGAGGTAGTTCATGTGGGGAATCTATCTTGAGCGTCATCAGGAGTTTCATTAAAGTCTCCAGCTATAATCAAATAAGTATCAGTAAAGCAATTCTGTATGTTAATAAGTGCAGCACCTAATTGTTTAAACATGGATTATTCATTGGGCGTAAGTTATGTCCGTAAACATTACAGATAATGAATACCACATTTTCAGTCTTACATACTAAAACTATCCATCTACCTTCGTCCGATGAAAAGGATTCTAACACGTTACTCCTAAATTTATGCATCAGAATTAAAGTACCAGCAGAACGATTAGTACCGTGACTCATAAAAAGTGAATTTCCCCATTGAGTTTTCCAAAATGTAACATTTGATTCACATGAGTGACTTTCTTGAACAAAAATAATGTCTGCAAAAATAAAGTCTGCATAAAGTCTGCATTTGTTTGCAATACAAAAATAAAGCTTTCCGTTTTATGATCTCTTAAACCCCTAACATTGAGAGAGACTAAACTAAAAGAGGAAAACTTGAAAGAATACATAAGATACAACACTAAATGCAGTGCAACAAAAACCAGCTTAACGGCTGGTGAACAAAAAGAAAATCTGACTTTGGCTTAAAGAAGTTGACTTCTTTACATCCAACAGGGTAGGTGGTGACTAATCAGAGTCTCCAACATGACATCATAAGAACATAAAACTGCTTTGTGTAGTCAAGACATTTTAGCAAAGTAAAGTATATTTCCTATCCGAAAACTTCAGATTCAGTTTTATTTAGCTTCAAATTTCTGTCCATCAATGAACGCAAATGGCCCCGAGAAAGATGCTTTCTTGCCTTCATCTCTTGCCTTCTTTACAAATGCCATAATTTTGATCTTGCAGCGACATCTGCAGGAATCAGGGCTTCTGAAAAGCGTGTACGATTTTCTTTCAGGGAGGAGTTACCCTTAGCAGCCTTCCAGATAAGATCATGGTATGATCGCATGGAGAACCGTATTATGATGTTTCGATTAGGATTATCCTGGATCCATTTCCCTATTCGGTGATTTTAGTGTTGGAGCTGGGTGCCACATGTTCTAAAATGTTTAGAACAATCGAGCGTAGATCTTCGTTCTTGAATTCAGGAACCCCTTGCAATTTTAAACACCAACGCCGACTGTAGCAAGCTGCCTCAGTTCTCGTTCTGACATCCTTGTCTGAAGATCGAAGCTCAGTAATATCGCCTTCCATTTTGTACATCTTCTCTGAATGTTCCTTTACATCAGAAACTAGCTTCTGCACTATTACAGACAGGTTGTCAACAGCTTTTGAAGTAGCTTCGGTCGAGCTCTCAATAGCGATGAGTTTTTGGAAGGTAGCATCCTGCTTTGAGGACAACGCTTGAATAGAAATCAGAATATCGGAAAAATTCCTGCTTGTTTCAGCCTTATTTTTAGATTTTTTTGAAGGAGGACTCTTTGCAGGAGTTTCTAGAAGTGGCGTCGCAAATCCAAGTTTGTCATCATAGTTTACATTAGACGAAACAGACTGGTCAGCAAGCACAGCGAATCTGTTGCTCGAGCATGTGTCAGAGGCTAACTCAACTTCGGCACCAACCTCGACATCCATAACTTTCGACAAAATACACCTCTTTCTTCCCATTTACAAGAAGCCGATGAAAAGTTGTGATTTTTAATGTTTGAATCACTACGGTACACAAAAAAGAGAGAGAAATAGTTGGCTGATTAATCGCATTCCTACCATCACCCCCAGCACAAAACTACATGACCACCCTCCACGACGCCATCTTGGCCCCCATGCCCACAGCCTGTGTACTAACCATCTGACGCTTATAACACACACAATTGGAAATGCTTTTTCAGTCCAGTCAGACCAAATCTGATTGGCTGACTTCTACAGGATTTCCAAGTTGAGTTCACAAGGTTCCGTGTTGGTACAATGAGCGCTTTTAAGGGCTAAATAATCACAGAATTGCCCAAGTTTGCCATGTTAGTCACATCAACTCTTTTAAAGATATTCAGCATTTGGTTTGAGGAATGTAGCAGAATGTAAATCGGATATCCTTGAGCAGAGCTGCATATTCTGCTTTGTTTACTTAGTTATGTCTGTGGAATACTCTGTAATGAGGTTCTGTGCTGTACCTACATTATATAAATTATTTATTTTCCCATGCCAGTCTTTTATTATGGTATGAGCCATCTCCGATAACCCCGAATCTAAACATCACGTAATGACAAACCCGACTGACTGGTCACTTTACATGTCAGTTAGATGGCTTTTCCTGCCTAAGTGGGCAATTCTTTGCTAATGTTAGAAGCCATAGACACCAGACCTTTGCTGTTTAAGTCAAAGGTCTCGCTAAGCGAGACTACACAGCAGGACACTGATGACAATGCTTAAAATTTCATTTCAATTACTCCCATAACTGTGTAAATGTTTATTTTTTTTAAAAAATCAATGAAAACAAAGTTGGTCGGTGTAAGTACATATATAAATATAAATATATGTAAAATAAACATGCCTCTTAAAGTGTATTGAAATTGTAAGGTTAAACTGTAGCATGTCCTTTAGTTTGCACAAAAGTTTTTCCAAATTTTTTTTAATGCAATTCATTCATCCACTCAAAACCTATTGAAACTGGTGTGTATGGCAGAAATGTGTGCATTCAACACCATGCACATGGGCAGTGAATATACAGTATGCCTTGATTAAAATGAACATCACTATGAAGCTCTGGTGAAACATTAAAATGTTCAAGTTGTAGTATATTCACTAGGGTTCACATATGAATTTTCAGCTTATTTTAGAACAATCTGTTCTACCTTTTTGCCACATTAGAAAGTCAACGGAACAAAATGGATTCGACAAAAGCCAGACTTTGAAGTATGGTATGTCCTTTAGAGGTTGCTTGATACTGTTGAAGCTGTTTTGGGGTGATCTGTGCTAGCACAGAGAAGGTATTGAAATTTTCAGGCGAAAGTCGCTATAAAAAAAGTTGGTGCAAGAGGTTGCGTAATGTTTACCAACACGTACCCATGTTTGACCAATCAGTTAAAACAGTGTGAAGTTATTAACGTTTTTAATGGTAAAGAAACATGACCAAAATTTAACCAAGGTGGAAAACTAAAAGCCGCCAAGGTTGGAGCACTGCATGCTTTACTATGTCCTGTGGGGTATAGATTATGTTTTCCAACTTGTTTAAGAGTAATCTTATCAACCATGCAATAGCTGTACTCCACATTAATTATCACATAAAACTCTTAAACCTGACTCATTAAAAAGGCAACAGAGCTCCGCAAACTGTACAGCTGCAGAAACTGAGAGGTAAAGTTTGGATTGAAATCAAATATATTTTAATTACCAAAATCAAAGCTGTAGAAGGCCAACTAGTATGTCCTGAAATTTTTCTAGTGTGTTTCAAAACAATTTGGACAATCATTCAGATGTGGTTCATTTGCTCAATAATGACTGACAAGGACAAACATATGCAAAGCAAAAGTTGAATTTACATCAAGAGATATGTTTTCTTTATTTATTTTTTTCTTTATTTTTTTAAATTTATTTTTTGTTTACAGATGATCTTCAACTTGTTTTGGAACCTTAACAGATCAAGTCAATCAAAGATGTTCAGCTCAGAAGCCGAGGCCGGTTGACATAAAATATATCTAATTTGTAGGCGGTCCCTTGGAGATCGTGGCCCAATAGAGATCAATGCCTTTGTCGCTTAAAAAAACAAACAAAACAAAAACAAACAAAAAAAACTTCGACTTCAAGAGAAAATAGCGTTGTTGCTGATTGCTATACTTGCCAATATTAATAATTTACTGACCATCCTTTTTACACCCACCGTTAGAAAGCTATTGTGAGAAGAAATTTGAATATGTGAATATGAAACCAACTTTAATGCGGTGTGGAACTGACCTGGGTTTTTTTTTTTTTTGTGCCATGAGTCTCATTGTTTGTAACAACGCACGATTCAAAGGCAATTATATTACCTCAGTGCACGGCTGTAAAAGTCTCCCAGAGCATGGATTCAGATACATCACCTTTATCTTTGGATTCCATAAACTGTTTTACGTGAGAGGAAATGTATGAATGGAATTGTTTACTCCATAATAAGCCGGTATTATAATGCGAGGTATACTGATAGGGAAAGTTTAAATAACATTGTAAGAGGGCCATGGTCTGAATAATTGTACTAAGATATTTGGTCTGCATTACATTTGGAACGAGTTTTGAGTCAATCAAGAAGTAATCAATTCTGGTAGGCTATAAGATTTGTGAACGTGTGAAAAGAAAGAGTAGTATTTATATGAAGGTAAAATAGTGCCTAAATGATTTGCATGTGCAGAGCAAGATTTGTAAAAGTGTAAATTAAGTTACAAGCGTGATAGAAACATTTGCATGCACAGAGTAAGATTTGTGAAAGCGTAATTCAAATTGCAAGCGTAAAAATAAATTGCATGAACACAGAACGTTTTGTAAAGGTGTAAATCAAGTTGCAAGCGTAAGAGAAAACTATTAGCAATACTTTAATGCTTTGCATAAGTGTAATTCGTGTGTTGTGACTCTCTAATTTCATATTAACACAAAGTAAATTTCGTGTGTGTTCTTCTGACTTTCTTTTTTTCGCGTTTACAATTTTGGCACTGTTTTTGTACCTAAACATGGGCAAAAACATTGCAAACATGCAATCAGCGATATTCAAGCAAAGAAAGGGTGTCATGAACAGCAAAACGGATTGACCATGTAGAATCAGTCTGTATGTGTAAATAAACTACTGCAAACGTGTAAATGGCTTGTGTTTGTGGCATAAATATTTTCCAGAAATAATCTGATATAGGTTCTACCTGTTTCTAGTAACCAATCAAATTAGGTTTCCGTTGACCAGTTTACTCTGACCTGATTGGTTTAATAATGTGACAGACAGCTGCTTCTTCATATGGCTCAGCGCCATTCCTCTGGTTATCTATCCTCTCTTAAATATCAAACTGAAATACTAATACATATTTTCTTTTATTGTGAGTGTAAAGTTGAGCTGATACAATTTATTGTATAAGTCTCAATATGGTGTTCAAATGTATATTCTTGTTGCTGTTGCCCTAAAGAGAGAAGGGGGTGTGACTTCATTGCATCAGAGATGTCACAGCTGATTGGTTCCGCATATGTTAGTGATCTGTTACCCAGAACAAAACCTGCTGCGGAGCAGGTTAGCCGTACCTAAAACCCAGGGTTGAGGCAAACTAAACTGTAACTTACCTGGCTAGCCACTTAAACTGGCTTCATGGTATAGGCCCCAGGACCTTCCAGCTTCCCTTAAAGTTTTTAGCACTTCACCAAAAGCATGTCGCTTAGTAGCCACCTCAGCTGGAAATATGTGCACTTGCCTTCCCCTTCTAATACAACAGAGCATTTTCATGGCTCAGACGGAGGATCAGTTCCTTGTCTCGACTGTGATGTAGCATTGCAATTATGGGACACGGTCTATCGTCATCCGTGGGCTTCGGTTCCAGCAACCTGTGAGCACGATCAACTTTGACGGGCTTAGGAAATTTATCTTGACCAAATAGCATGGAGATCAGTTCTGTAATGAACACAGTGGGTTGACCATGCTCTGCTTCTCCTTTTATCCCCACAAACATCAGATTAAGCTTCCGAGAATGGCCCTCCAGGTCAGTTAAGTTTGCACGAAGAAAGTTATTGGCAGAGCGCAGCTTATCAAATATTTTCTCCACTTCCAGGTGTGAATCGCGCCGGTTTATGGCTAGTTCCAACTTCTCTACCTTTTTCTTAACACCTGAGTGCTTGGACTGAACATTGGCCAACACGGCGTCTATGTGATTATTGATAGAGAGCATATATCAGCTGCTTCAAATCCTTGCCTTGAGATTCGTTAGCAGCAAGTGTAGTGTGGGCAGTGGTTGAGGAGAGGCTATCACCAGAGGCCTCGCCATCATTCCTCCGCTGCGCGGCCTTCGAAGATTCCTTGGTGGTCATTCCTCCTTTAACGGAGGCCAAATGTGCACTTGAAATAATGCAACTGCAATCAGCGATTAATCAAACATCACTCAGTAACATCACATAGGGTGAACTGGTACATTGACTGGTAAATTAAACAAAAAGTGGAGACAGCTTAGAGGAGACTAAAAAAGTGTGACTTTTCCCATTCACTGCGTGCTAGTGCCCCTTCATATCTATTTTCATTTAAAAGCAACAGAATTTAAATCATATCCATTTATCAGCAACAGCACACAAATGTGAATCACACAATATCTTCCTTTGATCTCGTAGGTGGCTGATCCACTATGAGAGGCGAGAACTGTCCGACTTGACAGCACTTATTTCAATTCTCCACTGACTGCAGCCGCCTACTCTCGTCTACTTTCAAGGCAAGGAGTTTGGCATCTCAAACAAGCCTAATAAGGTGTGTGAGTTCTTCCAGTTTCCTAGCCCATCTGTAATCTATCGTATGCGTAATTGTCAATAATGCATTCATTTATGGCAGTGAAATGCCATCATAAAACTCATACTGGTATACATGTTACAGTATCTGTACCGTAAAACCTATTTAACACTTTGCAATCAGTAAACACAATATTCCCAGAGTAATATTCGATTCATTAAAGCATAACAACCAATTTAACCTTCTTCAAAAACCCTATCAGAAAACATATTTAAGCATTATAGCAAGTCAACAACTTTGCCAAACAGTTAACAGTTAAACATCCATCCAGAGACTGCTGTCCTGCCACTGCTGAAACTGCTGAAGCTTCCTAAGCCACCACACATGCGCCACAGTGGCCCGCCCTTCTTTTCTATGCTTACAGAAATGTTGTATCAAAGCCTGCAATTTCCTGCTAAATCCAGCCTGACAGCTCAAAATCATTACTGTAGGTTAACCACAGTGAATCATGGTAAGGCAAGAACACAGTTTTTAACACAGATTTTTTTTTATGTACTCGCTCAGTAATGGCATTTGGTATTTTTTTTTTATCAAGAAATCTTATGTAGTGCAGCTTTAAATAAATCATTGTAAATACATTTTGCTTTAAAAAAAAGTAATCGAATTAGTGCAATCTGTTTCCTTTAGTGTTTGTCATGACATTTGAATGTTTGTATGTCATATCATTAGAAGAGACTCTGTAATTTGATCACGGTGTGTTCAGATAACCTGGGGCCTCATGTATAAACGTTGCATATGTAACGGTTGGTAGCTGGTAGGTAGGTAGGTAGGTAGCTGTGCAGTGTGTAAGCCTCACTCCCCTGCCCTCAAGAGGCGCACTAGTGACTGAGGCTAGGGGCTGTAGCATTTAGCCTCCTCATTAGCGTGCCCACCTCCCATTCGGATCGACAGAACTGGTTACACATACACACAAAAATGTTGCATACAGCACTGCTAACGCTCACAATGGGATTTATAAAAAGTAAACTTGAAGAGTGCACTCCGCCACGCAAGCTCTACCCTTTTGCGTATGCACTCTTTTACTGCTGTGTGTAAATTGGCGACTCCAGCTGTCAAGTAATAAACTGAACGGACTGATTTTAAATGCAGCTTTTCATTTAATACACTGCATTTAGAATAAAAAAGTATGCAGTTTAGCACTTGAATCAAAATGAATCGTTAACCAACCAATATAAGGCTATATTAATTGAAAATGCATTCAAATTAGAGCCCGACCGATACGGGATTTTTGAGACTGATACCGATTTTAGAGATTTGGAAAATTCACTGATTACCAATATGGTGGCTGATATATTTAATTTTTGAGCTGGAATGAACAGACCTTTTCTATGTGGATTTTTCACCGATTTTGCACCGATATGACTATGCAAAGGTACTCAGAAGGCTGCTTTCTTAAATATTTTTATCAAAGAATATTTGACATTATTATTATACATTGTCAACAAATTCTAGAAATGAACACTGAGAAAAGAATAAATAAAAATACAATAAATAACTTAATAAACATCAGTACTGTATTATGTTTAGTATCAGTCAAATGCTGACCATTAAAATAAAGAATAAATAAAAATAAAATAAATAGCTAAATAAATATAAGTACTATTTAGTATCAGTCAAATGCTGACCATTAAATTAAATAATAAATAAAAATAAAATAAATAGCTAAATAAACATCAGTACTGTTTAGTATCAGTCAGATGCTGACCATTAAAATAAAGAATAAATAAAAATAAAATAGCTAAATATCAGTATGGTTTTGCATCAGTAAAATGCTGAGCATTAAAATAAAGAATAAATAAATAATTAAATAAATAGCTAAATAAACATCAGTATTACTGTTTAGTATCAGTCAAATGCTGACTATATTAATACTGCCGAGTCAAGTGATCATCAGCGGCAGCGGTGTTACACCGTATTCTGCTATACAAGTTCAGAGGAAACTTTCAACGGTGGAAAACCAGACTTTTAAATATTACATTTTATAAATGACATGGCTGGAATTGCTCGGTTGAAGGGGGTTCCAAACTGTGAATCCTGAACAAAACAGTTTGGTGAATACATGTTTACTCATTAGCTTCCACTCAGCTGACAACAATGAAAGTAGCTACGTGCTTAGCTAGTTAGCTATAAGCTCGTTGTCACAGAGAGTGAAAAACGGACATTGTTTATTTTACTTTCCAGCATTGTGTCTCACCAACTAGGTAACAACATAGCATGAAATCAACACTCATCAGACACAATCCACCACCACACCGTTGTCTGTTGAGCTGCAAAAAGATGCTCTGATGTTTACCTTTCAATCTGCTACATTACTGACTGCACTTACAAACAGACATGAGTGACATGGTTGTCAGGGTCAAGGTTAATGTTATATTAGTTATACTGAAAAGGGAAAATGATGGGGTCATTGTTTATTAAGTTTCCAGTATGTATTTCACAAACTAGTTAACTTACCTTGACACTGCTCAACTCCATCCTGTCTGCAGAGCCACCGTCAGCTCAGCTCTGTAAACAATGGAGTCCGAGCGCGCTCTGCTGGACAAACTACGCTATGACACCAATTCTAAAGCATCGTTTTCTGCATTATATGTTCTGAAAAAAAGTTTTCATATAGGTAAATATACGCCGATACGATGAATCGGTGAAAGGCTAATATCAGCCGATAATATTGGCCAACTGATATATCGGTCAGGCACTAATTAAAATATAAGCTGTAATAAGGAAATATTGGTAGTGGATGTTCTGCATTTGTAAGACTTTCCAGTGGCATCGTAGAAAGCGAACTAAAATTACAGCAGGGATTTCTTGGCTTGTTATTTTTTCGGTTGCCAAAGGCTATGCACTCGGAATTACAGAAATCATGTCCTAAGGTGAAAACAGAATTAGCATGAAGATGATCTGTGATGCGCACTTGACTCTGACTGACATGAAATGGCTTGGTAAAACAGACCATACAATGACAGGCACTGCCGGACAAATTCAGTAGTTTAACGGACCTTTGTAAAGACTCGTGGTGGTGGGCTGTCTGGACGGGTCCTATCAGAAACTCAATACTGTACAGCTGCCAACAGGTACAGCACTGCATCTGAAATGTGCTGCCTGCTCCATTTCATCCCAACCCGGGATGAAAACCCCATTGTTCCTTATGAAAACATAATCAAAAATACTTTTGCAGTTCAGCTGTTTTTCTAATTTAAAATATCAGTCAAATACAATACAAAAGGTAAGCTTGCACATTGTAATTTTTTAAAAGCTCTTTTAGGAATCCGATGATGTTAGACAATAGTTTAACACTGCACACATCATTTTATAATCTTTGTTTTGTTTCCAGTATTAAATTCTCTATGAAACACTCTTGAAATGATTTAAAACATTGCCTGAGAAGCAAAATTGCATAGAAAATTGCCATGGGATAAGATATATTATCTGAAAACAAGTTTTATTTCTTTTAAATTAATGTTTCTCTGTTTAACAGATCTTGTTTAAAAGATAAATTAGATATTTGGTCTAGATATTTTACTGTAAATCAACATTGATTATGAACTGATTTTTAGCACCAGCATCTATGGGCACTTTTGGCATTAACAGTCTGTATTATCTCCTGTTTTCACAGTTTCTCACACCGTTAAATGTGGTAGTCACATGTCTGGATGGCAATATGCAGTAATTGTCTGTAAATGAGGTTATGTATATTAAAACCAGGTGTGTACGCTCCATATATGGTTCTTTTGGGGAGGAGACAGGATGGGGAATAAATCACGTGCATGTACACACTTTGTGCTAATTCTGCCATACGTACAGTTTTATAAATCTGAAAACTTTTGTGCATATCCAAAATCTGACTTTTGTACGTACGCTTACTTTTAGAATGAAATCTACCCAGAGTTTTATACATGAGGCCCCAGATCAGCAGGATGAGCTGTATAAAAAAAGAAGCTTCCTTGACAGAAAACATCTCTGTTATGTGAAGTGGGGACGAGATGCTGTGTAATCACAATGGGGCATGCCCTGAGTGTCACGTGGTCTGAAGCCCTTGTACAATCACGCCAATTTATTGGCTGGTGGCGCTTAAGTGACGCCCCTAGGGAACTACGTCACAGGCTCAATAAAATCGCTTGCTTTTGTGCCATCGAGTCAGATTTTCTGCATGAAGGCATGAGCCTATGCAGCTGCTAGAGAGTATGGCCAGCTTATGCAGCGTTTCACGTAACCGCGACATTCCTTTCATAGGAACTCTAGCTGCATAATGACATTGGGAATGATATACATTCACACCGTATGAACAGTAGCTGCCAACTGTCTATGCCCGTGTGGAAAGCATATAGCGGCACACAAGCGAGCTAAAGCATCTGAATATAACAGAGAATATTATAAGTTTACTCCTGTTCCAACAGAGAGAACCTGGGAAGCAGGAGTCAAGCCCTCATCCAGTTTATAAAATCTAACAAACGTATGTGGAGAGAACCACCCTGCAAGCATTCTGAATTGACATTTCATCAGAGTGGAATTCAAACATTTCAAATTCAGTATGGGATGAAAGCTGCCGTCTTTTTTCGGGACCAGAAAATAACGGCTGTTAAAACAGCATTCTCTCTGAGAATGGGGAATCTCCTCTAATGCCCCTTTTTCTAAGAGAGAATTAATTTCCCGAATCAAAAATGGGGCTTCCCGAACAGAAACGTCTGTCAGAACAACCCCACTGAATTGAATTACATAACCATGCTTTTATCATTCAAAGTACCCAGTTCCAAATACCCTTCAGCTGCTGCCAAGCCGACAGACTGGCAGACAGAGGGATTAATGCATGGCTCTTGCCTGCAGCGCGACCTGCAACCACTAGATGGCACGCTTGGATTACTTTTGGTGACTGCCCCAGAACCAGCAGCACAGCAGATGGAAGCTTTCGCTCCTCCAATACTGCGGCTGGTTGAAGAAAATTTGGTAATGTTTTGGCCTTTTATTGTATTTAGGTATAATAAATGAGTGCCCTGAAATGTATCTTCAGCAGGGACGCTGACAGAATAAACCCTTTCCCTGGTATTTTGAATGGGGAAAAATGTACAAACTTTGGGGGAAATATTTATTTGAGAAAACTGGTTCACCACAATGGCCTCAGCATTCTTAATGGGGGACAACATGTGGTGCTTATGTTCACTGTGTGTGCTTGATGAACATCGAATTCTGTTATGCATGTCTCGAGACCCTTGGTCATGGAGACAGAGGCTGAATTTGGAATGTTTATTTTTTATTGTTCGCTTCCCAGCATGGCCTAATGCGTCTCTCTGGTGGGACGTTGCGAAGATACCAGACATGAATGCCCTGGAGCTGCAGTAGGCTTTTCTCTCTCTCTCTGCAAGGAAGCATCTTCTGGAACGTGGCAGTCTGCTGTTTCACAGCGTGGAATTTTTCCACCACTGACTGGACTGCATCACCGAACAGCCCAGATTGTGACACAGGGGCATTCATTAGAAAGGCTGCCACAAGGCCCACCATATTCTGACCAACAGCACGAGTAAGATGTTTGGTAGCTCTTAGTGCCAAATCAGAAGCTTGGCGCAATTCCATGACAGCCTCAGCATCTAGTCCAGCTCCCTCATCTAAATTTCTCATAAAATGGGCCTGGTAGGCTTGCAAAACTGCCAGTGTGTGCAAAGCCAAAACCGCCTGTCCCGAAGCCTGGTAGGCCTTGCTCAACAAGGATGATGTAACTCTGCACAGCTTTGAGGGAAGAGTAGGCCTTGATTTCCATGTGGTCACTGAAGAAGGAGAGAGATGGGCAGTCAGCATCTCTTCCATCGCTGGGACCGAAGTATATCCATGGTTGGAAGCTCAACACACATTAGAAAATTCCAAGGTCGATTGATTCATGATCCTGGCTGAGTAAGGTTGATCCCAGGACTTCGAAATCTCACGATGGAGGTCCGGGGAAAAAGGGAGCGGCCTACGTGGCATAGTTGCGTGTTGGCCTGCTAAAAAATTACCGTCCAAGATAGATTTATGATCCTCCGACTGCGCTTCATCCAGCCAATCCAGGTGCAATTTTTCCACTGCATGTGTAATAACCTCCAGCAACTCCATATAAGTTACTGAAGGTCTGGAAATCCGACCGCTAGGAGGCAAGGCTTTGGCCTGGCTGCCGGCGAGATCTTTGGAATCTGATGCTGCCATAGACATGGCGTCCTCATCCTTAGCACCGAAGGAAACTGCTGTCTGGGCCTCAGGGCTAGGACACAAATGCCCATGTGTTAACTCCACAGGAGAACGTCTAGCCAAATCCGGGGAGAGTAAAAGAGAAAACCGTAGGTCGGCCTGCTGCTCAGCTCCCATCTCCTTGGCTTTTTCGAATTTCTGAAGGAGGCAAGCCTTTCACGGAGCATCCTGATGTTCATTAATTCGTACTGTGGGCAGTCCGAACCCTCCAACGTGGCTTCCGCATGGCGAAACCCCAGACCGGTGACATGTTGTGGGAATCTTCACTGACGATGAGGTAAGCACTTCTTAAATTCCATCCTGTGTTGCCACTCAAAAGGGAGAATAATAATGATCCTCGCTTCGATGTGAGTCATTGGTGCAACACGGGCCAGACGAAATTGTGCACTGAAGAACAGAAAATCTGACTTCATGACGCGAAAGCGAGCACTTTCATGGAGCCCGTGACAAAGCTCCCTAGAGATGTCGCTTAAGCACCAAAAGCCAATAAATTGGTGTTATTGTACAAGGGCTTCAGACCATGTGACACTCAGGGCATGTCCCAATGTGATTATGCAGCTCGAGTTCCTATGAAAGGGAACTACAATCATTAAACCTTTGAACAAAAATAGCAGTAAGATTATTTTAGAGTTTAAGGATGCTGAGTAAGAAAAATTTTGTCATTAATTTGCTTTGTATGAGTTTATTTGAATGAAAGGAGATTCTACTGTATACTGTTTGTTTAATTTAAGTCTTCTTATTGCTTTTTAACTTGCTCAACAGATTTCTGATTTCAACAGATCTTCATTTTTACTGAAGTCTAAATCAGCAGGAGATAGACTGTATTCTCCACTGAACTTTGAAGATGAAGTCACTGCTGTATTCAGGTATAACAGAGAAACGTCCTGGTTACTTTCGTAACCTTCGTTCCCTGATGGAGGCAACTAGACGTTGCGTCAATGTAGTGACACTAGGGGTCACTCTTGGGAGCCCCAAACACCTCTGCTTTTTTTTTTAAAAAAGGCCAATGAGAATTGGCAAGTGGAATTTGCATGCCACTCCCCCGGACATACGGGTATAAAAGGAGCTGGTATGCAACCACTCATTCAGGTTTTGTGCTGAGGAGCCGAGACCATGTCCCGGCCATTTCAGCGGGTAGTTCAGTGTTGTGGCAAGAGGGACACAACATAGGTTACGAAAGTAACAAGGACATTCCCTATCTGTCACTAGGGGTCCCTATACAAAATGCCACAACTAGCTGAACTGTGTTGTGTGACAGGCAGACTGCTGTGTGCCTCATAGCCAGCACACCAGGCCATCACGTAACCTCCCCCAACGCACTTAAGAGCGTCGAACGGTCCAACAGGAACAAGTTGACTGCCCAACTATAGGGATAGGCTAGCCCAGCCGAGGCCTCTTTTCCCTCTCTTTTCTCCCCAAAAAGAGTGGAATTTGTTAACTGACTGGGAGCCATAAGTGTCTGTGTTGGGGGGGTGTCCCTCCCAAGGGGAAGACACCACAGAGACCACACCCTGCCCAAAAGGGGGGGGGGGGGATTTTGAGTGGAATACATCACATGGTCTTACTGAGTCTTGTCGGAAGTATGTCATGTGGAGACGTCCCATGGTAGGTCCTACCGAAAGGGGGAGGAGTTTCTACAGAGCATGGCGACCAGGGGCAGAGGGGCCTCTGCCCAAAGAAGATGCAGTTTGCTGTCAAGGAAACAATTTTTGCAGAAGATATCACATGGGGTCGCCTACGGGGGAACCAGCACATGTGGAGCACCTACCTCAGTACAGGGGCTCATTAGCGCACGTACTGGGGTGGTCAGTGAGTTTCTCCACAGACTCAGCTGCCAGAGGGCTAAGGAGGAAAGTCATCCAGGGATCACAGTCTGTAAACACGACTGGTAGTCAAGAGCGCACATCTTCACCTCAAGGGAGGGGAAAGGCGCTATGCGCAAGCGGTACACCCGGCCAGTTGTCCCGGAACTTACCTGCTCATGCCTGCCAATACACGGGATGAGACTGGCTCAACCCGGAGATTGTAGAACCTCACAAAGGTGTTGGGTGTTGCCCAGCCTACTGCTCTGCAGATGTCTGCCAAAGAGGTGCCACTGGCCAGGGCCCAGGAGGCCACCACACTCCTGCTGGAGTGTGCTCGTAACCCTGTAGGAGGTGGCACGTCCTGAGTCGGATATGCCATCGTGCGTGCCGGATATGCCATCGTGCGATCCAAATAGTTGCGTAAAGCTCGCATTGGGCATAGCAATGCCAAGGCTGGGTCTGCCTCCTCCTGGGGCAGCGCTTGCAGGTTCACCACCTGATCCCTAAAAGGTGCCGTGGGAACCTTGGGCACATAGCCCGGTCGGGGTCTCAGGATCACGACAGAGTAACCTGGACTGAACTCCAGGCATGATTCGCTGACAGAGAACGCCTGCCCTTTTAATGGAAGTGAGCGCAGTCAGGAGGGGAGTCTTCAAAGAGAGTGCCTTAAGCTCAGCTGACTCCAAGGGCTCAAAGGGAGCTCCCTGTAGACCCCGAAGGACTACGGAGGGGTCCCATGAGGGGACGAGGTGCGGTCTGGAGGGATTCAACCTCCTAGCACCTCTCAGGAATCTGATGATCAAGTCGTGCTTCTCCAAATACTTACCATCTACTGCATCGTGATGCGCTAAAATAGCGGCTACATACACCTTCAGGGTGGAGGGGGACAGCTACCCCTCCAGCCTCTCCTGCAGGAAGGAAAGCACTGATCTGACTGCGCATCTCTGGGGGTCTTCATGTCGGGAAGAACACTACTTAGCGAACAGTCGCCACTTAAAGGCATACAGGCGCCTCGTAGAGGGAGCCCTAGCCTGAGTGATCGTGTCTACCACCGCGGGTGGTAGGCCACTTAGGTCTTCTGCGTCCTGTCCAGGGGCCAGACGTGGAGATTCCAGAGGTCTGGTCACAGGTGCCAGATGGTGCCCCGTCTCTGAGAAAGAAGGTCCTTCCTCAGGGGAATTCGCCAGGGGGGGGCTGTCGTGAGGAGCGTGAGATCTGAAAACCATGTCTGGGTGGGCCAGTAGGGTGCACTAGGTGCCAACGCGTCTATACCGAGAGGTGCCTCGGTCAGGGCGTACCAAAGCAGGCAGTGGGAGGATTCCCGGGAAGCAAACAGTCGGTGTGCTCAACCGAATCGACTCCAAATCAGCTGGACCACCTGAGGGTAGAGTCTCCACTCTCCCCTGAGGGTAACCTGATGTGACCGTGCATCCGCTGCGGTGTTGAGGTTGCCTAGGATGTGAGTGGCTCGTAGCGAATTGAGGCATTAGGCGAGTTGTGACATGCAATGGAGCGTAGACCGCCTTGGCGGTAATGTAAGCTACCGTCACTGTGTTGCCTGTCCGGACCAACATGTGCTTGCCCTGGATCAACGGCTGAAACCTCCGCAAGGCGAGCAGTACTGCCAAGAGCTCTAGGCAATTGATGTGCCAACGCAGCTGCGGGCCAGTCCAAGAGCTGGAGCCCATTGCATACGGCACCCCAGCCCATCTTGGAGGCGTTTGTTGTAACCACGACGCATCTGGAGACCTGCTCTAGGGGAACCCCTGCCCGTAGAAATGCCAGGTCGGTCCAAGGGCTGAAGAGGTGGCGACAGACCAGCGTGATGCCCATCTTGGGACTTGAGTCCGAAGCCAGTGCTGAAGCGGTCTCATATGCATCAACCCGAGCAGTGTGGCCACCGATAAGGATGCCGTATGCCCCAAGAGCCTCTGAAAAAGTTTCAGTGGAACCGCTGTCCTCCGTCTGAACGCCTTCAGACAGTTCAGCACCGACTGAGCATGCTCGTTCGTGAGACGCGCTGTCATCGAGACCGAGTCCAACTCCAGACCGAGAAAAGAGATGCTCTGAACCAGGGAGAGCTTGCTCTTTTCCCAGTTGACCCGAAGTCCCAGTCGGCTGAGGTGCTGGAGCACGAGGTCCCTGTGTGTGCATAGCAACTCCCTAGAGTGAGCTAAGTTCAGCCAGTCGTCGAGATAGTTGAGAATGCGGATGCTCACTTCCCTTAGTGGGGCAAGGGCTGCCTCCGTGACCTTCGTGAAGACACGAGGGAACAAGGATAGGCCGAAGGGGAGGACCTTGTACTGGTACGCCTGGCCCTCGAAGGCAAACCGCAGGAAGGGTCTGTGTCGAGGTAGGACTGAGAAGTGGAAGTACGCGTCCTTCAGGTCTACCACCGCGAACCAATCTAGATGTTGGATGCTCGCTAGAATGTGTTTTTGCATCAGCATCTGGAACGGGAGTCTGTGCAAGGCCCGGTTCAGTACTCGCCGGTCCAAGATTGGTCGCAACCCACCGCCTTTCTTTGGTACGATGAAGTAAGGGCTGTAGAACCCTTTCTTCATCTCGGCTGGAGGGACAGGTTCTATCGCGCCCTTGCGCAGAAGGGTAGCGATCTCCGCACACAAGATAGCGGCATTCTCGCCCTTCACTGAGGTGAAGCGGATGCCGCTGAACCTGGGTGGGCACCTGGCGAACTGGATGGTCCAGGTCAGCCATCGCGACGGGTTGGAAAGCGCGAGCCATGCGCCCAAACTCCGGGCGAGGGGGACCAAGGGAATGATCACGTCAGACATACCAGTGGGTGGGGCCTCGTGGCGGGGCGGAGCTTGAGGTGCCACGTCAAGGGGACTCGAGCCCCGTGGCCGTGCTGAGTCTAGGGACATCGAAGCACTTACCTGGCTCCTGCCGCCCACCATAAGATTGGTCGAGGAGGGGGGAGGAGGAATCTCATCCCCGTAGTCCACTGGAACCAATCCCGTGTGGGCGTGTTTGTGCCACAGCTGGGCGCACAGGGGCGGGGGGTCCGCCGCTGGAGCGCCATACCTGCCAAAATGGGACGGTGGATGTGACGACGGCCGTGCGCACCGGATATGTGACCCAGGAGACAAGGGAACCATTCTTTTGTCAGGCTTTTGGGTGCCGCAGCCTCCTGGGCATGCGGCGACAAAAGATTCTCCTCCCGGCCCTCCACCGGGGGATGGAGTGATCTGTTGACCAGCCCCAGAGAAGTGGATCTCCTCGCCCCTGGGTCGCCCGTCTCGGGGGCGCTTCGAAGCCTTCCTCAGGTTCTTAGCGGCCGGCCGCAAGACGAGTGGCGTCTGCTTCCTGTGGAGGTCTCCACGCTGGAGCCGGGCCACGGGTGTTAGCTGCAGCGGAGCCGGTGTTTTTGCTGCAGGAGGATGCCCTTTGGCGACAAGCAGGCAGGGTGCTGGGTCTTAAGCCACACCGGGGTAGGATATGTTGTAAAATCTCCGTCTGCTTCTTCTCCACCGAGAACTGCTGGGCAAAGTCCTCGACGTTGTCACCAAACAGGCCAACCTGGGAAATGGGGGCGTCAAGGAACCGTGCCTTGTCCGCTTCTCCCATATCGACCAAGTTGAGCCAAAGGTGGCGCTCCTGGACCACCAGGGTGGACATCGCCTGCCCGAGAGACCGCGCCGTGACCTTCGTCACCTGGAGAGCGAGGTCGGTCGCCTAGCACAGTTCCTGCATCAATCCCAGGTCAGAACTACCCTCGTGCAGTTCTTTTAGCGCTTTGGCTTGGTGTACTTGCAGGAGAGCCATAGCGTGCAGTGTGGAGGCAGCTTGTCCAGCGGCACCGTAGGCTCTAGCCATCAGGGACGACGTAAACTTACAGGCCCTGGACGGGAGTCTTGGGCTCCCACGCCAGGTGGTGGCACTCTGCGGACACAATTGCACCGCGAGCACCTTTTCCACCTGGGGGAACACCAAATACACCCTGGCTGCTCTGCCATCGAGGGTAGCAAGAGCGGGGTAGCTGAAAGACCAGGACCGGGCAGTATAAGGTGCCTCCCACGATCTTGTCATCTCCTCATGCACTTCCGGGAAGAAAGGAACGGGGGCGGGGCGTGGCAGGCGCCCCATGCCCAGGAACCAATCGTCAAGCCACAAGGATTCAGGGGAGAGTGGAGGGTTCCACTCTAGCCCGACGCTCACGGCCGCCCGGAAAAGCACGTCCGTCATTTCCATGTCGGTGTAAGGCTTTGCGACCGTTCCCGAAGGAGGAAGCCGAGCCGAAGCCTCTGCGTCAGACTGCACGAACCCGCTCTCCGATGCTGCGCTCGATAACCCATTGTCTTCCGGAGCTCCGAATGAGAAGTCGAGCTTGTGCCGAGATGAGCCGCCGGACTCTTGCGAGAGCCCGATCGGGGCAAGCGAGCGTGCTGGGGAATGGGAGGTCCGTGGGGGGTTACCCGGTGGAGGTGGTCCCATTGATGTCCCCAAATCGCCCCCAGTGCTAACCGACGTGGCCTCAAACCCGTAGGTAGAAGGACCAGTGCGGGGAGCCGCTGGGGTGGCTTGCTTTCTTACGAAAGCATCTTTAAAAATCATATTAAAAAAGACGCATCTTTAAAAAGACGTTCCATGTGTGCCGCTCTTTCAGAAAGAAAATATACTCTTTTAGAATATACTCTTTTAAATGTTCTGCCGAAGCACCCGGGGCGTTCTCTGCAAACCATATATGCAGAGGGGGAGAAGCCGCTGAAAAGCGCAGTAAGATCCAGCAGAGAGAGGTGATTGAACTCGGTGGATGAATTCAGCTCAATGAATAGAACTGCTCAGCTCCGAAGAGAAAATCTGAATGAGTGGTTGCATACCAGCTCCTTTTATACCCGTATGTCCGGGGGAGTGGCATGCAAATTCCACTCGCCAATTCTCATTGGCCTTTTTTCAAAAAAGCAGAGGTGTTTGGGGCTCCCAAGAGTGACCCCTAGTGTCACTACATCGACACAACGTCGAGTGAGTGACAGATAGGGAAAAATATAACATTTTAGTAGAAATGTCATGGACATTGAACAAAGGATATGATATACTGTATACATAATAGGAGTTATACAGTGTATACAATATATATATACACTCACCAGTCACTTTATTAGGTACACCTTCACATCTACATATTGATGTGATTATCTAATCAGCCAATCGTGTTGCAGCAGTGTAATGTATAAAATCATGCAGATATGGGTCAGGTGCTTCAGTTAATGTTCACATCAATAATCAGAATGGGGAAAAAATGTGATCTCAGTGATTTAGACCGTGGCATGATTGTTGGTGCCAGGCAGGTTGGTTTGAGTATTTCAGTAACTGCTGATCCTCTGGGATTTTCATACACAACAGTCTCTAGAGTGTAAAGAGATTGGTGCGAAAAACAAAAAACCATCTAGAGAGCATCAGTTCTGACAGAGGTCAGTGGAGAATGACTTGACAGGGAGGTGACAGTAACCCAAATAAACATGCATTACAACAATGCTATGCAGAAAAGCATTTCTGAACACACAACACGTCGAATATTGAGGCAGATGGGCTACAGCAGCAGAAGACCCTTCCGGGTACCACTACTATCAGTTTAGAACAGGAAACTGAGGCTGCAGTGGGCACAGACTTACCAAAACTGGACAGTAGATGATTGGAAAAACATCGTCTGGTCTGACAAATCTGGATTTCTGCTGAGGTACACAAATGGTAGGCCCACTGCAGCCTCAGTTTTCTATTCTTGGCTGACAGAAGTGAAACCCGTGGTCTCCTGCTGTTGTAGCCCTTCTGCCTCAAGGTTCGAGATGTTGTGCATTCTGAGATGTTATTTTGCTCACTACAATTGTACAGAGGGGTTATCTGAGTTACCGTAGCCTTTCTATCAGCTCGAACCAGTCTGGCAATTCTCCATTGACCTTTCTCATCAACAAGGCATTTTCATCCACAGAACTGCCGCTCACTGGTTGTTTTTTGTTTTTCGCACCATCCTCTAAACAATCTAGAGACTGTTGCACGTGAAAATCCCAGGAGATCAGCAGTTACAGAAATACTCAAACCAGCCCGTATGGCACCAACAATCATGCCACGGTCAAAATCATAGAGATCGCATTTTTTCCCCATTCTAATGGTTGATGTGAACATTTCCTGAAGCTCCTGACCCATATCTGCATGAATTTATACATGCTGCCACACGATTGGCTGATTTAGATAATCACATGAATAAATAGATGTACAGGTGTACCTAATAAAGCAGCCGGTGAGTGTAAATATATACTGTATGTGTGTGTATATATATATATATAGTACTGTGCAAAATCTTTTACATTTACAAAAAACATTTAGGAAATATAAATTTTAGATGGCCAAATATTCCTTTTAGAATAAACATTTGCAAATAGAATAAAATTGAAGAACAGGTGGCCTGGCCCCCACAGTGCCCCCCATTGAACATCAAGTCATGAAGAGTTACAGTAGTTATCCAGCCAGAGTAAGCTTTGTACTGCCACAACTACCGTGTGAATTGGTCATAAGCAGCTCTAAACCACTAAGGTGTGCTATAACCATAGAATTTCAACAGGCCAGAGCTGAACGCCTCAAAGCTCTTCCTCTGAATGTTACGACCATTTAGTTGGAGGAGGTAATGCATGTTAAGCTTATTTTGCCAACCGCCATAAAAATAGAAAAAGAAGAAGAAAAAGGAGAACAAGAACAAACGAAAAACACCACAACATTGAATTTTATAAATCGCAATCGAGACTCATGCATGATAAAAACACTTTCCTGCAACATTCAGCGTTCTCGAGAACACCCATGCATTGGAGAGTTATTTGTTTGCATTTTATTAATTCACATTTCAATAGAAAAAATTATCATTTGTGAGTATTTTTATACATATACACAGATGTGAGCATCATCAGACAGCATATTCAAACAACTGTAACTTCCAATAACTGTCAAGACTCTAAACCTGTGCTTTCTTTTAATGTGCCAATGGGCTAGCCCATATTTCCTGTTTTTGTATTATCAAATTATTTTTTAATTTGATTATCAAATGTGAATTAATTTATATCATTGTATCATATGTTATATTCTCCTGGCAACAAAATCAAAAGAAAAATTGAACAGAATTCTTCTTCATGGAAGCATCAAATGAAATATTGTAAAGTATTTGAATAAGAATCACAATTTTCCATTACATGAATTAGGCTGGAAGTATTGTGACCACTTTTTTGTATAGTATTTGTCTCAATACATGAGTTTGAGTTTTACGCCACATGTAATAACCAGAAATGCTATGCAGTTCAAATCTGTGGGTTATGTGCTTAGTTATTTGTTGTCTGTCCAGTACTTTATTAGTAGTTAATATTTGCTATTAACCGATTCACGGATCTTTGGGGAAAATATAAGTGAACTACCCTCACGATATTGTTCTGTATAATGTGATTAAAATGTAAAAAATACAATACAAATAATAATATTAACAATGTTAATCATAGTAACTTACTTCCTTCACAGGATGGTGCTAAAAAAGAAACAAACAATGGTGCCAAAAGTGCCCCTTTGCGCCTCCTGGCGGTGATTTTGCGAACATGTCTCAGATGTGAGAGTTTAAAGTTTTAATGCCGCGTCAATCCCCGCGATATTAAGGGTCATTCTAGTTGGATACCAACTGTACATGAAGAGACCGAAGCAACTGAGGCACCCTAAATAGATCAACAAACTGTGGCAAATTCTGCAAGAAGCTTGGAACATCCTATATGCCAACAACCAAGGTCAAAAACTGGGTCAGGTGTACCTGTCAAGTTGCTTTTATTTGTATAGCGCTTTTCACAACACACATAATTTCAGAACAGAACAGTGAAGATCCCTGAATTTCAAAAACAGAAAAAGTTGTAATATAGTAACGTGTTTGAGTCATAATATTGTGTTTTAATAAAAAAATAAATAAATAAATAAATTAAAAAAAACACTTCTGTAAATTGCGCATTAAAATAAATAATAAAAAGTGAGTAAATTTAATTTATATTTAGACCCCTAGCGAGCAAGCTTAAGGCGACTGAAGAAATAGACTAGAAGAATACCTAGAAGAATTGATGCTGTTTTGAAGGCAAAGGTGGTCACACCAAATATTGATTTAGCTTTTTTTATGTTTACTGGATTTAGTAAGATGTTAATTGATAAATAAAACTATTTATGGAATTATTTTTGAAGACATCCTCATTGTCTAAAATTTTTCACAAGAGCATAAAACATTTGCACAGTATTATGTATATACAGTTTATATAAATGTGTGTGTGTGTGTGTGTGTGTGTGTGTGTATACGTAAGATTTTTGATAACTTTGCAAATTTAAAAAAAAAAAAGAAAAAATGAAATATTACATTGACATAAGTATTCAGACCCATTGCTATGACACTTGAAATTTAGCTCAGGTGCATCCCATTTCTCTGAATCATCTTTGAGATGTTTCTACACTTTGACTGGAGTCCACCGGTGGCAAATTCAGTTGATTAGACATGATTTGGAAAGGCACATACACATGTCTATATAAGGTCTCACAGCTGAAAATGCATATCAGAGCAAAAACCAAGCCATGAGGTCAAAGGAACTGCCTGCAGAGCTCAGAGACAGGATTGTGTCGAGGCACAGATTTCGGCTGCTTTGAAGATTCCCAAGAGCACAGTGGCCTCCATAATACTAAAATGGAAGAAGTTCCATTCAGGACTGTTCCTAGAGCTGGCCACCCAGCCAAACTGAGCAATCGGGGGAGAAGGGCCTTGGTAAGAGAGGTGACCAAGAACCTGATGATCACTCTGGTTGAGCTCCAGAGATTGTGTGGAGATGGGAGAAACTTGCAGAAGGACAACCATCACTGCAGCACTCCACCGATATGGGCTTTTTGGCCAGACGGAAGCTTCTCCTCAGTGCAAGACACATAAAAAAGCACCTAAAGGACTCTCAGACTGTGAGAAACGAGATTCTCTGGTCTAATGATACGAAGATTGAACTGTTTGGCCTAAATTCCAAGCATCATGTCTGGAGGAAACCAGGCACCGCTCATCACCTGCGCAATATCATCCTCAGACTGGGCCGAAGTTGACCTTCCAACAGGACAATGACCCAAAGCACACAGCCAAGACAATGCAAGAGTGGCTTAGGGACAACTCTGTGAATGTCCTTGAGTGGCCCAGCCAGAGTCCGGACTTGAACCCAATCAAACATCTCTAGAGAGACCTGAAAATGGCTGTCCACTGATGGTCCCCATCCAACATGACAGAACTTAAGAGGATCTGCAGAGAAGAATGGCAGAAAATCCAAATCCAGGTGTGCAAAACTTGTCGCATCATACCCAAAAATACTTGAGGCTGTAATTGCTGCCAAAGGTGCTTCAACTAAGTACTGAGTTAATGGTCTGAATACATATGTCAATGTGATATTTTAATAAATTTGCAAAGTCATCAAAAATCTGTTTTTTGCTTTGTCATTATGGGGTATGGAGTGTAGATTGATGTGAAAAATTAAGCATTTTAGCATAAGGCTGCAACTTAACAAAATGTGAAAAGAAATGAAGGGATATGAATACTTTCTGAATGTACTGTATATAATATATGAGCTGTCAGAATTAACGCGTTAACACATGCAATTTAATTAAAAAAGTTTAACTTGTTCATTTTTCTTAATTGCGATTAATGCATTTATCGTTAATACAGCTTAAACCGGTATAAACACTAGTTGGAAGGGTGGGATATTTATTTACGTGTCTGCCCGGAGTCATTACACTGATGTGCACTTCACAACACACACATAACAGCGATTCTGTTTCAGTAATAAAATGATGGAGAAAGGACCTCTTAATGCTATTCAATGTGCAAAAAACAGATGGAACTTGTGATAGAAATAAATTATTTTTCAGCCTATGTAAGGTGCATTTTTATTACCACAGAAGCATGTCAAGTCTTGACTACCAC
This sequence comes from Myxocyprinus asiaticus, assembly GCF_019703515.2. Taxonomy (NCBI): domain Eukaryota; kingdom Metazoa; phylum Chordata; class Actinopteri; order Cypriniformes; family Catostomidae; genus Myxocyprinus; species Myxocyprinus asiaticus. The sequence goes on from NC_059374.1 coordinate 9,553,039, forward strand.
CAAAATGCAGAATGAGATGTTTTTGTCTGCAATTGCTTTTTATGTGGAGTACAAAGCTCTGCTTGACCCTGGTGTTAACGCCATAACACGAATCATGGTACCAGATAGCCACAGTCTACCGGCAGATTAACATTGTGGAGAATGAGAGTTTAAGAGATTAAATGCCCATTGCAATAAAAATGCAACATATGGGGACTAGTTCTTTCAATTAATCTCAACTCCCACTTAGACTTTGGGAAACGCTTAATGTTACTTGAATTGGTGCTATTTTCGTGCATTTCTATCCTAATACTGTGGAAGAATTTTGGAAAATGTTTGTTTGGAAAATGTTAAAGCATTATATTGTTACATAATGTTTTGTTTTCTTAAGATGGAAATAATTGCATTTTGACAGGAAATGAAGTGTGCATACGTGGTGTCAAATTTCAGCACTTTCAAAATCTGCAATTAATCGTGATTTTCAAAAAAGTATGAGAGTAATTGCAATTAAATATTAATCGACTGACAGCACTAATATGTGTAAATGCAATTAATCGCATATTTTTTGTAGTTAATCGCAATTAATCGCAGATTTTGAAAGTGATTTTTTTTTTACCCTACTTTTCCTGTGTAATGCTTTATTAACATTTTCCAAAAATAGCCTTCCACAGTATTAAGATAGAAATGCACTAAAATAGCACCAATTCAAGTAACATAGTAAAGTCTAACTGGGAGGTTGACTAATGGAAAGAACTAGTCCAAACTAGTTGCATTTTCATTGCAATGGGCAGTAAATCTTAATCTAAAATCCTCAACAATCTGCCGGTGGACTGTGGCTATCTGCTTTCCTACAGCAATCGTAAAACCGCCTTTCAATGCATCAACACCGGCGCCGCTTTGAAGTCTACATGAAGAGCGCTTGCAGACAAAAACATCTCATTCTGAAATTTGGTGATAGTTAAGACTTCTGTGATATTTAAAATGCACCTTACATAGGCTGAAAAATACTTGATTTCTAAAGTCCCATCTGGGCTTGTTTTGTACATCAAATTAGCAGTAAGACGTCCTTTCTCCATCATTTTATCACAGAAGCGCTGTTGTGTGTGCAGAGATTCTTTTATTTACTGAGATAAAAACCTCCGCTGTTCTATCATAGGAGAGAGCGTAACAGTCAACTAGTGTGTTACAACAGTACCCCCATACAATGTCTATGGGACCACTGCGTTATGCTATTTTATGCTAAGCTTGTAGGTTCACTTAGGTAGAAGGGCTCTGATGTGTGTCAGTTTAATGACTCCGGGTGGACACATTACAAAAGTTCCACCCTTCAAACCAGTGTTAATTCTGGTTTATGTATTTTTAACGGTAAATGCGTTAATCGTGATTGAGACAAAGTAAGGTGTTAAACTTATAATATATATCTACAATTAAATAATGATACATTCAGAAATGTACAATAAACTGTAAATCCATTTCAAGTTGAGTCTATGGTCTGTTATAGTAGAATTCATCAAGAAAAAGCAGACTCCCCTGTGCCTAGCTGTGTGTCCATGAGGAGTGACCAGTCAATTGAGCAACCTGTAAACCTGAAAGATAGAGGCACATTTGAACACAGGTGAAGATCCCTGAATGAGTCAAGTCATATATACATATAGTGGCAAGAAAAAGTATGTGAACCCTTTAGAATTACCTGCATTTATGTATACATTTGTCTTAAATATGGTTTGATCTTCATCTAAGTTACAGTAATGAACAAACACAATCTGTTTGAACTAATAACACACAAATTATTGTATCATTCTTGTACTGTACATATTGATTTATAATTTACAGTGTAGGTTGGAAAAAGTATGTGAAACCCTAGGGTACGTCAACAAAAGCTAATTAGAGTCAGGAGCAGGAAAACCTGGAATCCAATTAATTAAACGAGATTTGGAGGTGTGGTTTAGAGATACTTTGACTTATAAAAAGCACTCAAACATTTCGAGTTTGCTATTCACAAGAAGTATCTGCTGATGTGGACCATGCCTCTTAAGAAAGAGATCTCAGAAGACTTACAATCAAGAATTGTTGCTTTGCATAAAGCTGGAAAGGGTTACAAAGTTATCTCGAAGAGCTTAGATATTCATCTGTCCACAGTTAGACAATCTGTCTATAAATGGAGACAGTTTAGTATTGTGACTACTCTCCCTAGAAGTGGCCTTTCAGCCAAGAAGACTCAAAGGGCACACTGCAGAATACTCAGTGAGGTAAAAAAGGACACTAGAGTTACAGCTTAATATTGGAAGAAATCATTGGAACTGGTTAACATCTCTGTTCATGAGTCTACTATATGGAAAACATTAAACAGGCATGGTGTCCATAGCAGTACACCACAATGGAAGCCACTGCTTTCCAACAAAAACATTGCTTCGCGCCTGAAGTTTTTCAAAGACCTCCTTGACATGCCACAACGCTACTAGGAACTTGTTTTATAGACGATGAAACTAAGGTTGAATTGTTTGGGAAGAACATGCAAGACTACGTATGGCATAAAAAGGGAACCACATATCAACATGAAAACATCATCCCAATGATGAAGTACGGTGGAGAGAGCATCATGATTTGGGGCTGCTTTGCTGTTAACATCCAGTGAGCGGCTGTTCTGTGGATGAAAACGCCTTGTTGATAACTATGGTAACTTGGATAACCCCTCTGTACAATTGTAATGAGCAGAATAGCATCTCAGAATGCACAAAATGTTGAAACTTGAGGCAGATGGGCTACAACAGCTGAAGACCATGTCGGTTTCCACTTGTGTCAGCCAAGAACAGAAAGCTGAGGCTTACCAAAACTGGACATTTAAAGACTGGAAAAACATGGTCTGTCTGATGAATCTCGATTTCTGCTGAGTTACACAGATGGTAGGCCTTCAGTCTTTAACTGTCCAGTTTTGGTGAGCCTGTGCCAACTGCAAACTTCGCTTTCTGTTCTTGGCTGACAGAAGTGGAACCCGAAGTGGTCTTCTGCTGTAGTAGCCCATTCTCCTCAAGGTTAGGATGTTGTGCATTATGAGATGCTATTCTGCTCACTACAGTTGTACTGAGGGGTTACCGTAGCCTTTCTGTCAGCTCGAACCAGTCTGGCCATTCTCAGATGAGCTCTCTCATTAAAGGTGCAATATGTAACTTTTATCATGTAATATTTGCTTTTTTTTTTTTTGCCAATGTGTGAACGGATTATAACGCGATCGTGGTCGAGTGAAAACTAGAATGAACATCTGCAGGGTATTTGATTCCTGGAGGTTATGGTGATCAAAACCGACCCTGAATTGGCATTCTTCTTATTGGACAGATAAGCTTACATAACTGCAAAGCATGTGAAATATAGTGCCATAAGGATTGATCTGTGTAATTTTAGCTAACTTGACCTTGCCTGCTGACGCTGACGAATTGCAAGCTACCTTGCTTCGTAACTTTCAAATAATTTGAATGATCTTCTCTTTATACTAAAAGTCAGGTATGCTGATTCACAGTAACTGACATAATGTTGATCTGTAATTATTCAGCAAGGTAAACTACAATAATACATGAAATTAATGCTAGACAATGTTCAAGATAATGCAAAAAGCTCCATTCATTAGTGTAACGTAACTTGGTTATACAGAAAATATATACATTCTATTATTATAAAACAATAGCGCATCGATATATCAAAATGACAGTTGTGATGGAATCAACATATTTTTAATGTACAGTCTATTTTATCCAACAAATTTAGCTAACAGCTGGCTAGCTAGCTAACGCCGACATAGGCTATCCTATAAATGCAGTCAATGTATCATGCAAAGAAAAGTGATTACTTCAATCTACAGTCTTGCATAGTCAGACCTATATCTACACTTTGTTTTAGCCCTGTTCCAGCACTGGAGAGTCAAATATAATATACAGCCTCAAAGTGTTTAGTTAAACAATCATAACTGTGTAATTTTAATTATGATATCTCATCTGTCACCATGAAGCTGGTGAATCACGTTCAGTCTCATTGTTTTGTTCCCTATGGAGTGCGCGCCATCACGAGCTACAGGCTGCAGTTCACTTAACGGCCACAGGTGTCATTAATAACAAGGGTTTCTGAATCTTACATACTGCACCTTTAACAAGGCATTTCTGTCCGCAGAACTGCCACTCACTGGATGTTTTTTGTTTTTGGTACCATTCTAAGTAAACTCCCAGAAGATCAGCAGTTACAGAAATACTCAATCCAGCCCTTCTGGAACCAAAAATCATGCCACGGTTAAAATCCTGACCCATATCTGGATGATTTTATTCATTGCACTGTTGCCACGTGATTGGCTGATTAGATAATCACTTGAATAAGTAGGTGTTTAGGTGTACCTAATAAAGTTGTTGGTGAGTGTGTGTGTGTGTGTGTGTGTGTGTGTGTGTGTGTGTGTGTGTGTGTGTGTATACACAATAAAAATAAAAACTGAAATATCTTGCTTGCATAAGAATTCAACCCCTGTGCTGTGGAAGCTGCCAGGTTACACAGATGAAAGAAATTGCCCTAACGAGGACACGATTACTTTACCATTGGCATCCACCTGTGAATCATTAAAGTTGCAATCACATTTTCTGGATAAAAAACCCATTGTTGAAGGATCATTGGTCAGGCTGTGAATCTGAAGGAAAATGAAGACCAAATAGCATTCCACAGAAGTTAGAGATAAAGTAATAAAAATGCATAGATTAGGGTACAAAATAATATCCAAATGTTTGGATATCCCAGTGAGCACAGTTGGATCAATAATCAGGAAGTGGAAGCTGCATCACACCACCCAGGCACTGCCAAGAAAAGGCCGTCCCTTAAAACTCAGCACTCTAACAAAAAGGAGACTTGTGAGAAAAGCCTCAGAGAGGCCAACAATCACTTTGAAGGAGCTACAGAGTTCAGTGGCTGGGAGTGGAGTAATGGTGCACCAGTCAACCATATCAAGAGCACTGCATAATGCTGGCCTGTATGGGAGGGTGGCAAGAAAGAAGCCGTTACTCAAAAAGAACCATCTGGAAGCATGTCTGGAGTTTGCCAGAAAGCATGTTAGTGACCCAGCTGCGACGTGGGAGAAGGTTTTGTGGTCAGATGAGACCAAGATAGAGCTTTTTGGCCAAAACTCAAAGCGCTATATGTGGCGCAAACCTAACATTTCCTATGCCTCAAGACACACCATCCCTACAGTGAAGTATGGTGGTGGCAGCATCATGCTGTGGGGATGCTTCTCATCAGCAGGGACTGGGCATCTTGTTAGAATTGAAGGAAGAATAGATGGAGCAAAATATAGGGAAATACTGCAAGAGAACCTGCTTCAGTCCGCTAAAAAACTGAAGCTTGGGAGGAAATTCACCTTTCAGCATGACAATGATCCCAAGCACAAGGCCAAAGCAATATTGGAGTGGCTCAAGAAAAAAAAGATAAATGTCCTACAGTGGCCCAGTCAAAGTCCTGATCTCAATCATGTTGAGAATCTGTGGCACTATTTGAAAATTGCAGTCCACAAGCGTCAACCAACTAACCTGAACCACCTGGAGCAAATCTGCCGAGAAGAATGGGCCAAAATCACTTCATCATTGTGTGCAAAGGTTTTACATATGTACCCCAAAAGACTTATAGCAGTTATTGCAGCTAAAGGTGGCTCGACCAAATATTAATGTGTGGGGCAAGATATTTCCGTTTTTTTATTTTTCATAAACATATTTCCCAACAAAAAAACAATGTCACCTTACAATAATTGATTTTGAGTTTCAGTGTTTTAAAATAAAATATCAATCAGAATGAAATTTCAGTGCACCATTTGTAATTCGGTAATAGGAGAGAATGTGTGTGTGTGTGTGTGTGTGTGTGTGTATATATATATATATATACACACACTCATTGACCAAATTATCGCTAAAATTTTTTGATCGATAGATACATTTATCGTTATGATTAACACATGTTGAAGTTTTGAATTTGTTGTATTAGACAAGGCAACCTCATGAGCAGGCTAGTATAGTCAGACAATGTGAAAGGCTTTCATTTTATTCTTAAGAAAAAAAATTAAGACAATCTTAACACATTATTTGAGAACGTAAGAATTTTTCAATAATTGTACTTAGGATAAATTATAAGTTAATAAGAATTTTCCTGAGAATGTTTTTATTTTTTATTCTATTTTTCTATAATTTTTGTGAATCCAGCCCCAAATGGTGTATAGTAGTTACGGCATCTACCAGGCTAACTGGGTCCTGCTAACCAGCTAAATCTTGACTCCTTAATGTATACCTCTTTGTTTCCTTTATTTATTATATTCTGAACAATAAGCACTGCAGTTGCACAAATCATATTGTTGCATAGTGAGGATGTCTTCAAAAATAATGACATAAATAGTTTTCATTTATCACTTAATGTCATACAAAGTCCAGTAAATATAAAAAAAGCTAAATCAATATTCGGTGTGACAACCTTTGCCTTTAAAACAGCACCTGGACACAGTTTTTCTTGGTTGTTGGCAGATAGGATGTTCAAAGCTTCTTGGAGAATTCGCCACAGTTCTTCTATCTATTTAGGCTCTCTCAGTTGCTTCTGTTTCTTTATGTAATCTCAGACTGACATGATGTACAGTGGGGGGCTTTGTGGGGGGCTTTGTGGGGGCCATGACATCTATTGCAGGGCTCCCTGTTCTTCTATTCTAATCTTTTCTATTTGCAAAAGTAATGTTTGGGAGTCTAACATTTATATTTCCTATTGACACACTAAAGCTGAAGATATAAATAACCATCTTCAGGCAAATGTTTTTGTGAAACATCTTATGTGCCGAAGACTTTTGCACAGTAATGTTTATATACGAAGTCACATTTCAAAGTGTCCGTAAAAGAAGGTTTGTAACATTCAGAAATGTTGTTTGCGCCTCAAAATAAATATTAGATGTACTGTTTTATTTTATATTAACATGTGTTCACAACCCTTACTAAAATAAAGGGTAATTAATTAATAGAGTTTAAAACCCTGATTTGTGAGATTTCATTATTTTCTAGCAAAAAACTGGATAATTAAACATATTTACATATAAACATATAAACACATAAAAACAAATCAAAAGCCAAACAAAAAAAGCAGAATTGCTAACATGATGTAGCTCCAAAAAAGAAAAAAATCACCATAAAATCATATCACCATAAAAGTGTCATTAAGGTCATCCATACACAATTTGTTCTATTTTATACAATATCATGCATATTATTTAAACCACTTAAAAGCCTGCTTTTCATGCTATGTTAATTGTATGTCAGGAAATATATCTAACATATCTAAAAGATATCTCTACAGGATTTGTGCCTTTATTTCTTTAAATAATAAAATAGGACACCAATTTGTACCCTATTCATGGAAAGTGTCGCTCAGAGCTTAATTTTGATCTATGTGTAGGAACATTCATGAAACTCTTACATTGTGTCTGTATGAGCTGGGTAAATGGAGATCTGTGTTGTGTATTGTTAAGTAGTATTAAATGCAGTTGTACTCAAGTCTGTTTTTTTTTTAATTATTTATTTTTTTATTTTTTATTAATATCGTTGGTTCTGCAATATTCTCAAATAGTCACAATTTTGAATCTTTGTAGAACGTGTAGCCCAGAGGTGTTAAACTCATTGGGCCTCATCCTTTTTAAACTTTTGTAAATATGTTAGTAAATTTGGAGTAATTTACGTGTAAATTTGAGCTTTCAAATGCTTCATACACCCCAGATTTGTTTGTTAAATGTGTGAATTAGTGATGGGTCATTCATAAACGATTCACTCATTTTAAACAAATATTTTATATGACTCAGACGAACAAGTAGTCTCATAGCACTTTTCCACCATAATGGTGATGGTTCTCGTGCTGAGCCTGCACATTTCCACTGCTTTGAGAAACAAACGGTGATGTCACGGGCTACATGGTAGTTTTACGTGACTACCTCAAACATAAACAAACATGGTGTGTCACAGTGTTTGTGCTGCCTACAGTTTTAACCAACCCGATCTCATGAAAATTCATAAAAAATGTACGAGTTGGCTATTTCGTATGGTCCCGCACGATGTTGTTCGCATAAACTCCTACGACTTATTCACGTGCAAATTCCCGGATGTCTACTGCGGAAGTAAGCGCGAGTTCCGCACACAAGGCGTTAAGGATATACTTATTAATATTATGCCCTTACCCAAACCCCTTATCTAAACTTAACCAATCAGTAGAGTGTGTAAACATGATAAGAAGCTGTTGTGTGTGACAGAAGCAATTCATTGTTGTGTATTAGATGGAAACGATGTCCAGCGACGTCATTGGCTGTAGTGAAATTCGTAGGAATTCAAACGAGTGCAGTCGCACGATATCATACGAATTAGCCAAATTTAGAAAAGTTGTACGAATCCTGACGATTTTGCCATGAGAGTGTGTTGGTTTTAACTCCTGTTTTTTGAGGATGTATTTAAAAATATAGAGAAATCAAATTACATTGCTCAACAAGATTGCAAGAGACGATACTGTGCCCAAGACGACAGGTAACGTAATTACATTATTATGTATATTTTTTAAAGTGGCTTATCTTGCTAAGTACTATAAAATGTAACAGTGGAATCATTATTAAAATCGGTGTAGCAGATGGTTATTTAGATTTTTGTCATTGCATATAATATTATGTTTATGTCTTGACTGAGAATCCCACCAGTTTACATAACAGACAGACTCACTCATTTGCTTACTCTCTCTCTCTCTCTCTCTCTCTCTCTCTCTCTCTCTCTCTCTCTCTCTCTCTCTCTCTCTCTCTCTGCCCAAAAGGTTTAACTTGTATTTTGACATTCATTAATTCTTGTGACTTTGTCTTTGTATTTGTATAAATTTGATATGTTATTGATGATTTGTTTCTAATTAATTGTTTTCATTTAGTGAACATAAAAAAATGACCTTGACCAGGTGGACACAATGATGTATTTGGTTGGGAGAATGATGTGTTGTCTTCTGATGTGTGCCTGATAAAGATTGGTTTGATTGATTTTTAATGAATAAATGGGAACAATAATACAGTGTGCGGATCCATTTCTTCAGTGTTTCAACAAACCCATGTCCACAAGTCCATAATTCTAGACATTCTTCTGTATAAACAAACAAGTTAGATGTGCCAGTCAAATGGAACTTTGTTCTTTCTTGCACTGTGTAAATGAACTTCAGCCAGTGCTTCAAAATGGCAGAAAAAGTTGGTTAAGGGTACGTCTTCTTATGAATAATTATGAGGATACAACATCTAGAGCCATTCATTAATTAATTTAAAAGCCAGTTAAAATAAAATAGTCCAATACCTATTCCTAAACAACAACTATCCCCTTAAAATTAAAATACATGAATGTTATTGTCTTGAGTAGTGTTTTCATGACCTTTAAATCCTTTGTTTAACAAATAGCGAGTTGCTGTTTGATTTGTTTAATAATGTTAGTTCACCCAGAAATGAAAATTCTCTCATCAATTACTCACCCTCATGCCATCCCAGATGTTTATGACTTTTGCAGAATCTTTCTTCTTTTGAACACAAAGATTTTTTGAAGAATATCTCAGCTCTGTAGGTCCATACATTGCAAGTGGGTGGTGGCCAGAACTTTGAAGGTCATAAAGGCAGCATAAAAGTAATCCATACGACTCGAGGATAAATCCATATCTTCAGAAGCGATATGATAGGTCTGGGTGAGAAACAGATCAATATTCAGTAAATTCTCCTCCCTGCCTGTGCCGTGGCGATGTGCATGAAGAATGCGAATCACCAAAAACAAAAGAAGAATTTGGAAGTGAAAGTGGAGATTTAAAGTAAAAAAGGGACTTATTTATCTGTTTCTCACCTACAACTACCACATATAACCACTAGAGTCATGGATTACTTTTATGCTGGCTTTATATGCTTTTTGGACCTTCAAAGTTTTGGCCACCACCCACTTGCATTGTATGGACCTACAGAGCTGAGATATTTTTTAGAAATCTTTGTTTGTGTTCAAAAGAAGAAAGAAAGTCATACGTATCTGGGATGGCATGAGGGTGAGTAAATCATGAGAATTTTCATTTTTGGGTGAACTTAAATAGATTAAAGAATATGTAAGGTGGGTTTTTCATTAGTGGTTCAGCTGTAGGAATGCCACGGGGACTGAAGAAATGTTAACAACAAGATGGTATAAAACTGTGACTTTCTTGTCTGTTACCACCTTCTTCTATACCAACGACTGGAAATAAGCACAGTTAGAATAGCTAAATATGTGAGAGAGTTTAGAACCGTACTATGACTTTATTGTAATGTAGCACTTAAATGTTTATTCTTAATATTAGCTACACAGTGAAATTAAACTTCACCTGGATTAAAGAGAAAATGTTTCATAACAGTTAATATCTTAAAAGGTTACATCAGATGGTTACAATTAAGATGAAATAGTTACAAATTAGAAATATGAAGATGAAACCAGTATGCTTTCTACCTGAGTGAGAGACAATGTAAGATAGAAAGAGAGAGAAATGTTAGAGAGAAAAATGCCATTGAGAACTGGGAGATTGGCATGATGGTAACCCAGTTTTTTCAACCCTACAATTAGATATATCATAACATGCAGTAAAGTATTAACCAATAAACATTGCAAATAAGAATCCAAAAGTAATCAGATTAAATTACATAAAAGTCAAATAAAACATTACATTACTAATTACGATTTTAGTTGTGTAATTTGTAATCAGTCCGTAATCAGAAGCGAACCACCCAACACTGTCGGTTAGCTACATGAACGGCCTTCAGAGTTAACATAAATTAAAATGTCCCTCAGAGCTAACGCTGACTAGAAACTGGATACTTACAATTCTGGTTCAATTTACCACCTCCATAGAGACCTGTAAAGAGATAGTGGAAGAATTAGCGAACCTTTCAAAACAGATCATAGCTAAATCCTAAACCATGAGGATGACAAGAAAGACCTGAAACCTTTGAAAACCTGAAAACTTAAGCCAATCTGTAGGCCAAGTCTGAAGTCAAGAAAATCATATGCTCCTTTCTATGTAAAGATTTAAGAAAAATTGTCAATAAACACTGGCATATTCTAACCTTGGATCCCCTTCTTTGCAATGTCCAAGATTTATGAACAAACAACCACACTGGTGGTTATGAAGACCCTAACGCAGAAGTTAAGTTAATTTCAAAGTCTTTATTGAAACAATCAAAGCAAAGCAATGAGAAGACATTCAACAAACAGTAGACTCTCCTGAAGATGTGGAGCGAGAATCGGCAGCAGGTTGAGAACCAATCTAATAGACCAGGAGCCTTCAACCTTTTTCAGGCTAAGGACCTCTTGGTGGGTAGAGAGATGGAGCAGGGACCCCCTGTTACATATATAAAATTGTATTACTTTATAATGCCTTTTTGGTACCATTAAAATTTCACCTCATGAAAGTGGTCATGATTTTGTAATAAAACTTTGTAATATTGAAAAGTGCACCTTAAATTATGTTGAATTGAGTCACCATCTTGTGTGTGGAACGATAAGGACCAGGTATCCTTTGCCAGTTTTATCATTTAAATGGTATCTATTTATTTACATCAAGTAGGCTATTGTTCTAAAAGCAAAAAGCAACTAATAATATAATAAAATGTCGTTTGTAAACAGCTCTGAAGCGTTCCCCTAATGCTACCGGGAAAACATTCAAAGCCTCTGGAGTATCGAAAACAGTGACATCTGGTGGTTAGTCAAATTAAAACAAGCTATTAATCCAAGTAGTCCACATTCATTGCATTAACCCGAGGATGTAGCTCCATTGGATGAAGCGCACACACCTAACTGATGTAGTTTCAATACGATAAAATCCTAACAGTGCAAAATGTGTTGATTTTCACCCTCTGATAATATAAAATACATATTAAAGTGTGGCAATAAATGCCAATATGAGTCTATATAATTAAATGTCATAAGTTATAGACAATATAGTGCAGTGTTTCCCAAACTTTTTACTGTGGCATACACTTCCAAACATTCAACAAACTTTTGCGTACCCCCTCTCTAATGCATAGATAACATTCACACAAGGTATTTGAAAATGTGTATGATTAAAACAAAAGACTTTATACACAGTAGCGCCATCTTCGACTTTTGACAGGAATGAAAATAAGGCCGTGATGGATAGACTTACTGTCTCATCGATATTCACTGTATAAAGCCATCAAAAAGCTAGATCACATTTAATTTCTACAACTTATGTTGTCTAGAGTTTTTGTCTACTAAAATTTCTTGGAAAGATGTTTCATCATCGTAATGATCCAAAAAACCCGAATTATGAGATGGGTTTGCAAGACATGACAAAACTGCATAACTTTCAATCTCCCCCTTCATTGTGTCGCAGGAGCGGGACACAGTAACACTTTATAAGAGCTACCTGTATGCAAGAATAGCTGCCGGTACGATGTCAGGAATTGTGCATCATTCCGGCTATGTCTGCCAACTTCGATCATTGCGGGGAAGTATCTGCAGGGGCAGATTATGACTTGCATGTGCCCCAGGGCCAATTTTCTTTTAGGCCCCCCACCCCCTAAAAGAATCTATTTTCATTCATTTAAGTCTCTTAATACCGTTCTGTTATTTACAGTCAGATTCATTCTAAAACACAGCACGGATGTGGTAAAGAAGCCTCTCAACCGAATCACGGTTGCTGAACAGCCACTATTCATAAAGAGACAGTACCATTTTAACGTTTGTTATACATAATGTAAACTGAATGTATATACTAAACATTATGTATACAAAATGCATATATTTACATGGGCCATTATAAATTATGAAATATTTTAACTTTAAACACTTTAAATATTGATGAATTTAACAAATACTCCTACAGTATCTATGCATGGGTTTGGTGAAATTCGGCAAAGAGTTCAGGCAGTTCTGGCTCGCTCTGCTACAGTATATCTTTTTAACTCATCTGAATGATGGGGTGCATTTCATTTAGACGTGATCATCCCTACACCCTATTTCCTTCAAAGACTTTATCCTCCTTTGTGAGAGCTTCAAAGAGTTGAAAGGTGTGGCGCTCAAAAATAGTGGTCATTTTGTTATTTTTTAGGAAATTCTGTTTGGAACGATCCTACAGCTTGACTACCATTATTATTCTTCCATCAAAAAGCCCTGCGAAGGCATGATTTAAGCCTTTTCAAAGTGTCCAAAAAATACCCTAGACTACATTACATTGACAGAATGTTAAAATGAATTAAGAGTCTGTTTTTAAATGTTCGTAATTTTAAATTTCAGCTGTCAAAACTTCCACACAAGCCCTTTAATCTGCTTTAAGATGTTCTCTTCTTTCTTTCTTTTTTTCTTACTGTAAAAATGTCTAACTTAAAGCATTTAAAACTATTTAAAACTTTCAGACAATGTTTTGTCAGACCAACATTATAGTTTGTCTCTAACATATCTAGTTTAATCTGTACTTTTGAACCACACAAAATAAAATATCAATATTTTCTTTTTCCCAATCACTTACATTAGCCAAGTTATTTTTTGGGCAAACATGCAGTTTAGATGAATAATATAATAAACGTTTTTGTTCGACAGCCCTTTTATACAAAGAATAAAGCTTAACTATATAAAGCCTAACATATGAAATAATAATCAGAAAATTCTATTTTTTAAACCTGTTTAAACCTATGTTTTTTTTTTAAACACAAAATAATGAAATTTTAAGCACATGTTGCTTGAAATCAATAAATACTAATTTTGAAATATCAGTAACAAAATAAACATTATTGTTAATTTTACTGATCAAGTAAACTTGATGAGTGCATCAAAACATGATGGTAGCTATTTTGGAAAATTAAATAACAAGGTCTTCTACTTCCAGTTCAGCATGAAAACTTTCAACAGGAGACAGTAGACATCTCATACACATCATGATGATGATGTAGAGGCTTTAGAAAGTCATGTATCAAATATGATATTCACGGCATTATAAGGTTAAAGAGTTGCTCAAAAAATTTAATTAGAAACAGAAAGGCAAAAGGGTCCTTTAAGAGGGCTGGAGGCCCTCATAGTCACAGGGACCTGTTGAGGGGGCCTTGAATAAGCTGTGGGGCCCACATATTTACAACCTGGTCTCATAGTGAAAATGTGACTCTATATATAATTGTGTATAGAGTAAAAACCTGTTAAATGTGTCTCCAGGTAAAATTCCCTGCAGTTTCCAGGAGAAATTAGTGCTACAACAATTGTGTTTTATTCACTTTCACAAAAATCATGACTTAAATGGCTAATAATGACTTCATAAATACTTTTTTTTTCTGTATTACTCAGACCATGCTATTTTATGATATCGACACACTTTTACTCAAACGCATCTTTTGAAAAACAATACATTTTAATGCTTTTATTAGAGACTCACCTACATATATACACTTATTCCAACACTGATAGCTGGGAGGTATGTTTAAAAAAATACATTTTAAATCTAAAATTCACCTTAAAACCACATCTGAATACAACACCATTTTACTTGCTTTTGGCATCCCCAGCTGGACAATACACTGAAAACCTGCAGCCAAACATGATATACAGCATGTACATTTTGAATTGCTAAAATGTTGTCATGTTCACATAAATGTCATGAGACCAGGCTGCATATTTAAGCATATATAAACATTTGTTTTCAAAGTTGATGGGCCACGAGACCTTGCAGCCCAGGGTCCCCCCATTTACGATTCATGCACCCTCACCAAAATCTGGAATCGGACTGCATGGGCGTAGGGTGACATATGGGACAGGGCCAAGGAATCCCATTATGGGGCATGTTTTGTTTTGAGAGAATCACGTAGTAGCTCTCCAAAGTTCATCCACGAAGGTCAGTAATTATTTTCCAATGCATTTTGTCATTGTAGCTGCTTTTGACTCGATTCTTCCCAATTGCATTTACATGCCTGTGACCAGCAGATGTCCTCAGCATGCTGTGATTCGAGCGCTTCGAAAAAGTTAATCATTTTGCATAGCAATTGGTTCAATCGATTTGAAGTTCAGAAATCTTTGTTTCTCCCATCACTAATGTTGACATGCTATTTCAAGCATTGTCAGCAGTGTCCTGCGTTGTGACGTACTTTCTTCATCTAAAACTATTTTACTGCATTTTCTTATTTTGTGTACTGTAATGGGTAACAGTACGGTTTGTTAACATTAACTACATTCATTAGTATGAACTAAAGGCCTTTGCACATCAGAAGCGATGTGATAATGTGAAAGGAATTGCAGACGAATGGTACTTTCACATTAAAAGTGAGGCGAATGATCGCCGTTAACACATTCAGGCCTTTACAATAGGTGGCTACAATCGACAAGCAATTTTACCCCGATACGGTTGAAGGCGCAAAGAACCTTTTGGCTAATCTGTCCTTCACCCATTATGGATGAGAATGACATGTTTGCAAAACAACCATGAAATTGCAATACGAAAGACAAGCAAGCGAGTTCTCTAATGAGCAGGTCGGGAAAATAAAATGATTTCTACACAAGCTGCAAGTAGCAATGACAAGTTTGTTGTTTCTGTGCTCAACAAGAAAGAAATTGAGATTCATCAGACCAGGCTATGTTTTTCTAGTCTTTAACTGTCCAGTTTTGGTGAGCCTGTGCCCACTGCAGCCTCAGCTTTCTGTTCTTGGCTGAAGTGGAACCTGATATGATCTTCTGCTGTTGTAGCCCATTTGCCTCAAAGTTGGACATGTTGTGCATTCGTAGATGCTATTCTGCTCACTACAATTGTACAGAGGGGTTATCTAAGTTACTGTAGCCTTTCTGTTAGCTCGAACCAGTCTGGCCATTCTCCATTGACCTCTCTCATCAACAAGACATTTCCGTCCGCAGATGTTTTTTGTTTTTGTTTTTGGCACCATTCTGAGTAAACTCTAAAAACTGGAGATCAGCATTTACAGAAATACTCAAATCAGCCCATCTGGCACCAACAATCATGCCAGGGTCAAAATCACTGAGATCAAATCCCCCCCCCCCCCCATTTTGATGGTTGATGTGAAAATTAACTGAAGCTATTGACCCGTATCTGCATGATTGTATGCACTGCTGCCACACGATTGGCTGATTAGATAACAGCATGAATAAGTAGGTGTACAGGTGCACCTAATAAAGTGGTCGGTGAGTAGATATTCACTGGAGTGAAAAATGTCTCCAGTCATATATTTGCCAAGGAGGACTGGAGTATTTTTCTAACTGGGTACAACGGGGCTAAAAGCCTCCTGGGGTAATACGCACTTTTGATTTTATTTTCTTCCAAAAAAATGTAAATGGTATTAAACATTTCCACAGCACATTCCTAACAAATGGATCAATGACAGATTTGTAATAAAGAATGTTTAAAGTGGGCACACATTGACTAATCCAATCACAATAGAGATTCATTTGTTTATAGAATACAATGTTATGAAATGCCAAATGTGATTGAAATTAACAGCTAAGCATTGTAACCCAAAAAAGCATCTTTGTGTCTCAAAAGTATTTGCATACGTTGAAAGAATTTAGTCTTTTTTTAATGAATTTGAACAAAAATCTTCCGTTATTATTTATTTTCATTTCTTTTTGTTCATCTATATTTAATACTAATATATATAATATATATATATATATATATATATATATATATATATATATATATATATATATATATATATATATATATACACACACACACACACACCCCTTTTTAAAGGCACATTGGTGCATTTAGCCTTGTGGTACCCTATGTAACACAGTGCTGTATGTTTGAAACAGAATCAATCATGAGTCTTTTCTAATCATATCGTTGCACCATCCAACACCTCGGTTATTCAGACATCGGGGCGGTCGTTTTCATGTAGTTCACGGTTGGTACCACTAGAGCCTGCAAAATGACAGCTCATCCATTGTAGGATTTCTCTCCACCATGGGTGAACTGCCCATACAATGAGAGTCTGTAGTCAGCCTGCGGTAACCCAGCCTTTCCGGATTTACCACCGTACGCGCTCGGACTACTGATATAATCCGCTGAACGAAAAACGCCAGTCAAGTCCTACTGGAAGTCGTGTTTCATTTAGTTTAATAGGGGATCACCGCAAGAAGCCATAAACAGTGTCTTAAACGACACTCACGAAAAGTGCTTTGCTTGAACTCCCTGGAAGTTTGCGGATTTTCATCTCCAAGTAAATGGATTATAATTGCGTTTATTATTTGGAAGAGGATAGGAACCCTCGGCGATACGTGCGTCTTGTTGAGGGTATGACCGACTAATAGCGAAATGCATTGGCGTGAATCCGTTTATTCATTGCTGCATGACAGTTTGTAAAGCCTTATCTGACATTAACAGACTGTGGATTTGTTACACCTTACATTGAGTTGAACACGCGCTGTATTTTGGCGACCTGACTAGCTGCAAAGACACCACTGTGAATAACGTTGCATACTGGCACTCATAACATAAATTGTGGATCCTGAGAGCAAATTTGGATTCCAGCTTAGATACTTTTAGATATAAGGAGAGGGAGGGAGACTGTTATTTACCTGTAATGAATCGAAATGTTTGTCATTTCGAGCATTTTCTGCTCAGCTAACAAATATGTTGTAAAAACGTTTTCCAAACATTCGTTACATCAATATGTCCATGTTTCTTAATGTAAAGTAGAATGTCATTCAGCGTAACGTTCCTGAAAGCGTTCTCTCAACATAATTTGTATTAGGCTAACAAATTAACATTAGCATAGCTCTCCTGGAAATGCTCTCTCAACTTAATTTGTTCTAACAGATGACATTAGCAAACTGGAAACGTTCTTTCAACTTAATTTGTATTAACAAATTAACATAACTCTCATGAAAACTCAATACAGTGCTCACAACCTTGTATTACAAACTTGACATTTCAGAATATTGTAACGTTTATGTTTATTTGACATATGACTAAGAACATTGTGAGACAGCTAAAATATCAGATGTTAATGGTTCATACAACTAAGAACGTTTCTATTAATTACGTTTCTCCTTTAAAATATTAATAACATCATAGAACGTTTGTTCCTAGCATTGCCTTCAGTAAGGTATAGAATTTTCAACTTTAAAGAAAGGGGGAACTAGAGGTCATGGGAGAGGCAGCTCCGACCCAAGCCACTCCAAGTGGATTTGCACCCATGTTAGGCGTCGGGATGGGAGGATCAATCACGCCAATTGCCACTTCAAGAGGATCAGTAGTCCCGCAGCTCCACAGCGCTATAGTTAAACGCTTGCGTGCCAGAATAGAGCTGTGCCGACGGCATCACTCCACCTGCGAAAGCCGCTATGAGCGCGGCCAGGCAGAAAACTCGGACCGTGAACATGAGAGCACACTTCATCTCTTAAACATCGTCCATCAGGGTCCCGGGAACAGGAAAACCAAGGGCAACAGATCTGGTTCTCAGCAGCCTCCTGAATACAACCGTGTGAATGGTGAACAGAAAGTCCACAGTTCGACGGAGACAGAATCCAAAATTTCTTCGCAAATAGCAGTAAGTTTTATGTGGTGTACTAACTACGCCCACATATATGCCTACAAATCTTATAATCTGCCTAATACACATGGTGGCACACGTCAGACCAATTTCCCATAGGAGACATCAACACACTAATATAATGTGATTACTGTGTGTGAGAGGAGAGAGAGAGAGAGAGAGAGAGAGAGAGAGAGAGATGGGGGCCTCTGTTTAATTAAAAATGCCCTACAGGCAGGCACATTATTTTTTAAAGGTCTTTTGCAAATATAGAAAAACATAATACACCCTAAAAAGCACTGGTCATTCGATGACAAATTCTCATATCTGATTCCAACTTACTGTACGTTTCTATTATCCGATTACCCCAAAAAGTTTTTTTGACACCACTGAAAAAAATGTTTGAATACCATTTTTGTTAAATGACAAAACATAAGACAAGTGTAATTTTTTGTAAAGAAAGTTCACTTCTGAAGCTAAGCTTTACACACAAAAAGTTGGTCAGTTTATTTATTATTTCATTTTATATTGTTAAACAATAGATAATTTTTTGGAAATTATGATTAAAAAATATAGTTTATAATAGTGGAAAATTTTAAGTTTATCAAACATCATTTGCCATGTGTGTGGCAGACCAAGTCCCAAGTGTTCTAATGAGAGACTACATTGAAAGTTAATCTGCATTTATGGTATGTGTGAAATAATGTTACTCTTAAAGAGTTGATCAAAGAATGAGGTGGACATATTATGACATTATAACTGGGCGAGACACCAGTTTTCATTTCATTGGCTTTCATCATAAAACATATTTTATTTCACATATAAAATATCCAGGTTATAAATTTGAGGATTAAATAAAGCAAAACTCTCTCTGCAGTCTGATGATGTGTTTCCACAATCAAACTGTAGACATAAGCAGATGGAATCAGTGATGTTATTCACTCACATTCATGCACAATTTGTCTTCACCCACATTCATGCACAATTTGTCTTCACCAACATATATCCAGCAAACTTAAAGTCAGGAGCAGCAATTAGAAGATGATGAAATTCTACAAACACTGCAGTGACCTTGCATTTTGTTCCATACCATTCGTGTCACGCTCTATTATCAAAGGTTTGACAAATTGCTTGCAAAGCACCTTCTTGAATGATGAGTTTCCATAAAACTGTTTGAAACATGCAGCCTGCGTATAAATGCTTAGAGCCATTCAGTGTGTCCTGGTTTTGTTTACTCAGTCAAACAGGCCTTGAAAACATGATTGTAAGAGGACTGCCCCATAATTAAGCGTCATGGGCTTTCGGATGAATTTGTTTTTTCCTAATTTTAGAACTGTGATAGACATGGGAACAGAGGGGTATTGAGGAATATACTCTCACAGAAGAGAAAGTGGGATATTATGAATGGTCTGTTTGCTTATCTATAGCCTTGTGAAGAGATAGGGTTTTAATAAACTCAGTTTGTAGCACTTGAGCAATCTTTAACAATATTGTTTAAGGACGCTCTGTAACTGGGTAGAAGATGCATAATGTGTCCATAAACTTGTGGAATAGGTGAAAAGGTAAAGTGTATATCTTAGGACCTGTAAGTGATTGGATCAGTGTGTTTGCATGCACTTTAAAAGTCTGATTTCAGTCTAAATCATACCAGTCTTGTTTTTGACTAACAGACCTAGATGCAGTTGTAGCTCAGCTTACAAAAAAATAGAGGTGCCACTGCAATGGTAGCCAGCTGGTAGGTAACTGTGCAGTTTGTAAACCACACTCCCCTGGCCTCAAGAGGTGCACTAGCGACTGACACTAGAATCTGTAGCCTTTAGCCTCCTCATTTGCATGCCCGCCTCCCATGACGGCAGACGGCGGTTCGAATCCCGCTCAGAGCAGGTTGAGCAGGACCGGTTACAGTGGTGCCGTGACCCGGATGGGAGTGAGGTTTATGGGGGTGAGTGTAACGGTAGCCAGCTGGTAGGTAGCTGTGAAGTGTGTAAACCTCTCTCCCCTGGCCTCAAAAGGCACACTAACGACTGATGCTAGAGGCTGTAGCCTTTAGCCTCCTCGATAGCCCGTCCGCATCCCATGCCGGCTGACGCCGGTTCAAATCCTGCTCGGAGAGGGTCGAGCAGGACCGGTTACACCATGTAACATATATTTAACCCTCGAACGCAAAACAAAGCAGAGAAGAAGAAGAGCATCAACAACACAGGGTGCGTTTCATTAATGAGTGATCATCCCCAAGCCCTATTCCCTTCAAAGACTTTATCATCCACTGTGAGAGGTTTGAGGGCTGAAAGTATGGGGTTAAAAAATAAAGTTTATTCGGAACTCACCAAGTCATTTGGTGGCAGCTTGGTGCCAGCCAGTGAGACATCAAACCCCTATTATCTACTCAACAGTGCTCTGCAAACGACGCAACGCTGAACCTTTTATACTTGGGTGACCCACTAAAAGTGTAGAGACATGCTTGCTGCTTTGTGGGTCACATGAATGGTTTGTCCACTCTCTTGCTATTGCCTGCATGTCAATAATTACCCCTCCCCATACCAACGGTGGCACGTGTGCCTTAGATTGCCGACCCCTGGGCTAGCCTTTTAAACTACTCCTCAACATCCATGCAGTAAGCAATCCACATCCCCGTGCTAATGGTACAGCCCACTGCGCAATTTGCAAGACACAAAAAAAGACAAAAAAAAAAAAGAAAATTGGTGATAGGTCGTTTATTCAAAAAATAATTTCTGAAGTCACAATTTAGAAAAAAGTCAAATTGAAGAAAATGAGAAAAAGGTCAAAAATCAATTCATGAAGTAACCATCGATCAGCAGTGGGCAACAAACTGATGGCGCAGAGTGCAGGGACCTTGAGACACATTTTTAAAGTTTCAAACTACATTTAACTTGACACAGCATCCTAAAAACACAGCGTTTATGCCTAGAGATGCTAAAAACCAGTGAAACAAAGTCTAGCATAGCCAGACTAGGGCTTTATAGTCAGCTGGCCAAGAACCACCCAGTTGGCTAAGAACAGGGGCGGACTGGGACTAAAAAGTGGCCCTGAACTTTCTGGCCCAGAGCGGCTCACCAAACCCGGCGCGCAACACACCACACCGTAACGCACCGCCTCACTGATTTCATTTTCCGGCTCAATTTCAAATTTTTGTTTTGAAAAAAGACATTAATATTGACTGCTAGTCGTGACAACAGGCTCAACCGATGAAAAAATTGTCATATGTCTTAGTTAATGTGAGGTCGTGGAAACAAGTATAATAATAATATATTATTTATACAGTATATAGCTATTCAAGATCAGAAAATGTTGTTTAAAGTAGTTAGATGAAGAAAGTGTCACACTGATGACAATGCTTAAAATTTCATGTAAATTACCCACATAACAATGTGTAAATATTTATTTATAAAAAAAAATATATATATAAAAAGTGTCCGGAAATGATCAAATTTGCCAGACAAATTGTAAAAAATCTGGTTATCTAATTTCGCTGTTTATTTTGTGCTATTTTTAACATGATGACTATGCATAATAATGCAATATAACAATGACACACAATCAATTTAAATGAATGATAAACGTTTGTTCATTATAGTTACTTTTCCATAAAAAAAATAAAAAAATTGCCTGTCATGGAATTAGAGACTAATTAAAAAATGCTTTCATCAGGGTGCAAAGCAAAAAAACTATAGATTTTTTTTTGTTTGCTTTTTGTTTATTAAAATAACAAATAGTTAGGTTATATCATATAATTTCTCACCTTGGCTAATATACTTTATTATGATTATTTCCTCTGATTTTTCATAGCAGCACAAAACCGTTTTACTGCCAAAATGAAGTCAAACGTGTCCAGTGTTTCTCTACAACTGAGATTCACATAATCCTGTGGTGTCCTTCTCCTCCAGAAGACGGCAACGCAAGGCTGTTTTGAAGCAATTCTGAAGTGAGCAGCGAATAATGGGAATAACGCAGGCTGCTTTTGACAATGTGTGGAATACACACTCACAGATTAGTAATTCGCAATCTTCGGGAAAGTTAAAACCTCCGTGATCACTGGGATGGCATCACACTGTACACTTGTGGCATGAACTAAAGAGGTTGCCTACGCTTTATGTTAATATTTTTGCCGGACATTGTGTCCAACAATGTTTGAATTTGTCAGACATTTGGATATTTTAATGGTCAAAAATGATAATTACCGGCTAATGGAAACCCTGATAAAATCAATGAAAACAGAAAATTGGCCAGAATGTGCAAATATAAATAGAAACAAATATAAATATTTGGAAAATATAAACATACCTGTTAAAGTGCAAATCTTTGCAGATATTTTGCAGATTAATATTTTCACTCTATTTGTGTTTTAATTCCTTCCCCAGATTAGTCTTGGAAAAAAAAGTGAAAAGCCCTGTGCTTTTACATGCGCTGTTTTTGCCATCCTTTAAACATAGTAATCCTCAAAGGCTCAAATAGCCACAAAGTAATATTTTTCATGACTTATTTTCTGTGTTTCTGTCAGGCATGACTGTGAGCATTATTCAGCAAGGTGTGCGATCTGTGAAGAAGCCGTGCTTCAGCTCCCAATAATGCTTTGGAGTATGAGTACATTATGCAAATGACTGTGTACTGCTCATAGCTTAACTGTTTGCTGATTTTATTTACACTGCTGTTATTGTATTGTTGTAACTTGCAGTTATTTGTCATTTTGTGATTATTCAGAGCTTATACTTAATATTTTGTATTTGGTTGTCACCATTATTGTGATTTGTGTCAAATAATGAAGTCCATGCGAGTTACACCTCATCCTAACTAGACGTGACGCGATAAGATTCCAGCGCAAGCAATCTGTCTGTCCACACCAGGTGCGACACAACACCGCGATATTAATACACAAAAATGAGCAAAATTAACAATAAAATGTAGAAAACAGAGCAATTACAGATGTTTATTGAACTCAACTAATTTTCTCACATAAGCTCCGTAACGCTTTCTATGGCAAGCCCCGAGATGATAAATACACAATCACACATGTACACAGGGCTAAGTTACATTATGAATCGCATCCTTATTTTGTCTGTTACGATTGTTTATGTTCACGCGGTACTCCTGTTGTTATTTCACCGATCTCCACGTGACAGGGAAGCGGAAAGAAAGTCAGATTGAGCTGGTATGTCTTCACACTGCCATTCTGAACCGGTGTGTGTGTGTGTGACAGAGTTCCGGCTGAAGAGAGCGAGTCCTCAAGCACAACATTCGGTGGGTGTGTGACACCTACGGCCAAAATCAAGTTGTTGTGAACCGGCTAGTGAGATGCTGGCTTTAATATACTTTAATAAAATAATTTTAGACCCATTTGTTGACTGCGCTGCCTGGCGCGACGTTGCAGAAATAGAAACCATTCCAAAAATAGACAGACCTGTCGCTCGTCATGTGTCGCTGCTGGTTAGGACAAGAACTCTGATTAACATGGAAAAGATACCTTTTATCGCATGTCGTCACGTCGTGTCGCATCTGGTTAGGACACATATGGAAACCGTGCCACTGTGTAAGCGATGTCAAAATAAAAGTCATTACATGGTTTCAAAATAAAAGCCATTGTATTGTTTTGACCTTACAAAGTTTATTGAATTCTCGCTCTGTTTTGGGGTCTGCGCGGCCATGTTGGAGCCCAGGGCAGCTGCCTATGTGCCTTTAGGATGGGCCTGCCCTGATCAATACTATCATCATTTTTTTTTATTCTTGCGCAGCAGCGGGCCGACCCAAATTACCCAGCTGCCCACCAGGAAAACGCCCAGCGATTCAGATGGCCAGTCCACCCCGGCCAAGAACCACCCATTTAGACAGGTAAAGCCATCTAAGTGACATGTTAAGTGACTAAATACAGTCGGTTTGAATATTTGGTTATACCTTTCGGATTGGTGAACTTCGCCATCTTCCAGAGGCTCGTAAATGACGTGCTTAGAGACATGTTCGATCGTTTTGTGTTTGTCTTGATGATATTCTGATCTTCTCCCAGAATATCCAGGATCATGTACAACACATCAGGCAGGTGCTTCAGCGACTGTTAGAGAATTGGCTGTTCGTCAAAGCAGAAAAGTGCGCTTTTCATGCACAGTCGGTTCCATTCCTGGGGTTCATCATTTCATCCGAGGGAGTGCGCATGGACCTGACTAAGGTTAGAGCCATCTCCGATTGGCCAACCCCAGATTCTCACAAGGCATTGCAGAGGTTTCTGGGGTTCGCTAATTTTTTTGGAGGTTTATTAGGAACTACAGCCAACTCGCCACACCTCTGATGGACCTCACCTCCACACGCACTGACTTTTGTTGGTCCCACGATCTGAGGCCACGTTTTCTGAAATTTAATGAGTGGTTTTCTACCACACCCATCCTCATAACTCCCGACCCTGCAAGTCAGTTCATGGTGGAGGTGGGTGCGTCTGAGGTTGGTGTCGGAGCAGTCCTGTCGCAGTGCTCTTCCTCGGACGGAAAGATGCATCTGTGTGCCTTTTTTTGCACCGCTTAACACCAGCTGTGTGGAATAACGATGTCGGCAACCGAGAATTATTGGCTGTCTGGTTGGCCTTGGGCGAGTGGTGTCATTGGTTAGAGGGTTCGGGGGTACCTTTCGTGGTCTGGACTAGAGTATATTCGTAGCGCCAAACACCTCAACTCTAGACAGGCTCGCTGAGCACTATTTTTTACGTGATTTAATTTCATCCTGTCTTATCGCCCGGGCTCTAAGAACGTCAATCCCAACTCCCTATCTCAATGTTTTGAGGTCGAGACCTTCACCGCCCCACTGAATACTATTCTACCTGCCACTCGCATTGGTGGGCATGGTATACTGGGAGGTGGAGGCTAAAGTCCATGCTGCGCTACGAAACACCGCACCCCCACGCTACGTGCCCAGTGGGCCGGTTATTTGTTCCGCAATCTGTTCGGACATATGTCCTACAGTGGGGTCACTCATCCAACATCGCTTGTCATCCAGGGGTGACTTGCACCCAGACGCTCATTAGACAGCGATCCTGGTAGCCATCACTAGCGCGGGACGTACGTCAATTTGTAGCTGCTTGCCCCGTTTGTGCGACTAATAAGACGTCCTATGAAACCCCAGCTGGGCTCCTCCAACCGCTGTCTGTACCTTCGAGACCCTGGTCGCACATAGCCATGGATTTCGTAACTGGTCTCCCCCCCTTCCCATGGCAACACAGTCGTTTTGACTGTTGTGGACCGGTTTTCAGAGGTGGGTCATTTCATTCCCCTCCCCATATTCCCCTCAGCGAGGGAGACAGCGGTAGCAGTCATTAACCACATCTTCCGCATTCATGGCCTCCTGGTCGATGTGGTTTCTGACAGAGGCCCCCAATTTGTGTCACATTTTTGGGCAGAATTCTGTCGACAGCTGGGGGTTATGGTGAGTTTGTCCTCTGGGTTTCATCCCCAGACAAATGGGCAAGCGAGCGGGCAAATCAAGAGCTGGAAAAGGCCCTGCGCTGTGTGGCCTCCCGTAATCCATCTTCTTGGAGCGAAAGTTAAGTACGCTCACAACTCCTTGCAGTCGTCGCCTACAGGGTTATCACCCTTCCAGTGCAGCCTCGGTTATCAGCCCCCACTTTTCCCCACATAAGAACCCAACGTACAGGTTCCGTCCACCCACTCCTTTATCCAGAGGTGCCAGTGCACCTGGAAAGCCAGCAGAGAAGTCCTCATATGGACTGGCGCTCACGTTAAGAGGTCGGCGGTCCGGCACTGGTCTAAGGCCCCAGCTTACGTGTGCAGGCAGAAGGTTTGGCTGTCCTCTAAGGACATCCCTGTCATGGCTCCAGTAAGTTTGCCAGTTTGTTTTGTATGTTTTGTTATTTTCTCTCCCTCATGTCTCGCAGGCGCAGCCATGACTGGCATTTCCTTGGGAACATTGATTGTTCCCAGGAGAACACTGATCATACCACTGATTAGCATGCCGAGCAACACCTTTTCTCCTCTAATTCAATCCATTCCCTTCATGTTCTCAGTATCTTTGCTAGATTGTTGTTTGTTGTGAAGTAACTAACCTCACTCTCTCTGCCTAGTTGGTCCTGTCTCATGTATCTTTTGGTTGCCCGCGTGTCGGGTGTATGGTTGTCTTCCAGTTCGCTGCATGTCAGCTGGGTTTCCATGGAGGATTCCTCATCTTTGCTTACATGTCGGGAGCTAGCCCTACTCTGCTGGGCGTCGTTCTGCACCTCACTAAGCTTCAACGGAGGATTCCACGAATATATTCCTGACTTCCACAATGCGCACACTCATTCTATGAAAACACTCTTCACAGATTGCCCCGGGCATGGCCACAGTGCGCGCTTCTCTGTCATCTCTCCCCGCTGCTGCAGCCGGTGCTGGGATCCTCAACATCCACAGTGACTGCTCACATTTATTGTAAATAAATCCTTTGAACTGTTTCTCTGTATTTGGGTCTGTTTGTCTTGCTATCGCTCGTTGCTGTGAGGCGACAGTGCTACCCACTGAGCCACTGTGCCACGATTTGATATTACTAACCTGGCAAATTCTAGCAAATTCTATGATTATTTAATCATCAAAAGCACTCATTCTCTCAACACTGAACCTTGTGAACACATCTTGGCATCCAAGCAGACTGATAAAACATCTTGTGTGTGTCTACTCGCAGAAGTTCCATCTAACCAGCCAGTCAGATTTGCGCTGTTGATCGAGAATGCGTTTTCCAGTTTTGTGTGCTATGTGCATCAGACGGTTAGAGAACAGACTGTAGGCGATCTATGGGCATGCCATCTGAGGCTGAGACTAGTGAAATGTGATGCAAGCACAGTGAGACGAACCAAAAGCGTCTGTCTGACAAATGTGTACAGACGTAACGCAAGAACATGTCCTGTGAGAACAGCCCTAAAGTCTACCTCAGGGATTAATGTGGACTGTAGGCCAGCGATAGGTTTATGTTCAATGATATGCAAACCACCCACTTAGACAGGAAGGGTGTAGTTTAGGGGCATGTTTATTTGAAATAGTTGATATCTCTATAATAGACCAGTGTGGTAAAAACAAAATAATAAAACATTAAAATAATTACACAGCAGTGTCTGTCTATGGCTGCCTTTACTAAAAGCACTGAAGAAATCAGCCTAATCTCATGAATATTACTTGACTGGGTCAACACTTATGCAAAATGCTTTTAGATTTAAGGTAAAATAACCACTGTGTGGCGCTAATAGCGAGTTAAATGTTCTCCTAAACAGATGAGGTTAAGCTTAAGCTCTATCGAGTTTTAAATCAACAAAACCTACCTGCCTACCCTAAACCTTAAACCTAAACCTAACCGATAGTGTCCACAAAAAAAAAGAAAAAAAAGTGACATGAAAAACAAAATTGCTGAAGCAAACATTGCATTTTGTAGTGCATATGACACTTTTGGACTTGCACCGTTTGTATCACATTCACAAGTGCAACGGTCTATAAGTTGAGATACCGATATTTGATCATGTTCAGTTTGTGTATGTAATGCAAACGTTAAAATGCATCACCTGACAAGTGATGTGCTATAGTAAAAGTGTTTTGATGTCATAAAATAGCATAGGGCAAAAAGTGTTTATGAACTGGTAATCTGCTCTTTTATTCATAATTTGTGGGAAATCGAATAAAGGTCACTGTTTGTGCCTCTATTGGTAATTTCACTAGGAAAGTGCCGTGATATGTAAAAATAATTTTGCTAAAAAAATATTGGTATAGTAACGTGATTTCAGGTTGGATGAAATTGGCGGTAATGATTTTAGACTGAAATGATTTGACGGAAATTTTGTAATCAGAATTTGTAAAAATAATAATCAAAATATAATAAGTACTGATTATTTCACAGACACAGAAATAAAACGTAGGAGAAAATATAGTTATGCTCATGGATATCTATAGTTAAATTAATACAAAGTACCTTAAACTCTGAGTATCTTGAAAAGATTTGAGGGCACAAACCTGTCAAACTTTGACCAATCCAGTGATTAGTTCTTCCTCAAAAAGACTCATTGTATCATTGTATCTACCTTGTAAATATGACTTAATTTCCAGGTGGATTCTTGCACCCTGACTTCTAGAAGTTGTGTGAGGCTGAGCCAATCAGGTCTTGGCATTTTTGTGGGAAATATGCATCAGACGGTCAATAATTGTACTGTGGAGGACTGAAGGATTATTGTCTTCAACAGATGTATGTATTATAAGCGTTAAAATGTGACCTATAAAACAAGTTAAAAATGTACAGCTGAAAGGTAAAGAAAGGCTGGGACATAAATAGAGGAGAAGTTTAGAAAAAATTCTGCTTAAATCAAAAGCATTCCCATCTCACCTGTGCTGACTCTCTTAGAGGCTTCTTTGTGAGGTATGGCTTGTGTATACTTCATGTTTATTCACTGTCTGAGAGTGGCTTTGAAAAGCATTGCAACCATTCAGCATATACATCCATTTGCACAGTATACTATCTGCATGCAAAAATCGCTCTTTTAGCATCTAGTACCGCCCTCCTTTACCAAAATTCTGACTTATGCCATTATAACTGACTGTCATTGAGTAAAAATGTAATCTTAGAGGGAAAATGCAACCTCCAAATCACACTTGTCATTGATTATGTGAACGCAGTTACTTCCTGGTGTTCATAGGACCAGAACCCATGATAGCCCCCCAGCGCACTATTAGTAGCTCCACAGGAAAAGGTACACACATTATAATTGATGCAAAGATGTCTGATGGGAGATGGCACTTGTCAAGAACTCAGCCAAATGATGTCATTGTTATGCCAAGTTCTTAGTGGGTGGCTATGGCTCAGGTGGTAGAGTGGGTTGTCCACTATCGCAGGGTTAGTGGTTTGATTCCCGGCCCACATTACTCCACATGCCAAAGTATCCTTGGGCAAGACACTGAACCCCAAGTTGCTCCCAATGGCAGGCTAGTGCCTTGCATGGCAGCTCTGCTGTCATTGGTGTGTGAATGAGTGAATGAGACACAGTGTAAAGTGCTTTGTAGAACCACTAAGGTTAAAAGGTGCTATATAAGTACAGACCATTTAGGTGATCATGTTGGCATTATAGATTTTAAGATTACTACATTGAGTATTTCTTTAAATAACTGCCATAAATCATATAAATTGTTTTGAGAAGTTGGCAATTGATCATTATTACAAACTTATAACAAAAGCATTGCAAAATGTGGATCAGTCCCGATTCCCGAAACTCTACTTGCATGCTTTGGGCTGTTGGGCTGCTCTGTGAGATCTGAGGAGGGTAAAAGTGAGGAAATGTGTGGAGTTGAGATTTAGGAAAGCTTTTGGGCAGCAAGCTATTTCCTGTGATCAACACAGTTGCAATAGATCTCTACAAATACAGTGTGCCATTTGAGAAACTAAAAGTGGCTCAGAATTTTCAACCCATTGAACTGAAGTTAAAGAAAATTAATTTCCTTGTCAAGAATTTGGAATGTGATATTCATGTGAAGAAAGAGGGCTGTGTTTAGTTTTTCTTTGCACATGCAAGTAATTGTGAGTTGTGAGGCTATACATTCATGCTTAGTGTGATTTCTCAACATAGAGAATTATCTGATGTCTGTCAGGTTTTTCTTGACTGACTAAATAGAACAGAGTCAAGAAGTGTGAGGAAAGAAAAAGAGAGAGAGAGAAACAAGAGTTGGAGGGGGTGGTTCGCTGTATCTTTCGACAAGTCTTGTCACCTGAAATTCAACCCTTATGGGAAACTGCATCCTCAGGTGTGTATGCAAGGGTGCTGGATGATAAAAATATCTGTGACTCTTTCCTGCAAAAACAACAACCCACAAGCCCCCCAACCTACAATTAATGTTTCTGTGAATGTTCAGTTCCATATCATAAGTAAGAGTATGACTCAAAAACCCACATTTTGTCATATCAGCTAGCCAAATTATGTGATCGCTTCAGCAATGGTGTTTTTCATCTCACATTTTCTTTTCTGACACTATCGATTAGGTTTAGGCTTAAGGTTTAGGGCAGGGAGGTGGTTTTGTTTATTAACCTTAAAAACCTCATCTGCTTGGGAGAACTTTTAACCCTTTAAGCTCGGACGGGCCCGTGGGCCCAAATAATCATAAAATATTAACAACTACAGTCTTGACCAACACAAAATAGGTATTGTTTGAAAGCTTAGAAGTTCTACTTTCTAATGCATGCAGGCAGTATTACCAAAACTGAACAAGTGCTTTGAAGTTTTCAGACAAAGCAGAAGTGTTCTGTTTTGATCATTTATATAAAAAATTGCACTGTACTTATTATTGCAATCAGTAAAAACATCAAACTTTTCAAATAGCCATGTGTCATATGTTGTTTGAGAGCTCTCTGAGAGTAGAATACAACCAGCCTATTTGTTTTACTAACAGACAAAAATATAACGAGTAATAGCCGAGTATATTTCTTTGACAATTATGTTGATTTTACGTGTATGCTGTGTTTTCACTTATAACTTCACGAAAAATAAACTGAACATAAAATATCACATAGAGGAGGTTATTATCTTTCAAGGTAATTGGATGAAAAGATCATTAGATAATCCTTACAAAGCACAATGTTTCATATGGAAACCAGGAGATATGCTATATGCTACAACTAAATATGTAATATTATAACTTTTTATTGCTTTGTCGTATCAACTAAAACATTTTCTTAGATACAGTTGACATGATTGGGAATAAAACAAAGGCAGTTTTTCGGAGCCACCTTATTTACACCCAGAGATATATAAAGTTAAATAAGAAAAAAAGTACATTTCTGGCTCAATTGTTTGTGTGATTTTTCAGCAGTTCCTTAGGCTGAGAGTTTCCGAATGTATAGTAATCTATATCATTAAAAAATATTGAAAATCTTTCTTTACAATGTTACCAAACACTTGACCCTCCTTGTTTTATTGTCGAGTTATAAGCCTTTAATTTTGGTTATGCCACTGAAACAGGAAAACTTTAAAAACACCTTAAGAGCGTAAAGAGTTAACTCACTCAATTTCGACATAAAAATTAAATTAAATCAACAAGGAGAGTGTGATATTTTATGAATGCAATTAGTTTTGATATTTCAGTGGGTTTTGTGATGCACGCATCCAAAACACATGACCTTCCATAACACCCACATCCAGACAATAGACAGTTCCACTTTAGTGTTAACTACAGAGATCCCAATCCCATCCAAATTGTCTCATGTAAATAATTCTAATTCATCATAATTCAGCAGCCTGATATATATAAAATGTAAGTGACTGTGGTGACAATTTTGCTAAATTATATTTGGGCTGCAACGACTAATCTAATGATTATTAGAACGATTATTTGACTATTCGGGCAATTATTGCAACGATTAATCATTAGCTCTTAACCGGCTATTCAGCTTGTACCTTGACTTAAAAGGTTGTAATAAACATGCTTACTAATAATAAAGAGGACGAAATCATCTTTTAAAAATACCTCTAAATTACATTCATTGAATTAAAGGGGAAAAATGACTTTTTATTAAGTTTAATTCAGTAAAAAAAAAAAATCACTGCAAAAAATCATATTATCAAGTGTTTATGTATTGTTTTCCATTTAAAAAATATCTAAAAATCCTTAACATGCTTGGATACAGCACTCTGTGAACAGCCAGCTTCTTTGGCAATGAATGTTTGTGGCTTACCCTCCTTGTGAAGGGTGTCAGTGATTGTCTTCTGGACAACTGTCAGATCAGCAGTCTTCCCCATGATTGTGTAGCCTAGTGAACCAAACTGAGAGACCATTTTGAAGGCTCAGGAAACCTTTGCAGGTGTTTTGAGTTGATTAGCTGATTGGCATGTCACCATATTCTAATTTTTTGAGATAGTGAATTGGTGGGTTTTTGTAAAATGTGAGCCAAAATCATCACAATTAAAAGAACCAAAGACTTAAACTACTTCAGTCTGTGTGCATTGAATTTATTTAATACACGAGTTTCACAATTTGAGTTGAATTACTGAAATAAATGAACTTTTCCATGACATTCTAATTTATTGAGATGCACCTGTAAGTGTATTTGTTCACTTGTTTATTCATCTGCCAGTGCAGTAAAGTCAAAATATAATTATATTCAAGATCTATTCTCTGAAAGCAAGTCTAAATGTATTATATGTTGCTTCAGGTAAATGTATCTTGTTTTAAGGATTTTTAGATATTTTGAAATATTTAAATATTTAATATTATATTCAACATTCTCAGACAACAAATTTGTGTTCTGCAGTGTAGCTCCTAAAGTAAATGTACTTTATTTTAAAGGAGTTTTAGATATTTATATATGAAAACAAGCCAAAACAACAACAAAGTATTTAGTTGCTGTGTAGATAATGGGCGAAGACCACCCTCTCTCACCTTTTTGTTCACATCGATCCATCTTTAACTCTCAAAAAACAAACTCTCTCTTCTTAATAGAGCTGCATAACACTGATTTTCTTCACGATAAGATACACACTGCAACACATATTTATTATGATTCACTTCGTAGCGAGCCATCATGCTATAATCGAACTGGAGCAAGCGTGCGCGAGGGACGAACGTGCCCGCATCAGAGTGTACATCAGCCGGGTGCAGTTTCAATCTTTTCCCCTTACAGAAGAACAGGAAGAAGCAGCGCTGACCGCACAGAGATATGCCAGTTTATACTTTATTTATATATACTTTAGTTTATACTTAATTACATAACCTGCTTCCTTATTATTTGAACTTTAATAACTTATGCATTAAAGATATAACGGCGAGGTGTTTCCTTTAAAGATGCTCTGACATGCAAATTTTGCTTCAGTGGAACGGCAGCTCCGGCTCTGCTGTATTTCACAATGGGAGTGCTTCTGTATTTAGTTATTTTGTACTTTTGTATAATTTCCTCATACTTTACAAACTACATCACCTGAAGCTGTTTGGAAAGTTTAGAGTGTGTCTGGACTGTAAGCTGTGTCTTCTTCCTCTCCTCAGTCAGGCACGAGCTGCAGTGCTGCTCTCGTGCACCATCATTAGTTTCATACCTGATCTCATGTTAAGTTAAATGAGATCAAACGACTATTTGGCAATAAAAATTTGTCGACAATTTTGAATTATATTACTGTCAGGGTTTGTGTAGTGATGAGCTGAGAGAGAGGATCCTGATGCAGCTCATTTAATGATGAACAAACAGAAAAAGTTAAACAAATTCCACATCAGTATGCTGGCTTACAAAACTCTACATACAAACAAGAACCAACACAGGAGCAAAGAACAAGAGGGTATATATACAGATGGGATAACAAGGAGATGAGGAACACCTGGGATACAATTAGGGCAAAAAACAGGAAGACAGAGAGAAAGAGAAAGATACAAAACTTCAAACTAAGATTCTTTTCAAAATAAGAGTCCTTGGGGATGGATCCTGAAGCCCCCCCCCCCCAAAAAAATGAAAATAGTCTGTGCCGGAGCCGGTGGAGGGCCCAGAAACAGGCGTAGACCAGGGGACCAGGGCGGAACCGGTGACCAGGGAAGTGGCTTCAGGAAGGGAGTGGGGTTCTGAGGCCAGGAAGATGGCTCTAGGAAGGGAGCGGGGTCTGGAGGCCTGGGACATGGCTCCAGGATTGGAGTGAGGTCTGGCAGCCAGGGAGCTGGTTCAAAGAAGGGGGTTCCAAGACCCGGAGGGCAGAACCGTGGAAGACTCGGAGGGCAGAGCCATGGAAGACAAGGAGGGTGGAGCCGTGGAAAACTCGAAGGGCAGAGCCATGGAAGACTTGGGAGGAGGAGCGGACAAAACCGCTGGAGGAGAAGCGGGTGGAGCCGCTGGAGGAGGAGTGGGTGGAGCCACTAGAGGTGGAGTTGGAAGCGGAAGGGTCTCCATCGAGGGAGTGTCTGGAACCACCGGAGCTAGGAGCAGAGGGGCCTCTGTCGAAGGGGTCTCCCGAACCACTGGAGCATCAGCCGGGTGCAGTTTCAATCTCTTCCACTTAGATTGGGTCACTTCACGTGACTCAAAGAAGCTGCGCTGACCTCACAGAGATATGCCAGTTTCGGAGTCTATACTTATTTACATGACCTGCTTCCTTATTATTTGAACTTTAATAAAGTATGTATTAAAGATACAATGCCGAGGTGTTTCCTTTAAAGACACTTTGACATGCACGTTTTGCTTCAGTGGAACGGCAGCTCTGGCTCCGCTGTATTTCACAACAGGAGTGCTTCTGTATTTAGTTATTTTGTATTTTTGTATAATGTCCTCATACTTCACGATCTACATTACCTGAAGCTATTTGGAAAGTTTAGAGTGCGTCTGGACTGTAAGCTGTGTCTTCTTCCTCTCCTCAGTCAGGTGTGAGCTGCAGTGCTGCTCTCGTGCAGCATCATTAGTTTCATATCTGATCTCATGTTACGTTAAATGAGATCAAACAACTATTCGACAACGAAAATTCTTCACCAATTTTTTAGACTCGGAGGGCGGAGTCATGGAAGAAATGGAGGGTGGAGCAGTGGAAGACTCAGAGGGCAGAGCTGTGGAAGACTCTGGAGGAGGAGCGGACGAAGCTGCTGGAGGAGAAGTAGGTGGAGCCGCTGGAGGTGCAGCGGGTGGAGCCACTAGAGGAGCAGCTGGAAGTGGAAGGGCCTCCTTCGAGGGAGTCTCCAGAACCACCGGAGCTAGGAGCAGAGGGTTCTCCATCGAGGGGGTTTCCGGAACCACCGGAGCTAGGAGCTGTGTGGCCTCCATCGAGGGGGTCTCTGCAACAACTGGAGCTAGGAGCAGAGGGGCCTCTGTCAAGGGGGTTTCTGGGACCACCAAAGCTGAGAGCAGAAGGTCAGTCCTTATGATTTCAGAGATAAGATGTTGAAGAGACAGACTATCACAATCCAAAGGGACCAGCTTCCTCACACGGCCATTGAGTCCAAACCAGTTCGTATATGCGAGAAACGGCAGCCGGTGGAGTTTCTGGTGCCCTCCTTGGGTAAGATGGTGCCCCCATAGGGAGTAAGTGCGCTACACAGACTGCGTAATATGTTTATAGGGAGCGGCAGTACCGGACAGTAATACTACCATGAAGATGAATAATACCAAAACATTTATTCAGATAGTCCAATACCACATCCTTCACAGTTTAAGCAATAAATGCTTTTTGAGTTATTAATAACAAAAAGTGTATATCCTTTCTAATATGCCTAGAACTTTCCTGACCCATAACTTATAAAAAATATAATTATTTTTATTTCTTTGATTATTTATCTTATTTATGTTTACATCTGTGTTGGTTTAAATTTATTTATTTTATTTATTTTTTTACTTTATTTGAATTATTTATTTATTTTCCTTTACCTGTACTTCTTATCTTTATGACTCAGTGATAGTATTCATACATTGTTGGATCTTTGTAAGTTTGTACATCTTATTGAACATTTATACTGAACCTTCTGTTTTTTAATAAACAAAATCCATAGTTTTAGTTTTATGTGTGGACTTTTCAGACAACCCCTTACCCACCGTATGAAAAATGTCTTGTGTTAAATTAACGATCTGGACCAGCCTATGGGACAAATCGCGTCCCGTATTGATTTGATACTGTAGGCATCATTTCATATTTAAATACGGGATGATCACTTATGTACAGGATGGGTGGCAACCCTACCTACAGGTCTAATACATTCTCATGAGCAAAGTGTGGATGCAGAAAATTGTGAGTTTATCGGGAGAAATTGTAAATCGGGAGTACAGTGGGCGGAGGGGTGGAAAAACGGGAGTGTTGGCAAGTATGAGTTCATGACACGTATTGCGGCAGTTACAAAGTGAAATGCCCACTGTGTGGCACTAAAAGTTAAGAGTTAAATGTTCTCCCAAACAGATGAGGTTTTTAAGGTTAATGATCTATTGAGATTTAAATCAACAAAATCAACCTCCTTCCCCTAAACTTTAAATCTAAACCTAATCGATAGTGCCATAAAAGCAAATGTAAGATGGAAAATGCAATTGCAGCAACCACGTTCTTTTGTGGTGCTTCAATGACACTTCAGGCTCACATGTCACATGATTTGTACCCTGGTGCAAGTAGATCGTACCCGAACAAGCTTGTAAATGTAATTGGTTATGTAATGCAAATCTTAAAATGTATCACCTTACAAGTGTATGTACTGATAATCTGCCCTTTTACTTGTGATTTGTGTGAAAGGGAACAAAAGTTGTTGTAGTGTCTCTAGTGTTATTTCAACACAAATCAGCCACGATACGTACAACCATAGGTGTCATTTACGGGTGGGATGGGTGGAAAATGTCCCTACCACTTTTTGTCATTGCCAATTTTGTCCCCACCACTTTTTGAAAAGTTTTTTTCAGTTAAGTTTCTAAAGCAGAAGAAACATCTGCAGTTCTTGAGCAGAAGTTTCCATTTTGTTTGTGTGTTTATTTTTTTAAGTTATGATGAGTGCTTGTTGCGGCTGATATATCGTGGTGCTGAGCAAGGTTATTATCGTAAACTAAAACTGAAAACTGAAACTAAATGTAAAAAAAAAAAACATTTTCGTAAACTGAAATCAAAATCAAAAATAACATAATTGGAAAAATTGAAACTAAACTAAAATAAAAATTCATGGCTCTGAAACTAACTGAAATAAAAGAAAAATAATCTTGAATAAGATTTAGTTTTCGCAGAGAGTGATGTCTAAAGGGAACGTAAACATTGGGGGACAAGCAGATTTATATCAAAATTTCGGACTTGTAAGTGTTAATGTAACCTAATAGACCTGCTGCTGTCTGTGTGTTTTTAATATTGATCAAACAACCATAATAAGAAACAGAGAAAACTACTCACTGTTCTTGGCTGGATAACTTTATTAGCTTTAAAAAGTATTAATGTATTATACTGTAAATTATACAGTGACGACCAGTAGTAGTTTTATGTAGCATTTCATTCTGAATGTTTACTTGAATACTTGATACTGCTGTTAAAAACACTTGAAGTTGTTAAAAGTTTTCTTAATTTTTAATTTTTTTAATGGAGTTGGAGGCTTTTCTTTATTTGTCTACCTTACGTTACATAATATAACTACCTTATAGTTATAGTCTCCTACCCAATCCCCTACCCAGTGCAGTTTTCATTTCTGTCCCGGAGAATCAATTTGATTGCATAGGTGTACTTTTAGCAGCGCCCTGAGCAAAATGCTACTTGGAGGCCACCCGCAATAATATTATTTACAAATTTGACAGTGGGGAGTCCAGCTATACGACCCGGATTACACAAATACCTGTTTTCCCCATTCTCCAATTATTCCTTAATATAAATACTAAAACCAAAATAAAAACTAAATGTACTGAAAAACTAAAACTAAACTACAACTAACAAAGAACTAATAAACAAAACGAAAACAAAACTAAATTGGAATGAAAAATGTAAAATGAAATAGAAATAAAAACTAAATTCAAAACTATTATAAACTTGGTGCTGAGTGACAGCAGGTGACGATGTTCTCTGATGGATCCAGATGCACGCTCTATGTGCTCTGCTGTTGCACAACTCGCGCTCATTTCCAGTTAAATTGCAAGGCAAAATGCAAACATATATGTGCGCTAATGATATACACCCTCTAATGTACAGATGCAATCTTCGTTTATTTAATGAAAAGGTTATTTTTAACCCCCACCCCCAACTGTCCCCACCACTTTTTTAAACAAAGTGACGCCCCTGCGTAGAATGTGCAACATAAAAATGATTTTGCAAAAATGTAGGTATAATAATTTGATCCTCTGAGACCAGGTTGGCTAAAGTGGTTCTTGACAATTCAGCTCATCTATTGCCTGGTTATAACTGGATTCTTTTTGAAAAATGTCTTCAAATAGACAAAGTTTGGTCACCTCATCTAAAATTTGACAACAAAAGTGTCTTGAGGGTTAAAGCGTTGTTGTAGAACTTCAAACACACTCTACTTGCCTGTGGGGTCGCCGTCCAGGCAAGGAAATGAGAAAGTGGGCTCCTGATGTCAGTGTTGAATCCCTGGGTGGAATGTCGGGCCAAATCAGGGGCTCTCTGAGTAGATCAGAGATCAGGCCTGTTTACATTTCAACTCTGGATATTTCTGTTATGCTGGCCAAACTGTTCCACGTTCCCAGGCTCCTCGCTCACAGCCCTGAAAAGGAGCACAATCCCTCTCTTTTTCTCCTTTCCCTCCACGCTGTTCTCCTCCCTCCTGCTTCTCTCCCCCTCTCCACCTCCAGAGTCAAAGTACAATTTCAGCACAGACAGAATGGGAGGTTTAAAAAACTTGTTCCAAATTTTTTTTAATAATTGTATAATGTAGCAAAATTAGGAAATATTTAGGACAAGGGGAGCAATAGCCTACTAGTTTCTGTGTGTATGTATTAGAGATAGGGCTGGCAATATATCTCGAATGTATCTATTTATGTACTGTAATTGCTTTAAAGTTGTTTAAAAGGGTGATAAGAAGAACCATCATTTTGACCATACAGTCACTGTTGTCATGTAGATTCAAAATATTTAATGCAATAACTGTAAAAAAGAAAAAAAAAATACAGTGAAAAAGAGATGTTTTCCACACATGCTTTTAAAATGAAGGAAGGATGGTATTTAATAATTTTCATTTATATGCGCTGACACTTCTGTGCTAATATTTTGGAGTGATTCAGATGATTCAAGGAAATTAATCAGCATACTGAGTCCCCCGTGTGACTGCTGTGTGCATTTTCCTCTTCCCTTTTTGTTTTGTAACTAGTAGCACCTAATAAACAAGCAAAAAAAAAAAAAAAAAAAAAAAAAAAAATCTAGAGCAAATAATTCCAAATTTTCCTAAAAACTGATGTTCACATATATGGAAAGGGGACTAAATAACACCAAGCTAACACCAAGTTCCCTATCTGTCACTCACTCGACATTGTGTCGATGTAGTGACACTAGGGGTCACACTTGGGAGCCCGAGACAACTCTGGTCTTTGATAAAAGGCCAATAAAAATTGGCGAGTGGTATTTGCATACCACTCCCCCGGACATACGGGTATAAAAGGAGCTGGTGTGCAACCACTCATTCAGATTTTCTCTTCGGAGCCGAACGGTCGATGTTTACTGAGCTGACTGTTCATTCAACTCTGCTGGATCTGACGGTGCATTTCAGTGGCTTCTCCCTCCTCTGCACTGGTGCACTGCAGAGAACGCCCCTGGGCACTTTGGCAGAAAAAAGAGAGTATATTTCTCTGAAAGAGTATATTTCTCTAAAAGAGCGGCACACACGGAACGTCTTTTTAAAGATGCATCTTTTTAAAGATGACTTTCCATTTGTGTGTTATTCCTGGTTGCGGTCGTTACCTCTCAACTTCTGACGGTCACGATCGCTGTCTTTCGTGTCTGGGCGCGCCCCACGTGGAGACAGCGTTCATGGATGGATCATGCACTCACTGTGAGAACATGACCATGGTAACGTTACGGTTGCGGCTTGCTTTCATAAGAAAAGGTCCCCCCACGGACCTCCCATTCCCCAGCACACTCGTCTGCCCCGATCGGGCTTCCGGATGAGTCCGCCGGCTCGTCTCACGGCGAGTTCAACCTCTTGTTCGGAGCCCGCAAAGCTGATTTGCGGGCTCTCCGAGCGCAGCATCGGAGAGCGGGCTCGTCCAGTCGGACGCAGAAGCCTCAGCTGGGCTCCCCCCCTCGGGTACGGTTGCCCAGTCACAGGCTGATGCGGAAATGACGGACATGCTTTCCTGGGCAGCCGCGGGCGTCAGGCTAGAGTGGAACCCTCCGCTCTCCCCTGAACCCTCGTGGCTCGATGATTGGTTCTTGGGCTCGCGGCGCCGCTCAAAGCAGCCACGCCCCGCTACAGTCCCTTTCTTCCCGGAAGTGCATGAGGAGCTGACAAGATCGTGGGAGGCACCTTTTACTGCCTGGTCCCGATCTTTCAGCTCCCCCGCCCTCACTACCCCCGATGGCGGGGCGGCCAGGGGCTATTCGGCGATTCCCCCGGTGGATAAGGCGCTCGCGGTGCACCTGAGCGCCGCCACCTGGCTCAGAAGCCCAAAGCTCCCATCCAAGGCCTGTAGGTTCATGTCGTCCCTGACGGCCAAATCCTACAGTGCCGCTGGACAAGCCGCCTTCACACTGCAAGCCAGGTCTTTCCTGCAAGTCCACCAAACCAAGGCGCTAAAGGAACTGCACGAGGGTAGTTCCACCCCAGATTTGATGCAGGAGCAGCAGACGGAGGCTATCCAGCACATTCTGCCCCGGCGCGGCTCAAGATCCCGCACCCCGCCTGCTCATCGCCAAGGGCGTCCCACTGCGGTGACTGCACCGGCTCTGCCACAGACCGCCCCTTCAGCCCGGCCCCCAAGAATCCTCGGAAGGTTTCGGAGTGCCCCTGAGACAGGCGACCCAGGGACGACTAAACCCACCTTGGAGCTGGTAAGCAGACCTGCGGTTTGCATTCGAGGGTCGGGCATATCAGTACAAGGTCCTCCCTTTCGGTCTGTCCTTGTCCCCTCGCGTCTTCACGAAGGTTGCAGAGGCAGCTCTTGCGGGAAGTGGGCATTCGCATTCTCAACTATCTCGACGATTGGCTAATCCTAGCTCACTCTCGGGATATGCTGTGTGCACACAGGGACCTGGTGCTCTCGCACCTCAGCCGACTAGGGCTTCGGGTCAACTGGGAAAAGAGCAAGCTCCTCCCGGTTCAGAGCATTAACCATGGTTCTCTTTTCTCTGTTTGGAGTTGGACTCAGTCTCATTGACGGCACGCCTCACAAACGAGCGCGCACAGTCAGTGCTGACCTGTTTGTAGGCGTTCAAACAGAAAACAGCGGTTCCACTGAAACTCTTTCAGAGGCTCCTGGGGCATATGGCATCGACAGCGGTGGCCACTCCACTCGGGTTGATGCATATGAGACCGCTTCAGCACTGGCTTCAGACTCGAGTCCCGAGATGGGCATGGCGCCGCGGGACACATCGCATGGCCATCACGCCGATCTGTCACCACCTCTTCAGCCCTTGGACCGACATCACGTTTCTACGGGCAGGCGTTCCCCTGGAGCAGGTCTCCAGGCATGTCGTGGTTACGACAGATGCCTCCAAAACAGGCTGGGCACGCAGCCGCCGGCTTATGGACGGGCCTGGTGCGCTGGCTACGAGGCACACAGTGGTCTGCCCATCACACACCGCCAGTTCATGTAACGCAGTTCAGCCAGTTGCGGTGTTTTGTATAGGGACCCCTAGTGTTACTACATCGACACAACGTCGAGTGAGTGACAGATAGGGAACCTCCTGGTTACTTGCGTAACCTCCGTTCCCTGATGGAGGGAACGAGACGTTGTGTCCCTCCTGCCACAACGCTGAACTACCCGCTGAAATGGCCGGGACCTTGTCTCGGCTCCTCAGCATAAAACCTGAATGAGTGGTTGCATACCAGCTCCTCCAATGTGCTGTCTGTCTGCACTGGTCTCAGTAGAGT
Source organism: Myxocyprinus asiaticus (assembly GCF_019703515.2). NCBI lineage: Eukaryota > Metazoa > Chordata > Actinopteri > Cypriniformes > Catostomidae > Myxocyprinus > Myxocyprinus asiaticus. Next base: position 9,595,006 of record NC_059374.1, read on the forward strand.
TCGAAATGCACCTTATTTTCATCCTAACTCCATTAAAGCCTCTGAAAGCAATATTTTTCAGCTTTTGGATGAACCCATTTATTCTCAAAGTGAAAATGCACAGTAAATATATAGGAATGCATTTACTAATGTTAATGAATAGAATTGTATTGTACAGTGATAAAATAAAATATAAAAAATGTATATTAAAATGAAGTAAAATGACCCACAGATGTGCTAGAGTTGAAAGTTATTTAAAGTAACGAACATGTTTTTTCTACTTTTGAGGAAATTCGGAGCCAGTTTCCACTTATATGGACATCATGTTTATCAGCATGCTGACGTGCGAAAAATGCCCAGATTTTTAAAAGTTGTATATCAAATGAAACCAGAGACTCTACTCTTTACAACCAAACAAGTTACAATGAAAAAACTTAGAGATTTCTAACCAGTGGCACTTTTGTTGTTGCTGCGTCCATAGGAGCACTTCATGGAAATGACGGCATGCTGTTGTGTCATGTGACTTGGTGCGGCAGAAGTTTAACCTTTAAATGACAGTCTAGTATCTTGTGAACGGTATTCAGTCGGTTTTTATTCATTTAAATTATGCGTTGTGTATAGCGAAGCCAAAATACAACATTCATGCGAGGTTAAATAAGAAATGCAATGAAAACATTTCTAAAAAGTTTTTAATGCTATCATTCAAGTCGTGAGAGAAAGAGGAATTGCAAAACTAGCAGCCTTATTTCATGAAAATTATTTGACTGCTGCAGAATTTTTGCAATATATATGTGAGGTGAAATGTTGTGTGACTCTAAAAGCGAGTTAAATGATCTCCAAACAGATGAGGATTTGAAGGTTAATGTTTGTAATGGAAAGTTTTAAATCAACAAAACAGACTTCAACAAAACAAAACCTTAAACCTAAACCTAACCGATAATGTCATAAAAAAACAAATGTGAGATAAAATTTGTAATTGCTGAAGCAACCACATTCTATTGTGGTGCTTCTGTGACACTTTCGGCTCATGTGTCGACTAGCATGCTCTTAAGAACTCGTACCTTGGTCATTTGCATCGTAAGTGCAACTCTCTAACAGTCCAGCTACTATGCAATGTGATCACATTCAAACAAGCTTGTAAATGTAGTTGGTTAGGTAATGCAAATGTTAAACTCGTGATTTGTGTAAAAATTTCAGCAAGAAACTGCTGCGATACATACAATGTGTCATGTAAAAATGTAGGTATAGTAACATGATTTTATGAGACCAGGTTGGAAACTTATCTAACGACACAGCCTTTAAGAAACTTACTTGTCAAATACAAAGCGTATTAAAATCATTGTGATATTCATTTTTTATGGCCAGCTTAAAAAAACATTTTATGCCAAGTAATCATGAATATATTGTGAATATTGGGAAGTAGGAAATGTTGAGTCGAGTGTGATATTATTGAATAATTTTGTTTAGACAGTTTCTTCACTCTACCACTCAACCATGCATCCTGAATTCAGCCTGTTTCCTGTAAAGCACTGTGCAACATGCTCTCACTTTTATAGTGGACTGCTTCATGTTTTTGCATAATGATGCATCTGTCATGGGAACTGACTTCAATCTCTCTACTTTCGTTAACTTTCTGAGCTTCTCAGAAGTCACAATGAGTATGTTGAACTCTGCTACTTGATACTGAAGGGGTGATGTGTTGTTTTGTCTCATAGGTAAATTTCTGTGGAGTTGTTAATCTGTTTATGTAAACTGCACAGTTATTGAAGCCTCTAACTGTCGAATAAACAAGACCCTTTGACCTGACCTTTTCCGTGGAACACATAAGGACAGTTTTTGCAGAATCATCACGCAGCTCTTTTCCATACCAGTTCAAAGTGGCTGTCACGCTCCAAAAAGGACAAAAAAAAAAAAAAAAAAAAACACTTCAAGTATCATGAAAGTAGTCCATATGACTCATGCTGTGTATTGCAAATCTTCTATAGCCATAACATAGCTTTGTGTGAGGAACAGACCAAAATGTAAGTAGTTAGTCACTGATAATCTTCCCCTCAAGCATACACGCTCAGATAAAATGTTCTTCAATGAAAAAATATGAAAAATTATATAAGGATGAGTAAATAATGACAGAACTTTCTATTTTTGGAAAATTGTATTATTAAAACTATCCCTTTTAATAGCATACCTCTCTTCTTATGCACTCTCAGAGTGAAGAAACCCAAACGCATAGATTCTTACAGACTCAAAGGTGGAGCATGTGTGTGTGTCACATTAAAATTAAAGCATAAAATATTTAGAATAAAAACTTTTTATATAGACCAGATCCTAACGTAAAAACCGACAGTTTGTCTAGTCCCTTCGGACTCGGCTCAGGCAGTAGAGATCTAATGTACAGTAAACCCCAGCTTCTTGTATGCCCAGGACCAGGGGAAGCTACTTCGAAACTGTAACTTTCCAAGCTACAAGCTACTCATAACATAAATTAGTTAAACTACAGTTAAGCTACTCTGTTAAAAAAGTAGCTAACTACACTACAAGCTACTTTCAAAAAGTAGCTAATTACATTGAAGCTATATTTAAAGAAAAAAATTGCTTTTTTGTAGATATATAATAATGGGATGATATTATTTAATTCTGCAATCAGTTCTTAATGCAGAATTCAGTAATATCACCTGATAGTGATATTTAATTAGGGTGACATTCCCTTGCAAATATTAACCATATTTACTATAATAATCCTAGTTTAACCATGTTATTTGTAGTAAAACCATAATAACCAGAAAATTAACCATGATTATTGCAGTAATGGTTATAATATTTTAAAACCATGGTTAATTTTTGTAAGATTTAAACAAATAGGGTGACAACATTAAATTGAACAAAAATGTATACTTAATATACTCTAGTAAAACTAGAAACACCCTATTGTATATAACTGAATCGAAATATAGTGATAAACAGCAGCAAATAACTACATTCGGATTTCCCAGCATTACGGACAGAGAGAGTGGACGGTTTAGGCAAGCACATTTGATAACTGCCTCGGCTCCATTGCTGCATTTACAATACAGTGCGATAAATGTAGGGTTTTGTGACAATACACCTCCCTCGCTGGGAAAATGTAGCTTGTTACTGGAAAAGCTTCACTATTGTGAAAATAGCTGAGCTTCTTTCACGCATCTAACAGCTACCGTAGATACAATTCAGATACATGTTTTATCATGTTCTAGCTGTTTGTCCCATTAGGAGTTGCCTGTAGTAAAATGGAGAAAAGCATTTTCTTGCTTTTAGTGTTGAGCCATTTCTTTCTGTGATAGGGAATTATATTTATTTATTTCATGACACATTTCATCATTCTCCCAATGAAGCTGTCTTGGAAGAAAGAGGTAACTTTGAGGTCATTTTTCTGTTTTGATATGCTAAAAAATATCTCAGAGTTTTATACACTGTAACCTGAGAATGCCCTTTTGAAAATGATGCAATGTTTGTTTTTGTTTTTTTGTTTTTTATTTTTAGAGAAATTTCTTATCTGTTGACTTGTATCTGAATGCATTTGGGATTTCACAAGATTTCTTCATTTGCCCAATGGTTGCTTGTCTGTCTAGTTTTTATAGCATTTATTATTTTTGAAAAATTAACCTTGTAAATTTTCACTTTGGTTCTCCTCAAATTGTTTGATGCTTACCAGAAGTGCTCAGTGGAGGTTTTTTCTTACATTTGAGTTTCTGCTTCACTCTAAACTGCACAGCATCTACACATTGTGTCCCATATTCACAGAAGTATGAAATATGAAAATATGGCATTGACAACATTCTCTCAGTCCATGGAGAATTACATGCTGAATAAAGAATGCTCAATATTGCATGTCTGACATTGCTGATGTGTTTGGATACAAATGAATTGTAGAATTCAATTAAAAGTCATTTTGAGAAAATTATGATCACACGCAACCTGAGAAAAGTTGTGCGGTCTTGAATGTGAAGATTTGAATGAATAGAATATGTTCCCTATCTGTCACTCACTCAACGTTGGTGTCGATGTAGTGACACTAGGGGTCACTCTTGGGAGCCCGAGACACCTCTGGTCTTTGATAAAAGGCCAATGAAAATTGGCGAGTGGTATTTGCATGCCACTACCCCGAACATAAAAGGAGCTGGTATGCAACCACTCATTCAGATTTTCTCTTCGGAGCCGAACGGTCATGCTCATTGAGCTGAATACTACTGTTCATTCACCTCTGCTGGATCTGACGGCGCATTTCAGCGGCTTCTCCATCCTCTGCACTGGTGCACAGAAGAGAATGCCCCTGGGCGCTTCGGCAGAAAAACTAGAGAGTATATTTTCTGAAAGAGCATTTTTCCCCTCTAAAAGAGTATATATTTCTCTAAAAGAGTGGCACACATGGAACGTCTTTTTAAAGACGCGTCTTTTTAAAGATGCTTTTCCGATTGTGTGTTATTCCTGGTTGTGCTCGTTATCTCTCACCTTCTAACGGTCACGATCTCTGTCTTTCGTGTCTGGGCACTGCTCATGCGGAGACAGTGTTCGTGGATGGTCATGTTCTCATTACGAGAATATGTCCATGGCAACGTTGCGGTCGCGGCTCACCTTCTTAAGAAAGCGAGCCACCCCAGAGGCTCCCACCTCGGTCCTTTTACCCATGGGTTTGAGGCCAGCGCGGCTAGCACTGGGGGCGATTTGGGGACCCCAATGGGACCGCCTCCTCCGGGTATCCCCCCGCGGATCTCCCATTCCCCAGCATGCTTGTCTGCCCCGATCGGGCATCCGGGTGAGTCTGCCGGCTCGTCTCGTGGCGAGTTCGACCTCTTATTCGGAGCCCGCGAAAGTGACGAGCTCTCGAGCGCAGCATCGGAGAGCGGGCTCGTCCAGTCGGAAGCCTCAGCTGGGCTTCTCCCTTCGGGGTCGATCGCCCAGTCACAGGCTGACGCGGAGATGACGACATGCTTTCCCAGGCAGCCGTGAGCGTTGGTTAGAGTGGATTCACCGCTCTTCCCTGAACCCTCGCGGCTCGGTGATTGGTTCCTGGGCTCGCGGCGCCGCTCAAAGCCACGCCCCGCCCCCGTTCCTTTCTTCCCGGAAGTGCATGAAGAGCTGACAAGGTCGCGGGAGGCACTTTTTACTGCCCGGTCCCGATCTTTTCAGCTTCCCCGCTCTCACTACCCTCGATGGTGGGGTGGCCAAGGGTTATTCGGCAATCCCCCGGTGGATAAAGGCACTCGCGGTGCCCGCAGAGCGCCGCCACCTGGCGCGGGTGCCCAAAGCCCCCGTCCAAGGCCTGTAGGTTTACGTCGTTTCTGACGGCCAAGGCCTACGGTGCTGCTGGACAAGCTGTCTCCGCCCTGCACGCCATGGCTCTCCTGCAAGTCCGCCAAGGCGCTAAAGGAACTGCACGAGGGTAGTTCCGCCCCGGGATTGATGCAGGAACTGCGCTCGGTGACCGGCCTCGCTCTCCGAGCGACGGAGGTCACAGCGCGGTCTCTCGGGCGGACGATGGCCACACTAGTGGTCCAGGAGCGCCACCTTTGGCTCAACCTGGTCGAGATGGGTGAGGCCGACAAGACACGATTCCTTGCTGCCCCCATTTCCCAGGCGGGCCTATTCGGCGACACTGTCGAGGACTTTGCCCAGTTCTTGATGGTAGAGCAGTAGATGGATGCTAGCCGGCATATCCTGCCCCGGCGCGGCTCAAGATCCCGCACCCCATCTACTCATCGCCAAGGGTGTCCCCCTGCGGTGACTGCACCGGCTCCACCGCAGCCCGCCCCTTCGGCCCAGCCCCGGCGTGGAGCCCACCGCAGGAAGCGGACGCCACCCGTCTCGCGGCCGCCCAGAACCCGTGAAAGGCTTCAAAGCGCCTTTGAGACGGGTGACCCAGGGACAACGAAACCTGCTGCTCTGGAGCTGGTAAGCAGATCTTCATCTTTTTGTTACCTTTTGCATTTAATTGCGCTGCATGCCCAAATGGCTGCAGTACTCAAGAGCTCAGCAAGAGTGGTTTCCTTGTTCCCTGGGTCACATATCCAGTGTGTACGGCTGGCATCACGACCACCGTCCACAACTCCATTTGGCAGGTTGGCGCTCCAGCGGCGGTCTCCCGCCCTGAGCGCCCAGCTGTGGCACAAATCCACCCCCGATGTGACAGTCTCCACGGGTCACGAGGACAGGCCTCTTCCTCCCCCGTCCCAGGCTGTTCCGGGGGTGGTCACAAGGAGCCAGGTAAGTGCTTCGATGTCCTCGGACTCAGCACGGCCACGACGTGGTGTGGCACCTCGAGCTCCGCCCCGCCGCGAGGCCCCACCTGCCGGTACATCCGATGACATTGTCCCTTTGGTCCCCCTTGCGCAGAACTTGGACGCATGGCTTGCGCCTTCCAATCTGTCATGAGGGCTGGTCCGGACCGTCCGACTCGGCTGCGCGATTCACTTTGCCGGGCATCCGCCCAGGTTCAGCGGTGTCCACTTCACCTTGCTGAAAGACGAAAACGCTGCTACCTTGCGCGGAGATCGCTACCCTCCTACGGAAGGACGCGGTAGAACCTGTCCCTCCAGCTGAGATGAAGAAAGGGTTTTACAGCCCCTACTTCATTGTACCGAAAAAAGGTGGTGGGTTGCGGCCAATCTTGGACCTGCGAGTACTGAACCGGGCTTTACACAGACTCCCGTTCAAGATGCTGGCGCAAAGACACATTCTAGCGAGCGTCCGGCATCAAGATTGGTTCGCGGCAGTAGACCTGAAGGATGCGTACTTTCACGTCTCGATCCTTCCTCGACACAGACCCTTCCTGTGGTTCGCGTTCGAGGGTCAAGCGTATCAGTACAAAGTCCTCCCTTTCGGCCTGTCCCTGTCCCCTCGCGTCTTTACAAAGATCGCAGAGGCTGCCTTTGCCCCGTTAAGGGAGGTGGGCATTTGCATTCTCAACAATCTCGATGACTGGCTAATCTTAGCTCACTCTCGAGACGTGTTCTGCGCACACAGGGACCTGGTGCTCTCACACCTCAGCCGACTAGGGCTTCGGGTCGACTGGGAAAAGAGCAAGCTCCTCCCGGTTCAGAGCACCTCTTTTCCCAGTTTGTAGTTGGACTCGGTCTCCTTGACAGCATGCCTTACGAGCAATCGCGCCCAGTCGGTGCTGGCCTGTTTGAAGGCGTTCAAACAGAAAACAGCGGTTCCACTGAAACTTTTTCAGAGGCTCCTGGGGCATATGGCATCCTCGGCGGTGGCCACCCCGCTCGGGTTGATGCATATGAGGCCGCTTCAGCACTGGCTCCAGACTCGAGTCCCGAGACGGGCATGGCGCCACGGGACACCGCGTGGCCATTACGTCGGTCTGTCACAGTCTTTTCAGCCCTTGGACCGACCTCTCGTTTCTACGAGCAGGTGTTCCCCTAGAACTGGTCTCCAGGTGCGTCGTGGTCACGACAGATGCCTCCAAAACGGGCTGGGGCGCTGTTTGCAAGGGGCATGCAGCCGCCGGCCTCTGGACGGGTCCGCGGCTGCGTTGGCACATCAACTGCCTCGAGTTACTGGCAATTCTGCGTGCCCTGCGGAGGTTCCGGCCATTGATCCAGGGCAAGCACGTGCTAGTTTGGATGGACAGCATGGCAGCGGTAGCATATGTCAACCACCAAGGTGGTCTGCGCTCCCACTGTATGTCACAACTCGCCCGCCGTCTCCTCCAACGGAGTCAGCAGCACCTCAAGTTGCTGTGAGCCACTCACATCCTGGGCAACCTCAACACTACGGCGGACGTGCCGTCACAACAGGTTACCCTCAAGGGAGAATGGAGACTCCACCTTCAGGTGGTCCAGCTGATTTCGAGTCGATTCGACAGGCACAGGTGCACCTTTTTGCCTCCCAAGAGCCCTCCCCACTGCCCGCTCTGGTACGCCCTGACCGAGGCCTTCCTCGGCATAGACGCGCTGGCACACAGCTGGTCCCCTGGCATTCACAAATATGTGTTTTCCCCCAGTGAGCCTGCTTGCACAGACCCTGTGCAAGGTCAGGGAGGACGAGGAGAAGGTTGTCCTGGTAAGCACCCCACTGGCCTGCCCAGACGTGGTGCTCGGACCTCACGCTCCTCGCGACAGCTCCCCCCGGGCAAATTCCCCTGAGGAAGGACCTTCTTTCTCAGGGAAGGGGCACCATCCGGCACCCTCGCCCAGACCTCTGGAATCTCCATGTCTGACCCCTGGACGGGACGCGGAAGACCTAAGCTGTCTCCCACCTGCGATGGTAGACACGTTCACTCAGGCTAGGGCTCCCTCTACGAGCCTGTATGCTTTTAAGTGGCATCTGTTCGCTAAGTTCCCATCGGGAAGACCCCCAGAGATGCGCAGTCAGATCAGTGCTTTCCTTCCCGCAAGAGAGGTTGGAAGGGAGGCTGTCCCCTTCCACCTTGAAGGTGTACATTGCTGCCATAGCAGCACACCACGACGCAGTCGACGGTAAGTCCTTAGGGAAGCATGATCTGATCATCAGGTTCCTAAGAGGCACCAGGAGGCTGAATCCCTCCAGGCCGCGCCTCATTCCCTCATCGGACCTCTGTAGTTCTTCAGGGTCTACAGAGAGCCCCCTTTGAGCTTTGCAGTCAGCCGAGCTTAAGGCACTCTCCTTGAGGACTGCCCTCCTGACTGCACTCACTTCCATCAAGAGGGTAGGTGACCTGCAAGCGTTCTCTGTCAGCGAAATGTGCCTGGAGTTCAGTCTGGGCTATTCTCACGTGATCCTGAGACCCCGACCGGGCTATGTGCCCAAGGTTCCCACCACTCCTTTTAGGGACCAGGTGGTGAACCTGCAAGCGCTGCCCCAGGAGGAGGCAGACCCAGCCCTGTCGTTGCTGTGTCCGGTGCGCACTTTACGCATCTATTTGGATCGCACGCAGAGCTTTAGAATCTCTGAGCAGCTCTTTGTCTGCTTTGGTGCACAGCGGAAAGGAAGCACTGTCTCCAAACAGAGGATCGCCCACTGGCTCATTGACACCATAACAATGGCATATCTCGCCCAAAACATGCCGCCCCCGGTAGGGCTACGGGCCCATTCTACCCGTGGTGTAGCGGCTTCTTGGGACCTGGCCAGAGGTGCCTCTCTAACAGACATTTGTAGAGCAGTGGGCTGGGCAACACCCAACACCTTTGCAATGCCGATATATCACACAATTTAATATAGTAAAAAACAAACATAAAATTGCTAAAAATAATAATAAACTCTTATTTACCACTATATTCACTCAATTTCACACAAAACAATAAAATAATATTGTATTTTAAATGGTTGATAGCAGTTTAATCAGATTTCTGTTTTGTCATCAAATTGTTAAAATTTATTTGCACATGAAGAAATTGTAAATATATTAGGAAGAAGGAAATAACAGTACACACAGTAGTCCAGCAACCATGGATGGCATGTCCACATTTGCAATCGCATTTACTAAAAAAATATTGAATCAAACCAATTGTACATACAGTGCATAGTGAGTAAGACTACTTACTTATAGCACACGTGAAATGCTTTTACCTTGGGCTGCACACGAAAACATAGGCTTCTGACTTGCTACCTTGCTGCCTAATCAGTTAATGGCTTAATTGACATCTATTTTGAATGAATGGAACTCTTGGAAACTGGTCTCTAAACAGTTTGAAAAGCACCTTTATTTCATCGTACCTCCGTATACAGCCTCCGGAGGCAGCATTTTCCTGGTTTTGGATGCAGCCTTGAAGTTGCACTCGCGTGCTTGTGCGGATCCATCTCCTGACAGTTTAAACAGCCTGGATCACCTACTTGGATTGTCACAGTCGGGCCGTCATGATTGTGAATGAGAGGAACTTTTGATTCTGATCCTGAAGTTTTTGATTATGGCTGATAGAATACGCGCTTCAGAGGAAGATATTAGATGAGCACTCGATGGGAAGAAAATGCTGGATTTTCGTGAGGTTCGTGAATGACATCTTTTTATACAAGATATCTGCATACTTGCAGATGGTATATAATAGAAGTTTTATTGATAATTGCTTTTTATCATTAGAAAAGTTACAGGGAACTGTTTAGGAGAGACTGTTAGAATACGTGCTTTAGAGGAAGATTTATGAGCATTCCACAGGATGCTGGGTCTGCTGAAGTTGTGTGAGGGTGGTTTATTACATCTATTTAAACGAGATATGCGCATATTTGCAGATGGTATATGATATTAGTTTTATTGATATTTGCCTTTTTGTCATTAGACGAGACAGCTAAAAGTTACAGGGAACTGTTGAGGTGAGAGAGAGGGAGAATGAAACAGGTGAGCACTGTAACATTATGAGCTCAAACGCGTGTGCCGCGGCTCTTATGTGCGGACCGTTTAAATGATACTGTGTTAAAAACTGGTCTATTATTGTGGTAACACAATGGCATGTTACAACAAAATGAACTATGACTGGTCTATTACATGTCTCAGATGCTTCTCATGCAAGCTGGTGATTTTCAGTGCCCTCAAGGAAACAAATCTGCAAAACGGGAAAATATATATCAGCCAATGCGATAATTTAAAAAAGTCAGAATATCGGCCGATTTATCGGCCTCTGTGATATTTCGGTTGACCACTAATTAGAATATTATACAGACTTGGTCGAGGGCTCTTGACTTGGGCCAGTAAGCAATCACCTACTGTAGCAACCACCCAGAACGTCCTAGCAACCATATAGAAATGTTCTAAAATCCTCTCAAATACAGCTTTGCAACAGAACGCCTACACTTATAACAGAACGCTTTCAAATTTTGAACGGGCAAGCACTACTAACATTTTATTCCCAAAAATTTAAGTTCTAATTTACTCCATGACATTCTTAGTTTTATCTTTATTCTGACTTCTGAACTTCAAAAAGGCATTGTGTTGTTTTGACCAAAACCTCAGTGCAACTAATGACAGAAAAATCGAGTTCTAGACAGAGCTGTAGTCAAGTCCAGAGACCCAGACCAATTCCAGACCCTTTAAGACCCAGATCCTGACCAAGATCTGAACCCTTGATACCAAGATCCAGACCAAGTATAGAAACCTCGAGGCCCAGATCCAGACCAAGATTTTGTTGATTTTAATGAACTGAAACAGAAAATGATGAATTTATTGCAGAATTCATTTCGGATTCCCATCAGTCTAGTGTCTCTTATTTTCAGTGCTTCCAATTCAAAAAATCCATACCCATACTGTAAATCTAATTAGTTGGAATTTTGATAAAGTTGGTAAAGGAAGGAACTAATTTGTATTAAGCTGTGTATAATCTTAAAACATGTTTAATTCAACTTCATATTAGAGTAAAATGAACAGTTTTGGAGGACTGAGAAATTTCTCTTTGCTCTTGGGGAAACCAGAGCTAGTTATCACAGGGAAAGTTGTCACAAGGTCTGTATCTCAGTAACTATAAGGTTTTGAACGAAAAGTCCAATTACACAAATGGGTGTTTTCTCTATAATAATTGTATCTAAATTGTATCTTTTTTCCTGGGCATAAAATGTAAAAAATGTTCAAAGGATTTAGTAGCCATGACTTTATGGTATGTGTATATACAGAATTAACTTTACAAAATAAACCAACCCTGAGAAATATTCACTGGAGTGGAATGTGTGACAACAAGCCCTGATGTTCCCTACATTTTAAATTAGGTATTTGAAGGAATAGTTCACCCAAAAATGATAATTCTGTCATCATTTACCCACCCTCATGCAGTGTCAAACTCGTATGACTTTCTTTCTTCTGCGGAACATAAACAAAGATATTTTGAAGAATATATTATGTCTGTTTGTCTACACAATGTAAATCAATGGGGTCCAAAACTTTGAAGCTCAGAAAAGGACATAAAGACAGCATTACAATTAATCCAAATGATTAAGGTGGTTTAATCCAAGCCTTCTGAAGAAATCTGATCACTTTGGGTAACAAAGCAAACAAAGCAAAAATTCAGTCTTTATTTTTGTCCTTATTGATAATCCTTCCTTGCACTTGATGCATGCGTGTTCGCATGTTCTCGTGTGAACTGACTTATGCTCGATACAACTGGAAGTTCTCACAAGAACATGCAAATGCTCAGTTTTGGACCCCATTGACTTACATTGTAGGACAAACACACATATCATAGTCTATATCAGTGGTTCCATTCAGACCATGAGACATCATGACAGAGGTTGCCCCATCTCACCAGTTCAACACTTTAAGTGAGCAGCGCAACAAAACAACAGAGCAATGTACACTGCAAACTCTACGGGTCGTAGATGGCACTGATCTTTCAGGACTGTATCATGAATATTTCTCTCTAGTACCAAACACGCTTCATTTGTGTCCTTTCCCCCTCCGCACGCGTTGCCTCTCTCCCCTGGGCCGCATTTATGTGAGTAGACAAGACGTGCTGCATAGTAGAGCTGCAGATGTTGTTATTTTAATGACAAACCGTAGCGGAGACATACAGTGAGCAGCAATATAGATGGATGCCGGCATCTTTCGCTAATACACACTGCAGAAAAGAAGAATGAAGCAAATTAAAACTATTAATGTGTCTGATATGACTCAGCATTTCAGCTAAGCCAGGTTTGTGTCTGGACAATTTATCGTGGTTCCAAAACACCTTTAGACTATAAGGATTTTTTCCAGTTTAAAATAGCTGTATTCACATGTTTCGATGCTTTTGATAAAAAGCAAACAAAACAAAAAAAACTGATTTTAATTTTGTGAAAATTAATCAGGAGTCAGAGATGTCATCATCTCTGGCATGGATGGTAAGGAAAGACAACCAAAACTTTGAAATTATTACTACTCTGCTTATGATGAGAACATTTCTATTATTTGATACTCAGCCCATTTATATTTAACTATAGCAAACAGTATTTTTTAAACTGCACTATTTTGATGTATATTGTTTGTTTTTGGTACTGTAGACTCGCATTTCAAGGAAAATATAAAATATGGTCCATTCAGACTTTTACATTACCTAAATTTTCCCTCAGTTACCCCTAAACCCCCATACAGTATCTTTCCTCAGTCACAAGGCCTTCTATGCACCCATACATAGGTATCTGAATGTAAATATAGATTTATAAACTGTAGAAGATCCCTCACTCCCCACTACTTTGGTTGTCTCAGGGCCCCCAATGTCCTAATCCTTGCCCAGTTTTTAAGAGACTTTTTGACTGCTTAGGCTGTTTGACTGTTTATGACTATGAAATGATATAAGTTATTATTGTCCAGACCTTTGGTGAGAACGAAATGTCCTGACCGGTTCTCTTGGAACTTTAATTAAATACCCCTTTCTGACAGTATATCTTTTAAAAAATATTTGTTTTTGTTCCACAGAAGAAAGAAAGTCATATGAGTTTGAGATGGCATAAAGGTAAGTAAATGATGAGAGAATCATAATTTTTGGGTAAACTATTCCTATAAAGTCTACTCAAGCAAGAGTCAAAATTACCAAAAATATATAATTCAAACAAATATATAAAGTAATGATGTTTCTTAAAATATTATCTCAAAAGTGGTCTTCACAATGAGTGAACATAAAACTTTCAGTAAACTTTGCAAGTAGAGATAAAAAGATAAAACACTGTGACACATAAAATGTTGTTGCTTTCACTTACAAATCACAGTTGAACTAGCTCAAAATTATGAGAAATTAAAATTATTTGAAGTTTTAAGGTAAAAACAAGAAACTTTAACCACTTCTCTCCAATACTTCTCAGTTCATAATGAACTGCAATATTTCAATACTGTTGTCAAGTCCAATATATATATTCTTTTGATCGCCCAATCCTTTAGTAGTAGTTCGTCTGGTGTTTATGACTAACGCCATGTCCTAACCAGAGACAATAAGTGTTAAAAGGTGTCTCTTCCATGTTATATGTAGTTTTTGTCCCAACCAGCTGGAACAGGACATTTTGGCAATCACTTGCTTTCTATTTCTGTGGTGTTGTACTGGGTAGCTCAGCCCTCAGTGAAATCTCAGTTGTCAGAAATCCTGCTCTATATAACTAAATGTGTGCCATGTTGCACAGCAAAATTACATTTAGTGTGGCCAGACCAATTACTTGTTGCTGGAATCGTATCTCAACACATCTGGTCATGACACTGTGTAATACTATGTACTGTATCCAGCTATCTCCTTATTACCTCACCATGAGTGGATGGACAAAGTTTCTGAATAGCACATTGGCATTATTGACGTACATGTGGGTGGTTGTGCATTTATGTTTTGATAAGTATTCATCTGTCGTCAGAAAGTTGCGGAATTTCAGAACGGGTTGTTTTTGTAGTTTAGCTTCAATAAATGCTTTTTTTGGACTGAGGAAGATTTGAGTTCTGAAAGTTACAGTATGTTTAAACAGTACGATTAACTCTTTTACCTCAAAAGATCAAGAAATTATCATATTTAATTATAGATTTTAGATTGTGGTTTTACCTGAGTCCTTATGCCAAGACTGAGATCCAGACCAAGACACAGAGTAACAATGATCAGACTCAGACCAAGACTTTGAGTAATGAGACCCAGTGCAGACCGAGGCCACATTTTTGTGATCTTAAAGAGGTTTTAAGACCAAGACCACAAGATAAAGTCTCCAACTCTGTTCTAGTCTATATCATATTATATTCATAATCATTAGTATTTCATAAAATGTGATTGTTAAACACATCACCCATGCATATCTTTTTAACTGAATTAAAATTAGGGACCATGACTGTATCATTGTAAAAGTCATTGGAGTTCCACAACCTATTTCCTGTCTATAACAGGATGTTGAAACCACATTCATCAGTATCATTTAACCATTTCTCGAATCAGAGCCATTATGAATGTCTTAGTATTTTAAAACAAGATTTTTTTTTTCTATTCAAGTAGGGTTGGGTGGTTTTTCTAAAATTTTATATCACAAAATGACTAGTTTTATATCAATGTAACAGTAAACTATATTGCCAAAAGTATGTGGACACCATCCTTCTAATAACGAGTCTGATTACTTCATTAATTCCAGTTAAGGCAAATCATAATGCTACTCCATACAATGGCATTCAAGGGCATTGTGTACTTTCATTTTGTAGCAACAGATTAGGGAGAGAGTGCAGATTAGTACATACTATAACAAAGTTTTTAATCAAAACATGCATTAAGTAATCCGTAAATAATCAGATTAGATTACCTTTAACTGTAATCTTAAATTTAACATTACTTATTACAATTTTAATTCTAACAGTATCAGATTACATTTCAGAAGTAATGTACCTAACTAGTGGTCAACCGATATGGGTTTTTTTAATGGCCGATGCCAGTATCCAGAGAGCAGGGTGAATGCCGATATATAACACAGTTTAATATAGTAAATAACATAAACATAAAATTGCTAATAAAATTATAAACTCTTATTTAGCACTATATTTACTCAATTTCACACAAAACTTTAACTTTGTAAAAAAGAATCGAAAATGTATTTTAAATGGTAGATACAAGTTTCTTCTGATTTCTGTTTAGTCATCAAATTTTAGTAATTTATTTGCACATGAAGAAATGGTTAATATATTAGGAAGAAGGAAATAACAGTACACACAGTAGTCCAGCAACCATGGATGACATGTCCACTTTAGCAATCGCATTTACTCAAAAAAATACAGAATCAGACCAATTGTACATACAGTGCATAGTGAATAAGACATTTACTTATAGCACACATGAAGCTCTTTTACTTTGAAGTTGCATCAGAGACTATTTAGCAGAGACGGGCCACTTCTATTAAAATGAATGGGAGAAATTAGAACACCCAACTGCAGCCAACGGTCAACGGAAGTAGACATTGCCTGTCAATCAAATCTAGAACACGCATGCACATTAGCTACAAAAGCTGGGAAAATTGTGTTTTTAGCATAATCTAAGGTAAAGACACACCGTTTATGATACCAGTGTTGTCAAATTTTTACTGCTGATTTGAAATATGTTCTTTGATTGTAATCTTGGCCAACCGTTTTGGAGATTTCCCCATTCAAGTAGATAGGAGCTGCACTGTTATGACTGGAAATAGCCTCCCGAGAGTGTTCCAAACATGGCCGACTGACTTGCTAGAAAGACTTTGGTTGCACTCACGTGCTCGTGCGGATCCAGCGAGCAGCAGCAATCTCCTTAAATAGCCTGGATCACCTGCTTGGATTGTGACCACTGACCATCATGATTTGTGACTCAGAGGATCTTTTGATCCTGATCCTGAAGTTTTGATTCTGGCTAACTGAATACACGCTTCAGAGGAAGATATTATAATAATAATAATTTATAATTAATAATTAATAATAATTAATAATAATTAATAATTAATAATAATTTTCTTTATTTATCACACATTATACATTTGCACATATATGGTGAAATTCTTCTTTTTCACATATCCCAGCTAGGCTGGGGTCAGAGTGCAGGGTCAGCTATGATACAGCGCCCCTGGAGCAGATAGGGTCAAGGGCCTTGCTCAAGGGCCCAACAGTGGCATCTTGGCAGTGCTGGGGCTTGAACCCCCGACCTTCTGATCAGTAACCCAGAGCCTTAACTGCTGAGCTACCACTGCCCCAGATATTAGATGAGCGCTCAACAGGAAGAAAATACTGGATTTTCGTGAGGTTCGTGAATTACATCTGTTTAAACGAGATATCTGCATATTTGCAAATGGTATATACTAGAAGTTTTATTGATATTTGCCTTTTTATCATTAGAAAAGAATGTTAAAAGTTACAGGGAGCTGTTGAGGAGAGGCTGTTAGAATACGTGCTTTAGAGAAAGATTTATGAGCGTTCTACAGGATGCTGTATCTGCTGAAGTTATGTGAGGTTGGATTATTACATCTGTTTAAATGAGATATGCGCATATTTGCAGACGTTATATGATATTAGTTTTATTGATGTTTAGCTTTTTATCATTATACAAGACAGTTAAAAGTTACAGGGAACTGTTGAGGAGAGAGAGGGAGAATGAAACAGGCGAGCAGT
Source organism: Myxocyprinus asiaticus (assembly GCF_019703515.2). Taxonomy (NCBI): domain Eukaryota; kingdom Metazoa; phylum Chordata; class Actinopteri; order Cypriniformes; family Catostomidae; genus Myxocyprinus; species Myxocyprinus asiaticus. The sequence continues at coordinate 9,611,978 of NC_059374.1, forward strand.
TTAACATTATGAGCTCAAACACATCTGCCGCGGCTTTGATATTCAGACCGTTTAAATGACACTGTGTTGCACAACGGTCTATTATTGTAGTAACACAGTGCACGTAACAACAAAACGAACCGTGACTGGTCATTTACGTGTCTCAGTCGCTTCACATTCAAGCAGGCGATTTTCAGCGCCCTCAAGAAAAAAATGGCCAAACAGGAAAATGTATCGACCGATGCGATAATTCAAAAAGTCAGAATATCGTCCGATTTATTGGCCTCTGCGATATATCGGTCGACCACTATACCTAACACTCAATACAATAGGTTTTTGTTGGAAACAGCCCACAATTTAAATCATTTTTCTGCAAAAGTTTTTTGAGAATATGCGAGAAACAGTGGCTTGTGTGTCATGTGGGAACTTGCATTGTTTTTCATCATTAAACAATGCAAGTTCTCAATCAATAATTAATGATCATGCTAAATGATATCCAGTATGATATAAGGAACGCATTTATGGATTGGAGTCAATAAAGGGGTACTTGAGGATTTGGGCCATGAGACATCACAGGTTGGGAAACACTGTACTGTTATTCTGCTTTTTATTGAGGTATATGTGAACACAGGCGAACTTGTTTAGAGAAATGAAAACTTGTACAGTGCTGATGTGGTCGAGAGGAGGACAGAGACAGAGCAAGGTTACACTGCGTTTAAAGGGATAGTTCACTCCAAAATTAAAATTCTGTCATAACATTTTCATGTTGTTCTATACTCATATTACTTTCTTTCTTCTGTGGAACACAAGATGAGATGTTAGGCAGTATGTTAATAGTCTCAGTCACCTGTGACCTGTTACAGTCTTTTTTCCATATGATAAAAGTAAAAGGGTACTATTGCTGTTATTCTGCGTAATATCTCCTTTTCTGTTCCAGGAAAGAAAGAAAGTCATACAGGTTTGGAACAACATAAAGTTGAGAATTTTCATTTTTGGATGAACTATCCCTTTAAGGAAAACACTAGTAGAACTCTAGAAGAAGATTAAAAGAAGAGTGAGAAAGTGATAGAAGATAAATAGAAAGTGTGCAGTGTTGTGTAGTGACATTCTTGGCTCCTGCTAGCGCTGATCTCTGGCGCCTGGTGCCCTCGGCCTCACTCTCACGCACAATCACACTCTTTTACCACCACGGCCTATCCCTCTTTCACTGGAGTTAAGCTGAAGAAAGCACTCCTCTCTTTTTCATTGCTTTTCTCCACCTCTTCCAATTGCTCCTAAATCCCTCCGTCCAAAAAGTCACTACCTCCCATTAAGTGCATATTATACCACAGTAATACCATCCTGGTAATGTCCATGATGTTATCATGGTTTTACCACAGTATATTTGTATGGTAATACCATTGGATTTATTTGTAAGGGTTTTGTGTGTACTTAACACTAACAAAAATGTGCCATGGTCATATCTTTGTTGTATCTATGTTTTTTTCTTGTTTTGTACCATGGTAAAATCATGATGTTTTTAAAGTACACTGGAGTACCCTTTAAATACCAGGTTATACGAATATGGTTATAAATATATTAACCGTACATATACATTTTATGGTAATACCATGTTATTTTTTGTATGGTGTTCATGGTATTCTTTGAAGTACCCTGGGATATCATACTATAACATAAGGCTGAGCGCTATGATGGTATATAATGTGTGATGGTAGAAATTTGAAAACCAGCAGAGATTTAGTTATACTGTTTGCACTCAGGTAGATAAACAGTATTTGGGCAGCTAGTGGGCAGGACTGATTTTCATTATTTACACTCAAGAACAAAACATGGGGTGATGTGAGAATACAGACCAGGACGTGTCACAAAGAAGTCAAGATGAGAATTTTTTTAAATTTTTTTTTTTTTATGAAAGGTGTGTAACACAAAGTGTTTAGAGTTTAGTTGATGTGAACATTAACTGAAGCTACTGACCCGTATCTGCATGATTTTATGCATTGCACTTCTGCCACACGATTGGCTGATTAGATAATCACATGAATAAATAGATGTACAGGTGTTCCTAATAAAAAAAGTGCCCAGTGAGTGTAAAACTGTTCATTATAAGTAGAGCTGTCAAAATTAACGTGTTAATTTAAAAGGTTTAACGTGTACATTTTTCTTAATCACGATTAACTCATTGACCATTAATACAGCATAAACACTGGTGTGAAGGGCAGAACCTTTGTAATGCAAACCTTTGAAATAAACCTTTGTCGCTGATGCAAATCATGAACGCAGCTTCATGATTGCTGTAACAAAGTGGATAGCCACAGTCTACTGGTAGATTAATATTGTGGAGGATGAGAGTTTAAGGGATTTAATGCCCATTGCAATGAAAATGCAACCTATGTGGGGACTGGTTATTTCAGTTAGTCAAACTCCCACTTAGACTTTGGGAAACATTTAATGTTACTTGAACTGGTGCTATATTAATACATTTCTATCTATATTGTGGAAGGCTTTGTTTGGGAAATTTTTATAAAGTTTTATATTGTTACATATTGTTTTGTTTTCTTTCATAAAATGGACACAAATGAATTCTGACAAATGATTTATTGCAAATAAAAATTCAGATGTATAGAAAAAGTATTTTGAGGGTGTAGCAAGAACGACTAAATTTTGCAATTTCTTTTGCCGAGATTTCTGTTTCCACGGTAACAGCGACTTCTCTGATTGGTGGAACTGTCTTCAGGATTATGGGTAGTGTAGTTTTTCACCAAGAACGTGGATATTACACACCTCTGAGAGAATGGTAGTTCTATCTTGAAAGGTTAGGTTATCTCCAAAAATCTATTTCTCTAAGGAGAAAATGAAGGGGATTTTTACTTCTGGAACAAGACTGTTGCACTCTATTCATGTGCGGTCACTGGTGTGTCTGTTTTATAACATTAGTATTACTGTTTTGAATCTTTTGTTTCTAATTCACGAATTACATGATATACAGCAATGATCAGACTCTATAACCTGTCTAGGTACATTATACGGCCAAAAGGATGTGGACATCCTCTTCTAATTAACAAGTTTGATTACTACATTTATTCTAGTGAAGACAAATCATAATGCTACTCCATACAATGTTATTCTAGGGCATTGTGTGCTTCATTTTTGTGGCAACAGTTTATGGACAGCACTTGTCTATTTCAGCATTTTCTATTCCAATGCCCCAGTGCACAAATTGAGGTCTATAAAGACAGTTTACTGTGTCTGGTGTGACTGGCCTGCACAAAGCCCAGACCTAAACCCCATGGAACATCCTTGGGTGAATTGGAATGCCAACTGTGAGCCATGCCCCTTCACCCAACATCATTTCCTGACCTCACTGATGCTCTTGTGTCTGAATGGGAGCAAATCCCTGCAGCTATGTTACTACAGACACTGAAACATTATGACCACCTAATATGCTGTTGGTTTTCCACGTACCGCCAAAACAGCACTGACCCGCCGAGGCATTGTCTCTACAAGACCACTGAAGGTGTCCTGTGGTATCTGGCACAAAAACAGCGGATCCTTCAAGTCCTGTAAGTTGCAAGGTGGACCTGCCAAGGATCGGACATGTTGGTCCAGCACATCCCACAGATGCACAATCAGATTGAGATCTGGGAAATTTGGAGGCCAGGGCAACAACTTGAACTCTTCATCATGTTCCTCAAACCATTCCCGAACAATGTGTGCAGTGTGGTAGGGCGCATTATCCTGCTGAAAGAGGCCACTGCCATCAGGGAATACCATTGCTATGAAGGGGTGTACCTGGTCTGCAACAATGTTTAGGTACAGTAGGTGGCACGTGTCACATGAATGGCCGGACCTAGGGTTTCCCAGCAGAACATTTCCCAGAACATCACACTCCCTCTACCAGCTTGTCATCTTCCCACAGTGCATCCTGGTGCCATCACTTCCCCAGGTAAACAGTACACACGTACACAGCCGTCCACATGATGTAAAAGAAAACGGGACTCATCGAACCAGGCAACCTTCTTCCACTGCTCCAAGGTCCAGTTCCAGCTTGCATGCCCAATGTAGGCACTTTTGACGGTGGACAGAGGTCATCATGGGCACTCTGACCGGTCTGCGGCTATGAAAACACATACACAGCAGGGTGTGATGCACTGTGTACTGTGACACATTCATACCTTAGCCATCATTAAAATTTCCTGTGACTTGTGCCACAGTAGACCTTCTGTCGGTTCGGATAAGACGGGATAGCCTTCGTGGCCCTCATGCATTGATGAGCCTAGGGCACCCAACACCCTGTCACTGGTTTGTCCCTCCTTGGACCACTGTCGGTAGGTACTCACCACTGATGACCAGGAGCACTCCATAAGCCTAGCCTTTTCAGAGATGCTCTGACCCAGTCGTCTGGCCATAACAATTTGGCCCTTGACTTGTCTTTACTCCTGCCCATTTCTTCTGCATTCAACACGTTGACTACGAGAACTGATTGTTCGCTTACCATCTAATATACCCAGACCTTGACATGTGGCCTTGTGAGGAGATGATCAACGTTATTTGCTTCACCTGTAAGTGGTCATAATATTTTAGCTCATTGGTGTACAGTATAGTGGAAAGCCTTCGCAGAAGAGTGGAAGCTATTATTGCAGCGAAGGGGGAATTGATGCCTATGGGTTTTAAATTAAATGTTCATCAAGCACATATGGTGTCCACAACCTTTTGCCTGCATAATGAATGTACTTTCTAGTTCAGTCCTGTAGCAGAACTGTGTGTACATGGTGATAAATGAGTGTGTTCTGCCTGACCCCTTTTGGCTGGAGCGCTTTGTCAGTTTGAATTGTTGATTCATCGAAAATAAGAACTTGTCCTATCTAGTATCTGTCAGGCCTCTTAAACAGGTGAGGAAGCTGTTCAAAGAATCTGGGAGCCTTGCCGTGTCTGCACATGCTCTCAGTGAAGCTGAATGGTGGCTAAATGAATCATGAAGCTTGTTAAAGTCTCAAACTCCCGTATCCGCTGCTCACACAGTCAGTAACTGCGATGTTGCATTATGCTCATAGCTATTGTAGAGAGATCTGTGTGTGTGTGTGTGTGTGTGTGTTTGTGTGTCCTGAAAGAGAGAATGAGTGAAAAAGGAACATTCCTATCTCACTCCCACTCTCCGTCCTCCCCCGTAGCTTGTCTCTAACACCCCACCCCCTGCTTCCTTCCTGTTCTTATTTTAGCATCTATTGGATGTTTTTGCCACATCCGGCAACAAAGAGAAGCCTGTGCCATATACCAACAGCATGCTCATGTATGGCAGGCATACAGGGCCACGATCAAATATTTTTATAAGACAGCTGAAGGCTCCTCTTCTGTTTTTCTCTGTTTTTTATTGCTTTAAATATACTTATTGTGATTGGAGCATTTCTAAATCAGATCATACATTAGCTTGGAAGAGAAAGTTATTTCCCTTAATAATATTTTTCCATGCAATATTATGCTATACCTTATATGATTATTTTTCCATAATGCTAAGCATTTATGAAGTGTATAATGATTAGCACTTGCAAATGATTGAAAACTTTACACTGATGCATTGATTAATTAATCAATTTAATAGTAAATAGTCTCATATAACAATGTTTTCTGAGAATAGCTGCCAAATGAAGAATATTCAAATACATTTCATTATTGTGGCAGATGAAAGAACTGCATAAACATTACAAAAAGTGTCTTAAGAGGTCAATATAGATGAAGGTACTGTTTACAAATGCTTGGCTCCAGCAAAATAAAAAAATGAATAAATGCAGAAAAAGTGCTGTTTGTGGTTTGAAACACTCAAATATTATTGGCTGTTTGTGAATGGTTATGCAAATAAAATAATGTAATACTTCTAAAATATGTCCTCACATTAAGTGTGAGTACAGTATGTAACTTGTTCAATCTAAATCAATTGAATACCCTATTGAATAAGTCAAATATTATTTACTGTACATGGACCAATAATGTAAGCAGTAATGATGCATGTTTGAATGTAGTTTTCATCTTAAAATGCCACATTTCTCAAGCTTTAATTAGGGCTGTCAGAATTAACACGTTAACGCATGCGATTAAAAAAGTTTAATGCATCAATTGTTTTTAATCGCGATTAATGCATTCACTGTTAATACAGCAGAAACACTGGTGTAAAGGGCGGAACCTTTGTAATGTGTCCGTCTGCAGTCATTACACTAAACGCACACACAACAAACAGACACACAACAGGGCCAGAGCCATTCTACCAAGATGAACCTACAAGCTTAGTATAAAACAGTATAACGCAGCAGTCCCATAGATATTCTATGGGTGGTACTGTCGTAACTTGCTAGTTGACTGTTACACTCTCTCCTATGACAGAGGAGGTTGTTATCTCAGTAAATAAAAGAATCTCTGACAGTGCTTCCCTGTCAGTGATAAAAAGATGGAGAAAGGAGCTCTTAGCACTATTTGATGTACAAAACAAGCCCAGATGGGACTTGCAATAGAAATCAAGTATTTTTCGGCCTATGTAAGGCATATTTTAATTACCACAGAAGCACAACAAATCTTAACTAGATTGAAAACTTTGTGGACAAACTTTAGTTTGGCTTGAAAAAGCCTAGTCTGAAAGTTTACTGATGGATAGATTGCTCAGAAAGGCATTGCAAGCATGTTTTAGCATGTTGCTTGCATGTTTTAACATGTTGCTACCATGTTGCTAGCATGTATTAGCACTTAGCTAGGCTTTGTTAGCATGTTTTAGCATTTTGCTAGCTTGTTTTAGCACTTAGCTAAGAATTGCTAGCACATTTTAGTATGTTGCTAGAATGTTGCTAGCATGTATTAGCACTTAGCTAGGCAAAACAAGCCAACCCCGAAGTCTCTACGACTTTCTGATCTGACAAATATCTTGCCAATGTTAAGTCAAAGGGATATTTTGGGGCAGTTTTTTGCCCACCAGGGGTATATCATACCTCGGATCGTTTTCAAAAGTCAGAGCACACCTCTCCTCAATAAGCCGGTCGATTTGACACCTCATTGAAGGGTGTACGACAAACGGTGCGGAACGAGTTAGGTGCCAAAATTTTGTCTGGAAGAATAATAAGTATGTGAGATAATAATAGTGATGCCTTGCTATGAAAGCACCACTAATAATAATACATTTAAAAAAAGTAGATCAGTAGGTTGGCTTTTTCAGGCCAACCTAACTATCACCAAAATGCAGAATGAGACGTGTTTGTTTGCAAGCATTTTTAATGTTGAGTTCAAAGCGGCACTCGACGCTGGTGTGGACGCTCTGATGCGAATCATGAACACAGCTTCACGATTGTTGTGACAAAGCGGATAGCCACAGTCTACTTGCAAATTAATATTGTGGAGGACGAGAGTTTAAGGGATTGAATGCCCACTACAATGAATATGCAACATATGTGGAGACTAGTTCTTTCAATTAGTCAATCTCCCACTTAGACTTTACTTGATTTGGAGATATTTTAGGGCATTTCTGTCTTTATATTGTGGAATTATTTGTTTGAAAAATCTTAATAAAGCATTTTTAGCATATTGCTAAATACACCTATCAGCCACAACATTAAAACCACCTGCCTAATATTGTGTAGGTCCCCCTCGTGCTGCCAAAACAGCGCCATCCCACATCTCAGAATAACATACTGAGATGCTATTCTACTCACCACAATTGTACAGAGCGGTTATCTGAGTTATCGTAGACTTTGTCAGTTTTCAAACCAGTCAGGCTATTCTCTGTTGAGCTCTCTCATCAACAAGGCATTTACATCCGCAGAACTGCTCCTCACTGGATGTTTTTTTGTTTTTGGCACCATTCTGAGTAAATTCTAAAGTCTGTTGTGTGTGAAAATCCCAGGAGATCAGCAATACTCAAACCAGCCCGTCTGGCACCAACAATCATCCATGCGATTATCTAATCAGTCAATTATGTGGCAGCAGTGCAGTGCATCTGGCAGTGGTGGCTCAGCGGTTAAGGCTCTGGGTTACTGATCAGAAGGTTGGGGGTTCAAGCCCCAGCACTGCTGAGATGCCACTGTTGGGCCCTTGAGCAAGGCCCTTGACCCTATCTGCTCCAGGGGTGCCGTAACATGGCTGACCCTGCACTCTGACCCCAGCTTAGCTGGGATATGTGGAAAAAAAAGAATTTCACTGTACATGTGCAAATGTATAATGTGTGATAAATAAAATTAAAATTATTATTAATTATTAATTAAAATCATACAGATACGGGTCAGAAGCTTCAGTTAATGTTCACATCAATCAGAATGGGGAAAAAATGTAACCTCAGTGATTTGGACTGTGGCACGATTGTTGGTGCCAGATGGGCTGGTTTGAGTGTTTCTGTACTGCTGATCTCCTGGGACTTTCACACACAACAGTCTCTAGAATTTACTCAGAATGGTTCCATCCAGTGAGTGGCAGTTCTCTGGATGGAAATGCTTGTTGATGAGAGAGGTCAGCAGAGAATGGCCAGACTGGTTCGAACTGACAAAGTCTACAGTAACTCAGATAAACGCTCTGTACACTTGTGTTGAGAAGAACAGCAACTCAGAATGCTAGTCTGAGATATGGGTTGGCGCTGTTTTGGCGGCTCGAGGGGGACCTACCCAATATCAGGCAGTTGGTTTTAATGTTGTGGCTGATCAGTGTGTGTGTGTATATATATATATATATATATATATATATATATATATATATATACACACACACACACACACACACACACACACACAGGGTTGGGGAGTAACGGAATTCATGTAACGGGATTACGCATTTAAAATACAAAATATAAGTAACTATATTTAACTACAGTTACAATTTAAATCATTGGTAATTAGAATACAGTTACATTCAAAAAGTATTTTGATTAATGAAGAGATTACTTTGCATTTTATTGTCATTTGTTTCATTTAATATTTGTTCCTTTCAGATGGAAAACATTTATACATATAAATGATGCAATCCAAAGTGCATTTGAACAGTGGTGAAACACTTTATTATGATGTGTTACATTCATATGAGCAGACAGAGAAGTACATTTGAAATAAGTTTGGAGCAGAAGAAATATAAATAAACCTTGTGTAAATTGTCAGCTTTACGCTAAGCTAAAATGCTATTTCTTGCCATTTTATATGCCCATTACCAGGCACATTTTTTTTTATCAAGAAAATTCACATTGGATCATAATTTCTTTTTTTCAAGTAAGACCTTTGATAATAGGGCAAAAATCGTATTCTTGATAAATTCCTGTAAAAATTCCTGTAAAAATATCTAAAAATCCTTAAAACAAGATCAGTTTGATTTATCTTGTTTTAGAAACAACACTGCATAAGATATTTAGGTTTTTCAGAGAATGTATTTTTAACATGTGTATTTTTTCTTACTGTACTGGCAGAGTTTTTATAGTCAAAACAAGAAAACAATCTACCAATGCTGAAGAAGTAATCCAAAGTTACTGACCTGGTGTAATCTAACGGAATACGTTACTAATGACATTTTACAGCATGTATTCTGTAATCTGTAGTAAAATACATTTCAAAAGTAACCCTCCCAACCCTGTGTGTGTATATATATATATACAGGTGCATCTCAATAAATTAGAATGTCATGGAAAAGTTCATTTATTTCAGTAATTCAACTCAAATTGTGAAACTCGTGTATTAAATAAATTCAATGCACACAGACTGAAGTAGTTTAAGTCTTTGGTTCTTTTAATTGTGATGATTTTGGCTCACATTTAACAAAAACCCACCAATTCACTATCTCAAAAAATTAGAATACATCATAAGACCAATAAAAAAAACATTTTTAGTGAATTGTTGGCCTTCTGGAAAGTATGTTCATTTACTGTATATGTACTCAATGCTTGGTAGGGGCTCCTTTTGCTTTAATTACTGCCTCAATTCGGCGTGGCATGGAGGTGATCAGTTTGTGGCACTGCTGAGGTGGTATGGAAGCCCAGGTTTCTTTGACAGTGGCCTTCAGCTCATCTGCATTTTTTGGTCTCTTGTTTCTCATTTTCCTCTTGACAATACCCCATAGATTCTCTATGGGGTTCAGGTCTGGTGAGTTTGCTGGCCAGTCAAGCACACCAACACCATGGTCATTTAACCAACTTTTGGTGCTTTTGGCAGTGTGGGCAGGTGCCAAATCCTGCTGGAAAATGAAATCAGCATCTTTAAAAAGCTGGTCAGCAGAAGGAAGCATGAAGTGCTCCAAAATTTCTTGGTAAACGGGTGCAGTGATTTTGGTTTTCAAACAACACAATGGACCAACACCAGCAGATGACATTGCAACCCAAATCATCACAGACTGTGGAAACTTAACACTGGACTTCAAGCAACTTGGGCTATGAGCTTCTCCACCCTTCCTCCAGACTCTAGGACCTTGGTATCCAAATGAAATACAAAACTTGCTCTCATCTGAAAAGAGGACTTTGGACCACTGGGCAACAGTCCAGTTCTTCTTCTCCTTAGCCCAGGTAAGACGCCTCTGACGTTGTCTGTGGTTCAGGAGTGGCTTAACAAGAGGAATACGACAACTGTAGCCAAATTCCTTGACATGTCTGTGTGTGGTGGCTCTTGATGCCTTGACCCCAGCCTCAGTCCATTCCTTGTGAAGTTCACCCAAATTCTTGAATCGATTTTGCTGGACAATCATAAGGCTGCGGTTCTCTCGTTGGTTGTGCATCTTTTTCTTCCACACTTTTTCCTTCCACTCAACTTTCTGTTAACATGCTTGGATACAGCACTCTGTGAACAGCCAGCTTCTTTGGCAATGAATGTTTGTGGCTTACCCTCCTTGTGAAGGGTGTCAATGATTGTCTTCTGGACAACTGTCAGATCAGCAGTCTTCCCCATGATTGTGTAGCCTAGTGAACCAAACTGAGAGACCATTTTGAAGGCTCAGGAAACATTGCAGGGGTGTTTTGAGTTGATTAGCTGATTGGCATGTCACCATATTCTAATTTTTTGAGATAGTGAATTGGTGGGTTTTTGTTAAATGTGAGCCAAAGTCATCACAATTAAAAGAACCAAAGACTTAAACTACTTCAGTCTGTGTACATTGAAATTATTTAATACACGAGTTTCACAATTTGAGTTGAATTACTGAAATAAATGAACTTTTCCACGACATTCTAATTTATTGAGATGCACCTGTATATATATATATATATATATATTACACACACACACACACACACTGGCAGCCAAAAGTTTGGAATAATGTAAAGATTTTGCTCTTATGGAAAGAAATTGGTACTTTAATTCACCAAAGTGGCATAAAACTGATCACAATGTATAGTCAGGACATTAAGAACATGAAAAATTACTATTACAATTTGAAAAAAAAAAAAAAATACTTTTTAAACTACTACAAAGATTTCTCATCAAAAAATCCTCCATGTGCAGCAATAACAGCTTTGCAAATCCTTGGCATTCTAGCTGTCAGTTTGTCCAGATACTCAGGTGACATTTCACCACATGCTTCATGTAGCACTTGCCGTGGATCAATAGCGATGTTCGCGCGGCACTTAATGTGCGGACCTCCGCTTTTAATTCCGGGAACGCGGAGGAGCATAAACAAGCCAGTTATGCCCTCCGAAAAACTATCAAAACAGCAAAACGCCAGTACAGGAGCAAGATTGAAGGACAGTTTAACACCACCAACTCTAGAAGCATGTGGCAGGGAATTAACATCATCACGGACTTTAAAGGGAATAAAAACTCCGCCATGAACACCGCTGCCTCTCTACCGGATGAGCTAAATACTTTTTATGCTCGTTTCGAGGGAAATAACACCGCCCTCGCGGAGAGAGCTCTCACGGCCGAAGCTACAGAGGTTAGTTCACTCTCCGTCTCTGTAGCGGTTGTAACCCGATCCTTCCGACGGGTGAATATCCGCAAAGCCGCGGGTCCAGACGGCATTCCGGGCCGCGTCATCAGAGCGTGCGCGAACTAGCTGGCTGGTGTTTTTACGGACATTTTCAACCTTTCCCTCTCTTTGTCTGTAGTCCCCACATGCTTTAAAACATCCACCATTGTGCCTGTTCCAAAACAATCAAAAATAACTTGTTTAAATGACTGGCGTCCTGTTGCTCTGACCCCCATCATCAGCAAATGTTTTGAGAGACTAATCAGAGATTACATCTGCTCTGTCTTGCCACTCAATCTTGACCCGCTGCAGTTTGCTTACCGCAACAACCGCTCCACTGATGATGCCATTGCATCTACAATACACACTGCTCTCTCCCACCTGGAAAAAAAGAACACTTATGTGAGAATGTTGTTTGTAGACTACAGCTCAGCATTCAACACCATAGTGCCCTCCAAGCTAGATGAGAAACTCCGGGCTCTGGGCTTAAACAGCTCGCTGTGCAGCTGGATCCTGGACTTCCTGTCAAGCAGACGCCAGGTGGTTAGAATAGGCAGCAACATCTCCTCATCACTAACCCTCAACACTGGAGCCCCGCAGGGCTGTGTTCTCAGCCCACTACTGTATTCCTTGTACACACATGACTGTGTGGCAACACATTGCTCCAATGCCATCATTAAGTTTGCTGATGACACGACGGTGGTAGGTCTGATCACTGACAATGATGAAACAGCCTACAGAGAGGAGGTGCACACTCTGACACACTGGTGTCAGGAGCACAACCTCTCCCTCAACGTCAGTAAGACAAAGGAGCTTGTGGTGGACTTCAGAAGAAAAGACAGAGAACACAGTCCCATCACCATCAATGGAGCACCAGTGGAGAGAGTCAGCAGCTTCAAGTTCCTGGGTGTCCACATCACTGAGGAACTCACATGGTCCGTCCACACTGAAGTCGTTGTGAAGAAGGCTCATCAGCGCCTCTTCTTCCTGAGACGGCTGAGGAAGTTTGGAATGAACCGCCACATCCTCACACGGTTCTACACCTGCACTGTGGAGAGCATCCTGACTGGCTGTATCTCCGCCTGGTACGGCAATAGCACCGCCCACAACCGCAAAGCACTGCAAAGGGTGGTGCGAACTGCCAAACACATCATCGGAGGTGAGCTTCCCTCCCTCCAGGAAATATATACAAGGCGGTGTGTGAAAAAAGCTCGGAGGATCATCAGAGACTCCAGCCACCCGAGCCATGGGCTGTTCTCACTGCTACCATCAGGTAGGCGGTATCGCAGCATCAGGACCCGCACCAGCCGACACCATGATAGCTTCTTCCCCCAAGCAATCAGACTTCTGAACTCTTGATCTCCCACGATCAAAATACATCAGCCCTGCACTTTATTACTCTTTTATCTCACACCGGACTGTCATAAATTATATTACTGTTATTATATTATGTCTCTCTTAACAACTGACTATCAACCGACAGCCTGAATGTCAATACAGTACAATACTGTACATTCTATATATATATATATATATATATACTTTTTATATATTTTTTAATTTTTATTGAATAATGTGTATCTATATAGTAAAAAAAAAAAAAAAAAAAAAACAGCATATTGTATACTGTACAGTGTATGTTATTATTTGTATATTGTTGAGTGTAATTATGTGTATAACAGATGTTTAAATTGTGTTGTGTTAATTTGATGTTTTAAGTTGAGTGTAATTATGTATAACAGATGTTTAAATTGTGTTGTGTTAATTTGATGTTTTAAGTTGAGTGTAATTATGTGTATAACAGATGCTTAAATTGTGTTGTGTTAATTTGATGTTTTAAGTTGAGTGTAATTATGTGTATAACAGATGTTTAAATTGTGTTGTGTTAATTTGATGTTATTGTAAATTGGTATATGTCTCATCACTGTCACGACTGCTATGTTGATCGGAACTGCACCCAAGAATTTCACACACCATTGCACTTGTGTATATGGCTGTGTGACAGTAAAGTGATTTGATTTGATTTGATTTTGATTTGAGATGTGGCTGTCTTGTCGGGCATTTCTCACGTACCTTACAGTCTAGCTGATCCCACAAAAGCTCAATGGGGTTAAGATCCATAACACTCTTTTCCAATTATCTGTTGTCCAATGTCTGTGTTTCTTTGCCCACTCTAACCTTTTCTTTTGGATTTTCCGTTTCAAAAATGGCTTTTTCTTTGCAATTCTTCCCATAAGGCCTGCACCCCTGAGTCTTCTCTTTACTGTTGTACATGAAACTGGTGTTGGGTGGGTAGAATTCAATAAAGCTGTCAGCTGAGGACATGTGGGGCATCTATTTGTTAAACTAGAGACTCTGATGTACTTATCTTCTTGTTTAGTTGTACATCTGGCCTTCCACATCTCTATCTGTCCTTGTTACAGCCAGTTGTCCTTTGACTTTGAAGACTGTAGTGTACACCTTTGTATGAAATCTTTTTTTCTTTTTTGCAGTTTCAATCATTGTATAGCCTTCATTCCTCAAAACAATGATTAACTGATGAGTTTCTAGAGAAAGTTGTTTCTTTTTTTTTGTTGCCATTTTTGACCTAATGTTGACCTTAAGACATGCCAGTCTATTGCATACTGTGGCAACTCAAAAACAAACACAAAGACAATGTTAAGCTTCATTTAACGAACCAAATAGCTTTCAGCTGTGTTTGATATAATGGCAAGTGATTTTCTATTACCAAATTAGCAATTTAGCATGATTACACAAGGATAAGGTGTTGGAGTGATGGCTGCTGGAAATGAGGCCTGTCTAGATTTGATCAAAAATGACTTTTTTCAAATAGTGATGGTGCAGTTTTTTACATCAGTAATGTCCTGACTATATTTGTGATCAGTTGAATGCAACTTTGGTGAATTAAAGTACCAATTTCCTTCCAAAACAGCAAAATCAGTACATAATTCCAAACTTTTGGCCACCAGTGTATATATATATATATATATATATATATATATATATATATATATATATATATATGTATATATACATTATTATTAAAAAAAAAAAAATTAACACCTAACCCCACCCCTACCAACATGATCACACGGGAAGTCGTTGTGTTGTTTCCGAATGTTTCAGTACCCTGGCATCGGCCTGATCATGCCCAGTTACTGACAAGCGCCAAGTACCATCAGACATTTTTGTATCCATTAGACATTTTTGTTTCCATTAGACATTTTTGTATCCATTTATATGTTTTTACTTACTCCTGTGGCATAACCAGATGCACATTGAGACCAAGGTTCTCGTCCTGCGTTGGAACTAGTAAGTAATCATGTTAGCATAATGTATGACTCTGGGTTGTAATGGGATTCAGAGTTTCCAGTTTCCCCACCTAGACACATTTTTTACTTTGTTGACAGTTAGGTTTAGGGTTTGGCGTAGAGTAAATGAAATATGCATTCCTCTTAACTGTATTACACAGTTTACAGCTAAATACAACTTGCTTTAAAACTTGCTTTTGGCATCCCTCTGTGGGCATTTCACCCTGAAACTGGAGCTCACACGTGCCAATGGGGGGCAGTGCTTTTAATTTTGCTAAGCACAGACTGAGTTTAGCTCAAAAAAAGCCCACTCTTAACTAATTCACTCTGAGGTCAGTCTGCCCTTACGCCTAAACATTAATCAATAATAAAACAACAATATAGCCAACCAGCAATATAAAAGATGTAACAAGCTGATCAAAATATTAAAGTACAGTCACAATAATAAAAAAATAAGAAAAAAAAATAACTGCATTTAAAGTCTTCTGAAACCATACAATAGCTCTGTGTGAGGAACAGAGTGAAACTGAAGGTTTTGATCACTGAAAATCTTCCTCTTTGTGAAGGCAGTCATATCTCATTCAAAAATACACATCCTTAATTAGGGACAGCCTTAACCCCGGGTTAAATGAAATCCTGGGTTATCTTGTTTCATGTTTTGTACTGTTCATACTTTACCCTGGGTTAATAATGAAATGTGGGTATTCATGTTCCGACGTTTCACACTGTATGTTCGTAAAACACTGGGTTAACGTTCTTATTTGCATATTTATGATGTCAATAATAATGATTGGACGAACATAGTTTGTGACAGACACCCAACCTGTCATTAGAGCTCTTCTGTGGAAATTTCGTCAAGCAATCAGCTCTATTTGTCTTTAGTCTTCTGAAAAATCATACCACCAAAACACACGCAAATGGAATATTGTCCCTTCATCATGCCAGTTGTCGTGTTTGCCGTCAATGTTCTTCGTCCCTCAGACGAAGAATGAAAACAGTATGTGAAAGTTTTGAGAATGTACAAAGCACATGAATATTAAATGAGGTAAGCACTGAGGCATTATATGATTGGTTGTGTGTTGCTTAACACATTTCTGTAACATTCTAACATTGTTTCACACTGTATACCTTTGGCACCACAATGCAGGGTTGGCGCAGTTCTTAATCCCAATCCTGCGCAGTGTGAAAGCCCTTTTGTGTCCCACAACAAATAAAAAAATAAGCAAATAAGAAATAAATAAACATTGCAATGAGTAAATAATGGCAGAATTTTCAAATCATTTCATTTCAAAATTTTGCCATGGGTAAAGTATTGAAATTTCAGAAATGATGTTGAATATGGCATCAGCGTGACATTTGAAATACAGGTGCATCTCAATAAATTAGAATGTCGTGGAAAAGTTCATTTATTTCAGTAATTCAACTCAAATTGTGAAACTCGTGTATTAAATAAATTCAATGCACACAGACTGAAGTAGTTTAAGTCTTTGGTTCTTTTAATTGTGATGATTTTGGCTCACATTTAACAAAAACCCACCAATTCACTATCTCAAAAAATTAGAATATGGTGACATGCCAATCAGCTAATCAACTCAAAACACCTGCAAAGGTTTCCTGAGCCTTCAAAATGGTCTCTCAGTTTGGTTCACTAGGCTACACAATCATGGGGAAGACTGCTGATCTGACAGTTGTCCAGAAGACAATCATTGACACCCTTCACAAGGAGGGTAAGCCACAAACATTCATTGCCAAAGAAGCTGGCTGTTCACAGAGTGCTGTATCCAAGCATGTTAACAGAAAGTTGAGTGGAAGGAAAAAGTGTGGAAGAAAAAGATGCACAACCAACCGAGAGAACCACAGACTTATGAGAATTGTCAAGCAATTTGGGTGAACTTCACAAGGAATGGACTGAGGCTGGGGTCAAGGCATCAAGAGCCACCACACACAGACGTGTCAAGGAATTTGGCTACAGTTGTTGTATTCCTCTTGTTAAGCCACTCCTGAACCACAGACAACGTCAGAGGCATCTTACCTAGGCTAAGGAGAAGAAGAACTGGACTGTTGCCCAGTGGTCCAAAGTCCTCTTTTCAGATGAGAGCAAGTTTTGTATTTCATTTGGAAACCAAGGTCCTAGAGTCTGGAGGAAGGGTGGAGAAGCTCATAGCCCAAGTTGCTTGAAGTCCAGGGTTAAGTTTCCACAGTCAGTGATGATTTGGGGTGCAATGTCATCTGCTGGTGTTGGTCCATTGTATTTTTTGAAAACCAAAGTCACTGCACCCGTTTACCAAGAAATTTTGGAGCACTTCATGCTTCCTTCTGCTGACCAGCTTTTTAAAGATGCTGATTTCATTTTCCAGCAGGATTTGGCACCTGCCCACACTGCCAAAAGCACCAAAAGTAGGTTAAATGACCATGGTGTTGGTGTGCTTGACTGGCCAGCAAACTCACCAGACCTGAACCCCATAGAGAATCTATGGGGTATTGTCAAGAGGAAAATGAGAAACAAGAGACCAAAAATTGCAGAGGAGCTGAAGGCCACTGTCAAAGAAACCTGGGCTTCCATACCACCTCAGCAGTGCCACAAACTGATCACCTCCATGCCACGCCGAATTGAGGCAGTAATTAAAGCAAAAGGAGCCCCTACCAAGTATTGAGTACATACACAGTAAATGAACATACTTTCCAGAAGGCCAACAATTCACTAAAAATGTTTTTTTTTATTGATCTTATGATGTATTCTAATTTTTTGAGATAGTGAATTGGTGGGTTTTTGTTAAATGTGAGTCAAAATCATCACAATTAAAAGAACCAAAGACTTAAACTACTTCAGTCTGTGTGCATTGTATTTATTTAATACACGAGTTTCACAATTTGAGTTGAATTACTGAAATAAATGAACTTTTCCACGACATTCTAATTTATTGAGATGCACCTGTATAAGCAAAGGATGACTTTTTGTTAATGTGGGCAACAAAGCAAGGAGGACGTTTTTGTCGTGCAGGCAAAAAGTCTCTAAGGGACGTGTCTTTTTGAGTGTGTCACAGGAAAGACTAAATGTGTAGTTACTGTGTTTTGCCCTTGCAGTAAAGTACAGCTCAACCAACTTCATGAGGTGCATCCTGGGGTGCATTTTAAACAGTAATGTTCCCAGGTATGCTTCCTTTACTATCTGGGCCAATTAATCCATTAAAAAATATTAGAGTTTTTGTTTTGTAAATAAATTAATATGTAGGCACAATTTATATGTTTACATATAACACATTTTAAGAATTCAATCCAAACCTTTGACCTGTACTTCACATTAAATGTTCATTTCTCACATCGCTCACTTGCTAAAGGTGATGTGCATGTACTCCATCCATGATTCACAAATAGGAGTTTCCATACATTCAACAACTTTACCTGAGCCTATCTGTCATGTAATGATGTCAGGTTGCGAATTAAGGTGAGAAGCGGAAACAAGTGTTTTGACATACAAACATAAACAGATATCTATTTAGGGTCACATTTGAAATTTGCCCAAATCATTACCAAAAAATCTGATCTCATCAGTGTTTTTTTCCTTTTTACACACATGCAACAATTTGATCTGTGCCTAATGTCTTAAAAAAAATCAGAATTGTATGACTGTATAAATGTGGCCTAAGCGGCTGAGTCATCATTGTAATCACCTTCATGCTGATCAGCACTGTGTGTGTGTAATATAGGTCTGTAGCTTCTGGAGAGAAGTTTTATATGAAAATGTTCAACTGAACTAGTGAAGATTAATTTCAGTAGGATCACATGACTTCTCCCCCACTTTCTTTCACTATTTCTTTTTTCTTTCCTCATTCTCTCTGCGTTTCAGTAGCTGTACAGTGTAAAACTGCCTTAGAAAGCTGCTTCACATGCCACTTACACGCAACTAGCCTCGCATGTACAAACATGCTCTGATGAAGAATTGCTGCAACCTTGAACTCTCCAAACCACTATGACAGCCTACCGTGGCACAATAAAGACGCAGCTGCAGAAAACAGCAGTGCAGTGATAACCCTCAGTATGCACGCTAACAGAGTGCAACAGTCGTGTTCCGGAAGTAAAAATCCTAATCAAAGGCGAATTGATTTTTTTTTTCTCCCCAATTTGGAATGCCCAATTCCCAATGCGCTCTAAGTCCTCGTGGTGGCATAGTGACTCGCCTCAATACGGGTGGCGGAGGACGAATCTCAGTTGCCTCCACTTCTGAGACTGTCAACCCACGCATCTTATCACGTGGCTTGTTGAGCGCGTTACTGCGGAGACATAGCGCATGTGGAGGTTTCATGCTATTCTCCGCTGCATCTACGCACAACTCACCACGTGCCCCACTGAGAAAGAACCACATTATAGCGACCACGAGGAGGTTACCCCATGTGACTCTACCCTCCCTAGCAACCGGGCCAATTTGGTTGCTTAGGAGACCTGGCTGGAGTCACTCAGCACGCTCTGGATTCGAACTCGCGACTCCAGTCGCTGAGCTACCCAGGCCCCTGAATTGATTTTTAACAATAACTTATAAACAATGAAAGACAGAGAAAAGACTGCCGTGAGCTCTGAGGTTGTTAATCGATGGTATATGTCTCTGTTGAAGTCATCAGTCCGCATTAATTCAACATCTTTGTTTAAAAATTCTGTTTAATAGTGGAATTCCTGGTGAAGAACTACACTACCCATGATCCAGCAGAGAAAAATCCACCAATCCGAGAATTGTGGCCAACAAAGCGCACAAAACAAACTCTGCAGCGACCACTCACTTCCATGACACACTGCGAATGATGCACTCAAACTACTTGTATGTTTGCAAAATATGTGAATTTATTTTAAATGAAATTAAAACATATTATTTGTATACTTGTGATCAACAACTTTAAATCAATAGTTTTATATTTTACATCATTTTTAATTTGATTACGTCATTTGCAATGCTTCATGTGATTGTAGTTCATTCCCTCAAGAAAGACCTTAGGTGCACGTTAGGTTTGTAATGTTTTGATTCACCTAGGAGCTGGTTGGTTTTGTTCATGCCTTAAAACTCTTTTCTTAAGGATTTTATGAAATCCTTATGGAAAAAATTAACTGGGAAGGTGCTGCAGAGCCACACATAAATATTCATCCACTTGAAAACTTAGATCCATACAATAAACTGGCAATAATGTATTTTGTTTGCCTGTATATTTGTTCAAAATGCTGACATACGTATTTAAAAGCAGGCCTAGTATAAGTTTTATTCTATTTTTAAGTCATAGTGTAGCTGAAAGCTCCATTACACATTGTTTGATGTAGATACACAAGCATGTGGGGCAGAGAGTCTGCTGACCTCCCAAATTCCACAGCGACCCTCAGTTTTCCAATGGAAATCTGTGGTCAAATATGGTACTGCAAGGAGCCCTCACTGAGACCCATTGGGGCAGAAATTAATCTGCCCATAAATGTAGTGCCAAACCAAAGGGAACTTCAGTAGTAGTGCACGACAGCAATGTGACAGATTGCAAACATGGCGAGCACTATCGATTTCGTGTGGGTAACAGCGTGTCGTTTTTACTGCAAATTCAAGACAAATTGGCCATCAAGCAACTTGGATCTGACAAGCCAGACATAAAAAAGAATTTGGCAATCAAAAGAAAAGGGTAGGTGATAAGACATTTTATGTTTTGTATGACAAAAAATTGTATGTCAAAAAGCCTTGGCTCTTGAAACTTTCTGTTTTAAATTTACTGTGAATTAAAACATCACTGTAACGTTGCTGGAAACAGGAAGACAAAGAGACTATGATGTAGGAGTTATGAACCCAAGTGCGGTTTTATTTACAGTTGTGGAATCCAAAAAACCCTGACTACAAATGTGAAACATAAACATGAACTTCAATATAAACTTGACTAAACATAAACTTGACTTGACATAAACTAAACTAAACTTGGCATGGCTAGAACAAAACATCAAAGTTACATTAACAATACCTGACACTAGACAATGGCAAACATGAGGGCTAAATACTGTACAAGGACATGGGTACCGGGTAAACAAGACAACCAATCACAAGACTAAACTATAAACAAGATAACAAGACTAAATGAACTTAAACCAATGAAAAGACAAGACTAATAACAAAGTAATCAAACAATGAACCAATGGAAACAAGACACATGAACAGGGGAAAACACATGACAAGATAATATGAGGGAACAGGAAATCACATGACATGACAGGAACAGGAACTAAACTTGAAAATAAACGACATGAAAAAACATGAACAAAACACATCTAGACGCAACAATTACTTTCATTATAAAACGTTTAGTTCTTTAGTACTGTGGAAATGTAAAAATGGCATGTAAATGGTTCTGTTTCTCTCCCTCTCCTCCCTGGGGTTTTTCAACAACACTTAACATTATAAAATAACATTCGATTTAGATTCTGATCTACAAGTCAACATTTTAAGGTAAAGCTTTCTTATTTAGAAAATTAGAATCAACATTATGTTCTAAGAGTGCTTCCTTGTGGTGGAATAATGCAAGGATACCACATATTGTGTCAGTGCTTTGTTTAAATGTTGAATAAGTTGAATAATAATAATAAATAAAAATTGCAAGATCTGCCCCACCTACTGAGTATCTGTGATCATGAGCCACAACTGGCGCTGTTGCGTTCTATACCTTTGGCTGGTTTGCTACTGGCCTTTCTAAATTGTGTGAACATTTGACAATGTCTCTTATGTTGTACTTGGGTATTTGACGCAACTTTTTTTATCCAACCTCAAGATTTTCAATTAAAATGCATGTGAATGTATAAGGAAAAGTGTATATTTTAGCTTTCTGATACAGCTCACCATTTAATCACCTTTTGCCTTCACTAGAAAAGTGCAAATATTCCATGTAATCTCTCAATTAATATGTTAATAAAAGCTGCATGCATACTAATTCTAAACGCAAAATGCTGTTTAAAGTAGTTTTAGATGGAGTATAGCATGTCACACCACAAGACATGTCAACTACCCATTTTAACACAAGTCGTTTTTCTTCAATAAAACACGTGGACTTTAAAACTCCAAAGTCATAAAACCCTTTTTTGTGTCAGCCAATCCATTCTCTGCTTAATTCTCACACTTGTTGTCAAAAGATAGAGGTTTTGGCCGCTTGACACAAATGAAACCCAACAATTTGCTAGCCACAACAATGGCAGATCACAACCACTGAATCTCTCAAAACACACTATCACTCTGAATAGAGCTTGCTGAAAGATGGTGAGGTTAGAAGTTGTTTTGTATGCGTGCCTCTATTTTCCCATGTTCTTGGCTGGGTTTGGCCCGACCTCAGCCTCGGTTTGTGCGTACAGATGCCAAATTAGGTCCACAAGCCTTATTCGGAATGTCAGAAGTGTGTGAGAGTTGAGCGGAGATCAGTTCCTACTGCGTTCCCTCTCTCTGCTCATTGTGAAATCATGCGATAATGTTCTTCTTTGTTCGGGCCGTGTTAATCTTCGAACTTAGCCCATATGTGGTGCATTAAAGGAACTTTTGCGCTGTGCTGAAGTCATGGGTTGGGTGAATTGAATGTTGTTTAAAATTGTTGGGAGTGCAGCCAGAGGAAATTCTGTGCTGAGTCCACTGTAAACTTCAGTATTACAAGAGTAAGCATTTTTAACTGTGTGAATGCAAGAAAAAGCTTGGGAGAGGATTTTATGGCTGAGATCCACACAGAGGTGACTCAGGAGAGTACGGTGTGTTTGTGTGTTCCAAAAATTGCTTGTATTTCTCAATTTTCAGGTCTTGTCTATAAAACACATATAGGGCGAATTCACTTAACAGTTGTGGGACTTTTGTGTGCGATATTTTAGTGCAAAACCCTGTATCTTATTTACTAACCACCCGTAATTTTGTTCGAGTGGGCGCTACATGTGCTGAAATTAAGTCACTGTAATTCTTTTCAGCGCAAAAATGCCTTCTTTCTATGTAAAATAAGCTCTATATATTTGGTGCCAGGCACAAAAAAAATTGTGCTAAAGAGCACAATAGTGTCCAACCACTTTTTCAGCCACCTCGGTTCCAGAAGTATTTTTCCAATTCATTTCTTCCATAGGGATATATATATATATTATACTGTACATATTTAATGGGAAGTAAACATGCGTACATGTATATATACTGTTGGGACACTAAAATGTATTTGGACACTTAAGTCACACTTAAAATGTCTGAATGCCATTGTATTAGATCACAAACACATCAAACCAAGTGGTATTTGTTTTAAAAGGAGCAAAACATTTCACAAAAGGAAGTTTGTTAGGTTTACTGTAAATTATAAAACAAAAGATATACAGTTCAAAATGAAGAATAAAAAGTATTTGGACTGACATTATATATCCATTAAAATTACCTTGGAACCAGTAGGTTAAAAGTCATTGCTAAAATGGCTAAGAAAATTGAAGTTAGAGCTTAGATAAGGTTTAGCATTGTTGCAGATGCCATTTTGTGGCATCAGTGCAATGAGATTTATACATTTTTAAGTGGCTTTACAGACAAAATATCTTTGGGGGCCATTGTATTATGTCTTATCAGGGTGTTATGGAAAAAAAAAACTCTTTTGTGTCATTATTGATAGTTACTAAGATAGTTTAGGTCTGATCAGTGTGTTTTTTTTTTATATGTTCAATGCATATTCTTTATTTAAAATTGAGGTTTGCATAATGAGTTTTTCTGAAGAATATCGTTTGTGTTGCACTTTGAGCAATTTCAGTGTTAGTTGAGTTTGGCTTTGTGGATAATTTTGCAGCATCTTTTTTAGTGGTTTAGAATGCACTCACAACACAAAAACCTCAATCAGGATTTTCCCCACACAAAACCCGCCTGGTCAGGGTATATGTCTGAAATCATTTAGTGGTGAATGGCATGGCTTATCTGAGCCATATGAGGCAGCAGAGTTGAGGGAGAGCCAGATGTTGAGATGGAGAGAGCAGGAAACAGCTCGGCATGCCATAGGAGTCGTCTTTGAAAACAGGAAGGCAACTTGTTCCCTGCTTATGGGCTGTTTCCTGTGGCAAGGGCAGGCTGTGGACTTTGCCATTTACTGAGAAGGTGCATAAGTGGAAATGACTATTTATGGGTATTAGAGGAAGCAGGTCTGCCCACTTGGCAGCTTTTGGCCCAGTAGCACTTTTTATCAACTACAAGTTGCTGTGTTAAGTTTTCTTTTCGTAGTCATGCCAATTATATTTTAAATATTATAAATAAAATATTATTTGGACACTTAAAGGAATAGTTCACCCAAAATTTAAAATTCTCACATCATTTACTCAGCCTCATGCCTTGTGTATGACTTTCTTTCTTCTGCTGAACACAAACAAAGATTTTTAAAAGAATATCTCAGCTTTGTTGGTCCTCACATTGCAAGTGAATGGGTACCAAAAATGTTAAACTCCAAAAGCATATAAAGGCAGCATAAAAGAAATCCATATTACTCAAGTGCTTTAATCCATATCTTCAGAAGTGATATAAGTTTGGGTGAGAAACAGATAAATATTTAAGTCCTTTTTACTATCACTCTCCGCTTTCACGTTCACATTCTTCTTCTTTTGTTTTTGGTGATTTGCATTCTTCGTGCATATCGCCACCTACTGGGCAGGGAGGAGAATTTATAGTAAAAAAAGGACTTAAATATTGATCTGTTTCTCATGCACACCTATCATATTTCTTCTGAAGAAATAGACTTAACCACTGGAAACTTATGGATTATTCTTATGTTGCTATTTTATGCTGCGTTTGTGTTCAGCAGAAGAAAGAAAGTCATACACATCCGGGATGGCAGATGGGTGAACTGTCCCTTTAAACCTCTCTTAAAAATTTACTGTATGAATGTCACTGCATTAGATAAATAAAATAAATAAAATAACAAATGGCATTTATTGTACAGAAAGTTCACACAATATAAAGTTTTCAAGCAAAATACACTACCGGTCAAAAGTTTGAGACACTTACTCATTCTTTATAAAAAAATACATAATAATAATTCACATTTTAGAATAATAGTAAAGTCATCAAAACTATGGAATAACATAAATGGAACTATGGGAATTATGTTGTGACCAAACAAATCTTCAAAGTCAAACCCTTTGCCTAGAATTTGCACACATGTACTCTTGACATTTTCTCAACCAACTTCTTGAGGTATCACCCTGAGATGCTTTTTAAACAGTATTGAAGGAGTTCCCATCTATGTTGGGCACTTATTTCTGTCAAGTGTTTCAAAACTTTTGACTGGTAGTGTATATACATAAAATGTTTCTTTAGATTTTAAATGATAATATATATATATATATATATATATATATATATATATATATATATATATATATATATGCATAAACTGTTCAAAATCAACATAAATGGGAATTTGAAATTTGAACATTGCAAAAATTGCAACGTTGCAAAGAAAAGTTTAGCTAGTTTTTAGAAAAGGTCTAGCATAATTTGTATGCAGATGCCGCACTGAGTTTTATATTTTGTTATTTAATGCAATGAAATACATTTTTAATTGTGGCTTAAGTGTCCAGATACGTTTTGGGGCCACTGTATTTAACAAATCTTGTAGAGCGCAAAAGTTTCGGGACAAATAACTATACCTAATCTGTGCTAGTATTATACAGTAACAGTTCTCTCAGTGCAACTTACAGCGTCCTCAGCAATAGATTTTGTTGATCATTGAGTTCTCACCATTGAAAGACTGAAGGCAGCTGTTCTGGCAGCTTAACAGACTGACCTCTGCTGGCACTGCAAGAGCAGAGAGTTTGAGGTTTGCTATAGCAAACTGTTTTTCTTCCTATCAGGGTGCAGCTTAAAATATGGTATTCATTCCCCCACCCCCACTCTCATCTAGCAAAATCTGATCTGCTTCTCTGTCTCACTTATTAGTGGTGTTAGCTAAAGCAAGCATCACTATTACTATTGCTCATTCTTTTTTTCTTTTTTTTTACTAACCCTAAGTATTAAACTTGGGCGTGTACTGTAACTGTAAAATTAGTCAGGCCGATTAATCCAACCTGCTCTGATAGAATCACATTAATACCTACATTTTTGCAAAATTTGTTTTAAGTGACTCGTTGTACGTATTGTGGCAGTTTATGCCCTTCTCAACAAATCACAAGTGAAACGGCAGATTATAAGTTCATAAACACTTACTTTTTGCCCTGTTCCTCACAAAATGCTATTTTATAACATCAAAACACTTTTACTATAGCAAATGACTTGTAAAACAATACATTTTAATGTTTGCATTATATAGCCAACTACATTTACAAACTGAAGTTGTGTGGTAGCTAAACTGATAAGAGCTGCAAGGCAAAGAATGGAGGTACAAGCCTAGAAAAGCACGCGAGTCAACGTGTTTCATCTCACATTCCCTTTTGTGACACTATCAGTTAGGTTTAAGGCTCAGGGAAGGAAGTTAGGTTTTCTTGATTAGAAACTCGATAGAGCATTAACCTTAAAAACCTCATCTGTTTGGGAGAACATTTAACTTGCCTTTAACGCCACTTAGTGGACATTTCACCTCGGAATTGCTGCAATACATTTAATGAACCACATTATTTCATTTTGACAACATGTTGCCACAGTCATGTCATTTTCATGAGGCTGGATTCATTTGCTAATATTTGGCCATTTTTATATTATCGCATCAGACAATAACCATACCTGATGTGACAATTAACAGAAGTAGTGGTTTCCCCCTTTTGTCTGTTCTTAAACCTACCGAAAGCTGCATTGATAAATAATGCACATTTTTTGTTTTCAATATTTTTAAGTGAATTTTTAGCAGATGTGCAAAATAAGTGCTAATTTGATTTCAGCTAATTTCTGAATGTATCATTTAATATAATTAATATCTGCATTATAAACAGTACAATGGCCCAGGGGTGTACAACACAACAAAATTACCAAAGCAAAGCTAAAAAAAGCTAAAAAAATAAATAAAATACAAATAAATAAATAAATAAAGCTTAAAAAAACAAAAACTCATCAGAAAAGCCACAACACAACTAAATAATCAGAAAAGAAATATTTATAAAAATCTTGCTTAAATGCTGAAATCACAATGGAAACCCATTACGCGGTGACCGGGTAACTTCTCTTGAGAGTGACTTGCAATAGTATAAACAGCCTCATGACCTGCCTGCATTAAACCAGGACTGACACATGACTTAAAATGAATTTTCTATTTTGTTTTTATTTTCTGTTAATTTCATTGTGTTGTGGTTTAATTTAGTTTTGTTATGGCTTATTTCTACATTATAAGCCACAACACAACATTCGTGTTGTCAACTTTTGTTTGCTTGCTAATTTTATTTTGTTGTGCACCCCTGGGCCTCCATAATTATATCCTCTAGAAATTGGTATTGGCATAAGTCATTAAAAAAGGTCTTGGTTACTTTTGTAACCTCCGTTCCCTGATGGAGGGTACGAGATGTTGTGTCGATGTAGTGACACTAGGGGTCACTCTTGGGAGCCCCAAACACCTCTGATCTTTGAGAAAAGGCCAATGGGAATTGGCAAGTGGAATTTGCATGCCACTCCCCTGGACATACGGGTATAAAAGGAGCTGGCTCGCAACCACTCATTCAGGTTTTGTGCTGAGGAGCCGAGACAGGGTCCTGGACATTTCAGCAGGTAGTACAGCACTGTGGCAAGAGGGACACAATGTCTCATTCCCTCCATCAGGGAACGGAGGTTATGACAGTAAACAAGACATTCCCTATCTGTCACTCACTCGAAGTTGTGTCAATATAGTGACACTATGGGTCCCTATACGAAACGCCACAACTAGCTGAACTGTGTTAAATGGTCTGGTGGTGCAAGACGGGCAGGCCATTGTGTGCCTCGTAGCCAGCGCACCTGGCCGTCAAGTAACCTCCCCCAACGCTCCTATGAGTGTCGTACGGTCCCCTGCACCTCAGGGACAAGTCGACTGCACAAGAATGGGGACAGGCTGCCCCAGCCGTGGCCTCTTCTCTTTTTTTCCTCCCCAAAAAAGAATGGAAATCTTGTTCAGCCGGGGGCCATTAAGTGTCCGTGTCGGAGAGGTGTCCCTTCCAAAGGGGAAGACACCACGGAGACCACACCCTACCCGAAGGGGAGGTAATTGTGTGGAAATACATCACATGGTCTTACCAAGCTTGTCGGCAGTGTCGCACGTGGAGAAGTCCCCGTGGTAGGTCCTACACAGAGGGAGGAGCTCTACAACATGGCGACCGGTGGCAGAGGGAACTCTGCTCAAGGAAGACGCGGGTTTACCAATGGGGAAACTGTCTTGCGGAAGATACATCACATGGGGTTACATACAGGCAACCGGCGCATGTGGAGCACCTACCCCAGCACAGGGCCTATTAGCAGACGTGCTGGGCTGGCATCGAGTTTCTCCGCCAACTCGCCTGCCACAGGGCTAAGGAGGAAGGACATCCAGGGTCCACGTCTTTGTGAACAAGGCTGGGGGGTAAAAGCGCACATCTCCCCCTCCAGGAGGGGGAAGGCACTATGTGCAAGCGGTACACCCAGCCAGTTGTCCTGTACATTTACCTGTTCATACCTGACAATACACGGGACGAAACTGGCTTAACCCAGAGACTGTAGAACCTCACAAAGGTATTGGGTGTTGCCCAGCCCGCTGCTCTGCAGATGTCTGCTAAAGAGGTGCCATTGGACAGGGCCCAGGAGGCCGCCACACTCTTGGTAGAGTGTGCTCGTAGCCCCAAGGGGGGCAGCATGTCCTGGCCGTGATATGCCAAGGCGATGGTGTCAATGACCCAGTGGGCGATCCTCTGTTTGGAGACAGCACTCCCTTTCCGCTGTCCTCCAAAGCAGACAAAGAGCTGTTCAGAGCGTCTAAAGTGCTTTGTGCGGTCCAAATAGATTCACGAAGCGCGCACTGGACACAGCAATGACAAGGCTGGGTCTGCCTCCTCCTGGGGCAGCGCTTGCAGGTTCACCACCTGATCCCGAAACGGGGTCGTGGGAACCTTGGGCACATAGCCCGGTTGGGGTATTAGGACCACATGAGAGTATCCTGGACTGAACTCCAGGCACATGTCGCTGACAGAGAACGCCTGCAGGTCCCCTACCCTCTTGATGGACATGAGCGCAGTCAGGAGGGCAGTCTTCAAAGAGAGTGCCTTTAGTTCAACTGATTCCAGGGGCTCAAATGGGGCTCCCCACAGGCCCCGTAGGACCACGGAGAGATCCCATGAGGGAATGAGGTGCGGTCTGGGAGGGTTCAGCCTTCTCATGCCTCTAAGGAACCTGATGATCAGGTCGTGCTTCCCGAGAGACTTACCATCAACTGCTTCATGGTGCGCCACTATAGTGGCCACGTACACCTTCAAGGTGGAGGGGGCCAGTCGCCCCTCCAGCCTCTCCTGCAGGAAGGAAAGCACCGACCTGACTGTGCATCTCTGGGGGTCTTCGCGTCGGGAAGAACACCACTTAGCGAACAGATGCCACTTCAAGGCATACAGGCACCTAGAAGAGGGAGCCCTAGCCTGAGTGATCGTATCTACCACCGCGAGTGGTAGGCCACTTAGGTCTTCTGCATCTGTTCCAAGGGCCAGACGTGGAGGTTCCAGAGGTCTGGTCGCAGGTGCCAGATGGTGCCGGGGGGGCTGTTGCGAGGAGTGTGAGGTCCGAGGACCAAGTCTGGGTGGGCCAGTAGGGTGCAACTAGGATGACCTGCTCCTCGTCCTCCCTGACCTTGCACATGGTCTGTGCAAGTAGGCTCACTGGGGGGATTGCATACTTGTGTAGCCCCCGGGGTCAGCTGTGTGCCAGCATGTCAGGCCGTACCAGAGCGGGCAGTGGGAGGATTTCCGGGAAGCGAACAGGTCTACCTGTGCTTGACCAAATCGACTCCAAATCAGCTAGACCAACTGGGGGTGGAGTCTCCACTCTCCCCTGAGCATGACCTGCTGTGACAGCGCGTCCACGATGTGAGTGGCTTACAATGACTTGAGTCGCTGCTGACTCCAGATGAGGAGATGGCAGGCGAGTTGCGACATGCGACGGGAGTGCAAGTGGCATTGGCGGTTGATGTATGCTACCTTCGCCATGCTGTCCATCCGGACCAACATGTGCTTGCCCTGGATCAACGGCCGAAGCCTCCGCAGGGTGAGCAACACTGCCTGCAACTTGAGGCGGTTGATGTTCCAATGCAGTCGCGGCCCCATTCAGGAGCCAGCAGCTGTGTGCCCATTGCACACGGCGCCCCAGCCTGACTTGGAGGCATCTGTCATGACGACGACTTGCCTGGAGACCTGCTCTAGGGGAACCCCTGCCCATAGAAATGCCAGGTCTGACCAAGGGCTGAACAAGCGGCGACAGATCGGCGTGATCCCCACACGATGTGCCCCGTGGCTCCATGCCCATCTAGGGACACGAGTCTGAAGCCAGTGCAGAACCGGTCTCAAATGCATCAGCCCGAGTGGCGTGACTGCCGCCGATATGCCCCAGGAGCCTCTGAAATTGCTTCAGTGGGACCACCGTTCTCCAACTGAACAATTTCAGGCAGTACAGCACCGACTATGCGTGCTGCTCGTGAGGCACACCATCATTGTCTAACTCCGGGAAAAGAGATGCTTTGAACAGGGGGAGCTTGCTCTTTTCCCAGTTGACCTGAAGCCCCAGCCGGCTGAGGTTCCTGAGCACCAGGTCCCTGTGCACACACAACAAATCCCGAGAGTAAGCTAGGATTAGCCAGTCATCGAGATAGTTGAGGATGCGGATGCCCACTTCCCTTAGCAGGGCAAGGGATGCCTCTGAGACTTTCGTGAAGACACAAGGCGACAGGGACAGACCAAAGGGGAGGACCTTGTTCTGGTATACCCGGCCCTCAAAAGCAAACCGCAGGAAGGGCATGTGTCGAGGTAAAACCAAGACGTGGAAGTACGCGAACCAATCCTGATGTCGAATGCTTGATAAAATGCGTTTCTGCATCAGCATCTTGAATGGGAGTCTGTGCAAGGCCCGGTTCAGTACTCGCAGGTCCAAGATTGGCCGCAACCAACCACCGTTTTCGGTACGATGAAGTAGGGGCTGTAGAACCCCTTCTTCATCTCGGCTGGAGGGATCCTTCTGCAGAAGGGTCGCAATCTCCGCACGCAGGGCAGCGGCATTCTTGCCCTTCACTGAGGTGAAAGGGATGCCGTTGAACCTGGGTGGATGCCTGGTGAACTGAATCGCATAGCCGAGTCGGACGGTCCTGGTCAGCCATCGCGACGGGTTGGAGAGCGCATGCCATGCCTCCAAACTCCGGGCGAGGGGGACCAAGGGGACAATCGCATCTGATGTACCGGTGGGTGGGGACTTGCGGTGGGGCGGAGCCTGAGGCGCCACGTTGAGGGGGCTCGAGCCCTGAACTCATGGCCGTGCTGAGTCTGGGGACAGCGAAGCACTTACCTGCTCCGGATACCCACCATAGGACCGGTCAGGGAGGGGGAGGAGGGAAATCGTCCCCATAGTCCGTCAAAACCGCTCTGGTGTGGGTGTGTTCGTGCCACAGCTGGGCACACCGGGGCGGGGGGCCTGCTTCCGGGGCATCATGCCTGCCGTAAATGTGCGGTGTCCGGCGGTCATGATAATGACAGCCGTGAGCACTGGGTGTGTGACCCATGGAATGAGGAAACCGCTCAATTATTGACAATGTGGGTACCGCAGTCTTCTGGGCATGTGGCAAAATCAGCAGAAAAGGAAACAAAAGATTCTCCTCCCGGCCCTCCACTGGGGGATGGAGTGGTCTGTTTACCACCTCCAATGCAGCGGGTCTCCACGTCTCTGGGTCGCCGTCTGAGGGGTGCCTCGAAGCCTTCCTCGGGTTCTTGGCGGCGGGCCGTGAGACATGGGGCATCTGCTTCCTGCGGGTGGCTCCATGCTGGGGCCGGGCCGCCGGGGCGGGCTGTGGCAGAGCCGGTGTTGTTGCCACAGGGGGACTCCCTTGGCAACGAGCAGACGGGGTACAGGATCTTGATCCGTGCCAGGGCAGGATGTGCTGAATAGCCTCCGTCTGCTTCTTAACTGCCGAGAATTGCTGGGCAAAGTCCTCGACGGTGTCGCCGACTAGGCCAACCTGGGAGATGGGGGCGTCAAGGAACCGTGCCTTGTCAGCCTCCCTCATCTCGGCCAGGTTGAGCCAAAGGTGGCATTTCTGGACCACGAGGGTGGACATCGCCTGCCCGAGAGTCCGCGCCATGACCTTCGTCTCCCAGAGAGCGAGATCAGTTGCCGAGCGCAGCTCCTGTATCGATCCCGGGTCAGAACTACCCTTGGCTTGGAGCACTTGCAGGAGAGCCATGGTGTGCAGGGCGGAGGCTGCCTGTCCAGTGGCAACCTACAGGCGCTGGACGGGAGTCTCAGGCGGTTCCACCAGGTGGCGGCATTCTGCGGGCACAGGTGCATCGCAACCACCTTATCCACCTGGGGAATCGCAGAGTACCCCCTGGCAGCCCCACTATCGAGGGTAGTGAGAGCAGAGGAGCTGAGAGACCGGGTCCGGTCCGGGCTCATCCTCTTTGCGACCCCAGAATGAGCAACCGCAACGTTGCCATGGTCATGTTCTCGCAGTGAGGACATGACCCGTCCACGAATGCTGTTTCCGCGTGGGCAGCACCCAAGCATGTAAGACAGCGATCATGGCCGTTGGAAATGGAGAGGTAACGACTACAACCAGGAATTATACACAAACGGAAAGGCACCTTTAAAAAGACGCTCTCTGTGAGTGGCACTCTTTTAGAAGGGAAATATACTCTTTTGGAGGAAGAATATACTCTTTTTGTCTGCTGAAGCGTCTGCACTCCACTGGTGCAAGAGGGGGAGAAGCCGCTGTAATGCTCTGTAAATCCAACAGCTTTTGTAGAGGTGAATGGATCGACGGAGGAATTCAGCTCGCTGAAAGAGTGGTTGCGAGCCAGCTCCTTTTATACCCATATGTCCGGGGGAGTGGCATGCAAATTCCACTCGCCAATTCCCATTGGCCTTTTCACAAAGATCAGAGGTGTTTGGGGCTCCCAAGAGTGACCCCTAGTGTCACTACATCAACACAACGTCGAGTGAGTGACAGAGAGGGAACCCATATTGGGTGACCACTAATCAGAATATCATAGAGCCTTGCGGGTGAATTTTATTAATTAATTTTACACTTACAGTGTACAGTTTCTGACACTACACTCAAAGCACTTTACATAGAGAACAGGGGACTCTTCTTAACCACCAGCAGTGTGCAGCATCCACCTGGATTACGTGACGGCAGCCATAAAGCGCCAGTATGCTCACCACACACCAGCTACAGGATCACTGGTGCGGAGAGAGTTAAGTGAAAAGCCAATTAACGGTTGGGAATCATGAGAGGCCATGATTAGCGCCAATAGGGGAATTTTGCCAGGGTTACACTCCTGCTCTTTATGAGAAATGCCCTAGGATTTTTAATGACCACAGAGAGTCAGAACCTCGGTTTAACCTCTCATCCAAAGGACGGTGCCTTTTTACAGTATTACATCCCCTGCTGGCCTCAAAGACACCTCTTTTGACTTGGTCTAATAAGCAACCACTTCGAAACCACCCAAAACATGCTAGAAGCCCAAAAGCAATGCATTAAAAACCACCCAGAACAGCTCAGCAACCACATAGCAACGCCCTGGCAAACAAACACAACACCCTAGCATTGTGACGGCAAGATTTCATGGAAAAGCACCACTTACAGTTTCTTCCAGAAATGTTAAAATCTACCTTAGTATGCACACATACCTCATGACTAAATGCACAGCAGTATTTTAATCACACTCCATAATAGGTAGGCCCACATTTGATGTAGTTTTCACACATTTGTCAGAACCATCTCTGCATTGGTTAATGAGAAGAATAGAGACTGTTGAAGAGATTAAGCTCTGATTTCAGGCCTGCTGAGGTGCATTCAGGCAAATGAGTGTCTGTGTCGGAGCTGCTAAATTAAACTAAATTAAACCTTTTTAGGAAAGGGAGCTTGAGTCTGCCTGACAGATTGCTTCAAGAGCATCAGTGGAGAGGAGCTCACAGCTTTAGTGGGAGGTCTTTTACTCACTCTTTCTTTCCTAATCCTGTTCTTTGAAGGGACAGTTCACTCAAAATTGAAAATTCTGTTATCATTTACTTAACCTCATGTTGTTCCAAACCTGTATGGCTTTCCTTATTCTATGGATAATAAAAAAAAAAATTTTTAAGAATATCCTCGGTCCTGACTACCACCACTGGAGTTCGCGAGTTCGAACCCCATGGTGTGCTGAGTGACTCCAG
Organism: Myxocyprinus asiaticus; assembly: GCF_019703515.2. Lineage (NCBI taxonomy): Eukaryota > Metazoa > Chordata > Actinopteri > Cypriniformes > Catostomidae > Myxocyprinus > Myxocyprinus asiaticus. The sequence continues at coordinate 9,646,475 of NC_059374.1, forward strand.
CCAGGTCTCCTAAGCAACCAGATTGGCCCAGTTGCTAGGGAGGGTAGAGTCACCTGGGGTAACCTGCTCGTGGTCGCTATATTGTGGTTCGCTCTCGGTGGGGCGCGTGGTGAGTTGTGCGTGGATGCCGTGGTGGATGGCGTGAAGCCTCCACACGTGCTATGTCTCTGTGGTAACACAACTGAGATTCATCCTCCGCCACCAGGATTGAGGTGAGTCATTACACCACCACAAGGACTTAGTGTGCATTGGGAATTGAGCATTCCAAATTGGGGAGAAAATGGGGAGAAAAAAAAAAGAATATCCTGGGTCACTCTTTTCCATCAGGGTTCCCACGGTCATGGAAAATATCAGGGAATTTTTAAATAGTTTTCCAGGCCTGAAAAAGTCACAGAAATGAGTAAAATCTTAAAAGTCATGGACATTTCTATAGTGAATATACATTCAGTATTTCAAAGGAGGACAGATTTTGCTCTTTTTTAGAGTAAAACTTGCTTGCAAGCCATAGTGATGATTTGATTTCAAGTCAGATCTTTTTAATGATTCATCAAAGTGATTCACAAATTGGTCTGAATTTGCTGAATTCCACGTCCAAGCCATTCCAAGCAATTCATGTCATTATTCACTAAATATCACCAACAGTAAGCTGTTAACCACTGCAACCGAATCATTGAATTATAACAGAATCAGTCTGATTTGTAAACAAATCATTTAGACTGGTTTTGTGAAATGGATCAACCAATTAATTGTCTAACTATTCGTTCACAAATTGAACTTCACCTTTTTCTCAAATAAACTTTTATGAAATTGCCAAGGAAAGCTTTCGCAGATGCCAATATTTTCAGTGAATATTGATTTCAATTTTTGTCTGTTCCTCATTCAAATCTATCATATGACTTTAGAAGTCTCTAAATATAGTGCACAAGTTGTATGGACAACAAAAGAAAGTTGTGGACTAAAGCACTGAACTGGTTAGCAAAAGGTTGTTGGTTCAATTCCCACAGCCACCACCACTGTGTCCTTGAGCAAGGCACTTAACTCTGGGTTGCTCCAGGGGGATTGTCCTTGTAATAAGGGCACTGTAAGTCATTTTGGATAAAACGTCTGCCAAATGCATAAATGTAAATTAACTATTCCTTTAACAGAAGCAGGGCAGAGCGAAAGAGAGTGAGACAAGGGCCAGGTTTGGTCTGAGAAAATGGTGGATGTTGTGTGTGATGGAAACAATGAAATTAAACACCCAGGCAGCACACGCACTGAACCTGGAGAACACTACTCTTTCATAGCAGCCATTGTAAAGGAGAAACCATTGAGGTATTGTTCAGTACAGCTCAGTCAACCAACATATACCAACCCCCCACCTGCCTTGGCAGAATTTTCAAGCCAATGGACCAGTACATTGTCTATATATCATTTATTTTTCAGGATGCAAATTTCTATTAGGAAACTCAAGCGTTTATTGCTTATTACTTACCTTATGATCACACAAGAAGCTAGCATGTTGCTTCTGAATGCTATAGTACCCTGACATTGGTGCCATTATGCTGAGTTCCAGACTCGCATTACATCAGCAACATGGGAGACCTGGGTTCTCGTCCCACTTTGAAACCAGGAAGTAATTGCATTCGCATAATCAGTGACTAGTGCGATTCGGAAGTTCCATTTTCCTCTAAGATTATGTTTTTACTCCACTAACAATTAGGTTTAGGGTTGGGATTTGGGGGTAGAGTTAACAAAATATGCAGTCCTCTTCACTGTATTACATCATTTACAGCTAAAAACAACTCGCTTTACAACTTGCTTTTGGCACACCTTTGTGGGCAATTCACTCAGAAACTGGAGCTCATGTGTCCTTACTTTCCAAAACACTTCTCGTTTTGGCCACTGGGGGCAGTGCTTAAAATTTCTGTAAGCACAAATTGAAATTAGCTCGAGAAAAGTCAACATACTGTTTTTGAATTCACTGTGAGATGAGTCTGCTCCTAGACCAAGCAACTTAACTAAGATACTGCTAATATTCTATAATGAGCCTCAATGTCACAGCTGGAGTGTTTATATGCCAGTATTTTTAAGTATTTTGTGGTTGCATTCCAACATAATGACACAGGAAATCAACATGTTGCTTCCAAATGTTCATTTACCCTGAAATCGACCCATTCTACCGAATTTACTGACCAGCGCCATCCCCATCAGACATTTTTGCATCAATTCAAATGTGTTCACTTTTTGCTGTGGTTCTACTGATAGCATGTTGCATAAGCAGCCTCTGAGACATGGGTTTTGCACCCATGGAAACCAGGGAAGTAATCACGTTCACAAAAACAATGGCGAGCACAGATGTGGAGGATGCATTTTTACTCTGAAATAAAAATTTTACTCCACTGATGTTTAGGTTTAGGGTTTTGGTTAGGCTGTAGAGTTAATACAATATGCATTCCTTTTCAAATTATTAAATTATTCAAACTCGCTTTTAACCCCACTTTGTGGACATTTCACCCAGAACCTGAAACACATGTGCCCTTATGTTCAACAACACTTCAGTTTCGGCCACTGGCCCACTGGGGACAGTGGTTTGAAACTGATGTCTCTAACCCTGTGTTTCAAACAGCCTAAATGATGCTTTTGGACGGCACTTCGAAGGGAGAACAATCATTATTGCCATGCTGTAAGCTTATTCCAAAAATAATTTCTAATAAAAATGACTTTAAAAGTTCCAAATGACCGTTATTTTTAAGCCCCACTATTTTCAGCACTCCAAAGCCCTCACAGTGTATGGTAAAGTCTTTGTAGGGATGATCACTTCTGTATGGAACACACCCTAAATATCTTTTAAGTTGTACATATCTAAAAGGCTTTGCATTTTAGATGCTGCTTATACATTGATATAGTATGTTTACTTACATATTGTAAAAATGTCTATAAAATTACTCTGGTATTCCATTTATTTCTGAGCAGAAAGGCTCAAGTGATTGTTGTTTTGAGCATAAGTAACAGTGGCGACCTGGTGCTTTGTTGTGTGGTTCAGTCTGCTGGGGGGATTTTTCATTGACTGTCCTTAGAGTTGAAGGTGACGTGAAGATTGAGGTTGACAACATTGTCATATCCGGGGCATGCTTTAAAAAAAGCAGTTCAGATATGGTCATTGAAAGTGACGTCCTGTCATGCTGAGGCTGATGGACTCCTTTGTGACTAGTGTGATTGTGTTTTGGGGAGGCTGGTGACGTGACATTGCCTTGCTGTGGGGTCTTGACATGTGTCCTCGTCTTGGTGACTCTCAGAGAACACCTGAGGTAACCCTTGATTTATGTCCTCCTGCCTTTCAACAGCTTTCTCAACAAGCTTTGATATGGATGGTTTTTGTCAAGTGGAATTTAAAAGCTACACTTACCCTGACCTATCTATGGCTGTATCTGCTTGCTTTTCATAGTTTTAGTGTTTATAAATGTTCTATCGAATCTTTTACTTTTAAAAATTAAGGACATTCTTCAGAAATGTATCTTATCAAGAGAAGAAGAAAAAAAAGTGAGGCAAACATTTGCGGACACACCATACCTGGAATCCTCAATATCTAGCTTTAAAACGTATTGTGTTTTCAAAAATACTTTACCAGGGCTCCAGACTGTGACTAAATGGTCGCATTTTGTGACCGTTTTCCCCACCTGTGTGACCAAGTTTTGTTGGTCACAAAACAATGGCCAACAATCCCTCTTTCCTATTTATGTGCTGCCGTTTCCTATTAAGCAATATCAAATGGCAAACGCATCAATTGCGGAATGAAACAGCGCTATCCGCTACCTGGACCAATTATCGGCACGGCTCAATGGACAGAGCAGCGCGATCACAGAACAGGTGCGTTCTTTCGCGGAGCGTAAATAATTACAGCGCTGCAAGAACCAGAGAGATGCACAGCGCGAGCGCGGAAAAGTTGCGTTTACTCGCTGAACCGTTTCAAGCTCTCGATGCAGACCACTAATCATTACAGCACTGCCTGCAAGAACCAGTGACGCTCGGAGCGAGTAGTGGAAAACTTTTGAATTCACCACAGAATTCTTAGGCGCAAACCTCTATGAAAACCCTTGGTGAGTAAAGTAGTTTAAAACCACATTAAATGGCCTGACATTTAAAACAGTAGCTGACAAGGTGAACAGGAACACAGATATAAACATGACTTTTCACACATCAGCGCCCTTAGAGAATTACCATATATTTACTGTTGTAACACTAATTGTATTAGCTAGTATTTTAGACAGAAATAGATTAATAATAAATATTATCATTTATAATGGGCTACATTAGGGGGTGAGGAATCATTAATCGCTCTCAAGATCGAACCCCTAGTATCACTACATTGACACAACGTTGAGTGAGTGACAGACAGGGAACATGTTACATCTAACCATGGTATTGAAGATATGCTTTGTTTTACCTGAGGTTACCATTGTATTGTTAACCAATGTTAAAACTATATATATATATATATATATATATATATATATATATATATATATATATATATATATATAAATAAACTATGGTACATTTTCATAAGGGCAAATGCAAAATACAATCAAGGGCTTTAAAGCCTGGACCTTTGTGAATTATGTACAAAGTTAGCTTTCCTTCTGTGTAGAAATGCTCTATGATTGTAGAAAAATATAATTGGTTTTATTTGCCTTCAAATTTCTAAGAATCAACAAAAACCAGAATAATTTAGCCCTACATACAGTAAATTAGGTGTAAACGTTTTACTTTTTATTGATGTTATAGATAACATTCTTGTTGTTAATACCAGTAAATTTATATCTGAATTCCAACTCAAAATCAATGCCTTACTGTCGAATTAGCCTTTCAGCAGGGCAAAATATTCAATATTATTGTTAATTGACTTATTTTTGTAATATAACAATAATATCACTTTTATTATTAGTTATCAGACCCCCACACCCCACCGGTGCTACCAAATGAGGTGCTGGTGCCACCAACTGTAGAACTTGGTGGCACTGGTTCCACCACTCTCAAATGTTAGTCTGGAGCCCTGTTCACTTTGTTTTTTCTCAGGCCCACTTTTCAATGCAAGTAATTTCACTCAAGGTAGGACTGTTGTTACAGATTTAGCTTAAATCACTGCCTGATGAACTCACACAAACTTTTGTGGCGGTTGTCCGTGACTCTAGCTTTAGCTTTGATATGTTTGTGTTCTCAGTGAGCTTGTGTACATGACACCAGAAAGCTGTTTATTGCAAGGAAGCTTCTTAAGGCAGGAAAGTGGCATTGCCATTTACATTCACAGTGTTTGCTGCTTTCTCTTTAATTCTGTATACATGTGGCTTAAGCAGCTTTCTCCACAGCAATGTAATTTTCCTATGACACTTGTGTAAATAACAAACATGGGTTCCGAGTAAGATTTCACTATTTTTGCTATATCTGTTGCTTCGATTTATTTCCAGGTAATATTTATTTATTTCTAGAGTTGTTGCTGTGTTTGTTTCCTTTACTTTCCATCATGACCTGCAGCGGAATTTCCCTCTTATGTGAAACTCCAGGATTCCCCCAATGTAGGAGCGCATATGCACAGACGTGAGGGACAGTAGTCGAGATTTGAAATTGGTGTGTATAAATGGGTATATTTTATAGTATATGTGCTTTTCTCTTTTCCCACTGTACTCCCAGATGATTTGAATTCTTTCTGCTGTGTTTACTTGTTGATAAGATGTATGCTCCATCCTGTGGCGTTAGGTAGCCGGTCTGTTCCACGCATATGCACACTCTTAAAAACCTGTAAGAACACCACTTAAGCATTTAAATGGCCATGCAAACCGCATTCTCCAGGAGAAACCTGGGTGTGTTAAAACGCTTTCTCTTAATCCCTTAAACGGCATAAGGAAAACGGCATTCTCATTTACATGATGTTTCTGAATGCTGCTTTCTGCAAAAACCCTGGAATAAACCGTTTTCTTAAGTGCATGTAAATGTGGTCAATGTTAGTGCAACCGCATAGCAACAGCAAGTAGCATATCACGTTTTTCCTGAGATGTGAAATAAATTACAATCTATTTGCTATTTATTGAAAAGTTTTTTCGATAGGTAAATCAGCTCTGGCAATTTCCCAGGATGGGAAGTTGTAACACTACCAGAAAAATTCTGTTTTTATGCTTCAGTACGTGTGAACAAGTCATAATATTAACGTTTTGAGCATTTACAAGACCAGGACGCATTGATGTAAGAAGTCCGCTCTGGGCCATTCACAAAGTTCTGACGAAGATGAAAGTCCTTACTCCGCACTGTTAAAAGCCTGTGACTCTGGAATCGGGAGTCAAATAAATAGCGTCAAATTGGACAGATAGTAAAACTAAAGCGCTTCGCTTCATTTGAGTTGATGAGGAAATTTGTAGACAGCTTAAACAAACAGTAAGTGATTCCATTACTTATGACAAAATAATTGGCCTCCTTTGGGAACAAGGTTTACATGAAGGACCAAAAGCCATGTGATCAGTGGCTTGACATTTTAAAGAGTTTAAAAGCATTTTGGCAATCACAAAACAGCACAAACAATCCACATGAAAACTTTAAAACCCAATAAGTTTCCAACATTAAAGGAATAGTTCACCCAAAAATGAAAATTCTTTCATCATTTACTCACCCTCATGCCATCCCAGATGTGTATGTCTTTCTTTCTACTGCTCAACACAAAAGAATAATTTCTCAGCTCTGTTGGTCCATACAATGCAAGTGAATGGGTATCAAAACTTTGAAGGTCCAAAATCACATAAAGGCATCATAAAATAATCCACTCCAGTGGTTAACTTGATATCTTCAGAAGCGATATGATAAGTGTGGGTGAGAAACTGATCAATATTTAAGTCCTTTTTACTATCAATCTCCAGTATCACTTTCACATTCTTCTTCTTTTGTTTTTGGCGATTTGCATTCTTCATGCATATCGACACCAAATGGGCAGGGAGGAGAATTTATAATAAAGAAGAACTTAAATTTTTCTGTCCTTACTGAAAGTTTTATATATTTAATATACAGCTACGTATATGGATACAGGATTTTGGCCCAATGATATTTAACTGTGGGTGAAGCTACCCAAAGCAATGCTGCAAAAATAGAATAAATAGAAAATAGAAACCAAGTGACCAAAAAAAAAAAAAAAACTTTTTTATTGTCATGTCTATTAAGGACAAAAACTCTACTAGTACTTGGGGATTAAATATCTGTTATACCAATAGAAAATAATCTCAAAAACTAAACATTTAAAGGAATATTCCATGTTTAGACAAATTAAGCTCAATTAACAGTATTTGTGGCATAATGCTGATTACCATGAAAAAAAGTTTCTACTCGTCCCTCCATTTAAAAAATAAAAATAAAAATCACAGTTACAGTTACAGCAAGGCACTTACAATAAAAGTGAATGGGGACAGTCCACTTACATACACTCTGTTTTTAAAAGTAAAACAACAAGGTGAGAATGTTATACATGTTAATATGATTGTAGTGTGATAAAATCACTTACTAACCTTATCTGTGTAAAGTTATATCTCATATTACAACTTTGTTGTTGTGACAATGAAACACTGCAATCCCAGTATTGGATATAACTTTACGCAGATAAGTTCTGTAAGAGATTTTATGACACTAAAATCATGTTAACACTTATAATGTTCACGTCTTGTGGCTATACTTTTGAAACAGTTTGTAGTTTAATGTTTATGGACTGGCCTCATTCACTTCCATTGTATGTGCTAATTTTCAGAGGGTAAGTCAAAATTTATTTTTGTGGTAATCAACATTTTGCCACAAATGCTGTTGATTGAGCTTAACTTTTATTGAACCTATAATGTTCCTTTAAGAAAAAAACCAAAACAAAAAAACCAAAGCAAAAACAATGAACCTTTCCTAGAATCATTACGTAAAAATATCCCTGCTCTCAGCAAACGTCTGGTCCACTGCAGAACAAGAGAAATGGTGAGGACACATATTGCTCTGTCAGTGTGTAAATGTGGTTAGCTAAGCTCTGAATCTCAGGGCCCTTGCCGCAGAGGGTTTTGTGAAGAGGGCCTCTTTGTTTTGTGATTCACAGTCCTCGACGGACAGGGAAATGAGATGCTGTGAGTTACTGGTTAATAATACACGCCCCACAGTAAACATAATGAATGCTTGGCTTCTTTAAAGAGGTGCTATGATCATCTCTCTCCCTCTCTCTTGCGCTCCTGTTTTCCCTCTGGGCTTCCATGATGGTGCTGCATGTTTCTCCTCTCTCCTCCTTTCCCTTTCTCATATGCTGCTTTCTGTGCTATACTTCTTTCTATTCTTTCCCTCCTTTTTCTCTACAGGGAACTGCCTCAATCTCTGAGAGAGGGAGAGGGAGGGAGGGCTTTGCTCTTTTCGTGTGCCGCAGAAGGAATCTCTCTTATTTAGTATGCGCACGTACAGTATATTTCTACCAAGTGCAGACATGGCATTGTTTACAGAGTCCGGTGTAATCTGATTACAAAGTAATTAGTTACTGTTATTTAATACATTTTAGTCAAAAAGTAGTGTTATACATTACATTTTAAATTCTTGTAATCAGATTACATTTACTGACTGTCAAAAAAGTAAATTTTAAGTACACTGCTTGGGTTACACAAATGTCTAAAATGATAATATTATGTGTAATACATTCAAAATATGAATTATGTTCATATGTATGTCTGTTTGTGTTTCTGTGACAGCTGAAGGTGTGACAGCGTGTGAATATGGACAGAGGAAATAGACATTATTTTAAATTTGAGTGGAAAAACAAAAACTCTTCTGTAAAAAAAGTGTTTTAGAAAGTAACTTAAAATTGAAGCAAGAGGTAATGTGAAATGTTCTTTTCAATTAAGTAATCCTTGAAGTAATCCGATTACAATTTTTAGAGAAGTAATTGTATTTGAAGTAATTTGATTACTTTTTGTATTGAATTACTTTTGTATTGGATTACTGTTCGGCAGTTGCTTAGCTGACACTTTCACGCAATTTAAGCAGTTGTCAATAATACATTAGATCAAGAGTAAACAAGCTTGTTTCAGACAGTCTGTTTGACACAACAAGCAAGTAATACATCTAGCAAACTGATAGTGTAGTCTTTACAGCAGCTGGGATGCTGGGAAGATTAAGAACAAAAAAGTTTCTATATGAATTCTATATAATCTGATTGCTGTCCAGGAGAAACAATTGAGATATTTAAGGAATATTTCACCAAAAAATGAAAATTCTCTCATCATTTACTCACCCTTATGCCGTCTCAAACTCGTATGACTTTCTTCTGTGGAACACAAGATATTTTCATAGATGCATGATGTGTCTATACCTATACAATACAAGTCAATGGAGTCCAACACTTTCAAGCTCAAAGGCATTGTTTGGATATACAGACATAGATCTATGAAAATATCTCTATTTGTGTTCCGCAGAAGAAAGAAAGTCATACAAGTTTGAGATGGCATAAGTGTGAGTAAATGTTTAGTGAATAATCATTTTGGGTCATTTTTAATTTGGCAATCTTATTTGGGATTTTTCTAATATGGAATACATGTGCTGTAGGATGGTAATGATTGATGATATTTTAGCATAGCTTGGAAGATAAGTTTGGTTTCCACGTTTGGTTCAAGATAATCTTGTTAGTGCCATAAAATTATGGCAAGAACAGTGAGCTGAGTAATTTCCACTGTTGCACCATGGAAACTCAAACAGCATACTGTACATACTACCTCTGTTCCCTGTCAAAAGCTACACTTATTGCTACACTTGATTCAGCGCTTATGGGAACGTCTTTTGAAGTGACCAGCTGTGAATATGTGTGCAACACGTCAATGAAATTGACTGGAACCTTTATAGCCTCTGTTGGTGACATCATCAGAATGCGCCAGTACCAGGGGCTATAAATAGATGTGCCACAGGAGCATCGTCAGGTCTTTTGTCTTCAGACCACTCTGTGATGTGTTTGTGCTTCTCAGCTCTCTATTTTTCTTCTGATAGGAGTTAGATTTGTCAGGCAATGTGCAGAAAACGTTCTCTTTCTCTGTTATTCATGTGTGGAAAAGACAAAAGAAAGAAAAAATGAGCGATCAACAAAGCAAACGGTGTGTGTTTCCATGCTTACGTCCTATGGCTGAATCGGACACACACCAGTTTTGTTTTGTTTGATTGGGGGAAGAGCACGCTGCTCTTGCATTGGAGCGAGGCGAGTGTGAGCATTGTGAGCTGTTCACAGTGAAGACGCTGCGCGCTCGTCTCGCTTACTTCCAAGAGCCAGCACCCACCATTCCATCGTGGGGCTCGCATATGGATCTGGCTGAGGAGCGAGAGATGGGTCCGTCCCTATCACTCGCTCTCTCTCTCCAGATCCAGTTTGTCCCTCGCGTGATCTCGAAGCGCACCCCGGCGCTTCTTCGGTTCATGAGGGGGACGATGAATCTCTTGGGTCTGCGGACTTTGAGTTGCCTATCTCTGAACGTTCCTCACGTGATGACAAAGCGGATGAGGAATTACTCGAGGTGGTTACTCGTGCGGTGGCCAGATTACAGCTAGACTGGCCACGCAAACAAGAGACCCCCAAACGATCGAAACTAGAAGACAGATTTCTGCCTGGTGGCCAGGGGAAGGGAACACAAAATCAGTCACTCCCCTTCTTTGAAGACCTCCATGACGAGTTGACTCGTTCATGGGGGAATCTTATACTTCCCGTATCTTTGTGCCTTCGACGTCGACATATTCGACTATCGTGGGTGCTAAGGCACGGGGTTATATGATGATGCCACAGGTAGAAGAGATGCTTGCGGGTTATCTCTCGCCTGGTTCGACATTATCATTAAAAAGAACAACTCTACCCACAAAGCCGTGTAGAACCACCTCAACGCTTGTGGGGAAAGCTTATCAAGCAGCAGGTCAGGCTGGTGCTGCGCTACACACCATGGCGGTGTTACAGGCATACCAGGCTGATCTATTGAAGGACCTGAGTGCGGGTAGTGCAATCGATGAGGAAGCATTCTCAGAGCTTCGTCGAGCCACAGATTTATCTCTCCGTGCAACCAAGCAGACGGCTCGCGCTATCGGCTGTTCAATGGCTGCTTTGGTCAGCATGGAGAGGCAACTGTGGCTAAACCTCATGGGCATCAAGGATAAGGACAGAGTATTCCTACTTGATGCCCCGGTCTCACCTTCCGGCCTGTTTGGCTATTCGGTGAATACAGTCATCACCAGGTTTCGGGAGGTGAAAAAACACGAGGAAGCCTTTGTGCAATTCCTTCCTCACCATACTCAGGGGGAGGGGCTGCCTGCCACCCAGCCTCGCCCCGGTCCTTCTAGAAGAGAGGCTCAAAAACAAAGTGTGGCGAGTCGCGCTCCCCCTCATAAAGATTGGGGACCGGCTCGTCGCCCTCAGCAGCCTCCAAAGCAAGACCTCAGGACCATTATTTCCAAAAAGAAGAAGTCCTGACGGTCTTGTGCCCAGCCTTGTGGGGGTAGCCCCCCTCAGGACGGGGCATGCAAAACATCTACCCGCTCCTTCCCGACACCCCCACGAAACCTCTCCATCCCCACCGCCTCTGGTGTTTCGGGGGGCAGCGGTTTCCAGCGAAATGCTGGGTGTTCCGATGCTTCCTGTTGTCGCCCAGGACATGGAACATCCAACATCCCCTCAATGGGAAGTATCAAAATTGGTATCCATTTCAGAGAACCTGGCAGCGTGGAAGCTACTGCTGGGTATTTCTATGTGGGTCCTAAAGACAGTAGAAAAGGCCTACAGAATTCAATTCATTCGCCGTCCTCCGCATTTCAACGGCGTGGTCCCCACTACCGTGAAACCGGAACAAGCACATTTACTGTCACAAGAGCTGCAGTCTCTTCTGGTCAAAGGGGCCATAGAACATGTTCTCCTTCCAGAGAGAGAGTCAGGTTACTACAGCAGATACTTCCTGGTTCCCAAGAAGGATGGGGGATTGCATCTGATTTTAGATCGTCGAGGCTTGAACCGCTCAGTCAGGGCGCTCAAGTTCAAGATGCTAACTGTCAAGACGATTGTGTCACAAATTCAACATCACGATTGATTAGTCACGATCGATCTCATGGACGCATACTTTCATATAGAAATACTGCCACAACACAGGAAGTTCCTGAGGTTTGCTTTCGGGGGCGAAGCTTACCAATATCGGGTTCTTCCATTCGGCCTAGCCTTATCACCTCGCACATACACAAAGTGCATGGATGCAGCACTGGCTCCATTGCGACTCCAGGGCATCCGCATTTTGAATTACATAGATGACTGGCTGATACTAGCACAATCGCAAGAACTGGCATTACAGCACAGAAATGTCATCTTAGCTCATCTAGTTTCTCTGGGGTTGAGACTCAATGACAAGAAAAGCGTTCTTTCTCTTGCCCAGAGAACGACATATTTAGGGATCGTATGGAATTCGATCATGATGCGGGCACAGCTGTCTCCCGCTCGAATCGAGACCATTCAGAATACACTGAGCAAAGTCAGGCTAGGCCAAGATCATACTGTTCTTCAGTATCAACGAATGTTAGGTCTCATGGCATCTGCGTCCTCTATGATCCCTATGGGCCTTTTGCATATGAGACCGTTTCAGTTGTGGCTCAAAGCCAGGAGATTTCATCCAAGGGCCAATCCCCGAAGGCAGATAAGGGTTACGCGCTGCGAGCTACGTACCCTCTCTATGTGGCTCAGACCCCAGTTCCTCGCCTTGGGTCCCACTCTAGGTGCGTCTTGCCATTGCAGATTGCTAATGACAGACGCCTCCCTGTCGGGCTGGGTAGCGGTCTTAAGTGGTCGTCCAGCTCAAGGGGAATGGGAGGGTCATCAGCTCGATTGGCATATCAACTGTCTCAAGTTGATGGCTATATTTCTGGCCCTGAAGTACTTCCTCCAGCATCTGAGAGGCTGCAATGTCCTGGTGCGGGTGGACAACACAGCGGCAGTCTCTTACATAAATCACCAGGGAGGTCTGCGGTCGTGCCAGCTAAACAGACTAGCGCGGCAGATTTTTCTTTGGGCCCAGGGCAAGCTCCTGTCACTCAAAGCAGTATATATCCCTGGATGCCTGAATGTGGGAGCGGATTTACTATCCAGACAGAAAATACCGATGGGAGAATGGAAACTCCACTCCGAGGTAGTGAAACAAATCTGATTAAGATTTTACGAAACAGAGGTGGACCTCTTCGCCTCCCAACAGACGCGATATCCCCTCTACTTCTCTCTGAGTCACCCAGCCCCCCTGGGTCTGGACGCGATGGTGCATACATGGCCCAAAATACGCCTGTATGCGTTTCCTCCGGTTTCTCTGCTCCCGGGAGTTCTAGCCAGAGTTCGTCAACAAGGATCTTGCCTCTTAGTGATTGCGCCGTGTTGGCCGAACAGAGTATGGTTCTTGGAGATAACATCTCTCCTCGATGGCTCGCAATGGGCAATACCGGAGTGGAGGGACCTTCTGTCTCAAGCACAGGGTACAGTATTTCATCCCCGGCCCGAGCTGTGGAACCTTCATGTTTGGCCCCTGAAGGGTACCAACTGAGGGATACTGGGTTTTCACCTGAAGTTATTGAGACCATACTGAGTGCTAGGGCTCCTTCCACTAGAAAAAGTTATGCCAATAAATGGGGTGTCTTTAAAAGGTGGTGCACTGCACATAATGCAGATCCAGTTAACTGCCAGATTGCTTCAGTTCTGGACTTCCTGCAGGAGAAATTATCAGTAGGCACATGCCCCGCCACTCTCAGGGTTTATGTGGCAGCTCTGTTGGCTTGCCACACCTTAATTGACGGGGTGCCACTGGGGAAACAAACTTTGCTCGCTCGCTTCATTCGTGGGGCCATGTGACTGAGGCCTCCCATTAGAACCAAGATCCCTTCATGGAACATAGCTATAGACCTTGAGGGTCTGGTTGAGACCCCCTTTGAACCTCTAGAGTTGGTGTCTGACAAGCTCCTGACTCTAAAGATGGTTTTTCTTATGGCTATCACTTCTTTAAAAAGAATTGGGGATTTGCAGGCTCTGTCTGTCTTGCCATCCTGCTTAGACTTTGTCCCAGGAATTGCGAAATATTTTCAGATATTGATATTGCATCCTCATCCTGACTACTTGCCTAAGGTTCCTTTCTCGACCATACATCCGGTCACTCTTGAGGCCTTCTGTCCTCCGCCGTTCACAATGCTGGATCAGGAGAAACTTCACAGACTGTGTCCAGTCCGTGCTCTTCAGGCCTACGTCCACCGTACTAGCCGGTGGCGTAAGTCAGGGCAACTATTCGTTTGCCATGGGGGCCGTAACGGGGGCGGCCGCCACAAAACAGACAATGTCACATTGGGTGAGGGATGCTATTGCCCTTGCCTATGAGGCACGTGGTCAAGCTTCGCCAGTAGGCATCAGGGCTCATTCTACCAGGGGTGTCGCTTCTTCTAAACCTTTGACGGGGGGTGCCCCTCTGCAGCATGTTTGTAATGCGGCAGGCTGGTCCTCTCTGCACACATTCATAAGATTTTATAGTTTGGATGTTCATGCCACTCCGGGCTCTCACGTCCTTGAGTCAACATCACAAGCTCATGTCTGAGACCTTTCGCATTCTTGTGAGCACACACTACACAACCGTAAGGGGTCCAGACACCCACAGTGCGGCGGCGTTTGGAATTGCATTTCTTATTTCCAAATAATTCTTCCTGAAAACTATTGAATGAATCGTTAAGAGGAATTGGAATCGGAAATTTTTCAGATTATTCACTTATTACAACAAAACTAAATTTGTATTTTAAACTACATGTTGTCATATGAATGACCAGTAAGTAACTCTCATGAGCCTTAAGTTCACATAACACAGAAACAGTTCTTTGTTTATTTGGAGTGAGTCAATTAATTCAGTCAGATCCAACTGATTCATAAGTGTTTTTGATTCACTAAAAAGAGCCGGCTCATAGATTTACTGCTAACTAGGGATGTCCTCGTACAATATTTTGGAAAACGAGTACCGATACTTCCTTTTCAGTACTCGCCGATACTGATACCCATTTATTTTATTTTTTTCTGAAATCCATATCAACAGTTTATTTCAATTTTATCATCAGAATTGTGTCTAATATATGAATAATTTTAATCAAATTAAAATAGTAACTAATAATTTTAAACATCTTATTGTATTATTTTTATCAAATGAGGTGGTTTTATTCAGAACCTCACAGCACAATCCAAAATACAACATTTGAGCTTTTTTTGTCAAATAAAGTGCTGCATAACAGAGCATCATAAGTGAAATATTGCTTAAATATTATACAATTACTATTGATTTATTATTAGTAGTAGTATTAGTAGTAGGATTACAGTGAATATTTCTTAACTATACAGTAGTGATATATTTCTGTGGTACTTTTTTTACATTTAAACCAAACTTTTATTTTAAAGCCCTTTCCGTTTTTTGTGTTTAAACGGAAGTTTTCACCTTCGGAAAGCCGGTCACTACGTGACTCAAAGTGATTATTAAACTGCAAATGGCTGCTGTTTAATTAAATGAATATGTAGTCTGTATTAAGTGAATTAGCTGCTACAAACAGAGCACGCGAGTGTGAGCAAGGAGCTCGTAAGAGCAGCCAGCATCAGCACAACACCAGCTCCACACATACAATTACTTGAGTGTGGTATCCCTACTGCTAACTGCCATTGTCTTGAGAAATCGAGTCCCACCTGAAAATCGGGTCTCCCTCTGACGTCACAGCAATTCCACTGGCTGAGGGACCTATTAATGGGTATTATATTCACTGCCTGAGTAGAAATCCTTTAAAATCGTTTTATGATGTATGTCGATATAACTTTGTGCATACGACATTTATTGACTTTTAAACCATAAGTTACACATAATAGTATGTAACTGAAGTTATAGATTGTGAAATTAAAGATGTGTTGTTTTTTGTATTTTTCAGTTAGCCTAGACTTCAGGCATTACAAACGGTTACCCCCAGAGGACTCAATTTACCAGGCGGACTCAATTTATCATGACGCCGTTCCATGTATAGACCTGCATCTTACTGACTGAAGACCTACAGAACCCCTTTGATGACAAAACTGGAACATGTTACATTATTTTACAAGCTGACACAAACTGACAAAAAAGCACCCGCCAAAGTGGCGTATGACACCGTGAAATTCACCAGCCAGATAGAACATTTACCCGCATTTGGCACTTGCCGGGTGTTAATTTCGGACCCGGATACTGGTATCGGAATCGGGTCCGAGACCGCGCTCACGTACTGGTACTCGTACTCGTAAAAATGCTCCGATACCAAAAACCAATGCCATCTGACATACGAATGTCACTATGTAAACATTCAGTACACAAATTAAAATCATGTCATGTCCTAGTGAGATTATTTAACAGCAAAAGCTGCGATTTAATGTGATAAATATGTAGTTTGCATGTGCATCATTTTAAATGTTAGTGCTTGTGAATGTGTGGAGCCAGTGTTGTGTAGGCATAAAGACACAATGTGCTCATACCTTTAAGAGATCCTTGACTCATACATGGAAAACACTATTATGAGCATCGCATGCTCTGTTTGTAGCAGATGACAGCAGGCAGAACACTAATTCACTTTTTAGCGTGAGTCATATACAGACTACATTTTTATTTATTTAAATAGTGGCCTTTTGCAGTTTAATAATCACTATGAGTCACGTAGCAACTGGCTTTCTGGATTGGGAAGCTGCCGTCATTACGTCAGAGCTCCTGTGTTCCAACACAGAAACACTTCAAAATAAAAGCTCAATTTAAATGAAAAAAGTATGACAGAAATAGATCACTACTGTATAATAATTTAATATTCACTGTTATACTAATACTACTACTACTACTAATAATAAATAAATAGTAATTGTATTATATTTAAGCAATATCTCACACCTGTTATGGTCTGTTATGCAGCACTTTATTTGACAAAAATATCTCCAATACTGCTGTGAGGTTCTGTGTAAAATCACTTCATTTGATAAAAATAATACAATATCATGTTGAAAATGTAATTGTTATACTTTCATTTGATTAAAGTTTTAATGAATTTATTTATTTAAAATCCATTTTGGTTATAAAAATGTATATAAACTGTTGACATGGAGTTAAAAAAAAAAAAAAAAAACAGGTATCAGATTCGGTATCGGCGAGTACAAAAAATAAAGTATTGGTACAAGTACTCGATATCAAAAAATTGTATCGGGACATCCCTAGATCTAACAGTCAACAGGAATGCATATTTTATTTACTGTACCCCGTAACCCAAACCCCAACCCTAAACATAACCGTTATGTGGAGTAAAAATTTTATTTCAGAGTGAAACGCAACCTCGGAATCATGCTCACCATTGTTTATGTGAACACGACCATTTCCTGGTTCCTATGGTACCAGAACCCGTGTCTTAGAGGCTGCTTGCATAACGTGCTGTCAGTAAAGCTCAGGGTACACAATCCTTCGGAAGCAACATGTCGATTTCCAGTTTGATCATGTTG